>NC_143013.1:36029871-36675586 GCF_055824585.1 Amblyomma mixtum
CTGCGTAATCAAATTTCGAGGATGCATTCTTAGACGTCGGCACGTGCGTCGATGAGGACGCGATATACAAACGGACGTCTATCACAAAACGTTCGTTTGATACGCCCAAGAAGAGAGAGAAAAAAGAAGTGCTTGCGCAATCGACCAAGTCTAGGATTTTGTTCGCGTTGATATAGCGAAGGTTTTTATGCAAGTTCCTTTCCAAAAATATTCTCGACATGAGCGAGGTCACGGTTTTTTTTTTTTAACACAATTCGCAATATTAAAATCTACGCTACGCCTCCCATCGCTTTTACGCAATTCAGTCTATATGTTACTAGAACGGCGGTTTCTGCCACTCTACCTAGAGACTCGATCCATTTATTGGAAAGTTTGTTTTTTTTTTTCTAACAAGCACTGGATGTCTCACTGAAGTTTTCTTTTAACACTTCTGGATGTGCTATGACGGTGGGTGGCACAGAGACACGACATCTTTTTCTTTCGATTTGCCGATACCATAGTGCGGATGAAAGCATCCTGCTAGAAGCTTGTTAAGGTAGGGTAGGTCGCTTATCGTATTGTGAAAAATGTGAATACTTGTTTTATGCCTGCAGGGTAATGCGGTTTTTAATTTAGATTAACTTATCAAATACTCACTTTACTATCGCCTTCAAGCAGTCAGAGGAAGGAAATGAATCTAATAGTATATTAGGGAGCGATACACGGAAAATTTTTTAAATGCGAAATTAGCTTCCTGTTAATAACGTATTTTCATATATTTTTTATATTCCAGGACACATCCACGATCCTTTTCTGAGATTATTGGAGCTTCAAGGCGTTTTTTTTTTTTTTTTTGTCGTGTAATATTGAACACTGATGGTTGAAACAGTGGAAATGGTGAATGTTGGAAAATATGTTAGCAACAGAAGAACGCAAACAACAACTACCTGATTACCAGAAAAATATAATGAAGGGTACAGTCCTGTTTCACGCCAATAAACAAATACCATAATGAACAGCAGTGTAAAATGGTGAGAAACACAAAAGAACCCTTAAATCAACAACGGTACTTCTTTCAAACGTTTTAACTTACAGACAAGCACATATACAAACTTCTTTAAACTGCAATCACACATGAAGAAAAAACTGAATGCCGTGCGCTCCAATCAAACGCCCTGATAGGTGGCATAAATATTTGCATTGTTTCATGATGCACCTTCAGTGAATACTGATTCATGAAAACAACGCATGATTCTAAACAGTATCTTCACATCAATATTTACTCATTACCGTAGCTCATTTAAGCATCGTATAATACTGGCAGTCACACCATGCAGCCGTAATGATTATTTATAATCATGATAATACTTGGTGGCAGCACGACACGTACTCGGAATCGCATTTACACCTCACCGCTCAATCTAAACCAAGACGTCGAGCCAACTTGTATTGTTATCAGTGAAAGAATTTCCGGTAGATTAACTCGAGGGGCAATCGGCGTTTCCTCCGCACCACATTGTGGCCAAGCGTATATGGCTGAGCAGAGCAGTTGTCCGAGGCCTAAGCCTGATTCGAAAGGCTCTACTACGACGCAAGCGCACCTCGCGAGCCCCAGGCACAGCCAGCAAAGCGCACGGGATGAAGGGCAGCTCAGAGCGCCGCGCGCACGTCCTATTACCAAGCGCCATTAAGCCAGCCCCGTTGGAGTCTCCGATAACTGGCCATTAATTCGGCGCCGAACAAGTTGAGTCCGGTAAATCACTCGCGCCCGATTCGACTCGATTACGTGGCGAAGCGCGCGCCGCCTTCCTCCATATTAGCGTCGCGGCCAGACTCAAAGTCATTCGTTACGCCGCGCAAGATTCTCTGGTAGCGGCCTTTGTTTCACTATTCGGTGCAATAAAGGAGATGAGCTTTACACTGAGACTCGTTTTCGTAGAGGTGAAGGCTCGCAGAGAAGAGGCAATTGGGTGGTCCGGGCATCTCTCCTGAGCACTGAAGTTCAACGCTACAAACCTGACCGGTGAACACAGCGATCTCGTAGCTGTGTTTTCACAGTCGATACTTGCGAGCACCTAATTTGTGGAGTCAAGTGGTAATGTATTTCGTGCAATCCGTGTTCTTGCGCAATTTTTACCGCTGTTATCAAATCCCCGTGAGACATCATTATGGAAGTAAGATTCCTGTAATACGAGCGGGAGTGCCACAACCACCGCTAACAAAGCATATTTTGACGATGAAAAACAGACAAAGTTCATTGTTGAAAACACGTACAATGTGCGTAGTCGTGGGACACTGCCCTTTTGAACAGGCTACATTTTTTAGTCCTGAATGGTTCTTCGGTAAGAACGTTTCTCGGTAGAAATGGGATCGATTTAGACTCATGGCAATCATAGTGCAGAGTAGCAGGCCATATAATGGCCCCTCACACCTACATGTCTGCCGTGCCTCTCAAAATAAACGTCTCTCTCTATCTCATGGCATTCGCGTGACCTGGAATTTTAGAAGATATTGCTAATTCACTTTACAAAAACCAGATAGCTTCTTTAAAAAAAAAAAAAAAAAGTAATCCTGTACATTACAGAGAACTAGCCCCATTGTATAAAAGTGCCTATTTACGTTTGTTGCTTTACAATACTGTACTTATTTCGGAGCGTAGATTACGGGAAACAACAAATGCATCTGGCAGTGTCATGACTGATTCCAAACAGTTTAGGTTTAAACCTACAAGTAGCCCTTTCAAAGAGGAGCTCTAGCCTTCACTTTCAGTCGAAGCAAGGTGTGCGCAAAAGTGCTTGCTGGAGGTTGAATACATGCCCCCACAATTCGTTATGGCCTGAAACTGAATGAAGAAAAAACACCTGTTCGGACCTTGTTCAGTGAAGAGAAGGAAAAGGATGATAAACGGAAAGGCAGGGAGGTTAACGATGACGCACAGTATGCAACCCTACACTTAGGAAGGGTGACGAAGGGAGAGAAAGAAAGGAAAGAGAGGAAAATGGGATTAATTTTTCGCGTGTCCGTAGTCCGCAACTAACGGAGGCTTTAAATAAAGCAGGCCTGCAGCTAAGACTTCAAGCAGAGATGACGAAAAGACCTTTAAAACTAACTGCCGTCAATTGTTAAACATCAAGAATATCGCACAGTTCTAGATAACATGGCATATCCGGAACGGTTAAATTCCTTTTTCTTGCTTTCAATATATTTTTTTAATTCGTTTGGGACTACTCATCCTTTCAAGTATGTAAAGGCTTTTAGTGTAAACCGGAGAAGTAAAGCAAGAAATGATTACAACTACTGGAGTGGTGATGATCAATATTGGCCAGTTTTAGACGTCAAAGCTCTCTTACGAGAACATCACAAAGATCCAGAGTTGACAGGATTGAGTTGAATAGAAAAGAAAGAGAGAATATGGAAAAACATTGCACGATGAGTAATCCTGGGCTGATATCCCCTTATGTCGACCAAGAGAAATATATTTAGCAAGAAAACTATGCAGAAAGGGGAACTGAGACAGTAGAACGATAGAAAGATGAAGAAAGCGAAAGCGGGAAGACAGGGCCTGTAGACAGATGAGGACACAACCGCAGGTATATAATCGCAACGAAAAAAAGACACACAAAAGAAAAGCAAATACTGCGTGGCATGGCAGGGAGGAGAAGGAAAAGGTACGAGATGCGCAAATGAGTGTCGCTCGATACACGCGCCTGGTCTGGACTCGCGTGAGCGCAAATCAGAGACACGCCCCAAGCTGTCGCGCACAACATCTGTTCGCAAACTGCTCGCCGTTCGACGCCCGCGCTCGCGCATTTGCGTCGTCAAGCACCGCACGCCGATCGTTATGCGACGTACGACTCCGCCTCGTCGGACCCCGGCGCGAGCACGTATAGTGTGCGGCTGTTTCTGTGAGAGGTGTGGCTACGAACTGCCCTGGCGGACGAGAAGCACGAATGCGTGCCGCTGTCACTGCGTTGGGGTCGTTGCACGTGAGAGAGCGGAAATCTGCGGCAGACAGCAGGTCGGATGTCATATCGGATGTCAAAAGGATGCATTTGAAATCCCATTGAGTTGTGTTTCTCGCGTTGCGGGTTCATAAAATGGCGTTGCTCGCATTTGTACTGCAGCACACACAGACGCCATTTTTGTATGTTATGACGTAGATGCAGTGAACGTGATTTCGGCCGCACTATTGCACGCATCGATACCATTTTATAAATGCCCAACGCGGGAAAGACGTCTCAGCGAGTTGCGAAATGCCTATTTTTGACATCCGATATTTCGAACCACATTGTCGATTAAGAAAACTAGGCTCAGCTTCTATGTCGTCGGTTTTTAATTTCTTAATAGAATCTATCTTTCGAAAATAGAAGGAAATTTGATCACTTGGTTTTAGTTAATTAATATCATAATTATAGAACTCTTTCACGTACATAAAGTCCGCCTAGCTGTACAATCCACCTGCACTGTGGATCGCACCGACGTATCTCAGTGGTTTTGAAATAAGGCTCTGTAAACGTTACATAACAGATCACCCTGCATATACATTTATCTATTCTGATGCCATTTTCAATTGTCGCTTGCAGTAACTGAGAGGGCATTAAACTTTTGCGGAAAAATAAGCAAAGATTAGGGAAAGATAAAAAAAAAAGCCTCATATCTTGACTTTTGCCCTGTCTAGCACATTTTCGCTCATCTGTATGACCTTCTGTAGCCTCTGCTGCCAAGCTCGCGACATCACCCTAACCAGCCTCAGTATTATACTTCGAGTTAAATTGCGTTTGCTTTCAGCACCGCCTAAAGCACCGAGGGACACGTTAGGTCACCACCCAATCCCCCATCTCTCGCAACGAAGAAGTTCCCGGACAAGGCGTCTTCGTCTCTTTGAAACAAAGAGCAAAGACAACCAATAAAGCAAGAACTTTCCTTCTTTCGAAAGTTCCCCGCAACTTATACCCTGCTTTTGTGAAGCAACCCACTGGCGAGGAGCAGCCATTTAGACGACATGATGGATCAGGAATGCCCGAAGCTACGCTAACGCTTCTCGAAGAGCAGAGACTTTTTCTCGCACTTTCAGTTCACACAAGGGAACCGCGGAGGCGTTGTTCCGAGAACTTTTTTCCGACAAGTCCAGTTTGCTGCGGGCTCTTCTGAAGTCAGATTAAGATTGAAGAGAAGCCGAGAGTGTCGCAACGTGCGGTAGAGTGCCGCCTACTTAAGCAAACAAGACAATAGTGCCGCCTACTTAAGCAAACAAGACAATAAAAAGAGAAACTTCTACTGCGAAGCCAAGAAACAAATATACGCGGGGCTGTTTGAAAAGAGTGACGTGAATATTATTACGGGGAACTTTGAACGCAGCTCTACTTCGATACCGAGGAAGAGAAGATGAAAGTAGATAAAGAGTGAGCGGAAAGCGAGCCGAACAAACGTGATGGCAGTGTCCTGGAAAACTGCTTCGGCGCTACACCCAAGATACTCCATTGGATACGTGATGAGCTTCTTTCAGCCTTTCGGCGACCGACGTCTCTCCGCACGATGATGAAGTGCCGGCGTCATCTGAGACCCCGAAACTCGCGAAACGACAGCAGTCGGCGGTTTCGGATGACGGCCTAATGGGAAAACAATCCCGCCACTAGATGGAGCCACAAGAAGGGCTATCGGCATTGCCTGGGTTTCGTTTTCGAGAGCACTTTGTTCTTTATTCTACTTGAGCTTACTTTCTTGACTGGCCCTTCTTCTTTTATTCCTGCGAACCAAAGCGCTGAGTATATTTCGATGTGTGATAGTGATGACAGCTGGGTGGCCAAGCGTGTGATGAAACGAGGTTAGGGTTTTGTGCGAATTTCGAAACACAAAGCAATGAGGAATATGATTTGCACTTGGCGGAACTCGTTTCTGCATAAAAATTCTCCAGTAGCAGGCCAGAGTTCGGCACGTGCCATTCGCTGTGAACGTAAAGTGAAATGGGCTGAGAAAAAAGGTTTCGTATTGAGCAGTGTTTGTATCAGAAAATTAGCCACCTTTACGCTGGTAAGATAAGCAAAAAACAATGGTTGTTACCACTTCACTTGCGTAGAGAGAGAGAGAGAGTTATCCTTTGCCGTTTTTGAAGCAATGAAAAAGTAAAGTACACAGTTTGCCACACTAAAAATTTCTGCGGCGGTTAAGAGACGACGAAGAGAAGAGATGTAACTAAAGTAAGCTTAAACTGTCTACACTGAATATCTTTGAAACTTTAGATTTTTTATTCACTTATCACTTTACTTACAGCGCCACTTTTGTTCGGAATTATGAGGTGCGGAGGATTATTACATATAGCGTTGCAAAGAAGTTGCAGGTAAATAGAGCACAACGCAGGAAATACAGTGCAGTATAACTCCCAACAAGCTAAAGAATTATTATCACAGCAAGGATGCAAAATATGCGTTTCTAATTAAAATGTTCTGCATTTTATTTATTTTTATTATGGAAGTGCGGTCCTTTCTTGCTGATTAATAGTTTGGTGGTAGAAAGTACGGTCATCATAAATGCCAGTATTGCAAGGAAAAATGTTCTGGAAGAATTTAAGCCTAAGTAGGTATAGAGGGCAAAACGCATGTCTAGAACAAGCGAACAGTCTGTTCCGCACCTCTCAAAGCCGCTGTGACCAGGAAGTCAAAAAATGACAACGAAATCCTATGAGTTTAACTGCACATGCTTACATCCAGACCATTTTTAACCAAATGTTATCTATAGATATCGCGTGTTGAGCCCGAAACACGCCCAGAACGTGTTCTAGACATGCGTTTTGCCCTCTGTACGTGCGTTTCTGAAGTGTGCCCCCTTCGTAACGAATTATTTGCAGATGATACACTGAAATTTCTTGTGAAATATTTTGAAACAAAACGGAGAGCTAAATTATGAACCTTTTCTAATTTATTAGTGTCAGTTTTCATGTAGAGCCCCATACTGTAAACGCGTGCTCTATTATAAACTTTAAATCAGTAGCATATAGTAATTCTTTAGGTTTTAAAGGAAAACACTTTTGCAGTGATCCAGTTAACGTGACTGTGCCAAGAGAGTTCACCGGATAAATAGATCCCAATGTATTTGTATTCAATGACGTACGATAAGTTCACAGTACCAATGCTGTAATAAAAATTATGGGGTGACTCTTTCTTATTAAAACACATATGAACACTACTGCGATGAAAGGGGATGGTATTGTTGTCGCTGTTCTAAGTCGAGTTTGGTAAGCAAATTTTCTTCATGCTATTCTCAGTCACACAACTTCGAATAAACGTAATCACAGAGGACACTTCCATTTTTCTAGTAGTTCATACCTCAAGCTGAGGAAGGGCTACAAATTTCTTCATGCACACAACGAAATACGTGAGTCAGAACTGACAAGGACGAAGATTCTTGTTTCATGAGAGCAGGGATTTTGGATGCCACAAGTAAAAGCAACAGAGCCGTTTTAGTTGCAAATACTGAAAATGGACGTGTTTCCAAGAATAAAAAATGAAGTGCTGAGCAGTCAGTATTCAAGGTCACTAATAACTACAATCGAAGAGTAATGTTTTTTTTTTTTTTATTCGTGAAGTCTGCCTTGAGGCATAAGTTGAGAAAAGGGGGAGTGGAATGTAGGTTACAGAAAGTTAAAAGAAGGAGTGTAGAGTAATGTTAGATTATCTGAACTACAACTTGCACAGGACACATCAAGTGGTTGGAATATTTGACATTTTATAGCGTTCCTCTAAAGCAACTAAAGTGACATGGCAGAAAAGGCATACTGACGCGAATGAGAACAGCAGTGTTTCGCTGGTTCTTTAGGGACGGCCTTGCAGCACACAACGTCTTACCCGAGTTAACAAAAAACGCGGAACACACTCGCTGGCCTGCGACCTCACTAATAAGAAGGCAACGCGAAAGTCTCGAGGTACTTGCGCTCATAATACAAGCGCGATCGGTAGGTGAAATCTCTATCGAGGGACCGGGCTTATATTTCTCCCCAATCTAGCGCGATTTCAACTGACAGAGACTCAATACTTTATCTTTTCTCTGCTCCATCGTGGCAGGCTGTGTCGCCTTGTCGCATACGGTATGCGAGCATGTTCGCAAAAGCGTATTTGCCAGCGTGCATGGGTTTCATAAAACTGCACAAGCATTCCCTCTTACGAGGCCACTTTTCGGGTGGTGAAGTGTCAAGTGGCTCAACATTTCCACTTGACACTTCACCACACGCAGCCGCGTATCCTTTAGAATTATTAGCCATCATGTCACAAGAAACGCGTGCTTTTGCATTCCTTATTCGATGTTCATTTCATAAGGCCAAGGGGGCTGAAAAAGTATCGTTGGAAAAACCGGCGTTATAAAAAACGTGAATAAAAATTATGATGCTTCTCATATTGCGTTGCACCGCAGCGGTGGCCTAGTGGTCTGAGCATCCGCCTCACATGTGGGAGGTGTGCGGTTCGATCCTCTTTGGCGCCGGGTGCACACCGGTGATGCAATGGGTACAAGCTTTTCGCTGGCCTGGTGCTTGGCTTATTCAGGGTGAAATGCTTTGGAAATGGATCTTTGATACCCCTTGTGTCAAGGCGCTGGTTGGCCACAACGGCTCGATGGCCCTTGTGCCATAAAAATTCACCATCATCATCTTATGTTGTATTGTGAGCCTTAAACATTGCCGCTGCACACAGAGGTTAAATATATGGCAATAAACTGTTGTCAATAGATGAAGAAGTATTTCAGGATCACTCTCAAGATTTTAAGCCGCTGATGCATTTATTCAGTGCGTTACGAAAATCATGGATTAGTGCAGTGCGTTTTCAACGCTCATTGAATCTATTGTCCTCTTTTCAGGAAATTCGACCTACCCTGAAAACCAAGTGTTGCCTACAGTTGGTGCAAGGTGCGTACTATTTGCCCCTGTTTGTAGGAAAATGAGCTACTTGAAAATGACGATGTCGCACTTTATTAAAGAAAGGCGATGCCAATTTAACTGATTTCTGAATGTCTTATTATAAGCTGCATTACGAGTAAGTACATGAAAGCCGTTAGAATGGACAGGCCTTTGTTTGGCATAACAATACTGGAGACGTGCTCGGTGGGGTATCTATACTTGAACATTTAGAATATTAATGGTTCTATATTTGTACTGTACAATAAATCAGTGCACCTTAATGCAGTAAACATCAAATCGGCGGCAAAAGATAGTGTAATGGGAAAAGAGACAAGTTTAGGCCAAAGTTAACTAAATCCCCGACGATAAACGCTATTTTTCTACATCTTTTTTTCTTTTTCATATTCCGTTGCCCGGTATAGGCATCTGGACTTCCGGAAAAATAGATCTTCGATGTGGTATTTTGCGAAAATCTGCTGCTATCGACATATATTTGCTGTTCTCTAGCATTAGGTGTTTACTTTATCCAGCACCAGTGCTAGATTTGATCAAATTTGCTTTTCTTTAAGTGTACTGCCATCAATCGTGCACAGCTTTGCCATAGTCCACACAACCTAACGTGCGCTGAAAACCAAAGCAACATCAACTAGAGCAAAGAAAAGATAACAGAAGAGCGGCAAGCAGACATAAAGCAAACAGGGAGCATTCATCATTACGTCGAGAGTGGCATTGAAGGCCTAGGATGTCAGGCACTCCTTTTCGGGGCAGCGGCGCAGTTTTGAGCCACGTACAAAGCCGGCGATACCTCCTCCCCTCGCCCTGTAGTGGCTGGTAATTACCGACACGTGGCTCACGACCAACTTGCTGTTCATCGTTGACGTGAACGAAGGAGAGGGAGGAGGGTGATTCTGTTGAGGTGGTAAGAAGGTACAGAGCTGGCATAGCGAGTATAGGTACGAGCCGTAAGGGCCGCCTACGCTAAGGGACGCATGATGTCGCCACACTAGCGTCAGTCGCCACCTCTCACTCTCAGCCCGTATGTCCGGGTCGGCCGACCAACCGACCCACCGACCGAGCGGCCGGCGAGCCGGGCAAGCGGGTCGCGCCCAGCCGAGCTAATTAGTTTGTCGGGGAGTCGGTCCGGAACGCCGACACGCTCGGCCTTTCCCTCGACTCCCTAATGGAACTCTTGCTTTTTTTGCGTCGCCCTTTCTGCGCCGACCTCGCGCTCCGTGACTGGCTCCTTTCGGGGTGTGGCGGCGAGAAACAGCGGTCCTTGATTCTAGCCTACGAGCGCTGCTTGCTCATGAAAGGAAAAGCGCGGGAAAAAATGAGCGCGTTAGGGCATGGGGCATAACTATTCTTTTTCCTGTTAACCCCGGCTGCCGTCATAAAGTGCACTGCTCTTAGCTTGTAGGCTGACCTGTTACAACAATGTAGCCGCCATTAATATAAGATGCAAAAGAGAAAAGCAGGCATTTGAAGACAACAAAAACAGTGAAGACGAAACAGTAATCGCTGGCATAATCAGTCGAAATTTTAAGTGCTGTACGTGGCATTTAGGCAGAACAAAATGAAGCCTAGATAAAGAATACAAGCATAAAAATTAAACACTCTCACATATATAGGTTTCCCTCATATGACCGCCTTCTTCGGTTTCAGGAATTTTGGTTTCAGGAATGCTTGTTTCGCAGCGCTAAAATGATTGCGATGTGTATCCAAGCAAACGCTCGGAAACCGGGCTAATCGCCGCACCCAAGCATTATCCTCACAGACTCGCGGCAGCCTGTAAAGCACTACGCTCTCTTAACATGCCGCACAATACCGCCTTCCTCAGACCCGAAGCCCTTAAACGCTCAGACCAGTTTTTAATCTGTTGGGTCTCTGGATAGTAGTCTTTCAGGAACTCAGCACTGAAGTGCACTCAGGCGAGCACACAACCATCGGGCAACTCAAAACTCATTCCCAAACCTGGAAATCGCATCAAAATTCATCATTCCAGCCTGTTCGGCAACACCTCGCACAGGCTCGAGAGAGTAGGAATCCGAGACCGACACCTCAGGATAGCACCGCTGGACACCGCATCTCAATGAAAAAACCCAGTTCCTCAGCGCCGCGAGCACCACAGCTAGTGCAAACCCTGCCGTTATTACCCAAATGTCCAACACAAGCTACGGTCCTCTCTATACGGTTAATACATTCTACGCATTCCCCACGCATAGTTTCACGTAGAGAACTCAAATAGGTGGCTAGCCCCAAGGTCAGAAGCCAGTCCACCCTGCTCGACCACGTGAAGAGAGCCATTAAAAAAATTTAAAAACACACTCACCTTTTAACACTAAAGCGTCACATGTTCCAGTCGTCCCAGTGCATTTCATCAAATGTGCCCAGGAAGCACTAAAATATGCACGTTTTCTGGATGATTTCTTGACTACCAAAAATGCCTTTCTACAGAAATTTATTGTGGCCTCCATATCTTTGTTTGTTGCTTTACGCGCTTCAGGATTGCCGCCTGGAGCGAAAACCTGTGCACAGAAATTTGAGAGGACACTGAAGCTACGCCTTAATATGACGCTAAAGCATAATGTGTTAATTCTCATATATCCAGAGGGTCATTCACTGCTCTACATTCATAAATCCCTGCGAGTCCTCATACCCCTCCTAGTGTAGTGGTGCAGCGGTTAAGCGATGCGCCACTGCCCTGTGGTGGCAGGCGCTCTCAGCGGTGGGCCTTGTGGGCCCAGGTTGATCTTCCCGAGCGACCAATCAGCAATTTAACCTGCCATTGTTGGCAGGTTGCTCACTCTTAGGTGGGCAGGTTGTAGCCTCAAGGTGACGTGGCTTAGATGGCCCACCTGCCTCCTAGGTTGCTCTCTGGGCACCACCTGCCTGAGTCATGCTCGGGATTTTCGCTCACAACGCCGACGCTCACGTCGCCCGCAATTCCGACACCGTTTTTTTTTTCTGTGTAACGAGGCCTCTAACGCCTTCGCGTTAAAATCAGTGCCGCGAGACTCCAGAGCACGCCACGATGAAGAAGCGTACACTATAGCAAGAGCGGTGCGAACAGAGCCCGCACTCTTAACAAAGCTCGGTGTTCAACCCGGCCGGATGTGCTAGCCCGGTCGAGACCACATGGGACCACAGTGCGTGAGAATTGATTGGGAGTGAGGTGGGAAGCGCAGCACCTGTCCAAAGGGAACAGCCTCCATGAATCTGCTCCCTCGTGCGTTCTCTCTCGTTCCATAATAGTTCCCTTTACCTCCTGCTCCTCCTGTGCCTCAACCTTTTTGTTCCGTCAGCTCCGCTATAAGCAACGATAAATAAGAAATGCCGCTCTCCAACAGAGATTTACATGATTCTTCCTTTCCACCCACAACCGCGTTCAACATCGTATTACCTCCATTCTTACTCAGTTTTCTTTTTAAAATTTTTATCTGGAAGTTCAAGCTAGGGATTCTGTCAGTTCCGGGGCGAGAACCTCGGCAAGAACGGTCTTTTCGTTCCTTCTCAACAAGAAAAATCCGCACTCTCTCAAAATTATGGCACGACGGTTCCACCCCCCATTTTCCTCCACTCTTTCAGCGGCGACCAGGAACAACCAGCTTCTGCAGTTCTTTTTGTTAGGCAGTTAGAGGCGTAACGCCCCAACCCACCACGTCACGGTATTTTTTTTTTTTTTGCCAGGAACGATACGTCCGGTCCTATATACACCGAGGCACACACTCGCGCTGACTGAAAGGCGCGTGCTCGCCGGCGCTCTATGGACGCGACTGTCTGGGAGCGCGCCGCGCGAACCTCCATGTATTATGTATGGACGTTCGTGTCGTTCTCGACGTATTTGCCGCTCCCTTGACGCCCGGCCGTCGCTCCGACGCCGTTCCGTGCGCTCGCTCGCTCCGATGGCCCTGCCCCCCACCCCTTTCTACAGGTCTGCCTCTCTCTCCGGCGTCGGGGAGCTACGCGTTCTATGCCGCTTCGGAGAAAACGCCGCGCTCGTACATTTCGTATGACGTGCAGTTTCAGTTTGCGTTTCGCGCACGTATTCATCAGGGGGCGTGGTGTGCTTTCGCTAGGCAGTAGACACTGCCTTGGGCGCTCTCGCGTGCGCCCGAGTTGTCGTAGCCTGTATAGGCGGCGCTCCTGGCGCCTGCAATTACGTCTGATCTGCATAAATGTCCTTGCGTGCCGGTTTTAGGCTCGTAATGAACAAACGGAGGTTGGTTTTGTGTATTTGTGGAATGACTGCTGCGTATACACCAGACGAAGTAATTATGCTAGACGGAAACGAAAAATAAATTTTTTAAATGCATATTCCGCGATTACTAGAGTATGCGGAGCATACAGCTTAGCTCAAACTGCCTGCAGTCAGTGGTTAAGAAAATAAAAGAAACTTACATGTGCAAAATTGTGCTGTGCTATTTGAGGAGTTGGTCTGCTGAAAAGAGTGTATTTTTTTTCTGGTGTATATTTTACGTTTGTAACTTTGTAACATCGTCTCAAGTGGCAAAAAATACGGCACAAATACGGTATGTTGGTAGCCTGAAAGAACAAAAAGTTTCACTCCTGAACAATGGAAGGACGTTGTTAAACTTTTTTTTCACAGTAATCATGCTTCTACCCTTGTACCTAGAGTAGAGTCGATATTAACCGCTCCAAATGTTGCCAACAATTAAGCCGTCATAAGCTCGGATTGCAGTTTGTGAATATATGAAACCTCACCGGAGCTGCAAGGGACCGAAAAAGTCTTAGTATTTATCACTGATACTGTTTCGTAGATTATTATCCCTTATATAGCAAACAGGTGTTTCTCGTTGTGAATGAAGAATAAATAAGTCTTCCGATATTGCTGATTGCTCAACAACTTAACATACACTTTCCGATAATGTTATGTACTGCGTGCAAAAGTTGTTCAGGAACGCCAGCTTCTCTGTAAATCAACTCCAAGTTCAGCTCCTGCAGTCCATGTATAATGCTTTGCCACAATAAGTCTCGTAGTGCGAAAATGCACGCTTTACAGCTACAAATGGCACCAAAGCTTGCGATGATTGATTGATTGATTGATTGATTGATTGATTGATTGATTTATTGATTTATTGGTTGATTGATTGATTGATTGATTGATTGATTGATTGATTGATTGATTGATTGATTGATTGATTGATTTATTGATTGATTGATTGATTCTTTAAGTATTCGCAATGGCTGCAGCTGACGTTTTCACAATATGTTCAGTCATTCATAGAAGAAATAAATACAAGTAAAAAGAATGCATAGGCGTGACATAAAAGACATTATCTTCGTACTGTCCGCGAGACGGCAAACAAGCCCGCTAAACGTAACGTCTTAAAAAAAATGACAGCCAGAGGAGCAAGATAACAAATACGACATAACAGAAGAAAAAAAGACTACTTAAAAAAAAAACAGCGGTAGATTACGCACACCTCAATTGTTTTGTGTGTGTGATCTGCATGTTTAAGCATCAAAACCTTCTGGTTCAAAAAAGTTGGTTCAATAAATAAATTTTGCGATAATGCGGCGTTTGCTGCAGTAAATCACGCTGACAAAGGAAACAGGCACGGTAAATAATGGTGGGTTCTGGACTAGGGGAATTTTACTACAGCGTCCAGTATCTGAATAAGCATTCTGCAACTGCAAAAGAGTAGTGCATCCGCTTGCCATACAGAGTTGATAAGAATACACTAGTATTTTACAGTGCTTATATCATTTTGACACACTGAACTGAATCCACCGTCCTGCAACTTCATAGTTACGTTGGTTTATGGAGTTTAACGTCCCAAAGCGACTCAGGCTATGAAAGACGCAACTTCCCAGTCAACTGTAACAGGGTGAATATATGCTTTACCTTCTCCTTGACACTCGCACCCAGCGGACCGTCACTCTTACAACTGCCATAGAACGCTGGAAAAGCACATATTCGCACCGTTACAGCTCTATAGTTAACTATAACGGTTGGAATATATACTTTATCGGCGTTCCATGGCAGTTGTAAGAATGGTGGTCTGCTAGGTGCGAGAGTCAAAGAGAAAGATAAGATACTATACGGAAAGTAACTTAAAAGCGAAAAGTTTCAATGCTTTTTGAGGTGATATGTTATGAAGCAGACTACCCTTCGTCGCCTTCGGGAGAACATGTTTAAATGCTAGTACTCAGGTAACTGTCCTATGTAAGGTTCCTTGGCAGACTGGCGACTAAAAGATAAAGTTTTGGAGCGCAGGCAACGTAATAAACAAGGCAAGAAAAATAAACAGCTTGAAGCCAGGCCTGCCTTTCTAATTTTGCTGAGATTCGTATCGCCTTTTACGAGACAGCGAGCAGTCCCGGCGCATTCGCCGTCCGTCCACATTCGCTTTTTTATTCCTCGTTCTGGCTGGCACTTATTCCTTTCATTCCACTCGCCTTGAACCCTTTTCTTTTCCTTTCGCAGCTTGAGCGCACGTGTGTCGTCCAGGACGCCGCGAGAAGACGATAGCCCAGCAAGCAAGCCTCGGCTCGTGACGGTTGTTGGCCGAGCGCAGCTCCGGTGTTGGCGGTGCGGCGCGCGGTTGTAAACGCAAACGGTTGTTCCCCGCCACCAACGCCTTTTCCCGCATCACCGAAGTCTTTTTCGCGCGCGCTCACTTTTTCGCCGACCCCGCTGCTGCTCGCCATCTTCGCTCCTGCCCCGTTCGTTACTGCCAGCCGACAGCGCGCCGCGGTGCCGGGCGAGTTATGTGCGTCCATTCTTTCTAGACAATCTACTTCCCGTCGCTTCTCGACTGAACGCTTTCTCGCGCACTTGGGCTTTCCCCTCTTTCTTTCCCTCCTCTGTTCTCCGTGCTTCTTCCGCGTCTTGTACAAACGGCCTATTCTGCCGCTGCTGAGAACACAAAATAACAAAAGTGCCACTCAGCAATATTAAATCGGGAGTTGGCCCACAGAACTCTGGCTATTATTCGTATGTGGTTCTCGTATCCTTCTTTGTTTATTCGTCTTCCGTAAGAGCGATCATGCAGAGCTCGGGTAGTGTCGAATGTTTTCGCTCTTCACTGTCGGCCTCACCGCTGGGGCGTCGTTCTGCTTCGAGAGCCCGACAGAGAAGCAGCTTGAACCTATAACGTAGACCCTGGCCGCATGTTTTCGGCGCGTACTCGCGCAGAGCGTTTTCTTTCCCTCTGCCTGCTCCTCGTTCTCCCCACACCATTTCCCTTATTTTTTGTTCCCGCTCGTAAGTGCACCCGTTCCCGAACTTACGCATCTCTGGAAAAGCAAGTTGCCTGGCTTCCATAGCGAGTTTATTGCTTACCATACGTTTTCTTTTTATTTCTTGGCGTTCTCCATCGCTTTGTGTACGTACTCTCGGACTACAAGTTGGCATACAGACTGCAGCCGTTGTTTGTTTCTGAGCAGCTTTTCCTTCATGTGGAGAAACAAAAAAGTAGAAGAAGAACTCGCAATCGCTGCGTGTCCGGTGCATTGTTTATCGGCAAAACTTGCTCCTCCTTATATTCTTTAGTGGCGGCAGGCTGCCAACGATTGCCTGAAAGACGTCCGCCTCCACCCTTCCGCCCGCCTCCTCCCGCCTGCACCCTTTTTTCCCGGCGTCCGTGAGAACTGCTGTCTTCTGAAGAAGGAAAGTGGGGCCAGAAATGCATTTGGCTTCCTTTCGAGCGCTTCCGCTTTGCTTGTCTCCGCGAGAACGGCAGCGCTTACACTTGTTTTCATGCACCGTTTGTCTCTTCCGTGGGGGTTCTTTTTGTGTGTTAGAAGGAGTTTTGTGCGGAGAGTGACTTTGACGCCGCTTTGTTTTGTTGCGGTCGCGACCCTTCTATGTAATCGTGCGGGATGCTCCTCCTTTTTACCCTGCTGGCTCTTCCGGTGACGCGAACGGGAAGTGGCTGTCTCCGAAGTGTGTCGCGGGAAAACGAGTGGAGTCGCCGTTTAGACAACCGCTTCACGAAAGCGCGCGTACGTGTGTCTGGGAGGGCGTACGAGATAACAAACGCTCTGTAAATAACGTTGCGGCTTCATGTGGTTATCGCTCTCCCGTCCGTGGTTTTGCTCTTTTCCTCACACTGACATCCTGACTTGCATACTGCTTTTAAAGGCTCAGAGGTGTATTGATTGGACATTGTCTGTTACAAAAAAAAAAGTAAGCGTTATAAGAAGGGGTCATAACTGGGAAAACTTTGGTGAATTGACACAATAACATGGTTTAAGTAGCATTTCTACCTGTTTTCAGCTTGGAGAGAAGCAAAAATATCAACTCCAAGTTGGTACAGATAGCAAAACAATTTTCTGGAACGCATGAGCTGCATGCTATGGACGTGTTCTGTACGGCATACGGCACATTTAGCGATAATGCCTGATTCAGAACGAACTGGAAGTGAGTGCGCGTAGCTAGACTCACGGAATAACATCGTCTTTGCTTCCCTTGCGAGTCTCTGCGGCGTTGGCAGCCTCGTTTACAGTCCGAAGTACGCAGCTCGGGCCTTCAAGACAAAGTGTTTTGCCCTCTGTACGATGCCCTGACTTCCGTCACCCATATTCCTATAATAAATTGGATATTTTGGAAATGGTCGAAAAAAGGACGCTAACCTAACGCAGGTGATTAAGATTTTCCCGAATAAATGGTTCTTTATTTTTTATTTTCCTTCTGAAGGAGAAGACCAAGAGGAAGAATCTGTTGCTACACCAGTGTTGTCCTGTAGACACCGAGAGTATCGCTTTCATGCGTGTTTGAATACTTAGTTCAAAGTCCGCTCAGTTTGTTGTTCTCCTTCGTCCACAGTTTTCTGCGTACTTAAGCCTGAGTATATCAGTGGTCCGGATTTGCAAAGTGCGCATGATCAGTGCGTCACCTCAAACCTTTTCTTCTTTTCACCATAACTATCATCAGTGGTATAGCTTTCCCTCATCAAATAGTAGGAAGGAAGAAGTTTCTATCTGTTTTCTCTTTGATTCTTTTCACTGAAAGCTCCAAGTTATCTGCAAACGCACAAGCTTGATGCGTGCTGCGGGACGCGTTAACACGTGCCGCCTTATAACGTACCCACGCGCTGGATATTCATTGGTCGGGGAGCGGTCGCACCGTATGGAATTGCATTGATTAGGAAGATGCTCTCGGCTCAACGACGGTCGTGAAAGGGTTCGCGCACATAGCTGCCGCTCCTCCCTTTTGCGGCGACCGCGCATCAGGAACCGCTCCACGTCCAGACAGGTCCGAAGATAGGAAGATGAGGACCCACGCCGCTACCGGTCCCACCGACCGCTTTGCGGGTCCGGCAGCAAAGCGGGACGTTTTATACACGCGCTTATCTCGGAGCCACTGACGGGTGCACGCGAGACGTTGTAAATAAAACAACGGCCTCGTAAAACAAGGGCTCAGAACAAGCGTATAAAGATTGCGTGCGACGAGATGGAGGCAGCCACAAGGCGGAGCTGGGAAAAGGAGGGGAGTAAGCCTTGCTTGCCGTACTTGGCTTTCTTAGTTTTGTTTACCTTCTCGTCGGCTGTCATTCGTTCAAACTTTTTTTTTTTTTGCTTTTACTTTGGCGCTTAGATATCAGGTAAGGGAAACACGGCTGTTGCTACAGGGGCTTGGCTTGAAACTGGCGGGTGTAAACGCTGCAGCAGGGACGGGCCTAATCGCGATAACGAAACAGACACGCAAGGGGCCCGGTTTCGTTATTTTTATTGCCCTGATTTGTTTCCCAGCGGATTCCGCCGTACGGCTACAATGCGGGGATTCGGTGCGGATATGTGAGCAGGAAAAAGCGGTGGGAGAGCCTAACAACCTGCGCGGAGTTGTAGGACGGAGCAAAGCCGGCGGTTTTAAAGCAGGCTCGACGCGGCAGACTATCACCTAATGCACCCCCTGTGCGTATGCACGGGCGCACGCGAACGTGAGAGTGCATCGGGCGAAAGCGTTGCCGAAATAAAAGCTTGGGAGCTAGCGACTAGGAGGAAGGCTGCGCGGCTGTGTTCCGCCGCGCAGCCGCCGCAACGGAATCGCGCCGCATAACTCATGCCTTTCCCCGCAAGCTTTGTGCCTTTTGCACACGAAGTCTGTACGGCTTCCTCGTGGCGTCTGTATCGGTGTGCATAGGAAAGAACCTTGTTTAGCTAGCGTCGTTTACTGGGGAACACTTTGCATGCGCGAAAGTGTTTAGCGGCGGAGCAGTCTGTAGCGCAGCAGCTTCTGGAGGCACCGGTTGCTACTGAGAGTGGCGCTAGGAAAGCAAAGTGAGGCCTGATGAACGGAAACATCCGAGAGAATTATTGAGCTAAGCCTAATGCTTAAAGTTTTCAAGTTTAACTGGACGGTCGGAGGCGTTTGTAACGCACTGCGTTTGTAACTTGCTCCACAGTACGTATTTTGTGTCTTCTTCGTTACGTTGTCGAGAAATTTTTGAGCCACGAATTCATGAGGACAACCTAATCGTTTATGCTACGGTTAGTGACGACTCAGATTGTTTCGATGTGGTTGAAGGGGTCAAAAGAAGCAATGGCTGCCGTGTGGTTGCAGACATCAGTGAATCGTCCCGCTCCTCCCGGTGCACATGTTCAAATATATGATCTCTGAAGAGAGCAAACGTTTCAAACCGCAAAATACGTGCTTGCCGATATGGTCCTAACTATAGTGCGCAGGTAGATGAGCGTGCTGAAAATCTTTCTTTGCGAGTAAGTTGTGCTTTTGTACAAAAACCAAGGCCCTTGTTTCCCCTATTCATAAACATGAAGGGCACCCTATTCCTCTGATTTACTTGTATTATGCTTGCGTTAATTGCATAGCGGTTTGCAAAATGACCATTCCCAGCAAAACGGCATTAGCGCACTAAAATTCCGGAAAATCTGGATTCATAATGGCTGCTCGCCTTATCGGTGCTTGTAGCCAGTCGCACGCATTCATGCCACGCCGTTTCTAATATATATGCAAAATAGGACCATCGTTCCAAAGACTATAAGTGCCTCATAAACCCAATCACCGCACGCCCCCTCAGCCTCGACTGTAGGTTGCGTGAACCAAACATTGAGGTAATATATAGTTCGCTCTGACTTGCGCAAGTGTGGCGGGATTGAGCTGCCCTTGCTTTAACGGAACCTGGCACGCCATAAAAGTAATGCACAGCCAGGGTGGAATGAACTTGTTTTCAGCGCAGCGAGGTTCTTTGCTTCTGCTGCTGTGAGATGCATTCACTGGTAAATGCAAAGTTGAGGCGCATATGGGGCCATGCGCGCACATTGCTTCACTGAGCGTATGCGTGCTGTTAGCGGGGGAGAATGGGAAGGAAATAATGTAAGAAAGACCAGAATGCCTGCGCCTAATTTCGGCGCGTATTCGATTGCAATCCGGGGTAGCGCTGCTTACGCACTGTCTGTAGTCAACGAACTCTGCGGCGTCTAGATGAGTGAATAGAGCCGCAGAAACACTCGCGCATTTATCCGAAGAAATTAGTGCAGTACGGCTGATTCTTCGCTGCTGATTCAAATAGTACCTGCGGAAAAGCAGTGCGCAGCCTGGCTTAAATGAAGATGGTTTACGGAATAGGTGAGCAGTTAGGGCTCTTCCTATTTTCGTGGTACCAGGTAAGGCCGTCAGTAATTCGGGCAACCACTAATCTATTTGTTCGACATGCACCTACTTTTGCTTCATGAAATTTTCGAACAGGTAGTTTTTTTGCGGCCTTTTGTTGTTGTTGTTTCGGAGGAGGACAGTGTACCGAGCCTACTTTAAAGGAATAAAGCACTTGATGAGCCACTGCGAAAAATTTGACCAGTCGCCTGCCTTTTTGCGTTCACCGAGCTGACCTAAGGGACATTCCCTCATCTCATTTTTATTTTATTTAATGGTCATGTTTTCGGCCAGAATCTATATTCGTAGACGAAGAAGTGTGCATGGGATCATTACTCGCTGGGTACACAGCGCAAAGAAGAGCATTTTCAAGATTTGCCTATATATGAATTTTCGAGAACCGCGAATGACTGTTATTGCATTCTCAAACTGCTAGAATGAAATTCAGCTTGGCAACACTACAGACAAAGTGCGTTTCTGTAGAGTGCGGTGAAAGGATGGAATGATCCCTGTTTTTAGTTTTTACGTTGTCTATTTGCGTTTCCCCAGGACTCCCCTTTAAGGACAAGCAGCGAGAAATGCGCATGTCAGTGCATGCATGCTTTATCAAAGCGCAAACTAATGTTGTTGCAGTGTGTGATATCTTTTGATCTTAGTTTGGGCGTTCAGTCATTCACAAAAAATTCAGGGGCACTTTGACTGTCTAAAGTGCGTAGAGGCGAAAGCGTATTCCGCACCACTTTGGCTGCTTCTGTGGCACTGGTGGCGTCACATGTAATTCAGTACTAATTACTAGGTGATGACAAATCAGTAATTAATGGTTAATTACCTATTAGTGTCTGAATACTTATTAACTGCTAATTAATGACGCTTAAGCTTCGCCTTCAGGAGTGGAACGCGACAGCGTGTTGTAGCGCTGCCAGGGAGTCCACAGAACTAACGCAGCCACCCATTCGGCGCGATGCCTTGCCCTTTGAACGCTTTTTGAGGAAAGGAAATGGCGCAGTAATTCTCTGTCATCTCGGTGATCACCTGAGCCGCACCGCACAGGAAGGGAGGAAGTGGGAGTGAAAGAAGAAAGAGGAGCCGTAATGAAGAAAACAGAAATTGTATTTGAAGAAAGGAGATTACGCAGTAACTGTCTCGCGTATCTCGGTGGACACCCGTCAAAATTCAGGGGGGCACTTTTTTGACGTGGTTAAGATGTCAAGCTTCGCCTCTGAGAGTGGAACGCGACAGCGTCTTGCAACGCTGCCAGGGAGTCCAAGAACGCCATTGGCCATTCGGTTCTACGCCTCGCTCATCGGTAAATTGGTTTTTGAGGAAAGGAAATGTATCTGTCTCTCATATCTTGGTGGACACCTAAACCTCGCCGGAAGAGAAAGGAGGAGGATGGGAGTGAGCGAAGACACCGTATTCACTAGACGCACCTTTGTTCTTCCCAAACCAACAAGCTGGCATGGCGGAGTGGATAGCATGCTCGTCTCGCACTCCGAAGACCGCGGTTCGATTCCCGAGCTCGACCAATTTCCTACTCGATTTAATTTATTTATATGGCCGGACTAGAAAAGTTAATTAGGGTAATTGAGTAATTAATCAATTAACTAAGCTCAGTCCCACTTACTTGGAGCATCACTATACGATCCCTTCAATTGGTTGCATGGTTCCTATTGGCCCCGTTTGAAATTCGCGCTCTCTGACGTCACGACTGTTTCGACCAACTGAAAAGCGTGACATTTCTGTCGACAACTGCTGCTTACAACGACGAGACATTAAAGGCTTTCGCCTTAAAATTTAGTCCAATGAGCTACCTTGCATAAACCAGATTGCGCTTTATCCTTGACCTCAATTTTTTGTGATTATCAGCAATGCTTACAGAGTCGCTTCTATTTCTAAAAAAAAAAAAATGGACCGGGCAGTTAAGCTAAGCCTTTAGAGTATGACGTGAAAGAACTAATGGGTTAATGCCCATATATGCGGTGTTAGTCATTCTCTACAGTCATAGATTCCTGTGAGTCATCATACCACTCCAGGCGCATCAGTGCAGCGGTGAAGTGATACGTCACTGTCCTGCGGTGGCAAGTGCTGCCACGGTTAGAGCTTGTGCGACATACGCTGCTCCCTCCGAGCAATCTCTAGTGACCAATCAATAACTTAACTGCCAGCTGTCACGGTGGGCAGTTTGTTTGCAGTCCGGTAGGCAGGTTGTGATGACGCCACAACATACCTAGGTGGCACAACTGACACCTAGGTGGCTTCTCTTGGGCTTTTTGGTGAATTTTAGCTCACGGTCTACAACGCCCCAACGACGACGACTCCTTTTCTGCGACATGGCCTCCTTATTGCTATCGCGTTAAAAGTGGTTCAACACAGCTTGACTGAACTCAAGTAATAAGACCGAGCCGGCGATGACGTGAACATTTTGCATATACGCGATTCGTTGACGAAGGCGTTGACTTGGGTCGATAAGAAGGAAGGGCTCTATCGTCAGTTCAATGACACTCATATTGAAGGCGCCGATGTAGCCCTCTGGCTCACAAGCTACTTCCGAGTTTGTGACCCTATTGAGTTTGTGACCCTATTCGGCACAGGCTACCTAGTAAGGCATAATTATGTCCGTTGTTCGCTGTTTACGCGCCATTATTAGACACCTGTAGCATACCGTGTACCGTGTTTCCGTTACCGGTACCGGAGTACCGGGAGCCCGCGCTCAGCCATTGAGCATGCGCAAATCTCCTAGACGTCGCCAGGTGGCGCCACGTACCCGCCAGCTACGCGCGCGCCTGCAGCATCGAGACCAATCAACGCGTGGTCACCGGCGGTAGGCGGGCTCCCGGTACTCCGGTAACGATAACGGTAACGGTAACACGGTACACGGTATGCTAAAGGTGTCTATTACAACATATTGCGTGACAGCACCACACACAATTCGCACATGTAAAGTTTTTCAAGCGTTTAGTCGCCGAGAAGACATGTCTTTTCATTCAAATTGAGTTTTCGCTTTAACCACTTCGGATGGCTGTTCACGTAACGAGGCACTGTCGTTTGAAATAGCAGGAAAGGGTCTTTTACGGTCTCCCAATAAAGAGCATGCCTTCATATTTTTGCTGTGTTCGTTTGTGTCTGAGTGCTGTGCGTGGGCCTAACTGCTGTGCCGGCGTGCGTGTGTACGCGCGCGTGCCTCGGTGCAGAACATGAATGCGTGTGTGTGTATGTGCGTGCGCGTGCGCTCGTGTGTGTGTGTGTATGGTTTATGGTTGTTGGTTTATGGATGTTGAACATCCCAAAGCGACTCAGGCTATGAGGGACGCCGTAGTGAAGGGCTCTTCTTAAAATTAAGCACAGACTTTTCTAAAATTAACTGCGCCTGGTTTATTATTTTAAACACTCAGGAGCTTTACCCTATTTCACGCCAGCGAGACCAGCAGAACGCAGTGAGACTGCGATAACACGGACTTCATTATGTAATTTGTGTTGTGCAGTAGCACGCTATAACGAAGATGCAAAACCAACTAGCCCCTGTTCCATAACTGCTTGATAATACTAGTAGTATACGTTGTAGGTTCCCAAAGAAAGGGCTTCTGCTTTGAAGCTATACTCACGATAAAAAGCCAGCTGGTTAATGTCCCTTTCCGATTAGCTTTTTTGCGAATTCGAAACGCTGCTATTTATTACTGAGTTCTATAATTCCTGTCGATGTGGAGAAAAGAACAAATGACCTCAATTTTGACCATTTGTACAACCAAGTATGACGCAGTCTGTTAATTTTTTTCTTTGCTAAAACTTGTTCGCTGGGCTTCATTGGCATGCTTGTCTGAACATGAATCCCGTGGACTTGCACAACGCGGCGAGCGTCGAGAGTACGCGGCGTTCGCTCATGCCCTCTCTCGCCGGTGAATAGACGGAGGGCGAATAGCACTCGAACTGCGCTGCACGCTACTGATGAGAGGACGGGTGCATGCAGTGGGACGCCGGTACTGGGGAAGAGCGCGCGCCCACGGGGCTTCGGGGGTTGCCACGCCCGAGCGGATCCCGCGCCGGCTAAATGATCCCGCGAGCCCCAGCGGCGGGACGCAGCTGCAGAAGCATTGCGCGGCCCAGCTCCCTTCAGCCAGAGTCGTCGCCGCGCAGCCGTTTTTGTCCGGCCCGGCTCGTAATTGACGTTGCCCTTTCTCCCCTGCGCCCCTTTTCCGCGGAACCTGATTCATATCCCTTTTGGTTAGGCCTAACATATTTTTCGCCAGCTGTTTGTTTGCTTCGTTTTTTCGCGTTCTTCTCTTCCATCGAGCCGGAATAATAAGATTAGTAAGCCCTCGAGGTTTCCAACGAGCGGTGGCAGTAGCTGGTTGACTGCATCTCTGCCAGGTGGTCTGAGCGACCGAATGGCTGTTTTGCAAGCTCGGCAGTCGATTCCGATTGACTGATTAATTGATTGATTGATTGATTGATTGATTGATTGATTGATTGGTTGGTTGACTGACTGACTGATTGATTAATTGATTGATTGATTAGTTGGTTGATTGGTTGGTTGGTTGACTGACTGTCTGATTGATTAATTGATTGATGTATCGATTAATTGATTGACTGGCTGATTAATCAATCAACCGATCAATCAATTAATTAATCAATTAATTAATTAACTTATCGATTGATTGATTGATCGATTGCTTGATTGCAACGTCGATGCTTAGAAAAATTTTGAGTGCCTGCAAACCTAAAAAACTGCTAGCATAACATGCATAAATAACCTTAAGTTTTTAAACGTGCACTGATAAATAAGCTTTTATGAGTTGTGGTTGGCGCTCTCATTTTAGTAAGTCCGCCCACTTCGAGAAGGAGGAAAGTAAATAGGTTATAAATACCTACTACTCCCTGTCTGGGAGAGTCAGTAACTGCAGCGATGGAGTAAACTGCACTCAGCGAATCGTAAAGTTCTTTTCATACGCTAAATTGCCTATCGACAAAGTTACTGACAATCATGGACAATGAAAAGGCCTTTGAGGACATCCTGAAACAGGTTTGTGAAAGCGTTCTAAAGTAAACTTGCGTTTACTGCGCGCCGAAAAGCTTTGCTACCTTTATTGAAGGCTTTTACTCTGAACGCAAAGCGCATCCTGCTGTGGTTTTTGCCTCAATCTGAACGCTGTTTATTTTTGACTACTCTGTAAACTTAACATACTGAATAAAAAAAAACAATATTTTCCAACTGCGAACTTTGATGAAACAAGTCCCATGGTATATCAGTAATCGAAATTAAGGCTTTTAGCTAGCAGCATAAAAATTCCCGAGATGCGGTCTACTTCTCATTATACATGGTCTGTTCTGAAAGTAGTAGGACTCATTTTTTTAAACAAAATTTATTCAAGAGAACAGTACAAACGATTACAATTTTTCAAGGTAGCACCCTTCCGCACCTAAACGCTGCTGCCAATGAGTTTCACAGTTTTCGTACGCCTCCAGGAACGCCTGGACCGGAGTGCTGTTTAACTCCCTCGTCACGGCCTGTTGAACCACCTCTACCGATTCGTGGTGTTTCCCCTTGAGCGTCGATTTTATTCTCGGGAATAGAAAAAAGTCTGGCGGGGCCAAGTCGAGACTGTAGGGGGGCTGAGGCAGCGTTCCCGCTTTGTGCTGGGCAAAAAAACGGGGTCCTCATTCACATGATGAAGAAGATCCACCGGTTGGCCTTTTCCTCCTCTGACAACACTCCCGGCACCAACTTCGCGCACGCTTTCCTCATGGATAAGTTTTCAGTCACGATCTCAAAAACTTGGGTTTGAGGAATGCTCAAGTGATCAGCAATCATTCTGATACTCATTCTACGATCACTGTTAAGTAAATGTTTCACTCGCTACACCTTTTCGTTGGTCTTGCTGGTCGAAGGGCGTCTGGAGCGGTCGTATTCCTCCACTCTTTCCTTACCTTCTGGGAACAGCTTGTGCCACTCGAAAAACCCATGGAAGCGTCACCGTAGGCCTCCTTAATCATTTTGTGAGTCTCTTTGCCCGTTTTTCCAAGATTTACTCAAAATTTGATCGCGTATCGCTGATCCAGTAAACGCTCGATTATTCTGCGTGACGAGACGCTTCGACAGGGGTTCACAGTACAAGCGACCTCCTCTCTTCAACGGCCGAGAGCCGACTGCCGATTTTTCCCAGCATTCCCAATATCCCCCTTCAACGATCCTGCACGCGCAGACCACCTCTCGTCCGCCCGTTCGCCCAGGAAAAAACCAGTCCTACTACTTTCAGAACAGACCCTGTATTTATCACTTTTCTTACTCGCTAAGAGAAATGCCTCAACGACGTGCGCTGCTTTACTCAGTGCACTTCTTTCTCGTAACATAGATAAACAGGCAACACGACCATTTCAAAAGTTTTATCCACAAGCGATATTACGACGATGAAACAATGTGAATATTACTTTGCCTCATTGATTAGCGTTTAATTATTGGTCCCGCACCGTATTCAGGCACACTACGTAAAATACACCATAGGACCTAGCAGTCTTGGTGCAATTTATTTTTCTCAAAAAACTGCTGTCGGAATCTATTTCACAAGAGCTCTTGCAGCGAAAGAAAGCCCTTGCGCACAAGCCACAAAGTTAGAGAAATTCTTCACTAAAGAAAACAGTCGTTGCGGCGTTCGGCTTCGGAGCACAGCACGCAATCAAATTCCGGCCACGGAGGCCGCGTTCCGATGGAGGAGGATAAACTTTATTTAGTAAGAATTTTAAAAACCTTCCCGGAAGGGCTTCTTAGACCAAGAGCCCTCTGGCCTTCCCCTCCAGTCTATCCCGGTGAGACAGCTTGCGCTTTTGACCAGCTCGTGAGGCCAGAAGGGCAGTCTCCCAGGTGGTTGAGGTAGGTGTGTGAATGGGTTTGGTTTTGGTTTGGTTTTTGTGGGGTTTAACGTCCCAAAGCGACTAAGGCTATGAGAGACGCCGTAGTGGAGGGCTCCGGAAATTTCGACCACCTGGGGTTCTTTATCGTGCACTGACATCGCACAGTACACGGGCCTCTAGAATTTCTCCTCCAAAGAAATTCTAGCCGCCGCGGCCGGGATCGAACCCGCGTCTTTTGGGCCAGCAGCCGAGCACCATAGCCACTGAGCCACCGCGGCGGCCTGGGGGTGTGTGAATGGGTGGTACACAGATGGGGTGTGGGCATGCCCAGATGTAGTGGTAGAGGCATTGATATATGCTGGCATCGTCAAGCACACGCGCCTTTTACAAAATGGAAAGACGCCTGCGTGCTACGCGATGCCAGTGTACGTTAAAGAACCCTGGGTGATATAATTGTTCGGGAAACCTCTACTACGCCATCTATTCTTTATTTCAGTTCCTCTTCTTCTCTTTCCTAACAGCACGGCTGATGTGTCTACTATGAAGTGCAACAATTTTCAAAATTTTCAGTCCTTGCAATAAATTTGTTTCTTTCACTCGAAAAGAATAGATGAATATTATGTCGAGCTTTTTTCGACATATGATATCCTATATAATAGCAATTGTGTTCAAGAAAGAGGCAAAATATTCTAGAAAATTCCTCTGACTATAAGATACCGTAACGTGACAAATTCACTAATCGAGGAATCGTAATTAATATTTTCTTTAATATTTAGCATTAGACAGCTATGGACTGAGCACAGAAGAACTTAAATATTAGCAGCCACAGAAAAACAATGTAACTTTTTGCATCTCCGTTACTGTTATGCGCAAGGGCTAGCATGCTTTGTTTACGATTTCAGTTTTTCCCAACGAACCTTACTTACTGAGTAGTAGGCAAGTTCAAAATATGAAAAGGAATGTAATTAGATTTATGTCTTATTGCAGATTACGGGTTCAGCTGTATAACGGGCTTCCTGTAGAAACAATTGTTATACTCTGACAGAAAGTTACATCTAGCTATCCTAGCAGCGTAGCTTACACCGAAAACGGATTTGGGGCCGTATTCTAGTAGCTGTCAATTTTTTGTTGTCCATTTGGCTATTGTAGAAAATGGTGAGGTGCATCGCAGCCCTCTGTCAACAGCGGCCGGCCGGACCTGACTACTGGCTGCTGCAATTGGCTGTGATACGCAGCCAATGCTGAGGTGCGGTCGAAAACCACCCAATGGCCGGGTCACTTCCCACCGTCGTTTGAAAGTCGAGGGTATATCCGACTGACCAATGACGCAGGACCGAATAGGCGCGAAATGGACAATGGAAATGAACAGCTTGTACAATACGGTCCCTGGTGTATATGAACTGCACATGAAGAGTTTACTGTTGTGGGTAAAACTATTTATTTGTCCTCCTTCGCTCTAATGTGTAGTTGGCAGCAAGTGCATTGAAATAATTGTTTTGACTAACTTCAAGTAAGTTTGTGTTTCAGTTACTACAAGAAGTAAAGGATTGCATATCATTTTGTCTGGACGTAAATTACTGGGAAGTGTTCAAGTCTACCACAGCAGGGGATACATAGCTGGTCTGGTGGTTCTGTTTTGTGGGAATTTCTCGTAATCATCTAGTTTTAAAAAGCAAACACATGTACACTGAAAGTTTTCACTCTTTCTTCGTTTTTCAGGGAACAGTGAAAATTCAAACAGAAAACCATTATAACTGCGACCCATCGTGTGGTGGATTATTTCGCTTGCTTGCACAGAAGCTCGGAAGAAGTTTGATAAGGTTAGCTCTGCTTTCTCTATTCGGAAAGTTCTAAATAAACTGGAAAATGGGAGATGAGACTTGGGTCTCCGTTGTTTAAGAATACTGCACGCTCCATCTTTTGGAGAAACCAAAAAAGCAGAGTCGGCATAATATCACAAGAACATGCAGAAAGTACTCCCCATCCCCCCTCTCCCTTCCCATCTCTGCTTCCCAACCCAAATTCTAAGTGTTTGCATTATTTTGTCTTCTTTTTCATGAAAAGCCAGGCAGCCTTCAGAATTAAGCCCCTTTCTGGGATTTCCCACTTCATTTTTAAAAGTTTAAATAGCCTGAGCGCCTTTGAATATCTCAGTCAGTTTATTAGCTCAATCTTCTCCGCGAGCCACTTCAAGAAGCTCGTATGCCTGACGGAGTATATATTTTTTTGTTCGCTGTTCTAGGAGCCCCAGTCTTGAGAGGCATACGAAACTGAGGCTGGCGAGAGAACCAAGTGTCTAGAGCGAAGGGCGGGCTTCGGATAGTGATGTGGGATAGGAGGATCCTCAAGTATTAGACGAAAAGCTCGGGCTACGCTTATTTAGATGTACTTTCTTTTTGCCGCTTTCCGTTTCTCCTGCCCGCGGAAATATCCTTGTTTTATGCTCTCGGGGCGTGGGTAAGTATCTCATAAGATTGCTCGTTTTCGTATCCAACCATTACCTCCAGCTTTTATCTCTACAGTGAACGCGACATTAAGCAAGCTAAAAGAGTCCGGAAGGAGCGGGGGTGATGCTTCAGCGCTTGAGAGCTTTTGAATACACTACGCACAAGTCCGGAATATATCATTTTATTCCTCTTCCACGCTAGAGGAGGCCCTAGAGTAGGGAAAGAAGGGAAGATGGATTTGGATTTTGGCTAGCCCGTGTTCAAGCGAGTTTCGGGAGATCGCGCTTAAGAATGGGCAGGGTAAATGTAATAAAATGCAGTGGCGTTTCAATGATGAAGTTTGGGGAGGGAAAGATGAGGGGGGGGACAGCGTTGTGAACTGCCTCGTAAACTGCACGCGCTTAGAGATTATTGCTGGGCTTAGGAAAAGTGGAATTGGAGAAGCCGCTCAGACGACGATGGGATCTAGTTAAACCTGGCCCTTCTGGTGCTTGGGATCAAAGGAACTGGTGTCATGCCCGAGGCAACGCAACCAAATGTACATAGTAACGTGCACCTTCTTTAGTGGTATTTACATGCAGGGTTGTAATCAAAACAATCCTTCCCCTTTTTCGACCAAACTGAACCACAGTAAGGTTGAAGGCCTCTGCGCAGGTCTGTAGAGAAACCAGCACATCTGGACTTGCCGCACACACGCCAAAATAACCTAGACGCAGAAAAATGTTTGGGGAACACGAAAAAAAAAATTCTCCGCATAACTCAGGAAAAATAAGCACATGAGCAAAATAAGGCAAGCGTAGCAGCGGGCGCTAGAAAGTTAGGTAAGAGTTGTTGAAGCGCAAATTTTCCTTTCCGCTTCATGAACCTTCGTCTCTCTTCCCGAAATATGTGCTCAGTCTATAATTTATTCCCACTCACAGTGAAATAAAAAAAAAACACCTCTTAATCATATCTGCACTTGTGTACAGTTTCGCTAGCGTTATGGTAGCTTTTTTAGCCTATAGTGAATTCCACTTCACGAAAGCAAACAAAGCAGCCCAACACGACTATATTTTGTTATCGCGTATTCAGGTTAGGTCGTGGGAGGTAGGCAGCCTCTTTCGCAAGTAAGTGTACGTCTCAAGCGCTTTCATGATAGAGAAGAAATTTTCATGCTTTCAACAGAATATCTTACTTCTTAAGGCGCAGTTAAGGACGCGACCTTCCATCCTTCTTTAAGCAATATTCACTGTCTGCTGCTGCGGTATTACATTAACAATTATTACCAAAGCACAAAAGCAAGCAATGAAGTACTGAGAGCATAATGACGAGTCACAATTAAAAATATTGCTTTGAAAAGACATGGAACAAGAAGAAGAGAGGATAGTGAGACGTGCAAGACATGACTTTTGAGCACTTCTATTTTTTCATGTTTCCTGGTCTCGAACTCCCTCAGCTCACACCTTAGTTGACCCACATCTCGTTTGACCCGGTCACCTCAACTCAATGGTTCGACACATGAAGATCCTCGATTGTACTAAAACGTTGTTTTAATAAAGTCGATATAAAGAAGAAAGCTATATGCTCCTTAGTACCAAAAAGAAAGAAACAGGAAAGAGTCCACCGATGTTACAAATTCGCGAACGCGACTAACTCACGACCAGAAACAGTGTTGCCATCGCATCAACCAATATTCTTTTCTTTCTCAGAATCGGTACTTCGCCACAGCGCCCATTTTTCACTCAACGCGTTTGCTGAGGCAACCATGTAAAAGGAAGGCCATTCTCTCGATGCGTCCGAACTTTGCCGTCAGCGGCGATTCTTCGGGGGAAAGTAGTAGCTAACCAGCATTCACTCATGACTAGAAGTGGGCGGGAGAGAAGTACGTATGCATCGAGGATGAGTGAAAAGGGTGGAGAGGAAGAGGAATGGCGCTTGGGCAACTCTTTCGCTGGTCGGCCGATAGACAATGGGCGGACCAGCGACTGACGAGTGCGGGCTAAGCGAAGGAGTCGCGCGACAGTTGCTGCTCCTCCATGCTGCTGGCGGCGCTCGGGTGAAAATGGATAAGCGGCGGCGCGAGACGGATCCGTCGCGGATGAGACGCCATTTGTCTTGGTCGCATGGCCTCGCGCGGGGAACCCGCTCGGCGCCATCAATCTGGGAAGCACTCGCTCGCTTGGCGCCTTTGTTTTCCCGCCAGGAGAGAGTGGCAAGAGTGAGTGAGAGAGAGAGGCACTGCAGAGCACGGAAGCAGCGACGAAGAGGCGGGCCAATTTTCGCTGCATGTAATTCGGTCCTTTCCGGCCGACCGTTGTGCCCGGCAAAGGCTCGCTCGCTATCAATCACGCGCGCCGGATAACGTCCTCTTTCTCATTCTCCTTTTCCTCGGCAGGGCTCCTCGAAGAGGCCCGCTATACGTAGCCCTATAGTGGCGGCGCCTCGAGGCGTTACTTGAACGGAAAACCACAGCCTCGATAAATTATGACCTCTATATTGTTCATGACGCTTCTTTCTTGTTCTTTTGCTTACATTTCTGTAGCGGCGATGGAACTCGGTCGAGCGATACTTACCACCAGCTACCTAATTTAAATCATGCTCAAACGCACTACTTTTACGTGAGTAGCAGTATGCAACACATTAGACTATAATCAGAGCACCGTGTAATAACGTTTCAGGTCAAGGTCACAAATAAATTGCTCATTTTTCAATGCCAGCATGCAAAGCACGCGCTCATTTTTTGATACTCCGTCATTGCGTCACTGTCACCAGTGACGCGAAGGTAAGTAAACAGTAAACTTTATACAGGTCTACGCAGAGTATCTACTAACTCGCTACAGTTTATAGTGTTGTCCTTGCGCAGAAAAATTTCAACGTTGCTAGTTATTCTACGATTAACTCCGCTATCTTTCCTGTACATAATTTTAATGACATCTTATACGTTTTTTCATGTGTTCGGGCGCGAATTAACGGCAGGATGCCTTTTTACTTTTTTTGAACAACAGTTTATTAACAAGGGTAGCTAAGAGTGATTACATAGGCGCATGCGGTCCAGTGTCCATTTTGCGTCTGCCTCTTCGTCTTCCTCCCTAGGGTTGCTGGTCGCCCCGTCGCCCAAGGTTGTCGGACGACTGCGCTTTTTCCGCTGCCCGCGTTCGCCGCCCATCGGGAGGTTCGCTAACAATCTGCACTAAGATATCGCGATTTCCTCGCAGACTCAGGTCGTTCATTGTATTTCATATCAGGCGTTACATGCACGTGTGCACGGGTGTGGTACATCTGTATTGGAAACCATAATAAAACCAACGAAAATCACATTCGGCGGGGAGAGAATGATGATAGTTATACTATGTTATTTGCTGGTTCTGCTGTGTTTGACGCCGACCAACTAGCCTGCATGGCTGCTCTGTTACTTTGTATTGGATTGTTCTTGTCTGCCCCCGCCCTTGCAATTCCAGCAACGGTTCTTCACGGCAAGATGAAGATCGTGGTTCAAGTAACCAAATTTCGGGCAGTGCTATGGTTGCATGCATCAACGATTCCTCGCATTGTACTCCGTCCACCCCAACAATCTACTCACGTATTGAAAGCTTTGGGTACACCATTAGCTCAAGCGCACGCAAATAATGCGGAATTTAAAGTTTTGAACTAGGGTTTAAAAAAATAGAAGCGTGTGGCATTTTAACTGTTTATAAAAATATCGTTAGTGCTACTTGCACATCTCTCTGCCATATTTAATGCTAAGTGAAAGCGACTGACGGTTGGAGGCAGCGCTCAGGTAGTATAGGTAACCGGACTTCTGACTGCTTTAATTTAAAACAGCTCGCAAAACCGTGCACACAAGGTAATCATAACCTAAGAGACATATAGAGAATGACTCGTTCGTCTCCCGCTGTGCGAAAGCCTGGCTTTCATTGCTCTAAATCACGGGCAATGCCAAGCCCAGAGGGGCTGCTCGAGTATTCGAGTCTCTGACGAATGGTCGGTAAGAGGCATTTCTCACCGTCAGATTTGCGAGGTGGTGTCTCGGCTTGCGTGAAGCCGCAGCACTTACTCATTGATCTAACGATGACGGAAGAGCGAGACCAAGCCCACAGAATCACCAGCCTGAGCCCACGATGATGAAAACAATCTCCCATGGTTAGGGGAACCAAACCCACATCGCGACCCACATCGCGCTAATCATGAGACCGTCCCTGAAGCGAGACAACCACAAAGCAACGCGGGGCACGTATTGCCCGCTTCGCGTCAAGAAAGGAAAAATAAAAAAGAGAGAAATAGCAGTACAAGCGAAGCTAACAACGGCTTTTCGTCGAAAAAAGAAAAGAGAAAACACTACGAAGTGGACAACCAGAGGCCAAAGAGGGTTCGGATGTCTCGCGATGGAGGGCGTGCTAGGCGGCCGATACTGCTTATCGCCGTCCTCCCGCCCACGGATTTTTGTCGACAGCCGTCGGTGATTTACGGGGAGGCAACGCACCACCGCAGCGTTCTTGGCGGGAAAGGCCCGAGGAAAAAAGCGCGGAGTAACGGAGGAGGGACGGAGCGCGCGCCTTTCATAACTCTATCATTAGTCGCAGATAAAGATAAATCCGGAAGGAGGGACGGCGCGGAGAAAAGCGGTCACCGAGGCTAAGTAAATCACGCTTCGACTGCCATCCCGAAGGCGCGCCGCCATTCCCGAACGGGAGCGATGGGGAATTCGGGAACGCCACAGCGAGGAAGCGACCGGGAGGGGCGGTGGTGGAGATGGCCGCGGGTGCCCCCCCACCAGCGTTTCCTTGATAAATAGCCCGGTCATAATTCAGAAATAAGAGCGGCGACCCACCGCCGCCTCTTTCCCGTCGAAGGGACAAGCCAAGCGCGGCCACGCTGTCTACTTCTTCCAGCTACACTGTACAAAAGGAAGCCCGCACCAAAGTGACGGCTAGGGAAACGAGGGAAAGAGAGGCGGCGGAGCATGATATAAGGGATTGGAAAGAGATGCGAACAGCGCCTATTTCTTTTGCCATCGTCTTCTTCTCCCCGGACACTCCTCGCTCGTCATGCTGACCCCCGCTTCCCTCCCCTTTTTCCCCAACAAGCTCAATTCTAGGGACGGAAGGGTGGAAAGGGTGAATATTCGTTATCCCTACCCTTCACCCTTCGCCTTCTTTCCATCGTTCAGATTTATTTTGGGGCGTTCTGCTTGTCCGACTGCGGTTTCCGCTTCGCGCTTGGCCACGTCTGCGCATCTGCATATCATTTCCCAATAGAAACGGCGACAGAGGTCGGCTCCCAACACACTTGCCCCCTATCCCCTCTCTTTTGGCAACTTGTGGTCAAATTGCGTTTTATCATTTTCTTTTACCCTCATTCATACTATTTGACGAGTTTTTCTTGGCTGTGCTTCCTGCTTTCTCTTCGCTTTGCTACTAAGCTTCTTTTTTCATTTTTGTTCCTTTTCTATATATCGGCCGTGTCAGTGGCGAAGTCTCCGTAGTGAGGTCCAATCTTACTCCCGAGGCTGGGACCACGGCCGCTATTGATATGCTCCCCGGCTTTGTAACCCTGTCAGGGGTTTGCGCTTTGATATGGAGACTGGTCCGGTCAGATAGCAGGCCGCGGGTGATTCGAGGCACCGCGCGCCTTTCGGAACGCCTTGTTTTATCAGTGGGTGCTCTACATTGACTTCCGAATACTTTCTGGAATTTTTGAATCACAGCCGGTAGCTCAAAGCAATGTCCGAATACTTTTTGTCACAAATCAATGAATTTATTATATCGTAGTGGCATCACGACTGTCCTAAACTTCGCAAATTTGTGGCCGTTATAATAAATATACTGCTACTAAGCACGCACATAAATAACCCTCAGTCCAGCCTTTATCAATAAGCATAAAATTTGCTTGATTCGAACACCCCTGACCATATCTCGGTTTCGTGTAACAGAATACGAAATCTCGAGACTGAGTGCCTGCGGTCGTGTAAAGTTTTCTGTAGCACGTGGTTGTGAAACCACCGCTGTCGATAATTAAGACCATTTTTAACACGTGGCGAACACTAGAAAGGCAATCCTAAATCTTTAAATTTTACTAAGCTTCTTTCATATGGTTGTATTTATTCTCGCGTGAGCCGCTATATCTGGGATATTTAGGAATCAGTATTAGCCTCTGCAAAAATTGAATCACCAGGAAAGTTTTGTGGTGCTTTAATTTACGTGATCGATCACCCTTTTTCCATTAATTAGTATCTTTTCGCAACTGAGTACCCTGCTTTTTCGTGTGTGGCGTGCGTTCACAACGTAACAGGCACACAACGATGAAAGCCATGGTTATGTACATTCGTTCATGTATTCTTTTCAGACGCAATAAGCATTCCTTCTGAAATATCCGTTGTCATTACCAGTGTGAATAGTGCTACTAAATTCTGCCTTCACCTTCAAAGCCACGCCTGCCGTAACGATCAGGAGAGACGTCCCTGTTCGCTCTCCCTTCATAACCAGACATGCGGGCCGAATGCGTTTTCATCTGTAAGCGAGGCCAAGCCTCAGTTTTGACCACGATGCCTGAAACATCTGAGAGCGTAACTAAGCAAGAGGCACCTCTTAGGGACGTCATTTTCCTCGCTTCCCTTGAGTGAAAGCTTCCGTTCCTTCTTTTTTTTTTCCCCCTTTCTCTTCCTCGCGGTCTCTCTTCCCGGCATGTGGGACAAAGCGGCGACGCTCCGACAGAGCGCGCCTCGCCATTGATGCGTACTACGCAGAGGCGATCTGTCTCCGGACCCTATTCGCCTGTGGGACGTCTTCATTTCCTCCTTGGCGTCTTTATTAATGACGCAACGTCAGCCTACAAGTGGCGCTCCCGGGGGCACTCCACCTACGCCTGTCTTTTTTTCTCTTCCCCTTTTCCATGTATTTTTTTACTTTGATTGCAGAAAGGAATCTCAAGAGGAGAGAATGCAAGCATTCATTCCTCCTCGAGAGATAGAAAGAAAAGAAAAAAAAAGACGATTCGTTTTGGAGTCTCCCTAGAACAGAGGCAAGAGGAAAAAAAGAAATAAAACGCGGTATCCCGTCGTTCGTTCGTCTCGCCTTACTTCTCTCCACACAGGTCTCCAGCCTCGGCCCGTTTGCCGCGTGCCACCAGTTCAAGTGCTTCTAGGCTGCCTTTTCCTGGGAAAATCAAGTCGATTTTTGCGCTGTGATCGCGCTGACTCTCTTCTGCTTTGTCTTCTGAGGAGTAGCTTGAGCCTTTGAACATTCTTTTCCGCCCGTCTTTTTTTCTTTCTTTCGGCCAGGCATGCGTCTGCTCTTCACACCAGCTGCTAGCGTGCACTGTTTTTTGAAAATTTTGCGTGTCCTATTTTGTTCTAGCAGTCTTTCTTGCCGCCTTCTTTTCGTCATTTTCTTCTGTCTACTTCGTGCCTTCTTCTTCCTCCAACCTCTGCCATTTTGCACCTTGTTTATGTCTCGCTTCAGCCGGTTTTACAGTACTTCTATCCAGAGTTTCTGCTGCGTTCTTTGCGCTATTTGTGTGTACTACTTTTCACGCGTGCATTTTTGTTTTATCTGAAATCCACCACTTCTCGCCTAGCGCTGCCAGCGGTTGCGATCGTGCCCGCCTCTCTCGTTGGCGCCGGCAGCGCCACCTCGCCGTGAGTGATACGGGTGGCTCGTCGGCTCCTCTGGGCTCGGCAGGAGCCCTGTCGGCCGTATATTGCTTTTCGGCGTGATTTGTTGGCCCTGCAACGTCAGGATCGTCAGAGACGATGCTAGACGGAGAAGAAAAAAAGAACAACTGGCGCTATAGGCATGACACTGACGTGTTAGCTAAAGCAGGAGAACAGGAAGGTTACAGACGGCAAACTATCGACCAGAAAGTAGAGGCGAATGGTGAATTTCGCTGAAAACTATCAGTGTGTCTCGCGTTAAGCAAGGCCGAGACGATATTTCACACAAGCCATCCGGTATAGGCAACTGTTCTCTTTATATTTTTTTCCATCGACGCCTACTTCAATTTTCATGAAAAAGTTTGAAGCGGCAGATGCTCTGAAGAGTTTCGACAAAAAAAAAAGCGCATTATAGAAAGATACCAGCCCCAGCAAGCCATATATTGCACTGTATCCGTTGTACGGTGGAGTCTGCTGGGGTGGCACATGTCTGGTCCCTCAAACTACCAGGTACCTGATCCTTTCTTTTTCAGCAGCGTAGGCGATGAAAAAATCACGTTCGTTCCAGGCCATTCGAACGCATGTCCTCAGAAAAAGGTTTCCATACCAAAACGAAAATAAAAACCAAGTGAAAGCCTACTTTCTTCGCAAGCTTTGGTAAGCTGTGTTTTAAATTCGCGTTAGTGCATTTTAAAGATACTTTCGCGGAGACTTCATTTTCTACTTGGTACTCCGTATAACACCGATTTCTGCGAAGAGCACTCTGCCTTAAAAGGCCTGTTCACCAAAACGTAACCACAGCACGTTGCTGCTCTTTGATTTAGGTTCACGAATGCAAAAGGAATGTTGCGTTGAGTGCTCCCTGTGCAGTTAACTCCTTGCTCTGCCTGACCAAGGAGAGCAGTGACATCTCTCAGTGATTATAAGAATGCGGGGGCGTAATTTCTCATTAGTTCGCGGTAAGAACACTGCCATGAGGTGCAAATTCACACTGCAGACAATGGGGATGATGCTAGCGTCTCTAGAAATTTCAAATACGAAACGCAATTAATAGTCTTTCAAGATGGGCTTGTTCTTTTTTTGCATGGTATTGCCCCTTTGCGCTCTGTAAAGTAACGCGGACACTTAAGGGCAGAAAACAAAAAGTATTGAAGCCCAAGCTAGCAGCTGAATGTTTATTCTTAGGAAGCTCTTATATATCGAAAAAGCCGCCACGGTGGATCTGTTGTGATGGAACTAGGCTGCTGACCCGAGCCACCACGGCGGCTGACCCGAAAGACGCGGGATCGATCCCGGTCGTGGCGGTCACATTTCCGTGGAAGCGAAATATTAGAGGCCCGTGTATTGTGCAATGTCAGTGCTCCTTGAAGAACTCCAGGTGGTCTACATTTTCCTTACCCCACCACTACGGAATCCCTCATACCCTGAGTTGATTTTGGACGTTAAAGCCTATAAACTCAACTAAAGTGATACACTTGAAAACAAAAGATTGGTGCTCAGAACACAACCAAGTCAAGGTCCCGCTTGCTGTTAGATAAGAGCGTTTGTAGGTATTAACTTTCACTCCTAGACCCCGCATCAATGTCTTGTTTGGTTTCACTTCTAAGTCCAGTCCGTGTTTTTTTTTTTTTTTTTAAATAGCGGAATGAACCAAGACAATACGAGACACTATAATTAATAAGTTGAGCTCCAACTGCGCATTACGTGTTGTCACCATTGAAATCTTCATCTAAAATAAAAAATGCCTCTTCCGAGTACTAGTCAATGACATAAAAATGTTACCCACACTTCTAAAAAAATTTTACCTATGTGTGCCCAGTTCTTGAACTTAGCAGAACTTGAACGACAGAGTTCTTGAATTTAGCACAAGTGAGCATTTTTACCTAGTGTTTGCAATTTTTTTATTAGCTTGCTTGCTTGTTTGTTCGTTCGTTTTCTCGGTCTTTTATTGCTTCTTTCATCCATTTTATTTTTATTTGACACACTTAACGCTGTTGCAACGGACGCTCGGCTGCAATAATTACCGCGACCAGAGACGACAGTGCTCGAAAGTTTTAAGGTGGGCAACATTTCCTTTTTCTGTTACACAAACCAGCATCCCCGATTTCAACAAATTTACAAAAACTAATGAGCTGCGATGCACAGTGAAGGGTTCCCGTCCGTGCATGCATAAATAACACTGCACTAGCATCGGTGGTGACAGTCTGCATCCGCCCCAAAGAACGTAACGCAGGGCACCGGACAAGAGGCACGCAGAAATAGGCAAGAGGGAACAACACTGTCAGCCATCCAGAAGACGGAGCAAGGGTCAGCGTCCCAGAGCTGGCTTTTGTCGCTGCGCCGACCATCCCACGGCGGCAGAGGCGAACGTTACGACGCTGCCCGTCCTCTCCGGTCACGACATTCGCGGTCCATTTATCGCAGGGCCGAGTAATTCGATTTGTTGTCCGCTCCACGGCGGCGTTGGTCGCGACGCTGCTGCACGTCTATCGATATCGGCCCGGGCCGTGCCTTTCCCTTGTCGCAGAAACCGATCGTCGCTTACAGCCCCGGCCACGACACCAACCCCTTTCCTTCGTCCGCTTCCTTTCTGCTTTCTTTCTTACCTTTCTTTCTCTTTTTTTTTCTTTATTCATTGGCTGTCTCTGTTGTTCTCGCTGTCGGTGTACAACACTGGTTCCGCTCTCCCCCGGGCTCGCAGGGTATCTGGGCTGCTCGCGTCGAGGCCGCCCCTTCGCCGCTGCCGCTGTAATGTTGTTTGGCGATGTTAATGCGTGCGTTTACGGTGTCCGTCATCCGTTGGTCTGTCGTTTCGACGCCGTGGCCAAGTTCAACTGCCGGGAGGAAATGGGAGAACCTGCTGACGTCTGGGCGTCAGCGCGACCATACCGTGCGCCGGTTATTTAAAGCCGTTCATTTGAAGCTCTATTCTTTTCTTTATGAGCCGGAAAATGGGCTGAAGTTTGCGCCGTTATGTTCTGGTCCGCCGTTAGCTGGAGCTACGGGAACGAACGGAACCAGTAATGGTGCGGCGATGGCATTGCAACCGCATTCGCTTCATACTGGGTCACGCTCACGATAATGGCTCTAGACAGAGTTGCGAAAGTGGGACGCATTATCGTGAAGACTTCGGGATTGCGATAAGCGGCAGTGTTTTGAAACAAGCCACGGAGCTGAGCCATTGATCCACTTTTATTTTCTGTTATTTTTCTTCCTAAGATGTCATTTAGGTGGAATAGATACGCGGCTATTTCGCGCACATGCTATGATTGTTATGGCGAGTATTGGTGGTATCCGTACCGAGGCAACATAGACGACCTGAATGAGTGTTTACGCGTGAGAACAATTTTGGCGAATACCATACTGAATATGTTCGGACAACAAACCTTACCGCAGAGTTTCGCTTTCCCGAGAATGAGCTGCCGCTAATGAAATGTATACATGTAGCCTTGCAGAAACTGAACTCTACTCTTGAAGGCCTCCCATACTTGTTCTGCTTTTCCTGTTTTGCAACAGCGCAAAAGCTTTCCTTGCAAAACTTGGTGAAGCAGTAGGCGAGCCGATAGAAGAAAGCGACATCGATATTTGTCATCGTGTTCCTGCCAGAGATGCCCCTTTCCCACACATTGTTATACAATTCCACAACCGGTCTAAACGGGATGCTGTGTTGGAAAAGGCGCGGAAAATGCGTCTATCAGCTACCGACGTCGGCCTTTCAGAAACAACGCCCATCTACGTAAACGAGCATCTCTGTCCGCAGTTAAAAAAGCTGCTTGGTATGACAGTGGCAAGGAAAAAAGAGATGAGCTGGCTGTATGCGTGGACGAAAGGCGGAAAAATATTTGCCCGTAAAACCGATAAATCCGGAGTTCTTCAGATAACGAGCAGCAGTGACCTTGAAAAGATTGTTTAGCACGCTTAATCGTATACCAGATGGCACCACAAGTATCAACCTTGCCGCGCTTTCCAGAGAAGTACAACATTTCTTGCTTACATATAAATGCTCAGTCAGCCAGAAACAAAGAAGACGAAATAACAATACTTTTTGACGGTTTTAAGTTTGATGCAGTGATGATAACAGAAACCTGGTACCGGGATGACTCGGAAGTGCTTCGTGTGCACGGCTATCGAACCTACCACTTGAATCGAAGTGGTAAGACAGGCGGCGGCGTAATGTTATTAGTGAAAGATACATTTGTATGCGACATTGTTGACATTTTTTCTGTAATAACTGATGATTATGAAATGCTAGCTTTGCAATGTAATATGACCATTTTTTCTGTGGCATACCGTCCGCCCAAAGGTAGCAATAGAGCTTTTCTTTCATTTCTTGACACTTTCTTAGGTTGGATCAACGAAAACGCCTACAAACTAATTCTAGGTGGAGACTTGAACATTGACCTCCTACACTCGTCCCCACAAAGTGAAGAATTGTGCTGCACTTTAGAAACTAATGCTTTTATTAATCTCATAGAACAACCAACTCGTATAGAGCGGGATACATGTACACTCATTGACATTTTTATCACCAATGCTACAAATGTGCCCATCAGTTCAGGTGTTCTTCAAACACACATTAGTGACCATTTACCTATATATTTAGTGCTTAGTCATAAAAAGTTCCAATTAAAAGACGCGATACCGACTGTAAGTACATTCCGGGAGATAAATGAAGATACCCTGGGGTCTTTTTATAATTTAGTTTTAGGGATATCATGGGAGAGTGTTCTTTCAAGCGCTGATGCGGAGGAGACTTATAACATCTTCATAGACAAATTTATAAAGGTATATAATGATTGCTTTCCCTTCAAAACTCGTAAGCGGCCACGAAAAGCACGCAAACCTTGGATTACAGCTGAATGTGTCAAAGCTATAAAGCTGAAAAATGTTCTTTATCAAAAGTTTTTAAAATCCAGAAACGAAAACGATTTAGGTGACTTCAGAAAACACAGAAACAGGACAAACAGCCTATTACGGAGAATTAAAAAAGAGTACTTTGAAAACCTTTTCATGCAGGACACGAAGCAAACTCCGGAAATAATTTGGAAAAGATTAAACACACTCCTAAATCGGCACACTGGTGCAACTGATAGCCCGATGGAGATAAGTATGAATGGCACAACTCTTGCAGGAGAAGAATTAGCTAAAGCTTTTAATGATTTCTTCACATCTGTGGGAAATAGTCATCATGACCCAAGCTGCATGAACTTTATGCACCAACCAACAGAAGAGACTGCATTTTTATTCCCGGTAACTGCAGATGACGTTGTGTCTACAATCTTATCTCTAAACAATACTACCAGTACTGATGTAGATGGTTTGGAGATTCGGCCACTTAAACATGTTGCTACTATTATAGCCCCTGTTTTAGAGTACATCATTAATCAAATATTTTCATGCGGCCAATTTCCTCGCCGGCTCCAAGTGGCCAAAGTTACTGCCATATTTAAAGGTGGTGAGAAATGTAACATGTCTAACTACAGGCCAATTTCAATACTTCCTGTATTCTCCAAGGTCGTTGAGAAGCTAATACACGTACGAATGAGCTCATTTTTAACCAAGCATCAGATTATGACACCGTATCAGTTTGGGTTCACCAAAAAACGCTCTACAGAAAGCGCCTTGCTAGTGCAAAAAGAAATCATTCTTAACGCCTTTGAACACCAATTGTATTCACTTGGAATTTTCATAGACTATTCAAAGGCATTTGACAAAATAAATCACGTTACACTATTAACAAAATTGGAATATTATGGTTTCAGAGGCTGTTTCCTTTCTCTTATTAAATCCTACCTACAATACCGCCAACAAAGGGTGCACATAAGTAACTCTTGCTCCAGCTTCAAACCATTGCTACATGGCGTTCCGCAAGGAAGTATTCTCGGGCCACTACTTTTCAACCTATATATTAATGACCTTGTTAACATAGATTTAAATACATCATTTGTTATTTATGCCGATGACACAAGCTTATTTTTCTCCCATCACAGTTTACCCCTGCTTGTAAAGAAAGCGAATGCAGTACTTGATGTATTGAACACTTGGTGTCTAAATAATTCCTTAACTATAAACGTCTCGAAGACAAAATCAGTTCTTTTTCGCCCTAAAAATAAACCAGTTAATTCAAATATTGTCCTGCAACTTGGTCTTTCAGTCATAGAGGTGGTACCAGTAATAAAAACCTTAGGTGTCCTTTTTCATGAGAATATGCAGTGGAACGCACATACTGACCTCGTTCACTCCAAACTATCTCGAATAGTTGGTATTCTTGCACGTTTTCGCAACTTTCTTCCTAAGCACATTAAATTACTTTTGTATAACTCCCTTTTCACATCCACATTATCGTATTGCTACTTGATATGGGGCACCACAACGTACACAAACTTGTCCAAAATCTATCGACTGCAGAAAAAAGCTGTAAGAATTATTTCAAATGAACCCAATGACGCCCACACAAAACCTCTTTTTGATGACCTTAGATTACAACAATTACCAAACCTGTTCAATGCACTTCTGTTAAAACGTCATCATGCCTTTCATCTAAATAATGACCCTTTCCTTGAAAACCTTGCGACCCTGTCTCCGTTTGCGAAAGCATATAGCACACGAAGCAGTCAGACATGGAAGATTCCTCACACACGTACTAACTATGGCCGCCAAATGCTGATGTACACACTACCACATGCTCTTAACTCTTCTGATAACACCTCCAAGTCACCTCCAAGACATTAACACTTACAATTATGAACCCGCAATGTTAGCCCTATCACTTAACATGTTTTTATGATTATGTAAAGCCGTCGCCATATATATATTGCTTTTCTTTATATCGCTATCACTTTTTGTCCCCTGCTGTATTGCTTTGTGAACGGGGTGCTAGCCTTTGTCAAGCCGTTACAGGCTTTTTGCTAGCACCCCGTTGCATCACGAGTTCTGTAACATCATTGTTGATGCTAAATAAATTTGAATTTGAATTTGAATCTCAAATGTCAAATGCCGCCGCGGTGGCTCAGTGGTCATGGTGCTCGGCTGCTGACCCCAAAGACGCATGTTCGATCCCGGCCGCGGCGGTCGAATTTCGATGGAGATGAAATTGTAGAGGCCCGTGTACTGTGCGATGTCAGTGCACGTTAAATAACCCCAGATGGTCGAAATTTCCGGAGACCTTGACTACGGCGTCTCTCATAGCCTGAGTCGTTTTGGGACGTTAAGCTCCATAACACCAAACACACACACCAAATGTGAAACCCTTGAATAGCCGCCTTACTATAGTGACTGTCGAGGAATGAGCGTGCAGAGTTTTCCTCTGTTATCTCTTGCTAATCGACGTCGCTGTCCGCGATTTATGCATCATGGTTTTAGGGCGGTAGCGGTTGGTACGCGTGTCTTGAGGAATACATGGTCACTTTCCGTGTAGCGAGGAGAAGATAGAGTTGCGTGCGGTGGCCACCATATGTGCGCCAGTGTCGTCCGTATAGTATGGTTGGCGATGACGTGGCGCGTCAATATATAGCACGAATGACGCGGAGGGCGTAAGTTGTTGGCAAACACGGAGGGAGCCGAACCACCGCACGATGTCGCTGTTAGACGTCGTGCTCACGATCAAAATCGAAAATGCTGAGACCGCGAGGACCCGGTGTTTCATGTGGCCGAGACGGCGAGAGAGCGCAGGTGCACTACAAAGCGGAATCTTTGTCGACGCCAAGCAAAGCCCGAAGTCCACGCCAAGAGAGTTGCGGACGCTCGCCAAAGACGTCGCCGCAGACGCGTATTCCGTCACCCGCAGCGATTGCTTCCACGTCCGCGGTCACCCAAGCTGACAACGACGACGCGATTCAAACTGATTAACAATAATTACATAAAAACTGACAACGTTTACTTCTCTTGCGTGATGGAGTCGCTGGGTTGGGCGTTTCGCAAAGCAATCGGAAACTTTACCAATGTATTTTTCCGCAGAGAACCACAACAACTTCTTGTCCACAACAAACACAACAACCTCTTGACTACCTCTTGACAAATGAGCGATTACCACCACTACTTTCATCATCATCATCAGCAGCAGCAGCAGCAGCAGCAACAGCAGCAGAAATAGAAGTGGCAACAACGGCAGCAGCAACAAAAATTCTTTTCGGAGTTATGGTTTAAACTGAATGATCCGAGCGCGTTGCAGCGATTTCAGTTTTCCACCAAGCGCTGGCCCCAATAATACGGCTTTTTTTATTTATTTATTTCGTGTACCCTCAGGGCCAGAGGCATTATAGAGGGGAGTGGTTACAAAAATTTCAGAAAAAAAATGTACAGTGCAGCAAACTAATTAGTAATACAAAAATGATTGCTCCTAGTTATACATTATTAGCTGCTGGGTTCTTGGTGTTCTGGTTAATAGTATATAATACACAAAATACAGCGCAGCAATACAGTGAAAAACAAACAAACAAAACGCTCGTACAAAAAAACAACAAGAATATAGAATTAACAAAAAAAAAGATGATGCTCCTACTTATACAAAGTTTTCTAATGCTGTTTTGAAGCGTTGGTTGTCAGTAATGGTAGTGGTAGATGCAGGAAGGTGATTCCACTCAGCAGCTGTGCGCGGAAGAAATGACTGAAACATGGCATTGGTTTTGCAAAATGGAATTCCGACTTTGTTATTGTGATCTAGCCTTGATGAAATGTATTGGGGAGGGGAGATCAGTTCGTGGCGAAGTGAAGGATGATAAAATATCTTGTGAAAAAGTGAGAGTCTAAGGGCTTTACGGCGAGATGCTAAAGATGGGAGGCCGAGATTTAATTTCATTGCAGAGATGCTGGCAGTTCGGTTATAATTACATACAGTAAAACGAGCAGAATTATTCTGGACCATTTCTAATGAGTGAATTAGGTTTTGTTGAAAGGGATCCCACACTGCTGCAGCATACTCTAGCTTTGAGCGGACCAGTGTCTTATATAGAAGTAGTTTTAGGGAAGAAGGTGCCTTAGAGAAATTACGTTTTAGATATCCCAGCATGCGATTAGCATTATTAATTACGTAAGAAGTGTGAATGGACCAAGTGAGGTTGCTAGTAATATGGATACCAAGATATTTGTAAGAAGAAACAGAATCTAGAGGGACATTATTAAGGTGATAGGAAGGTAGCTTGCCGGAAGTTCTTGACACACACAGAAATTTACATTTTTTGATCTTTAATTCCATTGACCATGATTGGCACCAAATACAGATAGCGTTCAGGTCTGCTTGAAGAGAAGATATGTCATCGTCGCAAATTATTTCCCTGTAGATGACGCAATCATCTGCGAATAAATGAATGTTAGAGGAAACACAAGAGGGTAGATCATTAATGTAAATTAAAAAAAAGTAGAGGACCAAGTACCGACCCTTGAGGTACACCGGACTGTACTTTACTTGGCTGCGAGGTTGAGTCATTAGCAGAAACAAATTGCGAACGGTTAAAAAGAAAGCATTCGATCCAAGCAAGCAGTTTGGGATCAATGTTAAGTTGATGTAACTTAAACATTAGAAGGTTATGGCATACTTTATCAAATGCTTTCGAGAAATCTAAAAATATACAGTCGGCAAGTGAACAGCGGTCAAGGATGACGTTTAGCTGATGCGTGAATGATACTAGTTGTGTTTCACATGAATAAGTCTTGCGGAAGCCATGTTGCGATGGTGAGAAAAATGAATTAGATTCGAGAAAGCTAGCTAGATTTGAGGCAAGGACATGTTCTAGAATTTTACATGGGATGCAAGTGAGCGAGATAGGCCGGTAGTTAAAAGGACAATGCTTGTCACCTGATTTATGGAGTGGGATCACCTTCCCTACCTTCCATTCAGCCGGCAAAGAACTTTTTTCGAGCGACTGCTGGAATATCTTTGTTAGAAAAATGGAAGAATAACAGCTCGTGTTTTCCAGAAATTTCGCGTTGATTAAATCGTGCCCAGGAGCGGAAGATGGTTTCAGAGATGAAATTATTGATTCGACGCCTTCTGCTTCAATGGTTATGGGAAACATTGCTGGATAAACATTGTAATGCATAGATTGGAGCGTAATATTGGTAGTTGAAGAAAAGTTGCGCAGGAAAACTTCGTTAAGCACAGACGCACATTCGTTAGCTGGAATAACATTGGAAGAGCTGTCAATCAAGGTTATCATGTCATCCGCTTTGGGGTTAATCACACGCCAGAATTTTTTTATGTCGGTTTTAAGCATTGATGGCAAGGTATTATGAAGAAAGTTATTCTTTGCTTGTTTAAGCGCGGTTAAATACTCATGGGCTGCCAGTTTGTATTTAGTCCACCGTGTTATGCTAACAGAACCTTTCGCAGATTTGTAGAGATGCTTTTTTTTATTAGACAAGCGCTTGAGACAGGTGCTGTACCATGGAGCGTTATGGTTACAGACAAGGGTGCGAAGTGGGATGTATTTGTTTGTTAATTCAGCAATTTTGGAAGAAAACATATTCCAGTTAGACTGAACACTACGGCAGTCAAAGTCTTGTAGAAAGACGTCAAGGAAGACTGATAATTCAGTATTAATGGCTTCAAAATTAGCTTTTGCATAATTTCGAAATGGTTTGAATTTTTTAACGGTTTTTGGTCGCAAGATATTCAAGTTGAATGAAAGGGCCGATGTTTTCAGGAAAATCTCCAGCGCTTGGCATACAGAGTTGTGGGACTCTTACCGCAGCACCGCTTTAGCAGCGCTCTTTGAAGGGAATTGCTTAACTCGCTGCTTGCGATAGAACAAGTCCACGGCAGCCAAAGAAAAGGCAAATAAAGGAGCTGAGATGAGCTTGAGAAAAAAAAAGAAAAACTGATTGCAACGGCACAGACACAGAGACACAGTACGATGCTTCCTCTCCACATCAGCGACCCGGCATCATTTCATCAGGCTTCTGCTGAGTCTTACCCAGGCATATTCCGTACTCTCCTTGAAGACACAGTTTTGCTTGCGTAGCGCCTAGCAAGGTCTCTCCAGTTTATCTTTAGATCTTTGTTCACTCATTTGTCGTAATCATAAGAATTCTCCTACCCACAGAAAGACAATAAAAAAGACAGAAAAGTATCGCGTACGGGAAAATAAGACAACTCGCATCCGTAACTCTGGGAATGAAAAGAGAACTTGGAGTTGTGTCTCAGCAAACATCTCAATGGCCCCTTGGCGGAACCTCGGAAGAAGCCTGTTCGAGGCTCGTGTCAGCGTCAGCACTTTTCTCCGCCTCCAGATCGAGTCGGTTCATGGAGCAGTAATATTTTCCGTGCTTGCATGGATGGTTTGTTCTTAGTCTTCTTACTTTTGAATGCGTAGCAGGGTTTGATCCGATAGCCAGAACGCTCCGTCAGTTTTTCAGTAATGTCCCGGGAAAAAAATTTTGCGTTGGTTGTGCTGTTCGCGATTGCTACATAAACGCGGCCGCGCTACTGTTCAGTTGCAACATGATACGTAAGGCTTGTAGGAAGTGCTCGAATCAAAGCAAGCGTCCCATCACTCAGGAAAATTGAAAACTGCGTGTTAGTCACGGCAACGTCTGGCCTCGAAAAAAAAAGAATATTCCCTTCAGACTGATTGCACAAGGCTCAGACCAGCTGTAACACTTCAAAATACTTCGAAAAGAGCAATGACAGTATACAAAGGAGCAAGCCGTTTAAAGTAACTCGCGAAGAGAGAAGAATCGCAAGTGTGCTTACGCAGATCGCATGCAGTACATATCGCATTCTAAGCGCAGTACAACCGCAATCATTGCAATGGTATGTAGTGCAGTTTGTACGATTCAATGCGCTATGAAAGCGGAAAGTAGAACGATTCAGCTTTCCAACTCACGCCTTCATTCGTGCACCAGTGGCTTCTTTGCAGACTGGCGTCGCTCAAAAGCTAATTTTCATTAAATGTATCACCTAGAACAAATCCTGAATGAAATTCTGTTGCACGGGGTTAGTCCGAATTCATAATAATGATAACTACCAAAGTAGAAATTTTGCTCCCTTTTTTCTTTCCTTCTCCCTGTCCTCTCCGTCTCATTTTATTCTCGCTAGCCGCAGCTCAGGTGCTTCAGGCTTCGATGGCAGATGCCGCGGCTAGCAACATCTTTTCCCTTCATATTTTATTTTCTTATTACCAATAAATAGAAACTAACAACAACAACATCACGATAACCACATCCTATTTAAATAAAGATACTTGCTCTCATCATTTGCTTCGTGTATTACTGTACTTTTGTATATCCCTCTGTTATCTAAATGTCATTAGTTAAAGCAATACCTGTGTTTGAAGTGTTACAGTCGAATTGCTGGTTCATTCTCCATGCTGGTATCAGCTTTCCATGCTATAGATACAAAAATATATTAACTATTCGAAATGTAAGCTGAAATTCTTGGTATTGTTCACTTAGGGCGGAAATAGCCAGTGCAGTGCGACTCACTTCTACTTATAAACAGAATCTATCCATCTTTAAGGAAGGCAGGAAGCTTGAGATCCACTGGATTAAATCTCGTCGAGGTCGAATGCCTTCGAGTTGAATACAGGTTGTGACATTTCCGTGGACTTCCCACTTCCGTATGTCTAGTCTTTCTTTTTCTGCGCTCCGTTCTCCTTTTCAGTTTCATTTTTCTTATTCCTTCCTAACAGGGTTGCCGATATGCATCTTTTATTAACTTCCCTCTCCGTTTTCCTTTCCTTATTGTTTCTCAGGCCACATCCCTCTGATTTGGATTGCATGCATGTTAAAAATTTGTTCATTGCTTCTAAATAGGTACCAAGTAAGAAAACATTAACATTACGATATCTTCGTCGTACTTGTACTTCACCTCAGGAACACCTTGCAGCCCTAAATATGTGAATCGTCCTTCAAAGTGGAGCTTGTGAAAGCGCTTTGGTGTATTCGCTTTTGTTTTGATTTTTTTTCGCTAGCCTTGGACCTTTTTCCCCATTTTTGAGCGCTGCTCTTCGTATTTAAAAAAAATACAGTTCTCGTCAGCTGTTCAACGGGGGAATTCGCGTCTGCTCACACGCAAGAAACAAAAACAATTCGCGGCTGACCAGAGTCCGCGGGTATTGTTTCGTTCACTATTTCATTTTGCCTTTTCAAGGAAGCAGGCCACTCAGATGACACTAGAGAGATTTAGTAAAGTACGATCCGCGGCCACTGTCACGATACGCTTCCCCGCGCCGCCACTGAGCACGCGCTGATTGGTCCCGACACGGTAGGCGCGCTCTGCTAAACCGGCACCTGGCACCTTCCGGTGTCCTCAGGGTGATTTGCGCAAGCGCAATGGCGGCCCGCGAGAGCGGATTGCGCTATGGTAAATCTCTCTAATCTCGCCTGCGCAGTACTTTGTGAATTTGAGGGCTTTTTGAGGTACGACAAATTAAAAGGAAATGAATATCGTTTTCGACGCTGCACCCGAGTTGCAAGACACTCTAAACTTGCGTCAAATCTATTCATACATTGAGCGCAACGTAGCATTTATTGCATTCTATTAGATTTGTGAGCATTTTTTTAATTTTTCCCTTGACCAGAAAAATTGGCATGTCGCGTGGTTTATGAACTCGCTATCACGCATAGAAGGAACGTGACGAAAGTTCCAGCTCTAATTTCTTCAACACTCAGCGTCCTCAATTGGGGTCGAACCAAAACAAATGGCCGTACATGGAGCCGCTGTTGCGACATGCAGCAACACTGTGCAGGAAGTGTAGCATTAATGTCTTCATTGTAATAGCATGATTACCCGCTCGTTCCCCATTTTCCTCATAAAATTAGTATTGTGTATTGGTCAGTAGGTGTTGTCGCTGCAGTCATATGAGGAATAGCACATGCACGGAAATGCCGTGATGAGATTGGTACGCGTCTATATTATGTTCCAAGAATCTCAGCAGCAAATTATACGCACGTGCCTGTGTGAGATGATTGTGCAGCTGCGGTTTTCTGCCTTGTAATGGCTTCCCATACCCAGAAAATTCTGGACAAGCGCATATTATCAATGGGAAGTTGTTTATGGACGCAATTGTTTCAGATATAGGGTGAGATTGCAGAGAAAAAATCAATATATCCGTAGATCCGTGCTCAGGACACTTGTAGTTTCCTGTTATTTATTGTCAAAAACATGATCCACTGGTTTTCTATGACTGTCTTGATTACTCGGTGCGAGCAGTTTACAAACTTTAAAAGCAAGACATTGCTATGCTTCGGCAGATTAAGCCATTTCCAATTAGTACGCTCATAACCCTAACTCACAATATTCCACAGTTGCCTGTCAATTAAAAGTGATGTCCAAGAAAGCTGGACTTGTCCTTCATAGCTTCAACAAAATGTAAAAAATATAAAAAGAAAGAAATAGAGAAAGAACACAAGAATAAATGAAAGGAATCTGCTATAGTGCATCAAAATATAGCAATCCCACTTCAAACAAAAAGCACTCGGAGAGTTATATAACGAGATAAAACTGGCACACGACTTACAAATGATCCCTAAAAAAAAAGGTACAATTGACCTTATAACGTTAACCGCTGCCTGCACGCGGCGAGAGTGCCAGCGAGACTGGCGCGGTTGTCTCGCTGTCCGAAAGCAAGCAGAAGGGAAGCGGGGAACGCCTCCTCCTTCCCTCTTGGCCCTCTGGCGGCTCCCGTTTTCCCTAGGCCGATTCCCTAGCGGAGAACGCGATTGATCCTGTCCTAACTCGAGGGCCGCTACTCTCGCGGCCAAAGCTCTGTGGCGCTGAGTCAGTTCGCGTGCGCGGGCCATACTGTGTGCGCGGCTGCTCTCGGGCCAGTCGTGCCAGAGCCACGCACCCGGCAGCGTCGGCAGCGCTCGTCGCCGTGACAGCGTCGTTCACGCTTCCACAACTGCGCTCCGGCAGCGTCAAACGCCGCCGTTCGCCCTCCGTCGCATCGCCGCGGCACAAGCACAACTTGCGTGTGACGCGTTATGGCTTGGTCGCGCACCAAGGGGGCATCATCTGACGCCGCTCGCTCCCTCGAGACGCCGTAGCCAAGCGGTACGTACGGAACAGAAATGATTCTCGGCACGCTCGAAACGCTATTATTTGTTAATGAAGGTCTTTGAGTGTGTCAAGTTGCTCACGCACTAGCATAAACGTGCTTTAGGGGAAGCTTCACCTCTTGTTTGATAAAACTGATCGACGTAAAAACATATGAAAAGCAGAACTGTCGTGGCAGCAATTCACCCGACATGAGCGGAACCTGTTGCATTTCAGAAGAAAGTTAACTTAGAGCAAACCTGAAAGCAAAATGTCGATTTATATTCTGCAAGGTCTTTTCACATATCTGTTACTCCTGAAGACACAAATGCTCGAATTTTTCAAGCAGCTTTAGTTAAAGCGCGTAACGTCGGCACTTGAGGTCTTGTGCAATTATTTGTCTCTGTTTTACGAGTAAAACTTTACCGAGATTCGTATAACGGGCGGAATGTTTTCGCGCACGATGCAATTTAGGCATAAGGTCGCCAACTTCAAATGATCTTACAGGTGTGTCTTGTGTGATCTCGACATGTACTTACATTACAGACCCGCAGTTCGGGCGGTGATGTTTGGTCAGCTTGAATGTTCTGTAGTGTTTGGTGGTTTTCTTTATGAAACTGAGCGGACAGTTTCCGAAACCGTGAGCGCGTTCTTTGTAAGCACTGTATACATTGCTGAAGTGGGGCACAAAGATCTGTCAGAGTAATTCACATAGTGCCAAAGTGTCATTGCCTCGAAGTGTCTGTAGAAGTTGTCCTGAAACTTTTAAAAGTATATTACTTTTGATATGACTGAAAATTCCCGAACCTTTTGCCTGAACGGTCCACTGGAAGTTTCAGTTCCGCTTGATAGAAAGCATTGTATGCACTTAAAGTGTCTGCTAACAAAAACGAATATTGAAGAAGTAAATGAGAGCTCGCATAGTAAGAAAACATACCAGGTTTTTTTCTTCGTAACTATTAGTTTCATATTGCACTGCGTATAAAAAAACATAAGTGCATAGTGCGTATATTCACAAACCAAGCGGCTTCCAACTGCTTCACACCGGTGTCATTTGCGCGAATAGATTCAGACTGAAATCTGTAGTTCCGCGCCTCTCATAGCAAGGTGAAGGAGTTATTGTAGCCAGCTCTGCAGATAACCATTTCTTATTTGGTTTCATAACAAGCTTAACACTTTCTAACTATGCCGGTCTATGCCGGTCTAACCACCAGCCTATAAATTGACTATTTTCTCATGCTTTGCTTAATTTAGTGTGTTAAACTCCATAGGGTCGAGAAAGCCAGTTCTCTTGGTTCTCACAACACTTTATTGCCTCAGAGTTAGTGACCTTAGTACTGTAAATGTTGTAAGTGCTGGCAGGCGACCGGTTGAAACATTCCCGGAACAAAGTGCTGCCCTCGCTTTGCGCCAGTACGCCGACACATCACTTTTTAGATTTTAGATTTTTAGACCATACGCCAAGGTCGTCTTTCTAGTACGAAAATGCTCATCATTACTTTTTAATTTTATTTTTAAAAAGGCACACTTCTCAACCGTGTGTGCAGTTTTCGGTGCTCAAACCACTTCTTCGGAAGCAGAGGACAGGACACTTTGGAGCGCATTGGCGTCATTAGCGAATGGGCCTAGGCTCTAAACAAAATCTTAATAAGCAGGCGTTCTTCATGAAGGCCAGTTTACTTCTCATGCGAGCAAAAATGAAAAAAATACGGTGTTTAGAGTTCAGAATGAAGGCAGCGACGAATGGCACGGATACACATTGCGTCCAAGATTTCAGCCCCGTAGACAAGTGCGTGGAGCACTGCCCCACCGATAACAGGTGGTAATGTTAATCAGTGAAGTTAACCACAAGAAAAGGAAAGACGTGGTCATGAGCGGCAGAAAAACGAGTAGGGCCAAGGAGTTGTAAACTTCGCACCTAAACAATAACAAAGTCTGGCGCAGCATCAGCAACTTTATGGGCCTAATTGGGCTTCTTTATGGTAAGGAGGAATGCCTCGACGTTCTGTAAAAAAAAAACACTTCGTTGGCCTTATTTTTTTATCCTCCGACACAGTGCCTTCGCCACTCACTTTTTACTTGTTTCAGCGACATCAGCAAGTTGTAAATGTCTAAATGAGTTACCATTTTTTTGTGTCCTTTCAGTTCGAAAGCTTTCTTCTATTTTTATGTCAAAAGATAAAAAGAGACATTAGTCCTTCGCAACGTCTTGCACATTTGGTTCGCGCACCGCTAACCCGACGTGGCCTGCGAACTCTTCCCGAGTGATGGCGAAACTTTTTCGTTTCCCCTTGAGATTCACCTCACGTACTATGCTGTCGTGTACACATATTGTTGAATAGTTTCAGCTGGTCAGCATTTTTCTAAAATTGTTGAAAAGAAAAATTTAAGGCCCTCAGTGCCATTTTCATGTTAGACTACTGTTTTGCTGAACAGACGTAGATACGCTCTGCACGGTGTTAACTTTCAAAGCTTTTCTGTATTCCAAACTCCAATCTTCAGAGAAAAAGCTTACACGAAACATCCTCACTCTGCACATTTCAAAATGTAAGCATGGGTTCTATTCGTTATTTTGAACTTTTGTTGAAAGGAAAGGGAAGCAAGTGTCGGTTTCATATCAACATCGCCCGAAATGCAACCATTCGTTTCCAAACTAATTTTTTTAAGGCAATACAAATTGTGGACGTTCTTTGGTTAACTGACCTATCAGCGACAGCCGAAAGTAATAAGCACTTCAGGAAAGTTAGAATTTTTTTCTACAAAATTGTCAGATCGATTTGTATTTGCAGCTTCTAATATTTTAAACCAGCAGGGCAATTTCACTTCAAGGTAGGAGACCATATTAATTGTAACACTACTGAAAAAAATACGTGAAATGTTTATTCTAAAGTATATTTTACGGAGTCGCTGTTTTAACGAGAGCGGACTAGTCTTTCCTGCTTTAATGCAACCGTGTTCAGAGAATAAGAGAAGGGTGTCCTGAGGTGGGTTGCTCTAATCTGCTGAAAATTTTCAACGCTGCGGGCGCAGCATCGCAAAGCTAGCTTGCGCATCGTCAACGTATTGCTGCACCTTTCGAGCAACTTCTATTTACCCTCTACTCAGATCACCAAGATATAGCAGAAGACACAATGTGCATGATTGCATGTCTTCTCTTTATTCTGGCTGCACGATGGTCATAAAATAATTCAGAGAATTTAAACAATACAAAAGGCTGCCCCTGACCTATTTCGAGTAGGCTGTCTTTAAACAGACATGGTATCGTCTAATACAGTGAAATGAGGTTTCTGGTTCTGGCTTTAACAGAAGATTTCTCTGGTACTTTCACTGGAGTAAAATAATCTTAATGACTCTGCTAGCTTGCGGCTGTAGCTATAATGCTAGACTAGATCATTCGAGAGATCCCTGATAGCAACAATCTCACATTCAAAATGCACGAAGACTCGGTGGTTACGTGCAAAGGAAGCTTCGAAAACATTTCGAGTTCTCGCTTTAAAGAATTGCGAAATCCTTGGTGATTTTAGCGAATCTTGCTTCGGGGCGAAGGCGCAGATATTTTAACGATAAAGTTTCCTTTTCCTCCAAGAACACTGGCGCTGGAAGTCGTCCTGGGCTCCAGGCGCTGAGTGACTGTAATAGCCGGAGAGTCTCTGGCATAATACCTCATTAGCCGCGCCATTCATGAGGCTAAAGTGCCTCTCTAATGCATTGAAGCCGCGCAGCGATCGGAGCAAACACAAATAAAAAGAAAAGAGCAAGGCCAGGAAAACACAAAGAGAAGAATACCCGAGACGCCCGAACAGCAGAAGAAAAGCATTGCTGCCGCGAGACAAAAGGCTTCTAAAAGCTTGCCTCGCTCACCGGCTAGTAGTATTAAGCGTATCCGTCCAGAGCGGACGCCCGCAGACTTCCAAAGTTAATGCTCAGTGGGCGCAATCAATTGCCGCGTTGCCGGCGCGGCACGCCGGAGCGGGCATCTCGCAATGACAAGATTTCTCCGAAACAGCACGGCTCTTAGCACGGCGCGGTGATTATGTTTCACTGATTCAATTACAGCGCATGTCTGCAGATTCCCTCCTCTCTCACCCGCGTCCTCTTTCCTCCTACTGCTGTTCTCGCGGCCTTTGCGTCTCTGGTTGTCTTTGTTATACGACCACTCTCATGCTTGCCCGGCCCGGTTAGCAGGAAGGTTCGACGATAATAGATCTGGCTTAATGCACTACCCCTACAATGGCCTTCCCGCATGCGGCTCTTATGAGGCGCGCTAAGTGACGCATATTTCATTTCACAAATTAGCGTCCCCTTCCCGCGATTTTTTTCTCCTCCCGTTTCTTACTGCAGTCACTATCCTGAGCAAATGGCTTCACCTAATGCATGATTGTCTAGGGAGAAGGCCTCATTACAAGAGTTCGTCTTTTTGTTATCGGCTGCAGTGCGGATGATTGATATTCATGAAAGCACTTACAAGCTCAAAATAAGTCCAGATGAAGAAGTCGGGGGTCACTCGAATGACTCGGACCCGCAATGTACATTGTGCTTAATGAAATCCATACCAGAAAGTCTTAATTCTTTTATAGCGCTGCTTCCTTTCGATGTTATTAATCTTTCCGGGGCCAGATTTAACACACAGGCCAGGAGCAGCGAGGCAATAGAGTGCAGATGGTCTTCTTCAGGCGACAAATTTTGCAGAAGAAAAGCGCACTGGTCTCAGTTTTTCAACGAAGAAAGTTAGAAAATGAGCGGTAGAATGAGTAATTATAGCTACTTTGTAAGCAGCTTCAAACACACTATCACTTGCGAAACGTTTTATTCGTTCTTGTTTGTTAACAAAGCTATACCTTATTCGTAGTCGATCCGGTTTTGAAACCATACAATTCGAACATCAATACCCTACTGTCCTGACATTCTGAGACTGATTCTAATTGTGTAAATGTGTGCCGAAATGGCTTTGCACCGTACGATTACTATTGCGCATAACTTCACATGAATGAGGGCAGCAAAATAGATAGAAGCCTGACTTAGCTATTGCAAGCAACTTTCTACTAACTCGCCTAGGCGGCTCAGTAGATTTAGCGCTCTGCTGCTGATCTGAAGGTCGCAGGATCGAATCCCGGTAGTGATGGCCGCATTTCGATGCAGGCGAAACGCAAAGGCACCCGTGTGTTATGCGATGTCATGGTAGATTAAGGAAATCTAGGTGGTCTGTATTAATTCGGAGCCCTTCACTACAGAAATCCTATTAACACCTTGCGTCGCTTCGGGACATTAAACTCCACATACCAATACATTTTGATCATTTGTTTATTTTTCATTCATCGGTTACTTTTTGCCACTCTTACTAGAGGACCACTAAAAAGGTGTCTCTTTGTGAGCCACTGACGTGTCCCTGATAACGCCCATCGCAAAGTCACAACCAGCGCGTCTACAGAGACGTTGCTGGGTTAGCGCACGGGCCTTATTGCATGGTGTAAATGGCGGTTAGCTTTATTCGTTCCTTAACATCATGGCCATGTCTTTCATACTTGCGAGAATTTAAAACAGTAACAGTTTCTCCACTAAACTTTCACCTTATTCTGCGTTCCTTCCGACTTTCCAGCATATCTCGTCACAGTGATCTCAGCTGCCGAATAAAGTGAAAAAGAAAAGGAAAGCAAATGAATGAAGATGTAGACTATTGCAGCAAGTGACTTTCAATCCACTTCGGTGCTGGCACATTGTCGCCAAATAATGCGAGGAAAGAGACAAGCTAGCGAAAGAAAAACATGAACTGCCTTCAGCAGGCGTGCTCTCAATATGGCTTGTGCAGTGTCGCTGTCAAAATAAGACTGTTCCCTGGAGATAGGCACACGAATAATGGTTGCCCAAGCGTCTTGTAGCACAACTCCCCCACGGGAAGGGCAGTTCAGCAGCCCTGAGACGAGGCGAAGCAAGGCACGCATGACCAAATACGAGCAAAAAAATAGACATACGTGCTCACACTGCAAAGAACCGAGCCTCTAGAGGCCTTCTCTATGCCTGGAGTATATAAAACCGTGCAGTCGTTACGATACTGGGCTGGAGTCAGCTATTAATGGGTAACTTGCACAAGATTGCTGGTGAATAAGAGAGGTTCGCATCTGCAGACCTCATTTCTCAATGACATGAAGAATCCAGAACATCGGTCAATGAACATCGGTCAATGACGAGCACTTCGCACGTGAAACCAGATTTGCAGCTTCTGCCTTTAAGTGGTCGTGAGAAGCCCTAACCTCCGCTACCCTGCATGGTTCTAACCATTCCACGCATACAATGCAAACGCGTGTCCCACCCCTTTTTGTTCACGTTAGCTCCTCTCTGGCAGAGAATTTCTTGGTCGGCAGCACGTCCCCAGCAGGCATCGCGAACGTGTTTGTACACAGGCAGCGGGGGACGCAACCTAAGAACGGTGGGACCGAGAAAGAGAGGGGTAGAGAAAGAGGCAGTGTGTGAGTTGGAAGCATGTCGGGGCGTTGCTGAATAATCACCCCCTCTCCCAGATGAATTCGCGCACCACGCGGCCGCGTCGCCCAGAGAGCGGTGAGCCGCCGACGGGGACCGTCGTCTCCTGGGCAGGAAATTATACGGCATGCCCCCCTGCGCCTCCTCAAGAAGCGCATTAAATCTCCAGCACCGCGATAAACTGCGTCTCGGAACGCGGCGCGGCCCGATTTCAGTGCTACAGCGTGAGGGAAACGGGGAAGCTAAGAGCGCGAGGAAAACATCCCAACTCCCTTTTTCTTGTTGTCCTCAGGCATCCCCACCTCCTCCCTGTTCTCGCCAACTTATCGTTGAAGCGCGAACCGGCGCGCCGCGCTCGCTAGGAAAGTTTGAATGAGAGAGAGAGAGGTAGGGGAGAGTAGAAAGACGACATACACCAGCAATTTAGCCCCCTTTTGTCCTCGACCAAGGTGGCAGTGAGTGCTTCAATTTTCCATTTTACTGCTGTCTTCTATCACATAAGAAAAACTGTCAACATGTTGCTCCTGTCTTTAGTACGGGCAGGCGACGGTGTTAAGGAAGTAGAGGCAGGTATTCAGAAAGCGATGCTGTAACGTATACGGTTCTTCGAGCGTTTAAAGTTGCCTAAAAGACACCCGTTGAACAAAGAAGCCATACTGGCGAGACGCAGTGAATATCCTTGCCGAATATCTGATGCAAATGCACCAACAAAGCCACACAGGATGTCACCCCGGAGGTGAGAACTGGCTTATAGTGAATGCCTCATTTGCACGCAGGCTAATCATGTAGACCGTACTAATTGTTAAGAGGGTGAGAACGGGGCCTAGTTGGTTGTGCATGGCGCTGCACTTTACGCGCTGAGTCTTGTAAGTGTCCTTCCTTTCTTCTCTCTTTTTCCCACAAAGTATAGCTCGTATTAACAGTCGTACTATTCGATGTAAACTTAGAAAAGGTTATTCAAGTTAAAAAGAAATAACTTTCATTGGCGCTCTGAAAAAAAAGTTTGACGTTGAGCCGCGTTCGACTGTTCGCATTCTCTTTTAGGTATTAAACCTCGTGCTCTCTCTCAGTGTCGCGCGTTATCGCGTGTATGTGTCAAAAGGACTAGATAGTTTCAAGTGTCACGTGAACGCCAGGCAGTAAGTGTAGTGAAACATATCCTAAAAATATGGGCAGATGAAGCTCGACTGCGCACAATCGGCAGCCCGGCCAATCATGCGCGTCACAACAGGGAATAGTTGCCTCACGAGAGAAATAAGAAAGTTAATAAAGAAACGACCACGTGGTTATGTAAACGAAATGACTTTCAGTGGGTCGTGTGATGGAGAGGCGTCTAGCTTTGAGCACGCTTACTAATCACGAGAGCAGAAGAAAAGATGGAAAGAGGGAGAGGGACAAAATTCGATTCCTGATAGCTCCGATTCAACACAGTGCATTCGGAAAATTCTGCCGAAGAAGAATCATGAAGCAATGTTTTCCAACATCTAATGGATACAGCAAATTTATTTTGGGGGTTTTTAGGCCCCTTTAAAGGAAACTACTATTTCTGCAGAAAAACAATCGCTTTTTTTTTTTTTTCATTCGGTAAACTCTCCAGCTTACGCGCCTCCTACGTACATTTCCTCCGTTTCGAGCTTCGCTGGAACAACGTCTAAAATATTCAAAACCAATTTGGGCGTTTACAATAGACATTGGCTTCCAGACAAAATTGTGTTAGGGAATGAAGGCCTGTAAAAATTGTGATGGCTGTGACAATTATGGAAACGGCATTACAATAGTAGCTTTGCTTTAAGCTTCTTGTTGCTACGGGGTGCCTTTTGCTTGAATATTGCATCATAGAAATTGCCTTCGTCCATTAGAGTGCAGTGGTTCGACATTTATGGGCCATGCTATGATATGAAGCAAGAAAAACAAACACAAAATGTGTTCTATGGCCCAGTTTAGGCACATTATGCGCTCAACACACGCCTCAATTCGTGAAAGGCCATCAATTTTTGTTAAACAGGTTTATATTTTCTGTGCCTATGACGGGCTCGTCTGAGTTTTCAACAGCGCTTCACTCAATTCTTGATTCTCTACAAGGCGCGCGCTAAACTCTTCGAAGAGGGAAGAAAAATCTTAAAACGCAAATCAAACTACTGCCGAGTTTTTCCGAGAGGAAGCAGTTTACACACACTTTGCTGTTGATTTTTTTTTCTCTTAACCGAGACAGCTATAAGAGGAATCGTTTTGTATTTATTTCTAGAGAGCTGCAAACACCAGATGCAAACACCAGCGAATAACGGAAAGCAAAAAATTATTAAAAGAAGCAAAATTTTCCTACTGAATTCTTTCCATATTTTTTTCTGGTAAGTTTTACTTTACGAGAACAAACGAACATTTACTTGTACGAGACGCTAAAAGAATGTTCTAAAACGCCAGATAGATATTTTTTTCCGCGACTTTCTTATATATGCGGAGAACTATAAGTTGCTCAGAGAGAGAACAAGGCTGAGATTTTCAAAAAATATATTCAGTCGACATCTTGATCCCATCTGTGGTTTTTCGAAAGTTCACTCCTCCCCAGCCCCTGTTATTTTGTACATTGTTCTGAACAAACTTTGCGAAGTGCACATACCACTGATTCTACATGTGCTGATATAGCAGTATATTCCATTTCTAGCACGTAATTCTTATTTCATCGGTCCTTGCTATCTAAGGCATGCAGATTTCTAGAAAGCACAACATAAAGTTCATATTCCATTTTTCACGCTGGGAAACATGTCACGAAAAATTACGCAAGTGCAGGACCGCACACGTGACACCGTGCGAGTAGTTTTGCTGTTCAATAAGACAAAGCAGTCTAAAACCAGTTCACGCAGCTATCTGTACCCACATGCGTGAGATGAAAAGCGCTGACGATGCGTAACATAACTAAAGCACGCTTAGACTCCTTCGAGTCATAGCACTTTGTGCTGGTGAATTCGGAAAGACGTCTGTTGAGGCTCGCCATGTAGAAGTTTCGTATCTGGGATCTACGGAGGTCAAACTTCCTCAATTAAATCATGTTGGTGATTCACGGAGTAAAAAAGGCGTCCGCGCAACACCGAATTGGCGTTAAGTCCGGAAGCAAAAACAAAACAACAAAATAAAACCAGCTCTTCGCAGCAGCCAAAGCGAGAGCAGGCGGGAAACGGTGATCTTCGATGAAGTGGCAGCTCTTCAGCGAAGCGAGCGATCAGATCTGCTCGCCACGGTTTAGAACAACCTCCGTAGTTTTTGTTTTGTTTGTGCACCTGTTCATCTTTGGCTACTTCGTTCTCTGTGCGTTTGGCGCTCACCGCCCTCAACAGCGCCAGCCACCAGCTGCGTCTGTTTACCTGGCGTAGCACGTGGGCGGCTTGTCCCGGTGGAAACAACAGAATCGGCGGCATCGGTGCCCGCCGAGCGAGCCAAGCTCGCCGACGCGAAGAAGAACAGGCTGCGTCGGGCGGCGGCGAGCTGTTCCCGGGCCTCCGTAATTACATCGCACTCGACCGCGGGATTTGGGGATCCGAAGAAGAACAAGAACAAAAAAGAAATGAAAAAAAAAAACTCGGGCCGCGGCTCCGTATAGTAGCGGCCACTTTGCGTGGGTGAACGAGCCGCTCTCGAGACGGCGCGGCGCTGATGGAACGTCTTTTGAGGACAGAACTGCTAGCAGCCTGCTGTTGCAGTTCTCCTTACGGCAAGGGCCTGGTGCGCGTTTCTTTGCTGTCCTCTCTTCCCGCGCTCTTTTCTTTTCGGGGAGCCCCAAACAACCTTTGTTCCTTCTCGCCGTCACCATTTTCTCCTCTTGCGCAAGCCCTTGTTTCATCATTCTCGCTTCCGCTACGCATCTGTTTCTAACGCTCTTCTGCGTCTGTTTTTTTGTTCTTCCTTTCTCAACGTCTTTGCAAACCCTTTGTTGCGCCGCGCTGAAGTGGCGTCTTTTCCCCACGACTTCTGTGATCAGGCCCGGTGTTCGGGCTGAAACAACACGTGCGTGCTTTTTTCTTCGATTCGGGACCAAAGTGGCTTCAGGCGCAACGCGTGTGCGTGGGCGCTTCGCCTTGACCGGAACCTCGTTGCGTCGAAGATGGAGACAGAGGAGGGAGCTTGCGAAGCCGTTCGCGTGGAAAACTGGCTCCTGATTGGCCGATGGCGCGATATCGTTCCGCAAGTTAGCGAGGTTTTCTACGATCTTCTCGTGTCAGGCTGGAATGCTGGTCATCTCCCAATGCTTGGCAAACAGTGAAGGGAATGAAATTGCTTTTCTTTTTTTTTTTTCAAAGTGAGATGCTATACTAAAGGTTAAATAGGCTGCCATCCTAGGACTATGAATTTATGATATCGCTGAGAAGGAGAGGGGATGGAAGCCAAAAACATGGAAATCCGTAGAAACACTGCGTCTGAAAGTTGTCCTCCGACCTCCAGCCTTGAGTACATACTAAGGCGCTTACCTGCTCAAAGAAGAAAGTGAAGTGCGACTGTGGGCCGCGCACAACTACTTGCAGAAGAAGGTGTTGCTTCTACAAGACACTCTACAGGCGGAAAACATGTCTTTTGAGCGGCGGGAGGCGCTGCTGACCAGCGATAACGTGGATGACCAACAGGCCCTCATACAAGAGGGCCGCAGGGCAGCTCAAGCCAGTGGAGCCCTGGAATGAGGACCCCACTCATAAGCTCGCCCTACTCCCCTTAACTTTAATAAAGTCCCCCCCCCCCCCTTCCTCCTCGTCCTCCTTCTACAAGAGTTGCACGCCAACTGAGTTATTCCAGCCACTCCGCGTGCCTTCGTCTACTTCATCTGATCGCGTGCTGCGCTCAAGCACGGCCACATACGTTGGGAAAATGACGCTTGCAGAATGGCTCCAGGCAGTTTGGTGCCCGGTTCTCCTTCAAAGTTATACTCAATACAAATTTCTGTTCAGCTCAAACTTTCTGCGCCTTCGACTCGCGCGCGGACTGCCGGGGACAGCTTTGCGCAACTTCTGGTGCTTTATCTTGTTTACGTACGTTTTTTTTTTTTTGTGGCCTTAATGCCATGAAGCGCTTTTTGGATACGTCTTAAAAATGGTGGTACTGCGCTAAAAATACCAACCACAGAAGAAGTGGCAGGACGCGCGTGTCCGTGTTTTTTAGCGCAGTGCCACCATTTTTAAGATTAACATTCACAAACTAGCCCAGCTCGCTGCTCTACTACAGTATGTTTTGCCTTGAACGTGGCTGAGTTTGACGGGTTGCTTGCATGAAAGGTCGGCTAAAGGTTGCAGAAAGAATGCAATATGGCAAGAAAAAAAGTTGCTTCAGAACGTCCATTAGTAGATGAACCAGTATCGAGCCAGGAAACAAAAATAATGAGAGCAGTGAGGGCAAGAAACAGATATTAACCGTTCTAACTTGTTTAATGACATTAACCTGTTTAATTTCATCGCGTTAGAAGCATGTCAAGTTTAACTATAATGGTAAAAGCACATTTAAGCATACTAATACGCTTATATGACGATAGCTGAGCCTCGAGAATCCACAAGAGAAGATACATTCAGGCGGCAGGAACGTGCGCGGCAAGCTCAATGGAGAATTACTGCAAAGTTTTCGCAGCCATTTAACGGCGGGCAAACAGAAAGCTCGCTGGCTCCAAAGCAGCGGCCGTCGCACCATGTTCTTAAGAAAGCCCACAATACAAGGAAAATCCGCACGCTGGAGATGTCTCACCTGGGGGCAACGATCGAAAAGCGCACTTCAAAGAGGGGATTTAAAAGTTTGCAAAAACGACACGCGTTTCGGGAAACTCAAGCGGCGGCAAAGTTGCGAAATCTCCCTGCAGCGTCTCAGGTCCCAGACGAGCGCAATAAAGCAATCATATAGATGGCATCCTTTCTTTCTCTTCTATCTTCTTGCTGTGAACAGTTTGAGAGAAGTAAAATGCCCTGAATCATGAGGGCCATCTTGAATCGCATTCTTCCTTTGCAGGCAAAACAAAAGCGCGCCCTATAAGGATGGACGTCTCCACCCGGCGAAATGCTTTACGCAATTTTGCTTTTGTGCTTACTTCATCGCGTCAAGAGAACCTTGTTCTTATTTTCAGGAAAGACTCGAGTCAGAAAGCAGGTTGCATGCAGTTCACCGGGGAAAAGTGATTGGAGACCGGCCGGCCTTCGGCACTGCTTAGCGGTAAAAATTTGAATGATGATGCACTTCGCCGGATACGAATTCAGAGGTGCCTTGCCTGAGAGCATGTTCCAGGTCCAAGCCACGCACAATATTTTCCCACGTTTATATAGAAGGTGTTGGCATCTTGTAGCACCCATTGCTCTCCTTTCTTTATGCCACATTGGTCACAAGCAGACGATAAATCATAGGCAACACACTAGTTGTCATCCACACTTTGCATAGTTACTCTATGCTCCTCGTTTCCGACAGAGCAGATTGCAAAAATCGAGAGAAAAGTTATCTCGCGTCCAGGACTTAACGAACACAATTGGCGTGGTCGTTCCGTGCAGGATATCCAGTCTATACTGATAGGGTACTTGTTCATAGCGTTATCTTGCACATCAGCTTCAGTTGCTTCATTGTTAGCATTAGCTTCAACGGTATAGTAAAGTGGTCTCCTGGACAGCAACTACCCTGAAGAGAGCAAAGCAAGCCTTCTCAACTACCTCTTTAGTAGAGGTAGTCAGGGTTGTCCATTTGCAGGTGTCCTCGGAACTGCAAGCTCTAATTGTTCAGGGCATTTTCTAAAATGTAGAAGTTCAAAGATGCAGTGATAAAAACATGAAAGATACTGAAGTGGCCGGTTGTGCCGCAAACGCCGTTGATTGTAGCTACTTGTCGCTCACTAAAAGCAACACTATATATAGGCATCGACTGCTCAGAATGTCAACGACGGTAGAGAAATTCTTGAAAACGCAAAACAAAATGAATACAGTGGGAAGGCGGACTCAGGCTCCTCCTCGACCCTTGTTCAGAATGTGAACTAGTTGGTCAAAAGAGCTTGTAATCCCACTTGAAATACACCACTGACGAAAAAAAAAAACAGAAATGCGGCACCAGAAGTACCAAGCTATCGGAGTGAACGTATCCGTGGGAGCAACATGGAGAAAATATCAGAACGAACGATCCGCGCAGCATTCTCCGGTCAGACTGCGAACTCCGGCTCGAGCATCACCGAGAGAGCGGCGTTGGGGGAGGCTGCTTCCAGCGTCTTCTTTTGCCACTGTTTGCGCGTCTTCTTTTTCTTTTTTCGCTCATTCACTGATACGTATAGGCAGGAGCCTTTCGCTGTCCTCCACTAACTTTTCATTTCGCCGAGCACTCAGCCGCAGGAGCCGGCGGCCGTCGTCGTCGTCAGAGCCTCTTTGGAGGACGCGAGGCGTCGAAAAGTCGTTTATTCTCTCGGCCCTGCCGCTGCGTTGGGTATACTATACTGCCGCCTCGTAGCTCGGAGCGTCCCAGCCGCAAGCGACGACGCCTCTGCTTCGAGGCCCCCTATTTACCTATCGACTTTGTGCCTCCTCGACTTCCTATATTACCGCCCTAAGGGGGGGAGTAGTTCAGGTCTTGAAGCTTGTTCTTGTTGTCTCGTTTATCTTCTTTTTTTTCTCGCTTCTTTGTTTTTATTTCCGGCCTAGCGCCTTGTGTCGTCGACTCATTCTTCTCCAAGTTCCTCCCTGTCGAGCGGGCTTCTTAACCGGGCGGCTCGCTTCTGCTCGCTGTCTTCCCTTGCTTGTTTATTTTTATTTTTATTTTATTCGGCGAACGGTCGGGGACGGATGTCTTTGATGGCGCGGTAAACAAAAGCTCGACGGGACGCAGGCGCTGCATCGGGGATCAGGCGTCGTCGTCGTCGTCGTCTTGGTGTGCGTTTGACGCGAGGCGTATTGCGGCCGCGCCGTTGACGGCATTTTCGCGCAGCGAACCCCAGGCCCCTGCCTCTTTCTCTCTTCTTTTTTACTCCTCGATGATCTCTCTTCTTTTTTACTCCTCGATGACAGAGAGAGAGGAGCGTAGGAAACGTTATTAAAATGGAAAAAAAAAGAAAAAAAAGGCGAGGCTGTGCGGCTGTGGTTCGAAACCGTTGGAAATCGCGCGCACGCGCGTCAAGGCGTGGTCTATTCGCGGTCTTTCGGAGCTTTCTTTCTATTATTTTTACTATATCTCTCTCCTTCTTCATGTTCACTTATTTGCTTACATCGAGTGGCGCTGCCACTAAGCGGCTTATGCTCCTGAAGTGCCTGATAATTTCCGCGTCCATGATGCTTACGCCCAAAGCTCGGAAACTTGCGAACCTTTTTAACTCCTCCACATCGATCGATATTCATCCCGTGTCATAGCGCCTTTGTTGACGCAGTGAGGCTGTGGTGCGTTGTCGCAATTGAAAGTTAAAAATAATGCTGCAGCGAAAGCACTAATACTGTATAAGTGGCGAGACAGTGTCCACATAACACTGGTTGAAAAGAACAATATGCACACAATAAATGTAATAGCGCTGTACCGCAGCGCTGGCCTAACAGGGTAGGCGGCAGATATTTGGATGGTTAAAAGTAAAAAAAAAAAAAGAGAATTATCAACAGTCGAGAGGCTCCTTTGTATAACGCTGGATAATAAAGACAAAAATATATTCTCTTTGAATACGGGTGATTTTATTAGTTATTATTCATTATTTGCGCATCATCCTTTGTGAATAGCCCCGAACCGTCTGCGTTTCAGCTGCTCACTTCAAGACCTCAGGGAAAGGAGCTCGCGTTCTGCCCTGCCCCTATTTCTGAAGTGATGAGCGCAAGAAGGAGCAGTTTTTTTTTTGTTTCTTCCATGATTTTTTCGTGGCGCAGTGCAAGTACCAGCCGAATGGGAACAGTGGTTCGGAACTGATATATGCATCACTGAAAGAAGGCGTCCATTTGCCACTGAAGCAGTTTTGCATTACGCCACTCTATGCCTGCGTCTCGAAACCTTAGACTGCAACAGTTATCGGGACGTTGACGGGAGTTTTGAAAGCCTGTCTCTTTCAGCGGCTCCTACTGCTCGCAGTTGGCGACAGATGGTGCTCGAAATGCAAGCCGTTTCTTCATTCCCAGGGAAGTGCAGTTAAGGAAGATACACGGAAGTAAAGAGTCGTTTTGTTGAAGAGCGCATATCGATAAATCTTTCTCCTCACCGATGAAGGGCAGCTCATCATCCAGCTGCACTGGACTTGATGACAGGATAGAAGGGCAGTTTGCAATGTTTACATAGGCAGCAGGACAGATTGATCAGAGCGCAACACGAAGAGGTAGAATCGAGCAGGTACAAATAGCATGATGGGGGGCCGGGTCCGCTTAGCAACCTTGCGAAAAAAGACTTCATAGGGCGTTGTTATCGGCTTTGTTTAACGCCGTCGCGCAATGCGGTTGTATGCCGGCTATCGACGTTGCATGTCCTGCTTTGAATTATGAGCGAAAATCCCCCCAAAATTCACTGTACTTTAGCAGGATGCTCTACGTGGTGCCACTTCAAGCTTCTGTCTTGACGTTTACACACAACGAATTTCTTGCGCGATGGGGCGTGTACTGCCCACTATTTGCGATTAATAGTCGACCAGAAATGGTATTCGGAAAACCTTTGTGTATGTACTTGTATGGGGAGTTAGTTAGGGCACGGCTGGACGAGCGGGCTCAAAATTTTCTTGTTTTGCATAACTGGAAATACTAGTTATCTAGTATTACCTAGCATACTCGTTTACAGCCAGGAAATTCTCTAAATTCTTTAGAGATGTAATTAAAAACTGTTTTCGTGTTACTGGAGTCTGTTTATAGAAATTAAATTGTCGTTGTTATCTCTACTGAGGTCCTATTCCTGAAGTTAACCTGTATGCCAGCCTCACTCGCAGTCCAGCTCTCACAATCATCCTGCAAACCTATACAGATGAAGGACATCATCATAGATAGTGTTATTAAAGAATGCATTTTTTTTATCAAGCAATCACTTAGCTTAGTTCCAAGCATCTGCTTAGAAAACGCACAGTCTTTGTGGCTGGGCTTGGCTGAAGCCCCCCCCCCCCTTCCTTGCCCCTTTTTTTTTCTTCCTCTTTTTGTCTCCGAACCTTTTAGCAACGAGTGTTTGGTCGCACGCGCCAGCGAGAAACCGGCAACCCGTGGAACCACTGCCATCACCACTGCTTCTCTCCCCCGAGGCCCGTAATTCTCTCCCCGCGTAACAGCGGGTGTCCGACGCGAAGCGAGGCACTGCGTTTACGTCACATGCGGCACGTGCGCGCGCCTTCGTTTTTCAATTATGCAAATAGCTACACTCCCTCCTATCTCCACCACCATCCTCCCGCGCCTCATCGAGCGTAGCAAAAAAAAAATTGTACCACGCCCAGACTACCTTTTGTAGAGCGGAGGCTATCATTTCCTGGCTCATCTTCTTATGCTTTCGCGCCTGTCTAACCGGGTGCCAGCTTTTTTTTATACATATATACGCAGCCTCAGCTCTCACCCGAGTATCCTCGCTTTTGCTTATGCATATTTGCTTAGCGGATTTCCTTTCTAATGCACCGTGCCTAAATGTTCGACCACTTGCCGCTTTTTATTTTGGGTTCGTCAGTGCTGGTTCTTGCTTTCTGCCATTATTCAGCAGTCCTTTTCTGCGCGCCTCTAATGGAGCCAGTTAATAATTCATGGATATCGAGCAGGCTTTCTCAGTGAACGTTAATAACTGCCGGGTTCTATCCTTCAGAGCTTCGTGCGAGCTACCTATTCCGGTTTTGGGGAAAAGTGCTCTCGTTTCCTCCTGTCGTCCTGTTTCAAAACTAAATCCCAGTATTTGCCTTCCCTCTTCTGGAGTCTTCACTCGAAAGCACTTGCGTAATTTCCGGCTTTCCGTCGTATTATACATTTCTAATTTTCCCGCTGGGCTCCTAATTGTTTTGTATGTAAACTCTGTTTATCAAGCACTTGAGCGTTTCTGTCGGGAAGTATCGGACCCGATGAAGGCCGCTTTCAATGGCATCGCGCTGCAACAGCACCGAGATGGGTCTCATTGTTGGCGCTTGCGCTAAAGGTATGTTCACCGGGTTTTATGAATACGTCGCCATGACAACAGAGCAAGAACTGATGACTTCGCTTCCATTACCACAGTATGGAACTCATTAATGTTTGAGAACTTACAACCTGGAGCTCTTTTTTGTATCACAGAGTGTTATAAGGATAAAAAAATAGCCTGATGACTCTCATTTTCTAAAAATGGAGCTTTTGGGCATGAAATAAATCGATGTTGAGAGTATAATACTACTCTGTTTAAGTCCTATGCTATTCTTATTCTTGTCACTTTTTATTGTTGCCTCAGACGACGACGTCATGACCTCTGCTATCATTGCTATCTGCCAGTCGACAAGGCGAACGATAAAAATAGAAGAGAATTTAAGAAAAGGAGCTATTATATTATACCAGATCAGTAGCCGTATTTATTAATAATTAATTTCCTTTTTACCTTTTGCTGTTCTAAAATCGGTTCCTATTTCCAGTGAAGTCTGAGTTGATAACGATAGCAAAAAAACGCTACCAGCCAAATTGTCAGAAGTGATTCTGGCCAGAGGGAAAGAGGCGAATGAAGGATTAGGGGGAAGCATCGATATGAAATACGGCCCTGCATGAGCGAAATTTACAAAATTGTTTAAGGCCTGCCTTCACTTGGTCGAAATCTTAGTTGACATATGCATGACTACATTTATTCGTAATTGCGTGGGTCAGTCATAAAAGCCGCTTAGCCTCTACCGCGAGGATTTCCATGATTAGCTAAAGCCCATGCATGCCCCAATCCTAAACCGTTTCAAGCGTAGGACGCCCATTTGAATTTCCTCCACCAAAAGAACCGAAGGCTTGAGCGCATCTTTCAAAACAACTTTTGTGAAGCTGAAACCAATTTTATCTAAGTTTAAAAATAGCTTGTGCGCGTCATCGCACGCAAGATTGGCTTCTGACTTGGCTGCGTCCGTCGTCTGGCAAAGTAGGAATAGTTGAAAGACGGTGGCTGTGAGTGACATTGGCGGCGGACAAAGACATTTTCCAGTAGTGCGATTTCTACGGCGCTGGCCAATCCCGCGTCAGTTTTGCCTAGAAAGGTGCACTATAGGGCGCTTAGTTGGATGAGTTGGTTCTGTACGACGAAAAACTTACTGCACAAATCAATGAAATCCGCTGGGAGGAAAATTACCTTCCTTTATCTTCGTTCCGCGTTGTTACTTTTTTGCTACGTATCCTTACCCTTTCCACGTTCAGTTTTTCATCAAAATGTCCGAATAACATTTTTTTTTCTCCCTTGATCCCGAATTCGCCACTGGAGGCGCTCTGTCACTAGGTTGAAACCTTGATCAGGCAGCAACAAAAAGATTTTCCTGTTTTAGTATACGTTCTTATCAGTCCGACTCCTTCCTGAAACCATTTTGCAAAACAACTCGCCGCGCGCTGCGCGCAAGAATAAAGTTGTTTTTCGACAAGAACGTCTTTTGACGAGTTTCCGCACCGTGGATCGCAGTGAGGCACCGGGCACAAAAGAGCGCTGAATCTCGGATGCCGGTGACATCGTCCTCCCTTTCAAATCAGCTCCGTGTGCCGCACGCTCGGTTCCGAGAAGAAAAGCTCGCCTTGCTGGAATGGGGGAACCGGGTTTTAAATAACGTTATATAAAACCGTGCATTTCTTCTCTTTTTTAAGAGGGGTGCACCGTACTCTTCTTTCCTGGATTTACCTCTCACAATGCCTGCGTAAGGCTTTGGATGTGACCCGGTTTCTGCAGCGAAATGCCCGTCGCATCGAGTCGGTTGGCGGGTCAAAGCCGACCTTTTGAATGAGCGCGCAGATGAGATTCGACCCTCCCCTGTCTGCCTCTGTTTTCCTTTTCCTTCGTCTTATTTCTTTCCAGTGGCTCATGCCGATTCGTGCATGTGTTTGTATGTATGTGTGGGAGCAGCGCTAGTCTGAATCGCGCGGTGGTGCGTGACACCTGCGAGCCTGCTGGTTCGTTTCGGTGCGAGCGGCCAGATTTTTCGTCATTTCCTAAGAAAAACCTGTGAGCATTTGCGTTTGTCTATGATCATGAACTTTGTTTTTGTACGTGAGGCACATTCTTCGCGTTTCGTAAACGTAGCAGTCATCCGGACTAGTTCGACAAATCGTAGCTCTTCGTCGTATACACGGAAGATTCCTTGCAGCTAGCGAGCGGCGGTGAGAACTGGAAAGTTGCGAACGAATAGTTCCGAACTTCGACACGAAATTCTTATTTCGGTGTAACTTTCAGAAGTTCAATAACTCATTGCTTTAAGAATGCTGTGAGTATAGCTCTGGAATTTATTTTTCCTATTGTTCCCACGCTCCGTATTCACGCGCTGTTTCAGATGACATGACATGAACGAATTGAAAAGGCATGAACATGGTGTCATCAAGCATAAACCGGCTCAATCTGTAACTAACGTGAGAGAGAATTTTTCTATCTTATACAACAAGGTAAAGCCTCATTTGATCGCTTCCGCACCCCAATGTGTTTCCGCTGGCTGATGTTTCCAGCAAGTTCCTCACAACCACCAGCGCCTTTGGCCACAGGCCATGGTTATATCTTTCGCGCAGAACAACGGACATAGTGTTGTTATTCGTAAACAAAAATAGTAAACATTCAAACCCAAAATGTGCACTGAAAGAACATGAGCAACATGATTAAATGAATGTGTAATTAAATAATACGTATTTAATTTTAAACGGAACTAAAGAAATCTTCGCATCGAAAGCGCACCAAAACAAAATAAAAACAGGTTTCCCACGGAGTACAACTTCACGGCTAAGATTATCAAGGTCACATACGCTCAAAGCCCAGACCACAAGTGGGAACAAAAGAAGGTAAGCAGTAAAAAGGTGAAAGCAACCAAACGAGATTGTACGTGTGTATAGAAAGCAGTAATCTAGATTCAATAAGCCGAAAATAGCGACTTGCATTGCCCAACACTCATAACACTCCTATATGAATTTCGAATTTGTGTTCTTAGATGACCGGATGTTTATTCGTTGATTTATTTTTCTGCTAAAACATAAAAATCATGTCTTTTCAGCGCATTTCTTTAAAACATGCAAAACGATTAGCGGCTCTAAAATGTTTCCACCAAATTCTGACCGATACAACTCCACAACCGCCACTTTTAGAGAAAAACAAAATAGTGGTTTCTAATTTTCGCCTGATTAAAAAAAAATAGTCAGGACAAAATTAAGAAAAGATGAGGTGAACTTTGTCATAGTTATTGCTCTAGTGAATTCTGTCGCATTTATCACAGTTATTGGTCATGTGCTTGTATTGTTAGAAAACACCCATGGCCTAATCACGTGTTCCGCCTTCCGGAGGTGACGTACCTGAAAGCGCGAATGAGGTTCCCACTGACCCAGGGAGTCTTCAAATTTTTCATCGTCAGTGCCAATTCACTCAATGTAAGCCGCCGGCCTATGCTCCAGTGCCGTGTTTCTGCAGCACTGTTGTCAATGCCAACGCGTGTTGCTTTAACAACGCTGCCCACGCCAACGTATGCAGCGCACATCTCTGTCACTACCGCCACATAGCTCAAAGCACAGACATTAGTTTGATAGCAGTATTAGCGGATGAAAAAGGCGATATGCAATGCACAGCGCGAGTCTGTGTGGCAGTTTAGCACGAGGCCTGTTCGGCTGCGGTGATAGCCTACTGCTCTCGCGCAGTTGCCAGCCAAGCTAATATGTTCGCGACGCCGCGGGTTCGAACCCCAGTCGCGGATATTTATTGGATTTATTTCTATTTATTTATTTAACTTGGAATAAACCCATAAAGGTCGACAACATGAAATCATCGCTAGATCTTGCTCGAGGGTCACCCATCAGAATAGGGCTTTCGCACGAAAATAAAATGAACGACCACGGTGCGCTTGGTTGGACACGCAGTCCAAACCACGCACAGCGCAAACGCACTTCTGTTTGCTCTTATCATTTAATAAAATTGTAAGAAAAATTTTTAAGACTGAATTTCCTTCGTGCTTTGTGCGCAGCGCTAAAACGGTTCTATGCAAACAGTTTATTCATTCAAGATTTAATCTTTGTACAACTCCCTTTGGAGGTACTGCGCCGGGAGTTTGCTTGCTCCGTGGGCAGCAACCAAACAGGCGAGCGAACATTTGAAGGTCAAAGAAGCGCTTCCGGTCTTCAAGTTGTTTTGAAAAGCGCACGAGAAACGCGTGTGTGTACTGCCGAGACAGCGAGTTCGTGTAGCCTGTTGCTATTTGTGTGACGCCTGGTAGTATTGACCCGTCGCGGCTTGCGGACTTGCGCACGAGATGAAGGCCGAAAGCAGGTCGGCTATCGAGCGCCCGCTCTTAGTTTCGTCCGTGGCGTTCGAGGTACGCTGCCCTCAGAAGGGGTTCGTTTTGATTTTTAATGGAAAACGGGCAGTCTATGTGAAATACGGCGCACTAAACAGGACTGTAAATTCCTACTTGGACGTCTTTCTGTCCGTACTATCGCGCGGCTCAGGTATCAGGCTTGAGCAATGATAGAAAAAAAATATTCATTGTTTATAAGAACATACAAAAACATTGCAATGCTTTGACTACATGTGTCAGTACTTTCGCACGTAAAATGCATATTTTTGGGCTGCCTCGGTAGCGCAGTGGTTATGGCGCTCGGCTGCTCACCCGAAATACACAGGTTTGATCCCAACCGCAGAGGTCGCATTTCGATGAAGAATAAAGGCTTGAGGCTCGTGTATTGTGCGGTGCCAGTGCACGTTTAAGAACCTCATGTGGTCAGAACTATCTGGGGCCTTCCACTACGGCGCGTCTCATAGCCTGAGTCGATTGGGAACGTTAAACACATATAATAAACAGGCATATTCTTGGTTTTGCAAATATCGGCGTGACAGGGAATAGAAACCCTTCGCATGCTTTTATGATGCTATGCCTTTTAAAGATAGGTGTGCTGTAACTTTTATTAGGATGTCTCTAACGTACTGTGCCTCCCTCATAAACGCATAGCGTGCTAAAGCACTTCTTAAAGCGGTCGCATTAAGGCTCCCGTTCCTCAGAAAATCCGGCGTCGTTCTCGTAGTCAGCATTGGCGTCGTCGGCGTTGTGAGCAAAAAACTCCGGAAAAGCAAGGTCACGTGACCTTGTGGCGCCATCATAACCTGTCCACTGGATAGTGAGCAAACTGGACACCGTTTTCGGAGGCAGTTAAATGATGGTTAGTCACTAGAGGTTGCTCGGGAAGAGCAACCTGCAGCATGGGCCGCACAAGTCCTACCGGTTGCAGCAACTGTCAGCACCTGCTAGGGCAGTGGCGCATCGCTTAACCGCTGCACCACTACGCCAGGACGGGTATGAGTACGCCCAGATATATATGAATGTCAAGTCGAGAATACGCGTAAACCTGTTAAAGCTACTGCGTCATACCCCTAAGGCGAAGTTTAAGTGTCCCTTCCAATTTTTTTTTTTTTGTCTTCGCGCGTGGTGCCTGCGCATAATTCGTTTTTTCTGATCACTCCTTCCTTCCGTTCGGGATATTTTCGTCGAATGACCGCAGAGAAAAAGAGTAGTAAGCATGATTAAACGTGGAGTGCTGAATGCCGCCTTGAGCTTGTTTTTCTCCCGCCTTGTCCGTGCTCTCTCTTTTCTGGGACTCCCGCTGGCCTCGAATGCGAATCGGTGCTGCGTTGCTCTGTTTACAACGCCCCTGGCGCTGCTGTGACCAGCGTCTCGCGAACAAACAACACTGGGACTCGACTCCCGACTAGACCTCGTCGATGCGAGCCGTCTGGTCGCGTTTCTCCCTTTATTTGCAGCCGACAAAATGTTTCGCGAAATAAAAAAAAAAAAGCTGCGTCAGCTCACCTCGGGAAAGCCGCGTACCTCAGACGTCGTTCACTCCTTTTTTTTTTTTTTGGTTTCTCCAAGTTGCGGTGTTTATCTGCCAGCGCGATGCCCCCGGGTCTGGTCTGTACTCCTCCTCAACAGGTCGAAATGCGTGGATGTAAAAACGGGTGAGATGACGTTGGTTCTTTTTGCTGTTTTCAGCTTGGGTAAACACGCTTTGCTTTATGCCCCACATTCGCAGTAACGCCTCAGGCTGACTCTCTTTTATACTTGTTTCTGTTCGATCGGAGGCGTTCAGTCCTTGCGCATATTTATTTATTTTTTTAACTTCGCCGTGTCGGGTGTGTGTCAAATTTCGTTAATTCATGACAGACCGCGTCCTTGTTGCCAACATACACTTGCAGATAGAAATACACAGACTTCTGTGAAAAGCACGCGTACACTATTGCATGGAAATATTATATAAGTTGTTCTTGTTTTCCTGAAGACGCACGTACACCAGCGAAATGAGAACTCGGCATTCGTGCCACACCGACAGGAACTTCTGTTCGCAGAGGTCATAAGGACAACTTGCTACTCTGCCGCCGTACTATTACGCTAATTCACGCTCCGCATACCCCCTATCCCGTGTCCCATTGCGTCGCCAACCTGTAAATCAGAGTTTGAGCACACCGCGAGGCGAGATCAATTGCCGCGTGCTGCACCTTCGCGGTGTCATCTGCGCATGCGTGCTCGTTACAGACATCGACTGCACATGCGCAGATGGGTCCCGAAAGCCATCTTCCGCCCCTCACCAGCCACAGAGCGGGTGCAGTTGAATCCGGGTGTGAGTGGATTGCAGTAGCGGACAGCGCATTGCGGGCGCCTAAATCTCGCCAAGAGCGCTGTCCTACTTCATCTACTAGGCCATGTTCCCACTCTTCATTACTCCGATAACTAGATTGCTATCCTTCAAAAAAAGGCTAGCTTCTGTCAAACTTATTTACCCCACGATGCCGGCCGGGCTCTAGAGGACTCACGTAAGGGTAGTTGGTGGCAGGAAAGCGTGGTTCATTGCAGACTCAAGCAAAACGCTTTATGTCGGAGCATCATGTGATGATTATTCAACTCATGCAGAGATGTACACAACACTGCATGGGCTTTATGACTAATCTGGACACCGGTTTACCACCGGCGGTTTTGTGTTCGGAAAAGAATATTGCTCTTTAAAGTGCTTTTAAAAGTTTTAGAAAATCGCTGAGCTGTGTAAAAGATTCCCATCGCTCTCCTCTTACTGGATACTTTGAATGTAATAACGTTTTGTGCCAGAGTAAGGACGCTAAGGTTCTTATATATATATATATATATATATATGGAGAGGTTAGCTAATCTTGCTAGGTGACCGTCAGCGGAAACTGGTGGCCACCTCTCGGGCTCTTGTCACGACTGCACTGACGGACGGGACCCTTTACACCAGTGCGATCACAGTTTTTATCCCTTGATTTTGCCTTGCTCTATACATTCACGTGGCTTCATGCACTTTTCTGTCAGCTGCTGAAACACGCCGACGCGTCAGGAGTTAGCGTCGCCTAAGTGCCCGCTAGTCGTTAGCGCTACCACGGACTTCGACGCTGCGGCGGCATCTCCTCTTGGCTCGCGTTTGCCCCGACGCCTTTTGCTCCGAGACCCTCGTCGTCAGCAGAGGCGGCATCGGGGGTCTTCTCCGTCTCGCGGCGCTGGTAAGGGGCGCCTTTCGGGGCGTTTAATTAGCCCGAAAGCCGAGGGATCGGCCAACCATGACACCCAGCAGGCTCGTTAAGCGGAGGGCGCGAGCGTTTCCCAATGCGGGGACCGGAATTCCGACAAATTAGGTCGTCGCCACGTCTGCCCATTTGTCGCCGCTTGCCTTCTTCTCGTTCGCACCCCCTTTAATTCTCCAGGCTCCTCTGGCCATCTTTATGTTTGCTTCGGCATAAAGAAAGGTGTTTTTTGGCTTCTTACGTTTCTTTTTCGAGTTGATGCTGTTTTGAAGGAAGGTTGCTTCAGTGACAAAGAAGTACTTGCTGCGGTAGTTGAAAAGAAGACAGTGCTCAGAGCAGCTGCGCTCAACGTGTATTTTTTCTACAGTAGGGCAAATTTCGCTCTGGTATAAATGCGATCGTATGTTTATTTAGATCGCTTCAGTTTCGGACTCACGTCATGACATCTGACCATTAGTGAGGAGAAGCATTTTTGATTACTTTGACATGGTGAATGACAACTATAACTAAAGCGAAAAGGGTCAATGTAGCTGACATTCGCTGATATTCGGTATATATATATATATATATATATATATATATATATATATATATACGAAGTTTCTGCTTCTTCGCCTTTTGCTCTTTGTATCAATAATTCGACAATAAATCAACAATAATTCAAAATCATTATTCAGGAAATGAATGGCACATAACGTGACAAAAGTAACATTGTTCGTGCAGCCAACTGCACAGAGATATGTGTTCTACTAACTACGCTGACAAGAAAACTTACGCATTTTTGTTTTTCTTTCTTTTTCAGCACCTGACAGTCGTCGCAGCCTTCCAGGAGGTGCCGGTTTCTGCAGCGAATAAAGGTAGATTTCCGTAGAAAGCAGACATTTGCGGACAGTCCGATGTGATGCTATAAATGCACAGGCGCGAGACAGAATTGATTGATTCAATAAGCCTGCTTCGCAGTTTTTTTCACTGTCGTCTGTCGCGCTTACTAAAATAACCAGTGGTCAATAATGCGATTCGATTTATTCTCTCTCTGCAAAAAATATGCTGCCGCGACGACCGTCAGCGGCACGAAACCTAATACCCCCCATCCAGCTAGCTGTCTGATTGCGTCATCTGTCGGTCTCTTCATTACATAGAAACAGCGTTCGCGCATTCTAATTTTGTCGCCGATATTGACGTAAGGTGTTCGGCGCTTCTGTCAAAGAGAGGTGCTGCCTGGTAGATTTTGTCTGCACTAAAAGAGTCGCGATGTAATCGCTGGTGAACACTGCCTATTAATACTGATTCTAAATGCACACTGAAGGGAAAACCAGTGGAAACAAAAAGGTACACGATACTTATATATTACCCCGCGTGAACATTACCAACATTTTGTTTGCTTTTTCTGTGTCAAAAGCTCACGTTTCTCCATTCACCCCCCTCTATTTCCTCAGGAAACACCGGGAATGTTACGTCATTTTGGGCGTCATCTCTCTTGCGAATCAGACGTAATGGCGGATATTTCAGTAAGAACAAAATAAAAAAAATCCGCTTTTCCCGTTAGTCGCACGGATCATCGTTAAAATGTTTATCCACAGATGGCGCCACCATACTATTCACCATAATTCCAGCTTATTACTGTGCACGATTCACCGTTTGCAAAAAGCGCGAACGGCCTTGAGATATCGCGCTTGCCTGCGCTCCTCGAGTGTCTATACACGACTCCTTCACGCAGACCCATTGGTTAGCATGCGAAACTAGAGGGGCATTTGCAAGCGACACTTCACGTTTTTGTATTTAAATAGTGCTCGTCGGGCTATTTGCCTACTTCAACGGCATTTTTCGTCAAAATAATATTGCACGCGAATGGGATGAGCGAAATGTGGCCAGGAAAGTAATCACTTTACCGAGCTTACCTAGAAATTCTATAGGGGCGGTACTCAAGCCTTTCGCTATTGCGACGTTTTGCGCTGCTTAGACAAGCTCTGTTCTCGTAGTTAGGCTAATGATTATTTCGAATGTATGGATGCTAATATATCAATTTAGCAGCAACTGGTATTTCTCTTTACTGCCTCCTTTTATCAGACTAAGCATGTAGCTATGCATTTCCGGTAGGAGGTAATTCAACATGATTTTAAAGTATGTATACTGCAACTAATGCTAGTAAGTGCTATAACCCAAAGCACCCTTAATCCAATTCACCTAGTGATCTGCAAAGCGAAAAAAATTTAGTGGAATTCAAAATTTTAAGGACAGTCCACAATTATCGTCTCTGTAACCGTCCATCTGTGGCATGGTCATTCTTGCTATGCACCGAAAATATTCTCGACAAAGTCAGAACTGTGACATAACTCAGATTCGTACTCGTAACATTTATGCGAAGAAGCTTCCTTTTTTTTATTTCCCTCTCTTGCTGGTTGGTGGTCAGAATAAAATTACAATGCTAACGAAGAACGCATCCTATATTAATTGCTCCCAATACTACCGCATTTCACTCATCGTTCGCTCTGCAATAAGGCAGTAGAGCCAGTCAAACGTACTATCAGGAACGAATGAAACGCGAACAAGAAAACGTAGGTGGCAACATAATAACGCCAAATTATTAGCGTCTGAATTAAAAATACTAGCGAGGTTCAATAACACTTCTAAAGAAGAGTCTTTGCACCTTCGAAAATAATATAATAGAAACCAGTATTCAGCTTCCCCTCGCTAAGAGCTGCGTATTTTACTGTCCGTGGTTCAGTTCCCTTGTTCGCGTTTCATTTCTTGCTGATGGTACGTCACTGCGCTTTTTCGTGGCACGTCACCGCTTCTTCTGTTTTTTTCCTCTATAGAAAAAAAAAAGGAAAAAACAGGCACACATTAAGAGAAGCTGAGTGCGACGGCTTCAGCAACAAACACAACGAGGTCCGGCCAATCGGCACGTAGACCGGAATCGCCCGGAGCCGTACACACAACAGCCAGCCATGGAAAGAGAGGAACTCGCGAGGGAGGTTGAGTTTGAATCAAGGCTCACGATTCGGGGTGCGTTAGTCATCGCCACGTTTCCGGCACCGCGAAGAATGCTTGACGTGTTGGTCGAGTGTGGGATCGATCTTTCTGCCCCATGTTCTCCTCTTTCATTCCCTCTTCGTGCGTTCGTTCATCGGTTTACCCTCGTGGCTGCGAGGGGGAAGTAATGGTAACAAAGGATAAGCACAGGATGGAGAGAGAGAGAGGCGCAGAGCGAGGAAATGGGATAACGAAATAGGGAAACTGGGAGCGCGAACCGAAATAGAGTGCGTGAGGTGGGAAGAAAGCGAAGGTGCATAACGCGATCAGGAGTCGAGCGAAAGAGAGAGGGAATAAGCGACGTACCCGATTGGGGTGCGCTTTGCTTCGCCGCCGGCCTGGTTGGGAGGCGGCGTGGCGGTGTCTCCTGGGAAACGGTATGCGTGCCCCTTCAGCGGCGTGACGCCGATTCTGGTGCGACCCTCAGCTAGCTGAAGACCGGGTATGCTGAAGAAAGCGAAAACCTTGGGCTAATCTGTTCTCTCTTTGCGCGACGGTTTCCCTTTTCTGGATGCCTTCCACGGCAAGGAAATTTTTGTATATTTTTTTATGTGATCGTACGCAATACGGTGACCGGAATGGTAAGGCAATGGACTCACTGAAGAAAGCGAGTGTACTCAACGCGTTATGCCGGGGGGGGGGGGGGGGGGGGGGGGGAGCCAGATGACTCCCCTGATCCCCTGTTCGGTCAAAAATGGGTTCTCTGTATCAGTCTGCAAATTGAAAAAAGACTTAAATCACAGGAAGCACTAAGGAATTCGTCGCACGAGAAATTGGTAAATCGAGGTTCTGTGTGGTGCCAGTGGACGTTAAAAGTCACCAGGTAGTCGATATTATTGTAGCGAACGCTACATTGAACTTGCGATTTCACCCCGACCTTGTGCCGTTGCCTAGCAACCGCCGCAGCTGGTGGACACCGCACGCTCGCCGCGCCATCTGGCATGACGTCACACCGCGCGCCTCGCCACGGAGCCCCCGCCGCCGTTTGGTATGACGTCACACGGCTTGACTCGCCGTTGCGCTCTCTTTCGCTACGTATATCCTGGCATAGCCGAGCTAAGCCACTGCTAATTTTGTTCCAGAGCCCTCCACTATAGTGCCTAGAATATACTGGCACAATACCTCCACTACGGCACCTCTTCCTTCCTTCCTTTTTTCAATCCCTCCATTACCTCTTCCCTTACGGCGCGGCTCAGGTTTCCACCGAGATGTGACAGTTACAGTGCCATTTCCTTTCTTAAAGAAAAAAAAAACAACTACGAAGAACCATGGTTTGATGCGAAACATTTTCTGAGAAACTTATAAATATTCGTACAGAATATAAACTCATAGAGCACGTCATGTGGTAGACTGAAGTTGCCCACTGACATTTACTCCCCCACCAAGCCTAATTCCTGGTTCAAACAAATGCAGACAGAGCGCGTAATCAGTCGGCTTTCAATGGACGTTGCTTTCATCAATACTGCAGCGAGTGCATGTGTCGACCGATTCTACCTCTTAAATTAGGTTCCGTGGGTTATTGGGTTTCGTGCCTTTCCTCAGTACTCTGTGCGAGCGAACCAGTCAAGTATAGAGTTCCTACTGAAAGCATTCCTTTTCCATTAGACTCTTGTCTGGCAGCATTCTGTCGGGGTATACGTTAATATAATACCGTGCTTCTATCCTTGAAGGTTCATTTCAATCCTCGTTCACATAGCAGCAGTTCCGCTTTTTGGTATTTTTGTTTAAATCAATGTGGTAGTAATTTGGCTCTAGCTTTGAAGTTCGGCTCTTGTGGCTGGAAGTGCCGGCTTTGTGACGAACAGAAAAGGGTGCGAAGATGAAGCGCCACGCCCCCGAACTCGCTTTCGCTGGCGCCGTCTCGATAACTTGGTTCTCATGCGTTATGCACAGGGAGTCGAGGAATATGTGCACGAAAACGGCGATGGTTTTCGCGTGCAGGCCTGAGAACTGCACCCGGTGGAGTCGCCTGCAGGACCTGCTTGCATCGACGTAGACTCCACGTGTACGTTATTAAAAAATGCTCTATACTCAGCTTAGCCTATTTCCTAACTGCACTCGAGGAGTAAAATGTGATTTGGCTTCGGGGCTTGAATTTCTCATAAGCAAGCACCTGAGACGGTTGCAGAAAATAACCGAAGACATTCCCTTTTCAAGCACTTAAAGCCTCGCTATCTCCTTAGTTCTAAACTAAAAGACAGTCATTCGCTAAATGATGTAGACTTAGCTTTTTAAATATAAAAACAGCAAAGTGCACCCATACAAATAACTAATATTTTTTTTTAAATCTTACCTTAATTGAAACCTATCATCACACTGCTTCGGCGGTGTAAAGTTGAAGCGAGACGAATAGACATGGGTCTCATCCTAGAAATAAACGATAACCTAGACTGATAATTAGCATCCGAGGGACTCGTTTTGATCGAGCTTTTCTTTTCTTTATTATTAATTGCGTAATATCTTCCGGAAATGTCATTGATGCACCTAAGCTCCGGGAAAGAACTGCATACAGACTCCCGAACACTATAATGGCGAGAGCTGTTTCAGCTTAATTTTTATCATTGCGCTTTTCCGCAGGAGACCATCGCGTCTGTAAGGCAACAGGCGAATTACCATGTGGTCAGAAAAAATGTGCTTTTAATGAGTGTTCCGAATTGTTCTTGAAAGTTTACTCTAAGATAGTCTTGAGATCGGCTTTCCACGATAGCCCCTTTTCCCATTAAATTCCCGACGCACGTATTTCTCCTCAGGAGATCAAATCCCTTCCTGCCTTCAAAATAGCTTGGAACCAAGGGAACAAGGAAATCAATCGCAGCATAAACTATATGTGTTGAATAACATACGAACTATTTCTTTCTTTGCGAAAAAAAAAAGGTATAGCTTTTGTTGTTGTTCAATGTGAAAAAGTGAGTATTACGGCCCACAATTAAGGATGAAAGGCCACACTTTATATCTCAGAAAGCACAGCCGCAGGTCACATATCCATAAATGGCAACTTTTGGCTGGCCTATATGCGAACAAAGCTATGCTTTATCTCAAATGGCAAGGAGGTGACCAAGCGACCCTCCGAAAGCTTAAAGGATTTTTTTTTTATTGTTTACGAAAGACAACTTGTTGCTACGACGTCGGTAACACTAGAGGCCACGGTAACCCTCCCTGATACACAAACGGGTTCAAGAACAAAGAAGACTCATTTCCTCCGAATCCACCACTTTCCCTGTCTCCATTAAGACAAGGAATCCCTAGCAAGGCTCAAACACGGACACCCTCTCAACGCTTTGCGACGGAACGGATCTGCGCCCCTCGCATAACTGCTTTACGACACCCGCGTCACGCTTGCGGGAATAAACTGGGCAAGCATTCCGAACGCCGCTCAAGTTCGCAGCACATCGCCTGCAGCCGGCGCCGGAGCACGTTTGGACCCACGTTACGAGCGGGATCGGTCAAGGGCGAGATGACGGCGATCCGCCGAGGCAGCCCCCAACATCGCGTCCGTCCAGAGCAGCTCGCAGGTCCAAACTAGATCGCAATAAGGTGCCGCACGGGGCACGATAGGACTGCGACCCATTGTGTCAGTTGGATGCAGCGCACACAATGGTAGATGCGTGAAGTGCCATGTTTTCGCCTTTGATGGATGAAATATGGTTTGATTAGGCCTGTTCTCTCGAGCAGTGGTGAGATTGAAGCACGCTGCACGTTTTCATTTCACATTTCATCTCGAGCGTTCCTTCTGAGCGCTAAACTACTAAGGGTTATTTCTTTTAGAGTGTTTTATCTATTCACACACACACTCTACCCCAAGCGCCCTCGTGCAAGTGTAATACATAAGGGGGAGGAGCCGGCACATACACTTACAGGAAGAGGCGTTCAAAAGGCACAATTAAAACCCATATGAAAAAGTTAGCGCTAGCACTTAAGGCACAACTGTTAGCACATGCAATGAACAAAAGACATGAAGCGTTTACTAATGTTGATTCTTAGAGCTTTGATTTGTTACCTTATGTTTGCTTTACTTTCTATACAGTGATAGACGGATATGTAATATATCAATATTTATTACTGCTGTTTTGGAATTCACCCTGACAGCTTGCAAGCATAGTGTTATGAGAATCCGTTTTCGCGCAGCCTTTCACTGCAAAAGAAAAATGCCTAAAAGTTTTTTGCGAGAGTTTTCTCTCGCTTAACTAAGCTGCACGCAGAAAAAACGCGGGAGCAATGAATAGCACACTGAAAAAATTTCTTACTAAAAAAATTTGCGCGGAAACACGAGGACTAAGCCGAGCATAAACAAGGACGTCCTTAGGTTTTCTTGGCTTAGTCCTCGTGTTTCTGCACAAATTATTTCAGTATGCATATCGTTCAACTAGCGCAACTTTCTGCTCTCCTAAGCAGTGAATAACGAAAGGGCCTGAGGAGGTGCCGCTTCTTCTGGGATGTCCCGCCCCACAACTTTCGAGTGTTTCTTCAATAAACGCTGTTCCTCTCATTTACCATTCAGATTATCGCTACACGCAAAATACGAGGGCGAGACGAGCACACAGACACGGCGCTGAACCTGTCTTGTACTCGTCTCCTCCTCGTCTTTTGCGCTGTAGCGATAATGACAAACCAACGTGCCCAGGTTTCTACCTTGTCTACTATTCAAACTTTTGTAAACAAGTCGGTTTGGCGTAACGAAGATCCTCAAACAACGCATTACTTCAAGGCTCCCTCGCATACCACTACCGGCATTAAAATTTTCAACTACAGGTTGAAACCAATGCACGTTGCACCTTCTTGCCGAGCATGGTCTGCCGGGAATGCTTTGTGCACCGAACGATGGCCACAAAAGTAGCCCAGGACACTGCTGCAGCCTTTCTTGTGCAATGCAGGAAACTCCGGCCACTAAGGCCACAGCTATCGTCCCTAGCTCTCCGACACGGGGGAGAAGCATACGAAACTAACGCTCCACACAGCAGACCGACAGCCGCGTAGGGTTGCGTGCACGGAAGGGACGCGTCGTGGATTGTGGCTGTCTCGCCAGCTTGATGGCTGTGTCGCGCGCCGACGCCTTCCCCCAACCGAACGCGTTTGGGGAAAGAAGACGCCGAGGCTGGGGACGGGGAGCAGCAGGAGCTGGGGCATCGGACCAAAGAGAAAGAGGCTGGCTGACACCGGAGTGGTTTGCGGGGAAGCCCACCACACCGAACCAGAAGCGACAGGGCTCTCACAGACCGAGGGGCGACAGGTTTGTTTTGTTTTTCTGTCGGGAAGCCGTTGGTACAGGAGGGTATGGGACCGGAGGATTCCAATCCCCAACTGGAGCGCTAAGCGTCGCAGAGTGGTCAGGACGGAAGGAGAGGTGCTCTGTTTTTCTTTCCATTGTGCGTAGTGTAGGAGAAAACAAAAAAAAAAAGAAGATTGAAAGACAGGACAAACAGGGCTTATATAGAAGAGTGTAAGGGAGGGGGGGGGGGGGGGGGGGGAGAAGACCGCTTGGATGACGTACGTACGTCCCCGACCGCGAGCGCGCGCGTCTGGGCTGCTGCAATCGAATGAATCAGGACCCGGCATTTTCTGAGAGGCCTCTGGGCTTCCCTCCTTGGCTTTGTCAGGAGGATGCGAAGTTTGGACGACGACGTCCGCAGAAAGTGGGAACGGCGGAAGAATGGAAAACTCGCACCCGGTCCGCCTCACCGCCACTCACTGTTTCTTTTTTTTTTCTTCCTGCAGACGCGTCTCAGCTGGCGAGCTTCCGCTTTTCGGAATGAGTTTGGTCAGTCGCGGTCGTCGCCGCCTCGGTTTTTCCGGCCACCCTGAGCTGTCAGAACGAACACAGTCGTTTCGCAACGCTTAGCTTCGAGCAGCTCCATCCTTCACCGTTTCTTAACAGCACAGTGGTCTTGGTTTTTTTGTTTTCTTTTTTAATACGACAGCATTGCAAGCCCCGTGTGGTCAAAACACGTTTTGGTCACAAATTTTGGCCATTGTCAGGAAGGAAGTGACGTCACCAGACCCGGAACATTCCCATTGGCTGGCGAAGAGTGACATCACCAGACGGGAGCATTTCCATTGGCTGAGGGAAAGTTACATGACCAGAGCGGAGCATTCCCATTGGCTGGAGAGTACACTACGACACCAAACCACAGCATTTCCATCGACTGCAAGGAAGTGACGTCATCAAACCGCAAGTTACATCATTTCCCGGTATAGGCATCAACAGCTGTTAATGCGATTGCATTAGCAACGTATAATGGAATGGGTGAGGTGCGTTTCCGCAGTCAACGCAAAGAGTCATGGGAAAATCGTCTGCTAGCTACTTCCGGTTCCAAATTGCTCAACTGATTGCATGTTTCGCCCTATTCACCGCGTAAGTTGACATCGTTTCTGCGATAAACAACTCTTGGTACTAGTCACTGATTACACTGAAGCACCGAAAGAGAAATTCACCTTCGCCTCATGCGCAGTCTGCAAGTTGATTCGCCTTGTAGCCTGCCGCAGTTGTGATTTTAGGGTGACGAAAGGAGCCTGGTACCTAACGCACTTTTCGCTCTGATATGGTACGTTGCGCAGCGCAGGGCCAATCACACATGCGATTGAAGTAAGTAACGTGGTGACCTTGACTTCATGCAACGTATTTCCAACGGATCACTGAAAGCAGTAAGTACTCGATAAAATATTTCTGCTCCGGAACACGCGGGCGAGCCATTTCATTTTATTCACGCAGCTCCGTACAACACAGCGTGGCATCTATAATCTAGCGCCTCTACTCTCCTTTGCGGCGTTTTCCTGCGTGTTCTCACATGAAATGCCACGTGCACAAGGCGACAAGGCTATTTATGACTGCATCATGCGATGTGCTGAGACGCGCGCCGCGCGCAGTGGCATATATGGGTCGTCTGCTAGCACACTGGCGGCTCTACACGCTGTCAGGAAAATACGAGATTCTAATCAGCTGCACAGATTGCAGTTTATCAAAGTGCGGCAAAAAACGGCTGTATAATGACTTATGCGCTAAACATGTCGAAACGCGCACGAAATCATCTTCAGCGCATATGCACAACAGACATGGACTATACGGCGGCCGGCATATATCAACCATGAAAAAAACGCTTACCTCTCTAGATTGTCCATTTAAGCGCTCAGGTCATGCAGATACGTAGTACGGGCTTCTCTTTCGATGCTTCAGTGCAATCAGTGACTAGTACCAAGAGTTATTTATCACATAAACGATGTCAACTTACGCGGTGAATAGGACGAAACATGCAATCAGTTGAGCAATTTGGAACCGGAAGTAGCTAGCAGACGATTTTCCCATGACTCTTTGCGTTGACTGCGGAAACGCCCCTCACCCATTAGGCGTCCATCATTATTTTCAACGAGACAGCATGGAGCAACCCATGTCGCAGAAAAGCCGGCATCCACGTCGACGTCGTTGGCCGGGAGTGAAAAATCCACGAAAAAAATCGCTAGAGAATTGGCCCATCTAGGTGATAGGTGGGCCACCTAGATCACGTGATCTTGTGGTGTCATCGCATCCTGTCCACCGGATTGTGAGCAAACTGCCCATCGTGGCAGGCGGAACTTAAAATAATGACTGACCGCGATAGGTTACTCGGGAACAGTAACCTCGGTGTCATAAGCCCCACAGGTGGCAGCACCTGCCATCGCAGGGCAGTGGCGCATCGCCTAACCGCTGCACCACTGCACCAGGAGTTGTATGAGGACTGCCATGGTTTTAGGGATGTAGAGAATGACCAATTCCGCATGTATTTCCATTGACCTATTAACATCGCGGCACACCTTCAAGGTATAGCTTAAGTGTGCCCTTTAAATTTCTTTTCGTTCACTCAGCAGGCATGTTTTACAGTGAAGGACGCTTTGCTTATTACACCAGTCATTTTGCGAACAGGTTTGTTTCTTAAATTCTGAGAAACTGTTGTAATGCACTTGCTTAGGCCTTGAATGCATCGCTTTTACAAGGTTACCCTTAAATCGTTTGCGTTCGTTTTCTAACGGAAATTTGATAAAGCCAGCTGCGAATCGGTACCTCCCGCAAGACTGCGCTACATACACGGCGGTTTTTACTTCCAGGCTTGTAGACATTTTGTAAAGACACCGGAGACACAGGTTTGTCCCGTTGCGAAAATGGCTTTCGACGCCTCATTAAGCGCCTGTGAGCGACGAACCAACCATGATAAAAATTGAAATAGTCTATGTATATTGTCGATGAGCAATTCTTGTATGCGTTGTGGTTTTGCGCAACGCTGCACAATTTTCTGTACCCCACTCAATCGGCACCTGAAAAGTTTTATTTTATAGCCCCCTGCATAAACACTGACTCAATATGATATACATCGGTTATTCTGTGCCGTGGCAAAAAAAAAAAAAAAAGAAGTTTAGTATGTCTGAAAAGTATAAGTTATAAAGACGTAATTGTAATATCTACGACAACGCTCAATGAATCTAATGCAGCATCAGTCAAGGAATGAAGTAGTTGATGAACTGAGCTTTACTATTCCTTTTATACAAAATATACAAAGAAAAAAAGAGCATGATAATACTCGCTTCAAGAATTTCGATTAGCGCACGATTGAAAGTTGCGACACATTTTTTGTCGGTACAACCAATCCGAAGCGGTCGAAACGTCATGCAGCCCGGCTCCGAGCTTAATCGTCTAGACAGCAATCAAATGAACAGAAAATCTACCACCTCTGCTATAAGGATGTAATTCAACGCGAAATTTTCTTGCCAAGCGGAGCGTACATTGCACAAGTAAACTGGTTGAAACTTTCTTCAAACCACGAAAAAAAAAAACGGAATATATTATCGACCGATCATCGGCGGGAGTTTTCCGACAGCGGGGAGTAACAAAGCGGGTGTAGAGTCTGTTTAGACTGGCAGTGAAAAGAAAGCTAGCTGCACATTATGCATGTCACTGTTGTATAGGAAAGCAGATTAGGTCGCTGTTAGTACTGTTTACCAAAACCAGAGCCGCACGCCATTGTGAGGACTAAACAGCTGCTGTCAGCGCGTCAATGCCTGTATTCGCGGAGCTGTTAGCGCAAACAGGGGCTTCTTTATTGCAAGGCTTCCATTTCGCAAAATATAACATCTAGCTGTGCAACAGCCGACATTTCGGAAAATCGTTATTCGTTGTTCTGTCTGAATGGCTTTGTTAACCGTAGTCCCCCTTAAACACCGTGCCCTTAAGGTAGCACCGGCTGCAAGGCTACGTTATATTACTTGGGTTCAATATATCTAAGCAGATAAATCATATAATCAGAATCGTGTATTCATATCGTATCATTATTGTCATTGTCATTATCATATTCATATTATCATTATCATATCTGATTATCATATAATCAGATAAGCAGAATCGAGAGCCTCACCATTGCACGTTAAAACTTTAAATACCCGTGAGGCCAATGGGCTTTATAGCACTTAACGATGCAGAGTACAATGCCATCAAATTAGTGCCCTGCGTAAAAAAAAAGAAAAACTGTTCTTTCGCCCTTTCTGTGTGTACTGACGTTTGTCCAGGAGCAAGAAAATTCATTTCTCGCCATGAAAATTGGTTGTCAAACAGCTACCTCCGGTCGATTCAAGCTTCTGACGTCCTTGCTGAAAAGGAAGGGTTGCCGTTTTTTTCACGTGAATGGCAGTGCAGTGTAGCCTCAGGGATCCGCGCCCGGCCAGATGCAGACATTTTACTTGCGAAGTCGGCCAATGATGGCGCCACCTGCAATTAGTTTTTGGTATTTTCTAGTGTATAAAGTCCACGTTTTCAGTGAAAGCGGTTAGTGAACTTTGTTTTTCTTAACAGTGCGACGGCTCATTTTTCTATTGATGCCATAGGCACTGGCAAATACGGCAGCCAGAAATCTCATTGAAAATAGGCTTTGTACATAACCGACGAAGCTTCTGCAAGTCGCATTGAAGGCTCTTAGAACTTAGGTGCAAACAAGGCTCAAGTTGAGTTTGAAAACGAAAGCGATCTACGTTGATTTTTAAGGTGTGTCGTGCTTACATTCCGTACCGTGTTTGATGTCTGGTAAAATTCTATAGCTGCAGGCGCTACCCCTACATCTTGCACAATATTATCTCGCAACACAACAGGGGATTTGCAATCATATCTTTTATAAAAGATCCAACGTTCAATACTTTGGACGGCGCTTTGGGATTCATTTTCCTCCATCTCTTGCGGTTGCTATGGGACAACAGGAGACACGAATGATAGTATCGGGCAAAGCAACGAATAGTAGCAGATCAAAACTGCAAAAGAAATGTCCACAAACACAGACACGTTTTCCGGGATTGCGTTCGTATTTCAAAATTGATTTCGTGGGAGCAGCATTATGTACTCGGTTGGAAAAAGGGTGTTTGCTTTTACTTTCTCTCAGCCTTGTTTAGATCCCTAAAACAAATAACTTGGCCAATCCTTAATGCCTTAGAAGTTTTACTGTTTGTTCTGCAGGGCGTTCTCGTAGAGAAAGGAAATAATGGTCCCAGGGCGCAATCCGAAGAAAGAACGCGTGCACACGGATATTTTCTTACCTTAAGCTGGGCGCCAAAACGAACAAACGGAATCTCTCGTAAGCCAGAATTAAACGAACACCCACACCGATGGTGGCGTCCGACGCGTATAACCGAACGTCCTTGCACCTCGCACGATTCCATCAGGATTTTGTGTTGCTACAACATCAAAATGAAGCTAACAAAAAAAAAAAGCAGAAATCAGAACAGCATAGCGAAGCGTGAAAGGCGGAGGGGCACCCAATGTTTGCTCCGTAGCGTGTTACAGTAAAACGCGTCTCCGTTCGAACATGATGTAACTAACAAAAAAAAGCCATTACAGTTGCCTTTATCGGAGAAGTATTTGTACTTTGGCGGCTGTCAGGTGCAGGGGCGGGTCGCTAAAGCGTTATGACGAAACTCGGAAAATTGAGATGGGTTTTTGGGCTTCTTGTCCGCTGAATCTAGCGCGAAAGTTTCGGCATTTCTTGCTCTGCTTGTTTTTCTGGTTCGTTTCGAGTGTTTCCGCTAGAGTTATCCAATTATATAAATCGAAAAACCTTAATTACGTCTTGTTTGGACTATGTGCTATCACAAATTAGGAAGCAAGGCGGAAAATGAGAAATCTGCTACGTGAAGCTGTTCCGTGGGAGAAACCTTGAGAACTTTTTTTTTTCTTTTAAACCTTCAGGTGGGTAACTTTCACTTACAAATTCCGAAAGTAAAGGAAGCAACAGCGTGCAAAAAGTGGTATTTCGAGATTGTCGCTGCCACAAAGTATAGCACGAATAAGGTTACCTAGAATTTTTCCAGAGCGCACCAAACTTCATTCACTAATTCAGCGCCTCCAAAATCTGCGTCTGCGATGTTACATTTAAACAGGGCAATTATTCTGGAATTATTCACTGATTTTTATCTTCCGCGCAGGAAAGCTGTTCTTCATTTTGTTTTTGTTTTTACATATAATACAGACAATCCCGTGGTGCATGTTCACTAAAGCTTTAGAAAGCAGAAAAGAAAAATGCTCCTGCAGCTTGGAAAATTTTTTTATTGAACCATACTCCATTTTGCGCTGTTTCGTATCAGTTTAAGCTTGGTTAGATGCGAAAGCAGTGACCATATTATAAGACCATGCAGCAACCCAACGTGTTTTCTCTTCCATAATGTGGAGTGCTCGTCACTTACTGAGTAAGACACCAAGCCTCGCAATAGCGTGGCGTTTTGTTTTTTTTTCTCGATCCTATAGCATCCACCTCGTCGGGCAAGCTTACTTGTGGGCCGCCGAACAGCATTCGTCATTTACGTGCACAGGGCAACTTACGTGCACTCGACAAACAACATTACCTGGTTAAAAGTTTCGGGTCAGGTTAATGTGCGAAACTAATCTGGCTATTACCACTTTACGCCGCTCACTGCAACAGCGGAAGCAATTTCAGGAATTCCTCAAGTACTGTCTTCATTTGCTTCTGCGCTGTTTAACAGTCGCAAGTTGAGCTTTCCTCGATTTCCTCCATTCCTTTTTACATCCCCTCTTTCATTTCCGCTTTAGTGCAGTACAACCAATCTGAAGAACCTTCTGGTTAATCTCCCTGCCTCTCCTTTTCCTCTTCCTATCTCTTTCAAGTTGACCTTGGTACCAGCAGCAACGCTGCTCATACTCGGTGGGTCTTCTGAAGGAAAAAAGGGCACCCTCAGTTTTGTCTCTCTTCTTCTACTATCATTTATCCCTCTATTTTCGTTTCCTGGCCGTCTTGCTTAGGAAAGCGTCGCTCACGCTTCCCTGGGAAACGCCTCGTCAGCGAAACAAGAGCAGGAACCATAACAGGTTGGTCTCCCCTGCACTTCACCGTCTCGCTGGGCCATTCTGATTCAAACGACGTTCTCGAGAACCACACTCGAGGCCCCAACGCCACCCCGTGCGCGACGGTGCCCTGGGTAAACATTGGGCACCGGCGCGGCGGACCACAGGCGTGGCCGAGATGGGATCGCGGATTTGCATCGGCAATGATTCGGGAGGTGCTTGCGTGTGTAGACGGGACTCACCCGGCGAGATTGGGCACGGAAGCGGTGCCGGACCATCGCAGCACAGCCCTCACGTCTCTGCCCGTGGGGAGGACAAGTCAGCGGGGGCTAAGGCTCGAGGGCTTGGACGGCGTTGAAGTGGCACTCGCTAGCGAAACGTCGACGAAGCGCTGAACCTTTCTTTGGGAGAACGTGGAGGAACAGCGATTTTGTCGGGCACTGGGGGATTCAGATAAAGGACACCCCGCTCCGCTGATCCTGCCACTTTTGGCCAGGGGGACGGTCAATCAGTATGCTGTGGGCTTGAAGGATTAGACAGAGCTGAGCTCGAGGGCGGCTGCGTTATGCCAACATTTTTGGGAGGAACCACAGAAACAACTGACGTTGCCATCTAGAAATCCTTGCAAAGTAATTAGGGCCGATTCGCTTCAACTTTAACGCAGTTCTGCGGGCGCTGAAAGTTTTGGCGCTAAGTAAAGAACGGGTGTGTTGCCTTTAGGCACCTTAACATCACTGGTGCTATTTCGGAGAAAATTTACTCAAATTGGGGACTCTAAAAGCGGCTGTTGTCGAGGAAATGGTGCCTGAAAGTGCTCCTGTTTTCCATGTGATTTGTAAATTTAATTTGTTCTAGATTTTGAAAACAAAAAAAATAAATGCAAAAGATCAAGGAAACGTTCCACTCGCATACATTAAGTAAGTTTAATCGCGTCTGCTTCCCTTAGCTTATGCAAAAAATTTGATGACGAGAAATTGGGTAAGGCGAATTGCCATGTCAGTCATCGCTGTGTGTTTCGTAAATAATAAGAGGAAGTTGGGCTGATGAAGCTCCTTTACAAAATAGGGACCTTCAATGCTAATCATACGAACATGCTTAAAAAGGTCACATGTGCGTAAGGTATGCAATATACGAGGACAAAAAAATGCAAACATGGGACTTGCTCTCGCGATAAGCTGCGACGTGAATTCCCTTATCCAGCTCGAAACAGCGCTTGCAATATACATACTATCCCGAGTGACTCATAGATATACGAGAGCTCGAACTGGCTGGCGTATGGTGGCCGATAGAAAGTCCCACAATTTCTGAACAAAGTAACGAGCAGAGTAACATACGCCGGCGCGTTAGCCACGCATGACGCTTTTTGCACTTCACTTTTAATTAAGCCAACTTCTCTCCGGCGCCGTCGCTTTATTACGTTACACCCTAGCGTCAGTGAAGAAAGCGCGACGACAGGCCTAGCCTGGGCTCAAGCTCTGTACTGTAGAGTGTCATCACTTTTCCGGCCTCCCTATATAACTCACCGCGCACGAATGGTCTTTTCGCAGAACTGCGCACGCTCGCGCAGTATTGGATGTCCTCGAATGAGTTCCGCCCACGCTCTGCCTCGTTAAAAGTGTGCAACATTGTCTCAGCCACCCGCCGGCGTTAGCCAATTAGCAGCTGAATTCACGAGCGTGTTCTCTCGCGAGATGTGTCCACGATTGGTCCCCATTTTCGTTCTCGTATTATCAGCTGTCATGATTGGCTAGAATGTGCACGGCGTCGACCAACAAGAAGGCGTTATTAGGAGGAACAATTTCGCGACTGGGTGGCGCATCACCTAGCTTTCACAGCGCTGCATGCATTTAGCGGAACAAAGTGCATTCGCTGAGAGGGGGACACCAAACCCTCCCCGCCGAGCGTTGCTCCCGTCTGCATCCCGTCTGCCTCGCCCCGTATCCCGCTTTCCCCGCACGCTATATCAAGCTTCACAGTCAAATAGGCTTTAATTAGAAGTGAAGTCTTTAGCGGCGCTTAATCACGAGGGAAGGAAGACCGCGACCGCGCAGCAAGAGCGTCCCAGAAGCCAGGCGAGTGGCGTCGCCGGTTACAGCATTTTACCCCTCTCCCGTGGGGCTTCCGTCGACGCATACTCCCCCTTTTGTCTAGTTCGTCTCTGCAACTCCCGACGCTCTCGGGAGTTTCAGCACTGCGGCTGCCAGCTAACGGGCTCGCTGCCTCCCTACCGTTGCGCCATCCGAACCCTCTCTCGGGATCGGATGCATACATCCCGCACCCGGAACACTAGAGCACTCTCTCTGCACTCCGTGTGACGAAGCATGGCGCTCATCGCACGGGCCATAGTGTTTTCAGTTCTGAAGTAGAGGAGGAAAGGTCCGCCTCCCTTTCTTCTACGCGCTGCAGGCCTGTAGGCGTTCTCGTCCCTAACTTCCCTAACGTCGAGCGCCGTGTGTTGTTAGGGTGTCCTGGGGTATAGTAACACCGCGCCGGCATTGGGCAGGCTTTTAACGCCGGTGATAGTTGGCCAGCTGGCCGAAGGATGTGGGCGAGAGAAATCGTCTCGCGAGAGAGTGGCTTTGAATTTCCGGACCGGCAGCGGGTACGCCAGAGCCTTGACTGTGGCCGCGTTTTTACGCGGCCTGCGCGGGCGAAACATTTTCAGCACTTGCAGGCTCGACTGGCCACCCTTCCGTCCACGGCCCAAGGCCCTTTTTTCCCGCAATGTGTATACGAATTCACGCGGGAATCGCGGTGGGGCCGCGGGAGAGTCACTTCCGCTGCGGTGCGTCTGCGCCCCTCTGCGTCACTTCCTGCCCGTTTCGGGAGGCCTCGGCCGGAACGGGGGAGATTGTAATCGTATCACCAGACTACCCTCGGTCGCCTTACTGGCACTAGGGCGCCTCCCAAGTTTCTAGCCAGAAGCGCCGGCGTGGCGCTTATGAAAGTGTGGTGTCAGATAATGCATTGTGTGCCCGTCGAGTGCTCAGCTGTGAACCCTTCTTCAATAGATTCGTGCATCCTTGTCGAAGCTATGAGGATGGCGTCTGCCTGTAAGCGGCTGCACTAGCAGTAAATGCTGGCGCTTTAACAGAGCTTAGCGACTGGCCGTCGCCCATGTGCTGGTAAGTCCCAATGTCCACGCATACCTAGTCAACATTCAGGTCCAGTCAGAATGCATAGTTAGCTCAGCGGAGGATTAGTAGAGTGAAAACACAGTTTTCGCAAACAGAGCAGTGTTTCACTGACAGCACTGCCGTAAATAGAGGCGCCACCATCAACTGAGCTTGTTTGCCTCTGCTGCCAGAGCGTACGAGAAAGTAAACCCCGTGATCTCCCCCATCATTATTTTTACTTGATTCGACTTTTAATCACTCAGCGCTCGCCCTCTTGCGCGGTTTTCTGCTTGCAGCTCCACTTTGTACAAGAATAGAAATGAATCAAGCCTACTCGTTTATAAGCTGAGTTGAATAAACTGCATAGGAATAGGTTCGAGCGAATTTCTACAGCATGGAACTCCAGCCTATATCATTGCCGGCAGACGCTTAACGGGCACAGAAGCAGCGGCGTAACGGGACAGTTTGAAGTACACAGAGCCTGTAGTGGCAACGCAAGCCAAATGTCGTCACGGGGAATCCATAGCGCAGTTACGAGCTTTTAAAAGGAAAACATCTTGTTGCGCCGAACACTAACTAAAAGTATAGGACGCCATCGATGTTGTTATCCCGTGATCGTCCTCGAAGTGACTATTTTCTAGGCAGGCAGGAATACGTTGATAAGCTTAAAACCAAAGCAGAGACCCAGAAAACAGGAACAACAAAGAAAAGTTATAGCGCCAAGTGTAAGAGAAAAATTGACTGAGGTGAGAGTCTTGGGAAAGTCGCTGCTTTCTTTTTTTATTCTTTCCCTCCTCCTTTCTGGAGAGCTTAACACTTGTGAAAGTTTTTATCGGGAAAGCATCTTCTCCGGTTAAGTGAGCGCCTTCATTGAGCTATCGACGCGATGACCCGCCGGCGGTAGTTCTCCTAAACAGCAGCAAGAACGACGACGTGTCCTCTCACACGAGGAGCTACCTCAACGGAAGCACGCAAAAACGTCGTATCGTAGAATAAACGAGGTACATAAAGATGACAATAGAGACACGAGGCATGCATCGTGCTCCCAGAATCCCTCGCTTCCTTCGCGGCCACTCGTGGTCCCGTATTTGCCCGTCCGTCCGTCGTCCCTAACGACTCTGCTCCTCTTTCGGGCTCGAGCTCACTGGCACTCATTTGCCTTTTTCTCTTTTCCCCCATACTTTCGGGGAACCAAGTTTATCCACCAAAAGGAAGCAAAAAGTAGAGAGGAAGAGGTTGGAGGTAACGGGCGCTGATAATGACGCCAGCATATTTAACGCCGCAGGCTATTCGTTCCGCGGAGCTCGTGGCAGCACCGCACCTCGAAGCAGAAGCAGCGCCATCGATGTACGCTCCTGTAAAATTGATTCAATCTCGAGCATCACCAGTCCTCTCCACTTAGATTGCTGTCTGTTTCTTTTTCTTTTTTGATACTTTTCTTCACGGGCCCGATGAAATCTTCCTCGCTTGCTTTCTTTTTTTTCCACCTCCGAAGGGCAAAGAACCATCTCTTCGTTCCGCTTCGTCGCTGTAGTTCTGGACGCGTAGTTCGCACCGTTAATTACCGCCCTATCATTCGCCACCGTGCTTAGCCAATTGCGTTTAGCAGCATCGCCTGAAGCTTCGCGGCCGCTCAGGCCTTGTATTATTCTGCGTGCCAGCGTGCTTTCTTTAATATTAAGCTTACATTTCAATCAGATTTCTCTTGACAGAAGCCCGAATAATCTCCCTCTCCCTATCCATCAATCGTTTTATCCTCCTATTCACATTTTAATGGCTATAGTTGTTCAGCGTCCCGATTTCTGTCTACAATGTGTCTTTCGCAGTGTTCCGCGCATGTCATCCAAATTAATGCCCCTGTTACACGGGCAGTTTCAATTGCAGTTCAGTTCAACGAGAGCTCAGCTTTCCAAATGAAACGGAAATGAACGGCAGTCGGCTGCAGTTACATGGCACGTTTTGTAAAGCTCAGTGAGTGAGTGAGTGAGTGAGTGAGTGAGTGAGTGAGTGAGTGAGTGAGTGAGTGAGTGAGTGAGTGAGTGAGTGAGTGAGTGAGTGAGTGAGTGAGTGAGTGAGTGAGTGAGTGAGTGAGTGAGTGAGTGAGTGAGTGAGTGAGTGAGTGAGTGAGTGAGTGAGTGAGTGAGTGAGTGAGTGAGTGAGTGAGTGAGTGAGTGAGTGAGTGAGTGAGTGAGTGAGTGAGTGAGTGAGTGAGTGAGTGAGTGAGTGAGTGAGTGAGTGAGTGAGTGAGTGAGTGAGTGAGCGAGCGAGCGAGTGAGTGAGTGAGTGAGTGAGTGAGTGAGTGAGTGAGTGAGTGAGTGAGTGAGTGAGTGAGTGAGTGAGTGAGTGAGTGAGTGAGTGAGTGAGTGAGTGAGTGAGTGAGGATGGCAGGCAGGCAGGGAGTACAATATCCCACGGGCGCAGGAAAAGAAAGAACTCAAGTGCACCGTCTCATCTTTCACCAGGTTGTGTCATGCAGTTAAAGTCAAACTATGAAAAGAAGCTCCAAGAACAATAAGCAATAAAAAGCCTCAACGAAGGAGAAGGAATGCAGGCACCTCGAAAAGATTCGTGGTTGAAATTCCTCCCAAAGTTCTGATTTCATTCCTGTATAAAACAGCCTCTTATAGTTCATCATCTTGAATGCCCTCGGTAAGTGAAATACGAAAGATAAAAAGAAAAGAAGTATTGAATGTTAGAAATCAATAACGTTATGGGGATCGTAAGGAAAGACGCTCCGAAAGCAAAATTGCTTAAAACCGGAAGAAAGCAGTAATCGTCGACGCGTTTTTTCCCGCCGTGTCTACAGCGCTTTGCTTTTCTTTGCTCTTCCGCTTGACGGGATGGAGCGATTGTTCTCTGAGTAAAAAGAAGAACAAGAAAAGGTGTCCTAAATAGGCGCTCGACTCCGCACTTCTCCTCGTTCTCCCCTGGAGTCTGGGATCACGCCCGAACGGCGGCCTAGCCCGCACACCCGGGTGATGGAACGGATCTGTTGTGGAGAGGTCTCCTCGGGGCAAGCCAGGCAGGCAGGCAAGCATCACGGTCTTCACCAGCAGCGCTCAAAGCCGCCGCCGCCACCACCATCGTCGCCCCACTTTGAGGCGAAGGATTGTGAAGGGAGAGGATGGGTGGCGTAAGGGGAGGGGGTGAGGAGAGTGAAGTCTCTTCCACATCATACACACCGCAGGCCCTCCGGCAGCGAACACAAAACTCACGATCACACCGCCAGTCCCGCCTCTCTTCCAGACCGCCGAGCAAACAAACCGAGTCCCCCGAACCGCGTACACGGAGGCTCAGTCTTCCTTGCACTGCAGCATCCTTTGGTGTGCGTGTGCTTGGGTATATATATCAGCCCCCGACGCTTCCCAGCCCGCGTATGTCTGTCTGTCCACGTCTCGTCGTATACGGCTGCGTGCGCGTGTTGGTTCGGCAGTGTTCGCGTCATTGGCCCTTCCTGCCTTCTTTCTCCGGCGGGTGACACTCGACGAGCCGGGAGAATGGGAGACGGCTTTTTAGGAAGTGGCTAAGCCGAAAATAATTTGAAGGATAACTGGCTGCTGCTGGCTCATTCCCCGCCTGGGGGCGCGGGCGGCGGCTGGTGACGCGACGACGCCGGCCCGAACATTGTGGCGTACACGATGAGCTCCATCGCCCGCCCACTAGTTCTTTTAGCGCTGCGCTGGTGTCTTTCTTGTTGACAATTTGGACTTAGACGGAGTCTTCTTTTTGTATTTTGGGGGCATCGCAGGAGTAGCTACAGCAGCTTTGCTGGTGGGTGATGGTCTGGAGATTGGCCCGGTTTTAACTGCGGTTGCTCATGGATCTGCAACAAAAGATACGATTTCGGGTCCTGGCTTAACATTCTCTAAGCTTTGTTGTCAAGACAAGGGAACCAGCTGTAAGAATCTTTTCAACTGTAAAGCACAAACAAGGACGGGCCTTATCCGAACGATAACCGACGAGAAATGGCAACATTGAGTCGGTAAGCGAACGTCCGTTCTTCAATTGCTTACAGTGCACACAAAAGACACGGACGGAAAGAAACACGCCACATATGCAACCAGCTAGCCCAGCAGTTTGTTTTGAACGTTCGAACTTGTTAAAAAGTTGAAAATGGTGATTAGCGCTACTGAACGATAGGCTAGCATGTACTTCCTGCTGTATGTTCTCAACCCAGTACACCTGATTTGTTGGCAAGCTAATCCTCATTTTGTAGTAAGTGATGCAGGAATTGCGTCTGTGGCTTGAAAGTGATTTCTTTAGTGCATTAACGCTAACATTTCACGTCGCTTTAAACCGATAGTTGTATTGGAAGGAAAATTGAGGTTTTGAGGAAAGGAATGGGCACAGTAGCTGTCTCACTTCTCAACAGACATCTCGCCCGTGCTACGAATGGAAGGGTTAATGAAGCAGTGGAAGAAGGAAGAGGCGCATTAGTGGGGAGCTCCAGAATCATTTCGACCATTTGGGGGTCTTTCACGTGCACTGACATTGCCTAGTACATGAGCGCCTCTTGAATTTCTCCTGACGGTCCCACTGACGGTCATTTGCTCTGAGCGCATAACACCGTACTTACGCGAGTGCACAGTAACACATCGTTTTACACAGTCTAGCAAACGCAGCCTTTAAGGTGAATGCCAAAGGTTCCTCTTACGGTAGTGACCGAAATTAATCTTGCTACTACACACAAATTTTCGCTTGGAAAGGACCAAAGCCAGGTGCTTTTACTTTCTTTTACACTTCTACTTTTTACATTGAGGCTTCCGTATAATGTTCTCCACGAATGTTGCAGGAGGACAAAAAGTTAGTATATTTAGACCTAGGCGATCAATTGGGGAAAAGAAAAAATCATTAAGAGCAACGCAACGCTAAGGCACCGCACCGTCAAGAAACCCATTTCCAGTGATGACGTATACCAATAAGCTTACTGTGATAGGTTTTGTTCTGAAAAAGCGCCCAGCTAACGACAGCTCACGGAGAAATGACGTTACCGGTGCCGAATCTTTTGTGAGGTCATTCATCACGGGCCTCTTAATTTAGGAAACGTTTCGCCCGTCCGGTGCAGAGCCCAAGGAGGGAGTGGGCGACGGAACGCGTCGTCCCAGACGTGATAAAGGGGGCCCCCTGATTCGAAGCGCCAATGCTCACCATACTTGGCGCTCCTCGGGTTAAGCTGCAGGCCAGCTATAACGCACATAAAAGTAACGTGTGTGGCACAGCGCAGCAGTCAGATTGTGCTTTCTTTCAAAGTGGCGAGTCGAAGAACGAGCACAACGCATTACTTTGAGAAGAAACCGACGGCTGGGTACGAAAGCTACTAGGAAAAAAAAGAAGAAGAAATTAAAAAAGAGAGGGTGTAATCACGGAGATGTAGCGGAAGCTGGAGGAGCTATAAACTACGAGGGTCGAAGCATGGCAGGCCGAAATACCAGGGTATGGGAGGGCTGGGAGGAAGGGAAGGGAATCATCTGAGGAGCAGGGGAAGGAGGGTCGTCCATGCAATGACTACGAGCCTTCTGCAGGGACTACACGGAACAGCAGTGTCGCGTAATCATATTCGGCCATAGGCCATTAACTAGAGTACGGCGCTCTAATGAACACAGCTCCCTCCTCTGGAGATATTAGCGTCTTCCCTCCTTCTCCTGTATTAAACGCTTTACTAATTATCGCACGCCTTTACGCGCTATTGCTGCCTCCTGACTCGACCGGGCTGCCTACTGTATGCAAGCTCCTCCGCTTTCCTTCTTCGGTGACTGGATCCGTGCGGCGATTGTTTTACGGCGTCGTTCGGGCAGCATGCCGTGTGTGCTCCGCGCAGCTCTTTGCATAATGGTTTCAGTTGCATCCCAGCAGCCCCCGGTGCGCCGATGGCGTCTCTCTCTTTTAGACTTTGTGCAGTCGTGTGTAGTTGAGTGGTCGTCTATATTGTCTAAATGAAGGACTGTACTAGGCGTCCTGTATGACATTGCGCACGCGCTAAACGAATGGCTACAAACTGGTTAGAAACGGCTGTTAAGACTTCGAGCACGATTTCAGGGCTTCGGTAGCAGCCGTAGCGGCTGCTTTGCCGTGGAGGCTGAATGCAAGAACGCCCTTTAAATGCAAGTGTCCTTTAAAAAACAAAAGGCGGTTAAAAATTGGACGTCCTCGGAGCCCTGTGAAGTTTGGAAACGTAAACACGTATTAAAACAAGCCTTCCCGGTTGCCCTTGAAGACTCTAAGAACGTAGTTTAAATGCAGTAATTCGTTCGAGGGCTGCCAAACTTAAACCCACTTTCACGCCCGCACGCCGCGACAACACTTTTTACGCCTGCCCAGCCGAGCTTAACTGGATAATAGAAAATACCACTTGTGTCTTTATAACTTACACAATAATTATGGTGACGCACGGTGCACTTCGCGTACTCGGCCATGTAGGTAGTATGATAGGTTATACGTGTGATATCGGTGAGCTTAGAATTAAAAAAAAAAGTCGCAGAAGAAGACAGCCTCTACAGAACACTTGAGTTTCTACGCGAATTCAGTGATAATGCATTTTTATACAGCCTACTCGTGCAAATTCATCTTTGCTACCATTATGCTCAGTGCTAAAGTTGAAGTTAACAAAACTGTGGCTTGGGCTTTTACGCTCAGCTAAATAAAAATAGTTCTGACGTTTGTTTCCGTTCTATTATAACTGCCAACATCGCGGAAGGCCGTTATCCCATAAGCGTTACAAATGTAAAGGATAAGACTTTTTAGAGCGTCTCTGCGTGAGGTTATCTTCCTGAGGTCAAAAAACGAAGCTTTATGGAGCGCCCTCTGAAGTGACTTTTTCCGGATTGTCAAAGTAAAATATCAATATATCAGTTCGCAGGTTTTATGCAGAATTGCGTAAATATTCTTTATGATCTCCCATTTGGACTTCATATTGAAACCCTAGCTGCAAAAGTTCGTATGTGCTCTCATGGTATATAGAAGATCTTTGCTATACTCCGCGACAACTTTCCTTGGCAATGCAGCCTTACAGAGCTGAAACCCACATTCTCTTCCTAAGCAGCGATTATAATGCCCAGCTTCAGTTACTGGTTCCCTTTTATAAAAGTATATTGGTAAAACTTGTGGATTTCCAGCATAATTGCGCATTTTTAAAGTTGCAGGGTCAAGAAAGAAAAAAACACTATGCTTGATTACAAGTTTTCTAGGCTCCTCCGGTTCCAGGAAGCTCCTATAGATGGCGTCAGCTGCCTCAGCCACGTATATTAACTGTATAAGTAAGATTTTCGCGTAGGTCCACATATTACTCGCCCTAACACCCAAATTCTGAGGGAAGCCCAAAACTCTTGTATGTAGAAGGTGGACTTCGCTCAGTTGTTAAAGTAAGTGAAGGCACAATCCTCTTGATTGTGACTACCGAACTTGCTTGATTCTATGTAGATTATTGTTCCACATATTGACACAGCTTTCTAGTAATGTGTCGGCTGCACCAAATCCCATCGCAACAAGTTACGAACAAAATGCTCGCCATGTGGATGGGTGGCGCCATCTGTGGTGAACACCAAAAATCACAAGCGTTTTGTTTTTAACAGTCAGCGCAACACTTGTGATAAAACTGCGTGTTTCTGATACGAAAACATTGTTTTCAGTGAATATGTGCACTCGAACAAAGTATAATGCCGCAAAGTACGAGAATAGTAGCAGTACGAATGGACTGTCAGCAACGGCGAAGTGCTAAACGATGCATGGAGTTGGCTTCTCCACAATGCATGGATGCTCTTCAACCATGGGATCTCGTTTAGCCAATAGAGGCTTGAGCGGCGCAGGGAAAAAAAAATATGCCTGGCGGTTTAGTATTGCCAGAGTCCTTCGATGCTTTTTTGAAGCATTCAAAGACTATGGTACTGCTAAGCACGAAATATTGTGCGAAAGCACAGTCTTTTCCAAGTGGACACCACCGTCACGTACCTGAAAGCACGATTGAGGTTTCCAGTGACCCAAGGAGCCAGTTATGCGCGTCTTCAGCTTTTTCATCGGTCAGTGCCAATTTGCCCAATCTACGCAGGCGGTCTCTACTCCAGTGCCGAGTTTCTGCAGCAATGTTGTCAGCGCCAATGCGTATTGCTCTAGTGCCGTCTTTCTGCCACGAAGTTGTCCACGCCAACGCACGCTGCGCACATCTTTCTGTTTCTACCGCCACACAGCTGAAGGCGCGAATATTAGCTTGATAGCAGTATTAGTTTATTAAAAAGAGGATGTGCAATGCACAGCGCGAGAGTGGGTTGCAGTTAAACACGAGGTTTGATCTACTGCGGTGAGAGCCTAGTGCCCTCGCGCAGTGGCCTGCGAAGCTGATTTCTTCGCGCCGCCACGGGTTCGAATCCCAGTCACGGCAATATATAATCTATTTACTCATTTGTCACCCTCAAGGTCAAGCACCACACAAAGCGGTGAGCCGGTTTGACCTCGTGAAGTGGTGCTTTCGCACTACAAGCGCACTACAAGCGCAGCTCTAGGAACTGTACAGTAACTCTGCAGCGACGCAGCCGAAAACCTCGCGGCGAGTAGCATGTGAGGCGGCCGTCTTGTTGCCGAATGATTGGCGGACGAAAAATAGCTACCTTTCCTTTCATTGCCAAGAAACATTGTTGCGGAATATAGTTACGACAATAGACGATTATGCGGCGTAGCACCCTGGTTGGCACTGCAGTGAATTGAACCATTTTTTTTTATCTTCTTTTCTTTCGCGCCTCAACCAGACGATCTGCCTCCTAAGCTTCTGTTAGAACACATCTTGATTCGACAACCGCAGAGGTCACGGACAGGGGCATTATAGAAATTTTAACATAGAAGGTCTGAGAAAAGATTAAATTTGGTCGACTGGATGAGGGCACCACATGACTGAGCACCTAAGATTCTATTAAATGAACAGCACATTCGAGGAAACGCAAAGGTCAAGAAAAAAGATTTCGTCGAACTCTCGTTTTGAAATCGAAAATGAGATTGACATTCGGAATAACCCGTTGTCTTTCTTTCATTTTTTATGTGTTTTAGGTACTCCATTAGATAACACAGGCTTGCAGCCTGAAAGAAACACGTTTGCTGCATGTAAAAACAATACTTTTTGCTGCAACACACCACAATATCCGAATACAAAGCAGGGATCCTGATTCCGCTGTCAAGCATAGCTTCCTATGCCGTTTACACCCGCTCACGGTTGCGATAAGAACGAAAAAGCGTTCTGTTTCTGTTTCTTGTTTCCTGTTTCATACTAACAATATTTTCGTCATCCCGGCTTCCTTGCGTACCTTTCTGGCGCTACCGTTACTTTTTTGGAGATATTCGTATCAAAGTCGCGTTCTCGTCATTTCCGTTTTCCAGCTCTGTTTTTCGTCCCGGGGATAGCTGCTCGCGATAACGACTGGGTACAAGAAGAATAAGAAATATACGGAATGTCCACTCTGAGCTTGCTACGGGGGCTTGTACATAGAGAAGGAAATTGTAATGCGGTAGTCTTTGATCCCTTTTTGCTCTTTTTTTTTTGTTCTTTTGTGGTTATATCTGACTCGCACACAAATACGAAACCGAACTTGGAGCTTTATACAGGAAGCCCTGAAAACGCTTGTTAAAAGTTTAATTCGGAAACATGTATTCTTTTTACTTTTTCGAAAAAAAAAGCCCTGTGGATAGCAGCTAGCTGTCTTTCCTGCGAGTTGCGCTTCCCACGAAAATATTCTGCTGTAATTTACTGCCTCTTCGCTTCGAATGTTGGGCCTTGAGGATCGGGAACCACTCGATAAGTTCTTTGAGTTAGAGAACTCGGAGTTCGGACTGCAGACTGCTGATAAATCAGCCGAATAACACACGCTATCCTTGTCTACTGCATTGGTATGAACACCAGAAGGCATATATAGAGCTTTTTAGTGCCAGTGTTCTCACCACCACGACAGTTTGAACACGACGACACAGCAGCTTTTATCAGCTAACCAATAATCTGCCTATTTATAAAACATTATATATAGAGATTCACAAAGTGAAGAGCAAATTGAAATTCCTCACAAAAAGAAAAAAGCATGTCGAAGGAGGATGAAAGCGGCCAAAAATGTTTCAATACTGATCTGAGAGTGGTGAACATCGAAATGTCAAAGGTGTAAAGTCGCAATAAATATTACAAAGGCGTGTCTATAGACATTCGGTTTGTTTCTCTCCCTGTCAATCATGCCTTTAAGCAAAACTAAGTGCGGTAACTTCTCTGGGTACCGAGATTTATATCTTCCAAAAGAGCAAGAGGAAAAGCCATCAGAGTAGAAAAGCGCGACGCTCTCAAAAGAATTCCAACATATTCGAATGAAATTCACATAAGCAAAAACGTCATCTAAGAAGTGGGAGCATCCGATAGCGAAAGTGTTAAACCAGAAGGACACTGACGTGACTGGGGACAAGCGAAGGCAGCCAGAGTAGGCTGTGCTCTCTCGTGTAGTGTGAGGCGACAGACAGCAGCGCCATCTCAGTGGCACAGCAGCGCCATCTCAGTGGCACAAATGTCGTTACGTGTCAAGTTACCGCCGTAACGTCTATTTATCCGCATCAGTGCCCACGCTGTGTCCATTGCTGCCATGCTGAATGCTGGAGATAAACAAGTTGACAGCCTTCAAGACCAAAAAAAAAGCACTGTCATCAACAGTGTTGGAAAGCAACAAAAGAGAAGAAAAATTCGCGAGGTTTAGAGGGCTTACTTAAAGGCAAGGGGAGTGGCAAGTGACATCAGAGTTTGAAAATAATAATCAAACAAATTTCATCTTCTCTACTTGCTTCCCTTTCTAGTGCTGTCGTTATTTTATTTTTTTCGATCTTTGTATCTAAGTCGTGTTCTCGTCATTCCCGTTTTCCAGCTGCGCCACTTTTAAACAAACAACGAATACAAAGACAAAGCAGAGTGACTTGTGAAAAGAACTTTCTTTTGCGGCGCCTCGTTGTAACAAAGTGAAGTTGCTAAACCTCTCAAAGTTAAAGAACAAAGCCCGCAAGGCTTCTCCGGACAAGCCTCATGCTTTTACCGCCGTTGTTTTTCAAGCGTTGCGATTCAGAATAAATATTGCTGCGTCCCTAGCTGGATTTATTCTTGCGCTCCTCAACGCGAAGAAATATTTATCTCGCTGGCATAGCACTACGCTTTTCGAAGTTTGAAAAGCCAAGCGTCTTAATAATAAAAGTAACGGAAACGTCGCACTACACGAGGGCAGCATCCCAAACGAAGCCATTTCATTACTGGCGCCTGATCATTAGGCGCCCAGATGTTCATACGTACTTGAAAGCATGATGGGACTTTTAAAGTTTTTGAACAACAAATGACTCCGAAACTGAGAATTCGAGGTATTCCGACAAGTCTGCATGCTTTCCATCGCAGACCAGTGCATAAATTATGGGTTTGTGGGGCTGCCACACCCACACTTCGTACGGAATAAGAAGCGGCGAGGCACATTCGCTGTACGCCAGCGAAATACCCGCTGACAAAAAGCAGGACGAAATTACTACTATCGAGTTAACAGTAAGCTGGAGAGAAACTTGCGTTTTCAAAACAACGCGATGAAGGCAACCCTTGCCGTACACAACACGAATGTTTAATGACATGAGCGAGACAAAATTAGTTTTCGTCTAGGCAGCGAGCTTGCGAAGACAAGCAGTCATGCCTTCCGCTATTCGTGTTTTGAGAACAAAATGGTGTTAACGACTCTGAGGCACTGCTATCCTTTGGAAGAACTCTTACTTAGCGGACAAGAACTGAATAAGTGGAGAGGAAGTATGTGCATGCATCTCCAGTGCCGATGCTGATTGCCTGAGCATTTGTCGAAGGCATCGCACTTTTTAGAGCATACTTGGCACGACACGATGTCAAGTTCAGTTTTTGTTCTATCCTCGTCTTGTCTGTATGCTTTCGGACGCGGCGTTCGGTTCATGCACAACCAGCGAGCTTATAAGTATGCTCGTTGGGTTAAGCAGCAGCCGGATGAAAAACGAACGTTTTTAAGCGACGGCAGTGAATACTCTTGACTACTTACAAGGGCATTGTGAGGAACAAAAGTTAATCAGTAGTCAAGTGTAAATATCGGTCCTTCGCTATTGGAACGGTACATATACGTCCATGCATTCTTCACTTGCGCAGTGTGAATCATTATCGTAGAACGTCTTCGAGGAAGAAGGTGAAGAAAGAAGAGGAAAAGCAGGGAGGGAGACGTCTTTGAGTCTGAGAAAGCGCAAGGCGGATTCAATCGCACTTGATTGATTGGCTGTTGCGGACCACCAGAAAACAAAGGATCATACTTTAATGAGCGAGCCGCCAAAATTTGGAAGCGTGGTTTACAGGATAATGTTTGAATACCTCCGGGTGGATAGACACCTCCTGGCTTACGCCATAAGTGCGCATGGTCTTGTTCCGATGGGCGAAACATGCGACGTACTGAGGGTGCTCTAATCGGGCAAACAAAGGCGGCGGGGTAATCCGAAAGAGCTCGAAAAGGTGGCTGCTTAGTCGAATTTATATGCAGCATGCATTTCTTGCCTTTTACTAACGTAAATTTGCCTTATAACGGCAAATCTACTGTCGGTATTCTCCTTTACTTAAAGGGGCGCTACGTCAATGCTTAATTCGCGGGGATGCAAGTGGCCATATGCTACCGCTTGGACAACTCAAATCAGCATTGTTGGCTTTATAACTGCCTGAGGACCGCAGAAAAGAAGGACTTATAGCATTTATTAGAGAAAAATATTTTCATTCCGACTGCTCTATAAGTGAATGCGCAATCCAGCACTGCGCAACTAATACCACCGAGGTTCAAAATCACAATTTCTCAGAGAAAGAACCTCAGAGAATCTCAGCATAGAGCGATACTCGGCGCAAACCTTCCGCTTTGTTAAGTTTCTTGACCCACAAAAGTAATTCTTCAAGAATAGCGGGTAGAAACACGCGTGTCGTTGACCTACGCAACATGCGGTTACTATACATACTTCTCTTGCAGCTATCCTTTTGTCTTAGCTCACAATCAGCTCACTTCTCCGCGAATTCAATTAGTGCCGAGACACGAAAGAAAGGAGCTGGGCAGTCGCAGAGCTCTGTTAAACACGGAGTGTGCAATCCGACGCTGGAAGATAAGCCGGCATTGACCGTACGATAATCGGAAATGTCCTGTTCCAAACACACGTAGTGAAAAGAAACGCTTCCCTGCGGAAGATACGCAGACAGGGACGATGAGCTGGACGAGAACGCGGCACCACTGATAAGGACCCTTTCTCCTCTTAGGCCGTCGACCGCGAAGCGAAAATGTCACACCCGTCAGCCGCAGACGGCTCCACCCGGCGGAGCGGACAGGCTCGGTCTTCGGCTCGGTTTGGCTTCACTTGGCTTAGCTAGCCTAGGAAAAGAGACGGGCTCACTTTCCTAGCTTGGGCGAAGCGAGCTCCTTCGCTTTTCTCTGCTCGCGACAAAATACGTGTATAGCAGGCACGCACATGCGGTGTACACTCGCTTCCTAAGCGTAATACATGCTCGGGTGAGCGGGAGTGTCTCGGCGATGCCCGGGAAAGAGGAGGAGGAGGAAAAGAATCCACAGACGTCTCCACGGTGCGCGCAGTGGTAGCAGAGGTTCGCCGCCTGCCCGCAGAACGCTGTCGGTTGGGAATGACGACGGGGCTGGGGCGTCTGCCGCTGACATTGTTCGCGCAAGACTGCGTGCAAAGATGTTTACGCTCGGAGTACCGCAGGGGGACGCCACCTAGCCTTATACCGGGGCTTACTTTTACGCTGATTTCACGGTGCTTGTCGCGCGTTGGCCCGCCTGGGGAAAAATTTTTGCATTTCGCGCGAGATTGTTCGTGGACCGCCCGACTGGAATGGCGGATCGGATAAATGCCTGCACCATACCTCCGCTGTTATGAGGGATACGCAAAAACTCCCATTTGGAGCTGCGGTCTCAAGTGCAGCGGAGACTTATATTTTGTATCAACAAACGCATGGGTGTCATAATCACGCGTATGGAAAACCAAGCTCCCGTTTTTGCTGACGCAGGAAAGAAGAGAACAGGCACGTATACTACTTTTTCTGGAGGGCAGTGCAGCAGGGATAGAGAATGGGGTAAAAGGAAATAAGAAAACGGGGAAGTGCGCGGGAGCGGAAAATTGGTTGTACCACTGCGGGATGCTGTGCAGCGAGTTGATTCTTTTTCCCCTTTCGTGGTCGGGTTGTGGCTTTTCCCGACGCTTGGCTTGGGGGCTAAGCTCCACCCAGAGCATGTCATTTCGCCGCTTGCTATTGTAACGCTTTTTGAATTATAAATGGTACACGTTTCTCCTCTGCTTGCAGTGTACCGTCGTTCGTGTATGGTAGGCGCCGAATCATATAGTTGGCGTAATTGCTCCAGCTTACTTTTACAGCGACAGGTGTGAAGTGCCCTTTCCTGGCTTTCGGGCGGTCGTCATCGTCGCGTTGTCGCCGCCGTCGTCGGAGTAGTAGTAGTAGTAGTAGTAGTAGTAGTGTAGGGGAGCGTTTATTAGGCGTCCTCAAGAGACCGAACCGCTGTGCAGGGTCTGGCAGCGTAGACGGGCGTAGCCAGCACCAAGAGAGAAGAGAGCGGGGGAACTTCGTCGTCGTCAGGCGCAGCGCAGTGTCGGCACATGGTGGTAGCAGAACCTGTCACACTTGGCACACTCGAGTCAGGAACTTGGCGGGCGGGGTCTTGAAAATGTGATATGAGGGACAGCTGGCGAGCGACCTCTTCACGAACGAAGGCTTTGATTTGGTTGAGAAGAGGGGAGTCCTCAGGAGAAGTACCGCCCAGGGCCAGTGTAGAGAGGGCCTCGTCGCAGACACCGGCACGCCGTGTGGAAGCGCGCTGCTTGCGGAGCTCGTCGTAGCTCTGGCAAAGCTTAATAACCTCACTGACGGTGGTAGGATTTTTCGCGAGGAGCATCTGAAATGCGTCGTCAGCGATGCCTTTGAGGATGTGGTGGATCTTGTCCGCTTCTGGCATGGCGGCGTTGACACGTTTGCAGAGGTCAACGATGTCCTCAATGTAACTTGTGAAGGTCCCGTCGGTGTGTTGAGCGCGGTCCCGTAAGCGCTGTTCGGCACGGAGCTTGCGCACCGCAGGGCGGCCGAATACTTCCGCAAAACTCTTCTTAAATACGGGCCAAGTGGGTATGTCCGCCTCATGGTTTCGAAACCAGAGGTTCGCCACGTCCGTGAGATAAAAGATGACGTTACTCAGCTTGATAGTGTCATCCCATTTGTTGTAGCTGCTCACTCGCTCATACGATGACAACCAGTCGTCAACATCTTGGTCGGCAGTGCCACTGAAGAGGGCAGGGTCACGCTGCCGGATGGCGCCAGAACAAATGACGGTGGTTGAACTGGCCGCCGGTGTTGGGGCAGTCTCATTTGGCATGGTTGACACAGGCGGCAGCGTACGGCTCCGGAGTTCCAGGTTGGTAGGGGACGAACCCCGCACCTCCACCAATTGTAGGGGAGCGTTTATTAGGCGTCCTCAAGAGACCGAACCGCTGTGCAGGGTCTGGCAGCGTAGACGGGCGTAGCCAGCACCAAGAGAGAAGAGAGCGGGGGAACTTCGTCGTCGTCAGGCGCAGCGTAGTGTCGGCGCATAACTTCGTCGTCGTCAGGCGCAGCGCAGTGTCGGCGCATGGTGGTAGCGGAACCTGTCACACTTGGCACACTACAGTAGTAGTAGTAGTAGTAGTAGTAGTAGTAGTAGTAGTAGTAGTAGTAGTAGTAGTAGTAGTAGTAGTAGTAGTAGCAGTAGTAGTAGTAGTAGTTTGTCGTAGTCGCCGGCGCAACTGGTTGATGTGTTGTGATGGGAACCACTCGTAGAGTGGTTGCCATGAGAGCAGGAGGGTATGACGTGAGCGGAGGCATGCGGAAACTGTGGCTGGTTACCACCGTAACCATTCGGAGGTGGGTTATCGTAGAAGGAGCAAAACATAGCGAGAGCGGAAGAATTCCCAACAAGGCGATGATTACCTGGGTAGGAGGAGGGTACGTTGAGAGCATAAGAAGCCGTAACCCGAGTGGTTACGGCGACATGGTTACCCTGGAAGGAAGAGGGTGGTTACCGTGGAAGGAGGAGGGTATGGCGAGTGTAGAGGAATGCGTAAGCCGTGGGAGGTCACCACGAGAACTGTCCGGAAAGTTTGGTTTATGGTTTCGGGGGTTTAACGTCCCAAAACGACTCAGGCTATGAGGGACGCTGTAGTGAAGGGCTCTGCAAATTTCGGCCTCCCGGGGTTCTGTAACGTGCACTTACATCGCAGACTACACGGCTGTCTCGAATTTGGCCTCCATCGAAATTCGACCGCCGCGGCTGGGATCGAACCCGCGTCTTTCGAGTCAGCATACGAGTGCCATAACCACTGCGGCACCACGGCGGCAATATCCGGGAAGTAGTTGCCTTGCAAGAAGGGGGTTGCGGCGACAGTGGAGGGATCACCAACAGGAGGATGGTTACCGTAGAAAGAGGAGGGTATGGCGAGAGCATGGGAAAGCTTAATCGGAAAGTGGTTACCATGGAAGGAGGGAGGTGTAGATAAAGCGTGAGACGCAAACTATGGATGGCTGCCACGGGAACCCCCCGGAGGGTTCTAACCCTGGTAATCCTCTCTCTTCTAGGTCATAGCCTGGAAGAAGGAGGGTTACCATGGAAGGAGGAGGGCATGACAAGAGCATGTGTAACCCGGGTACCATCTGGAGGGTTTTTACCGTGCAAGGAGTCGGGAGAGTATTTCGAGAGCGGAGGAATGTAACGTGATCCATCTGTGGCAGCTGCTGTGAAACGCGCCGCCCGAAGAAAGGGTCATCGGTGGCGCCACGCGCCTAGAGCGAAAAATTGCAGATGAAAGCTTGTCGGAATACAAGTACGTGTGAAAAACTAAAAATAGCGCTCTAGAACTATACAGACACGAAGTCTCTATCATATTATTTACCACAAAATAATGTGAAATACAAATCCCTTAACAGCTGTCGATGAATCTCAAGTTACTCAGTGCGTATACGTAGTGCCAGTTTTTTTTCCGCTTTTCAATATTTGCATTTGTGTACATTAATAATGTTTTTAAGTCAACGGGCAATGTGTGCTGTGCGGTTGGATCTGTTTTTTTTTAGTGCGCAATTGAGCATCGCAGGCAGGGTACGATTGCACACAGGTATAATCAAATTCGTTTTCAAGTGTTTTCGCTGCACCTCAGCCATATTGTAATTCTACTTGTGAGTTTCTAAGAACTGTTTCAAAGATTTAAAGTCTAATGCAGCTGAAATACAAGCAACACCAAATTTCAACATCACGGTGAACCTCGCAGAATGAATGTCAAGCGTGGAACTTTCCCCTGCAAGTGTTAAGTATCATTTTAGGACCAAACCCAGAAAACGCCCAATATTGTTAGGCGGTGCGTGAACCAGAAATTAAGTGACCTTGCCGGAACGCATCGTTAAGCGGCCGTTCCAGCTCCTTTAGAAGATATATTTGCGAGCCAAGAGGCAGGGCTACGCTTTCTTCCCTACCAAACTCAGCTGGCAAGGTTAGCGGAGGAGGCAGAGAAGGGGCTCCAACATTCCAGGGCCGGTCCTGAGCAGGAATGCCATAAGCTAACAGCTGCAAACATCGTACCGCGCGTTACCGCGGCTGTTACTCGTTGCAGGGTTTTCTCTAAACAAGGCCTCGAAGAACGTGTCACTAGCGGGGGAACACATCGTTATACAGGTTGAACCCCGCATTCCCCCGTGCTAGGAGAAGCGTCCGCGAAAGCTCGCCAGCAGCGAAGCGATTTACTACCGGGCCACCGACGTTCTGGGCACCCGTTCAGGGAAGGTCGGCTAAAACGCTAACGACTGCGCCTCTTTCGCGCGACAGTTTGATTCCTTTTCTTTTTTTTAAAGGTGACTCCCCTCCCACTCCGCCCTTTCTTCCCCTTCTCTCGATTCCCGCTGGTGTAAAGTACCCGATTCGCGAAGCAAGTGAGACAGCGAGAATCGCCAGGGCCGGACTCATGCATAGAAGCAGTGTAGTAGCACCCCACCGTCTCTCATCTGCATAGACTGCCGCAGGAGCTCAGCTCTCTTTTTCGAGTAGCGCAGCTCCGCGGCGCAAGACAAGGGGCGGTCGTTAACTTTCGTTCGTTTCGCCGGAGTTTGCAGTCTATTAAGCAAGCGTCCGCGTTGTGTTGCCCGCAACCAGCTCGCAGAGTGGCGACTGCAGCCTTTCGCGCTCACGGTGTGCGAAGCGCCGGCAGCGCAGACGTGCGCGAACTGTACTTCGCCGCACCGTGACCGTGCAGCGTTGTGGAAGCTTAACCCGGCGTCAGCCAATCAGAGGTTGCATCCTCGAAACCGGTTTCAAGAAAGAACCACTCGCGATTGGTCGGCGCTTTTGGGCTGACCAGTTATAACCGCCGCATAGCCACAAGTGACTGTGACGTCAAAAGAGCACTGCTTATTTGGCTGCTGATTTGCTGCCGCCAGCTCTAGCTGCCTCAGCGCTGCGGGGAATTGGAAGGACGGGCGTAAGTAGCCTGCGAGGAAACAAAAGGCCTTCCGCCGTCCGCTCCGGAGGTCCTTTTGTGAGCGGGGCGTTCGTTGAAGGCTCTTTGGAACAGAGAAGCCGCGAGAGCGTGGAGAAGCGACGTCGCGAGCGCTATGCAAATGCGACAGCCGCTCACGTGTATAGGTTGCTATGTTGGGCTGGAGCTCGCTCGCGTTGCCGCGTATCTTCACACTCTTGTGTGCTGTTTGTTGCTTTACACGCATTCTCCCCGTGAGAAAGCCCTGCGCTTGATCTGTTGCTGGAAGCCTCGCCAGCCTTGCTGTATTCTACACACACTTCACGCTTTGAGACCGGCACCGGTGCGCCGGTTTTGTTGCTTCGAAGTGTGCTCTTAGCTGACAAAGCAGGAAGCTGGGCTAGTTGTAGGTTAATTTTATGCAAACAAATACACAAAAGGCCAAAAAAAAAGAGAAGCATGGGGGCATGCTAAACATCAGCTGAAGTTTTACTTTTATACAAACAACCGAGGGCTCGAGGAACATGCGCGCCGGGCACTCAGCGAAAAAAAAAAGACGGCTTGTGAAGGTACGGCGTTGACAGCTTGATGAAGTAGCTGGGTGCAGTAAGCAGTCATGGTTTGACGGGTTGCGGCGTCGGCAGTGTCGGAGTGTCCAGGTGCAGTAAGTATTAGCGGGGGTTGGGGCGTGGGAGATCCGGCGTAGCAATGTCGGAGTAGCCGGGTTAGTAAGCAATCATGAGGTGTGTAGATGCGGTGGTTGTGTCGGAGTAGCCGGGTGCAGTAAAAAATCATGGGAGGGCGAGGGGGGGGGGGGGTAGGCAATGTTGAAGTAGCTGCGAGCTGTAAACAATAATGGGGTGTGGGAGGTTCTCGGGGCGTGAGGACTGCGACTAGATCTCGCAGTGTGCCACTACAGCTATCACTCTTAAAAAAAAAATACGTTTGCTGACCATACAGTGGAATACTAAAGTTTTCAGTGCTGAGGATGAGCAAATGACTCTCGAGGGTAACCAAAAGGGAGTGTATTTTACGTTGAGCGTAAGCCGTTTTTCCCGAGTCTTCAGCAGTGCACCAAACTGCGCTAACCCTGCGGCAGATTTTTCGGACAGTTCAGTGTGTATACCTTTTACAGAAATGTTAGCTTTCTAAACTGCAGTCCGAACTTTGAGCGTTTAATGCTTGGAGCTCCTGAACAATTTGCCACTTTCAATGGTTGTCGCGACAGAGCTTAAGCGCCCTTATCTTATTGGTGTCACTGGTGAAGTACGTCAATGTCAAAAGCCTTGCAGCAAGCTGGTGAAGAAACACGCGTCTATAGCCGACGCTTACTCTGACAATAGCCCCCGCCGTCATTCTGACCAAGAAAATTGACCAGGGATTTCAGAAAGCGAAATAAAAAGTGGCTAGGCTATCTCGAGCTCCTTTAGGCGCATTTTCGGATTCCCCGGGGATCTGTTGCTTGCGAAAGCAACAGGCACGTATGTAAAGTTTAGCAAGCGCTGACCCTCCGCCAGGGATACCGAGCTTCGCAGAGCATCGACTTGCGAAACGCTTGAGGCAAAGTGAATTCCTCTGTTGGAGCGCCACTCGCTGGGGGACATCAGACATTGCTTGCCCATTACCACCATCCAGGTAGCGGCTGTTGCAGATGCGCTTCTGCTGGACTTTTTTGCACGCTTAAATCTTCAGGGCTGTTTTATTTCCCGCGCACAACGTGTCGTGGGACAAAGACCTTCCGATTTCGACACATCTGTAGCAGCCTGAGAGCCCCTCTTTTGCTATTCCGGGTCCAACAGCACGTTCGAAGAAGCACCTACAAATACATCGAAATTGACTAAATCAAAAGTTTCTATTTCTTTTTCATTTCTCGATCGTCCTGAGTGTTCACCGGGGTAGCTAAAGATCTTGCTTTTATTTTTTCCTCGTTTAATTTCTTCACGCCAGGGTTTATACCATATGATCTTCTTTTACGCCAAAATGGTTCAGTCCTTGCAGCTCGACTGCACGTCGTTTGCTCCAAAATTGGAACCATTCTGCATGCAGTTTTTAAAGAAACGGGTACAAAGGATAGCCTTTCTGTACTGCGTTTCCGTTTTCTATGTTCTTTTTCTTTTATTCCATTGAATCTGTCCCGGGAACCTGTCCATGCATAAAGAACGCGCCGCGGAATTACCGAGCGCACTCGATTCTCTCAGCCTTTACATGCCAGCGTACGAGCCGGTCGCCTTTGGAACGAACGTTCACCTATTCGCCAGCCCGGCATACGGACGCGAATGATGGAGCCGAGAATTCCGGTAATTTCAGAGATTGCATTTCGAAAGCCCCCCCCCCCCCCTTCCCCCCCCCCCCCCCCCCCCCCCCCCCGATGTTCTCGCCGAAGCTATATGGTCTCGTGAACAGCTTGGACTTCAGCACCCGCCAACTCAAAGGATGCTCCGTTTTTTTTTTTTTTAGGTTTTTTTTTTACATCCCACTGATTGCGTTTCTGGGTCTTTCAGTTTCCGCGAGCACATTCAGGACGTTTGAATGTTGCCGTGCTTGTCTGTCCTTTTAATGAGCGATGGTTCACATGGAAGGTTACGAACCCGAGCTGCATATTTTTTTTTTACATCGCCCTTGGGCTCTAGCGCCGTTTTATGGCTGATTAGTCTCGCCTGACGATTATTTAATGTCTCCGCTCGCTTCAAGACCCCTTCTGGAGCAACCTTAAAGAGAAGAATCTCATTTTATATTTAAAGGCTGTGAGCAGTCTTGGACACTAGCGAGGTCTTGTCGGAAGAGCGGTGTTTTCATGCATTTTTATTTTCAGGCTATAAGACATTGGACGCTCGTGACTGCATCGACAGATGCCTCATCGTTTCTTCATTTAGAACAGAGGAATACGCGGTTCTGCATTCTTTAAACAGTATGCAAACGTTATGCATGTTGTACTGACGTCCAGCTTTTCAAAGAAAGAGACAGAGAAAGAGACAGAAGAAAAAAAAAATGAAGGGTAACCATGAAATGCCCGGTTGAAATGAAGGCAGCCAGAGAGAAGAGAAAAGGTCAATGAAAGTTTCAAGGGAAACTTTTCGAGTGAGGCAGGGGCTGACGGGGACGATCACATTAAACGAACCTGCACCTGCCAAGCCTTCAGTTTCTCCTGAACGAACTCAGAAAGCAAGAAATAAATGCCTTCTGGTTATCACTTAACAACGGAGTAATTTACGAGAGTTTTTAGAGCGGTGCTTACAAGAGGTCAATTTTCTAAACGCTTATCGCTCCTTTTGTGACCAGCGACTGTACTGAACTAAAGCTGCGTAAACAAGTAATAAAACTTTAAAAATTCAACTGTAACTCGTAAACAGGCTCTAAAAGTTGTTTTACAATGCAGTACAGTAGCCATCACGAAAAGCATGCCATTGCTTCAGTGCAGGTTGAAATGCTTCTGGACTAGAGCGAAGTGTAGCTCATGCAGTTTAAATAAAGAGGAGGCTAGAACCCCTATCGTCTAAGACGTTTCAGTCCTTCTGGCCCTATCATCAGACACCATCAGAAAAACCATTTCAATGCGAAGAGTGAAATGCTTGTTGCTTATGAATGATGAGTTTTGTTTTGTTTTGTTTTGTTTTTGCTGCAGTTACCTTCTTTGGCACGGTACGCATAAAATTGAGCTGCACTGGTGTTGAGCGGTCGATTCAGAATCGCCGTTTCGTAAGAAGAGCTGGTTTGAAACAAGCGCATGAAATGTTTATAAGAGCACGAAGTCACGTACTTTCAAATACGTCGCTGGTTTGCTGAGCGAGCGCAAGTGAGCTTGTACTACGTGTTGTCGAAATCTTGCACACAAATCTTAGAGAATCTTGGGCAAAAACCGCTGGGTACTTCCTATAGAGGAGCTTCTCTGCTTCGCAGAAGCACGTCATAAGAGCAGGTAAAGTCATTTGAAGGAAGTGCAGGAATTCTGAAGTCAAAGAAGGTTTGATGCGTAAATTATTTGGCTTCGGTTTCTAGGCTCACGCGATGTTTTTTTTTTGTTTTGTTTCGTTTTCCTGGAGGAATCGCAGGCTTTGCATCACGTGTTCTTTATTGAAAGGAATGAGAGCCAGCATTCAGCGGTCACTTTTACAACAAATGCGCTCACAAGATGAAAGTTTACACGTTCAGAGTTGAGCAGGAAAATCTGCTTCTCCTGCAGTCTCTTTAACACCGTGCTATTTGTAGGATTCTACTGGAGGCTGTTGCAGTTGAGCTTCTTCCTTGCAACGCGCGTAACAGCCATCGCAATGGCTCAGTAGTTATCGTGTTCGGCTACTGACTCGAGAGACGCGATTTCGATCCCGGCTGCGGTGGTCGCATTTCTATATAGGCGAAATTATAGAGGCCCGTGTGCTGTGCGATGTGAGTGCACGTTAAAGAACCCTAGGCGGTCGAAATTATTCGGAGTTTTCCACTACAGTGTCCCTCACCCAGAGACGCTGTGAGACGTTAAACATCATAATAAAAAAAACAACAACGTGAGTAAGCAGCAAAGTGAACATCTTTGCTTCAGAGGCTGATAGATAGGTTGATAATTGTTTTCCCTTGTACTCAAAGGAGCAAGCGGTAAATGTAATTTTACCGCCTTTTCTGGAGATGTATGGACCAAAATGATCATTGTGGAAAAGGAACCAGACTCGGAGATTAAATGCAGCTCTGAAAATACAGATGAACCGAGCTTAAAAGGCGGAGCGTATTTCACTCCGGGGTATCATTTACTTCAATTAAACTAAAAAGGCAATTGTGTTTTTTCTTCGTTTTATGCGTGGAGAAAATCTTTTTTTTTTTTTGCAGTGCAGTCGCCACTGTCTGCTGCATTGCATCTCGAAAGCAAAAACAAAGCCGCCATGCCCAGGCGACGCCTCCCTGTCCCTCCTACACTTCACCACACAAAATCGGCCTGTGGACGTCTATGGAAAAAGCAATGCTCGTTTATGGCCTTTTATAGTCATCCATCAACGCCCAAAGTGGTGCTTAGTGCCAGCTATTGAAAAATCTATGCTACTGGAGCTACGGTTTCGGAACCATAAAAATATTTTTAGTGGCTATAGAAAAGTATATCCGCCTGAATCTACAGCTATAGACAGCCATAGAAAAGGTTTATAGCTATTTCTGCCAACTGCCTATAGCCGGCCATAGGACATTTTTGTATCGGTCTTTCCCAATAAGGAGCGAATGAATATTCATTCGACGCACTAATGCAATGTGCAATGCAGTTCGGTAACAGGTACGCCCCAGTCTGCTTGCTATTTTAATCCGGTCACATGTGGGCTGGTCTATACTGTGCATCTCTCGCTGAGGTGTGCGCAGTTGCGAAATGATTCGCTGCCTATATTACGCAACAGACAGGGGACCCTATAGGGCAGCGGATCAAATTAGAGTCTGTACATAATCCGAATGAAGTTATTTTTCACAGCCAACTTCGCTTCACTGGAAATGAGCTTGTCCTCTTTCCATCCTTCTTAGTTATTTGCCCCTCTGCACCATACATCAAAGCGAAGTTAGTTTGAGACAAATGCATTCTCGTACCCGCGCAGCTCACATCAGAAGCCGCCATCACTGGCTGCGTTCGCTGGTTTCGTAAACGAGGTTTTTCTGTATGGGCCGCTAAAGCAGAAAAGTTTGTTGCTGTCACGCAATAAAAACCTTCGCAGAAACGTTAGACTTTCGCAATAGCCTCACTTTACAACGCGGACGGAACGAATGCATGAGTTTTTGGGAGTTGAGGTGCAGCGGGTTTTTTCCCTGTTTATTGCTCAGACTTTTGAAGGGACGTTGCGCAATTCGCGCCGGTGGTGCGTTTCTGCACGCATCACGGACGTCGCTTCCAACCGGAGCTGTAACACAGTCGCAAAGCGTGGGTGTCGTGGTCGTCCTGTTCTGTCTACATTGTACGTTAACTTGGCGAATGATTCAGAGTTGGCAGCGCTGTGGTACCGAGCTCCAGAGCATTAAAGCAACGTCCGAGACATCTGCAGTTTACTCCGTTTGCTCAGCAGGACGGAAAGTGCTGATATCCTATATTTTGCCAGTCTCGTATGTATTGTACGTTTTTTGCATGTTTCGTATCTTTCGTACGTTTTGTATGTTGTGTAGGTTCAGCATGATCCGTGTACTTCGTTCATAAAGTGGCAATTTGGGCTTGTTGGTAGCAGTTGACACTTATGTGTGCGCTGCGCGATTTTGTAAGCCATTTGTTTTCTTGTTTTTGAATGTATTATAGGCTTCGTAGATTTCGTGTCGTTCATATGTTTTGCGCACTGCAGTGTTTTGTAGGACACAATTTTTTAACAGACTCGCCATCGTCATTAGCGGGAAGATAACGAATAGTGTACGGATGACGTAATCCATGCACCCGACCAACGCAAGCGTTACACAACGTGATAGCGCCGATGAAGAGGTGAAACAATTTCAAATTTTCATCTGCCTGGAGGCAAAACACTGCCAGTAATGAACAGAAAACTGAACACCTCTGATAGAAGTCAAAGGAGAATTTCTGGTTCCCAGTTTCATCGCCCACGAGAACGTTAGGGCTTCTCTGAAGTGAGAGGTGTGCGAAGGCCAGGAATAACACATTATAAATTTTAACCACCTTAAACATCTGTCTAAATAATGTGTCCAACGGTCAGAATTCTCGAAACTTCTCTCGAGTTAAGCATATTATATTTCGTATTTATTGTTTCCCCAGCACCACGGTATAGAACTAGAGAGGTCTTGATGGCTATGCGCGATTCGGCCTCGACATCCAACTCATCCGTCATATTTCGCGAGCACCGTGAGGCAACCAGTTGCCGTGACGCAATTCTGACCCGTTATTATCACCCGCGGGCATGTGAAACGTTCCTCAAAAATTACGTGCTACGGGAACACGAAGGGAAAGGAGGGGGGGGGGGGGGGGTACGGAGAACAGCGCCGCGGTGTGGCGTTACCGTCCTCGACGCTCCAGTCGTCGGGCGCATCGTCCGACTAATTGCAGCTCGCGACTCGCCGGCTGGCCGGTAACTCTATTCTCTAATTTACCACGCCGCGCGGCGCTCGTGTCGCAAGCGGCCGCGTATTCCCACGCGTGGCCCAATGTGTCACGGTGAAACCCGCGCGTCGGTGGCCGTGAACGATTGCCCTCGCCTATGGGGGCGAATGCATCTTTTCCTTCGGTTTCCTAATGGTCGGCATTGCTCATGCATTAGGGTGTCATGTTGCAGCGGCGACCTTGACCAGTTATTTTATACTCTTTTTATTTCTTTCGTCTCCCACTAGGAGGGGCGAAGCACGCTTCTCTCGTCACGGGGCGTGCAATCCTCAGTTACACAAATACCTGAGTGCAGATTGGGGTCATTGTTCGCTCGGGATAGGAACACAGGCTACGCGGCTGCCGGAGGCTATTGCGGGTTTCGTTATCACCCCAGAAGGGAAATCGAGATACAAAAGCCCGTACAAAGGAATACACAGTGGGGCAGGAACGAGAGAAAAGGCTAAGAGGGAGGCAGAAATTGGTTTACAAGAGTCGTTGGCGGCGTCACGCGCGTTTGGAGCGACGCGGCCGCTGGAGGAAAGAACGTGCTGAGGGTGCCAACCTACGCCGGTATGAGTTTTTTATTGTTTTGGCTGCAGGTTGCGAAAGCCCGACGATGCGACAAAACGGTTGTGGAGGTAGTATATGTATAAGCTTTCATTTTGCACGGCCGCATTGCGCCGGCCCGATAAAACCACTATAGCTAATGGGTTCCGAGTCTAGTTTCACCTCGCGGCCAGCCAGCCGTCCAGGCCAGCTACCCTCGCTCCCGCAAGACGGTTGGCTTCGAGTAACTCAGATCCTTTCCACGGCTTCTTGAGCGTGCTGTGCGTCTGTGTGTTTGTGTGCCAGTGGAGGAACAATGTAAGTAGAAGTGCGGGCACGCGCGCGCGAGCTTCTTGAAGGTGAGCATCCTATCTCCTAACACTGTGTCACTTCGATTGCCTTGCTGCTTCGCACCGACCGGCCCGCATCGACGCAGCGCCCAGAGCTCGTCCAGAGGGTCTTAGCTCTTCTTCCTTTTCCTAGCGGGCTCGTTCTTTCTTTCCTTCCTTGATCGTTCTCTTTCACCGTTCATCGTTCCCAGCGCCGTTACTTGCTTGAGCGTATATACTAGGTCCGTTGATCAGCACAATAGACGGAGCTGCGCAAATACACACATACGCGGGCAACCATCGGGAGGTTTTACGACTCGGAACGTACTTATAGGCTTATTTCTCCGGAAAAAGTATTGCAGCTATTCAGTTTCGCATCGCCTACAGGGCGGTACGGGGAGGAGAAAAAAAGAAAGCCGGGAAGAAGAAAGAAAATAAGGGGGAGAGCAAGTGAAACGCGACGATTCAGGGACGCTCGGCTCTTGGAGAAGATAGCGCTTTTAACGGAGTCGTTTCCCGCGTCTAGGAAATTCGAAGCTGCACCTCCCGTGCGGAGAAACCGCCCAGCCACACTTCAGGGAAAACCATCATTGTGTTTTATGGCCATCGGCGGCGGTTATTCCCTCTCAAGCCTATAGCGACAGGAGGAAAAAAAATAGCAAGAGGACGTAGGGGAGGCAAGGGGGGAAGCTCTGCTCAGTTTGCATTATCACGCCCCAGTGCCTCGGCTCAGGGTAGTCGGGGTAATGGGCATACGAGGGGGGTGCGGTGCTATGAAGGAGCTGTTTGTTACTGTAAACAGAGCAATTTATCGCTCAATGCTGACGCAATTGGAATAGATGCAAGCTCACGGATCCAGGACGCCGCGCCGTTATTCACTATCGCGATCCGTGTGTTTCCGCCCGCGCTCGCGGCAGCCCTGATTTTATTTCGCCGGCTTCGTTTTCACTATTGCTGTTTGTTTTTTTCTGTCTGCTGACAAGGGCGAAACTTTGCACTCAAAGCCATTGCACGTTAGCCATTGTCATCGAGCTGCTGAAGCGGATATTGTTGGTGCGGTTTTATTACTCCGCTATGGCTGCAAGGTCACCAAGATGACATGAAGGGATATAATATTTCCGCCGTTTCCGCAATATTTTACGTCCACAATCGTTGCCTATGCGTGCGAAAGCTCGCTTGCTTGATGGCGACGACAAATGTGTCATCTATGAACGCCACCAGGGGCAGGGTCATGTTTACCAGCGCCGATGGGGACGCGAAACAGCTGAGAATAAAATCGCACTTTGGTGCAGTTTGAAGTAAAGCGCCACTGATAGGCGTGGTTTAGCTTTCAAGGAGGCAGCAGCTTTTGCGTACGCTGCACATTGCCATAAGATTTTGCACTTCTGGCAACAACAAATGGTAAAGTAACAAAGCAAGAATGAGTGGAAATACGGTCCTTTTATAAAGTTACGGAACTGTTGCTGTGAATCAGAGGTTTTGGAAAAAGGTTCCGATGCCTTGGAGAATGTAAACCTTTATGATAAACAATACCAGTGTTCCCCGCGAGTAACTGATAGATAACAGCTAGTAAGATACACCGTCGCAAGCCACTATTGTTTGCCGCATTAAGTAGGAGACGACAGATGGCACTAGGGGCCATCTGTCGGCCAGAGAAAAAAAATAATGGGTGAGTAGCTTGATCATGTGAAAACCAGTGTCAATAGCAGACTTTATTCTTCATCGGGTATTCTTGAATAAAAGATAAAAACTGAAAATAGCATTTAAAAAATAAAAACACGAATTATAGATACTTAATCGTGAGCTCTGGGCTATTGTAAAATCACTTTCAGCGTGAACCTTTGCGTCAATTCTTCAGCGACCTGTCTCGGGTCCCACTTTCCTCTCCCGCCAATGTACCTCCACATAACGGCAGCACTCCTAGGCGCATCACTATTGGACATTAACAAGCGATATGGTAAAACATTTTGCACCTAACTAGACGAGAGTCCGGGTACTCAAATCCATGCGATCACGTTGGGAATATTCGTGCATCTCATACGACTTTCTTCAAACCTCGGTCGCATTTTCAGCTCCGGTCGTTCTATAGGAAACCGAAAGAAGACAAATATTTTCATGGAGACGCCTCTAAAGTAAAAACACTATATTAACGCTGTCTTTAGCTTCTGGATCAGAACATTTGCAACTAAATTTTTAGAACTGCTGAATACTCGAGTTATAATTCAGTAGTCAGCAAGTTTTAAACTTCGAAATCACTGCGCTGAATATACTCGTACGATTCGAAGTGCTTGGAGACTTCAATGCTCTTCATTCTACGCCGTGCGATTGCATCTGGCTGCGCCGTTTCACAACATTCAGTCCCTATACGTTGCGTGGACGAAGTAATGCGTCCGCTTCCCGGGGTCGTTATCTTAATGTTTCCGCCATCTCTATTCAGTATCCCGCGACCGTTACGAAGGCGACGCACATTTTCTTTCTTTTTGTATATATATTGCTACTCGGGACGTATATTCGGAACGTTACAAAAATGCCGTGTGCACTGAACAACAACAAGAAAAAAGAAAACTATATGCCGTGTTGAGAATTATTGTTTGTACAACGCGCAACTTATTGCGGCCATAATAAAAACAATGTTATTGTTGCTGGCTTGTCTACTACGGAAACAAAGTGCCTGAATGTAAAATGACGGCCTCTTTTTAAATCAACCTTCTTTGTTAATTCTTTCTTTCCTTCTCGTCCCGTCTTTATGCAGCTCTTTTTATACCAGCTTCCCAGGGTCTTCGTCTTAGCACAGCACCTCTTCTGTTGGTTTTCTTTTACTATCTCGAAGATTCTTAAAACGTTTTGCCTTTAATTTGTAGTATCGTGCATGGCAACAAAGGCTACGCTAAAAAATTCAGGGGGCACTTTGGCTCTCTAAAGTGCTGCAAGGTAAAAGCCTTTCCTGGCACACTGTTTGGCATTGACTACGAGACTGTTTGTACTGTAGTAGAGCTTTATTTGACTACACACTTCGACTACACATTACAACTACGCACTTTGACTGTCGACTTTGACTGCTTCTTTAGCACGACTCTCTCTCTGCTTCGATGAGTTCGGTTGTATCCATGGCTCTGTTCGCAGTAATAGGGTATGTAATATGGTCCCCCACGGACGCCTTACGCCCCATGTCGGAGCGGACGACAACTATTTTATTAGTTGTCTTGAGCTCCAAGCGGTGGCGTGAGGCATTCGTGGGTGACCTCATTACTTCGAATCCGCGCACTCTGACGTCATAACCATTTCGACCAACTGAAAAGCGTGACACCTCTTCTGGCAACCTTCTGTCGACAACGATGAGGCATTAAAGGCTTTCGCCTTAAAATTAATATTCATAGTGCCTTCCAGGCCGTCGCTTCAGGTTAACTTTGATTTAAATATCGGCACAAACATCTAGTAGTAACAAGTACGGCCATGACAGCTTCAAGTTGAAGAAAAAAAAATGAGAACAAAGGAGAAATTGCGGTTTGATAGCAGCCGGCGGCAGCTTTGAGTCATGTGGCAACGGCCGGATCGAACACCGCTGTACAATGCCAGAAGCTTGCGCAAGAGATGGCCTAGTATGCGGAGAGCAGGCCAACAAGTTGAGGCTAGCTTTACGTGAGCCGAAGATGAACAAGGCTGCCCGTCCAACCACCAGAGGGAGACAGGTGCGGTTATGAAAAGAGGACAACACAAACTGGTGGAGCGAAGGCGTCCGTGGGCAAAAAGGGGCGATGGCACTGGTGCTAAGGAAGCATGGAAAAGTTCGATGCGGCGGCTTTGCCGACTTTCGATCGCATATTAAAAATGCATCAACCGTCGGAAACAACAGCAGCTGTATTCTCCGCAAGAAAAAGGAAAACTGGACGGGGGCGCGGCACGGTATTCCAAGCGGCGCCTTTGATTCTGGCGCTTTTTCTTCTTTCCAACGATGGGATTTGGTCTTGTTCGTAGAAAGAAAACGGCGATCGGGCGAGCGGCTGTTACGCTTTTGTTTCGGGACAAACTTGTGTCGCGTATCGCTGACTCTTCAGATTGGGAGCTGCCTGCGTAAGCTAAGTCACTTTTCGCGTTTCGAACAAATCTACAAAAATTTGGACCTGACTAGATCTAAAGAAAGCAACATCGCGCATGGTAACAGGGAGAAAGTGCGAGACACACTGACTCGCCCTTTCTTCTCCCTTTCAGTAAAAAAAAAAAAAAAAATAGAAAGCGTTACCAAGGGGCACACATCTGTGGCACTCCACGCCTATATTCGGCTTCATATCAACGACGACATGAGTAGGCAGTTTATTGGAGCAACTTTCAGATGTTGACGTATTGGCCAAGACTTTTCCATCTAAGAAAACATGGGCTCAGTGACAGCTAATATGTGGGCCTTCCACTCGTTCATCCGCTATTTGTTTTGCCTGGATGCATTGAAGACTATGGTGTGCTTAAGCAATGCCCGGCATGATTGTTTTTGCTGCTTTGTTTGGTCGGATCTGATAACACGTTTGAAGTCTGAAACACCCTTTCCCTGCAATCCACTGATATTTGAAGCTGGGTCTTGCTGAAAAGTCTTGCTGAAAATAGCGTCATTTGCTTTTTTAGGGGAAGACCATAAAGAACGTAAAAAAATCTATTTCCACCTTTCTGTTCATCACGGCCGAATTATATTTGCAACTAATGTTAAAGGAAACATGCGGCAGCTTGATATACCCTCAAGCCTCTCGGTATGCACTGCAGTGGCAAGGTACATGCAGCTCGAACATAAACTCGTGTTGCTGAATAAATCAATAACGAACAATGTGCAAGGCTTAATATATCAATTAGTTCAATCGCAGAGGCTAAAACTTAAGTTTCATTTTCACGAGAATAAATTTCGAGCAAGACAGTTGGAATAATAACATCTGGTGGCTAATTTTAAAGCTACTAATAACTAATATTCCGCCGCAAACATATTTTATAATTTTCAATCAGCGAAATAATGCTGATTTATGTCAGAGATTTTTACAAAATTTTTCGACAAAGATATTATTTATGCATGCGCCTGTAAAGCGTCGGTCTGTCTAAAACACTTTTTCCCTCCTATCCCTTGCGTTCGGATCGACTGCAGACGAAATAAATTATCCTCAAGTGTACCCTTTAGCAGGCAACAATTATTTTTTTGCCCTTAAGAGAACGTGATTTCAGGCTACAGTAAAAGCAACTGAAGCGAAGGAAAGTAAGTGGGCGCCTAGAAGTCCGCCGACATACTATGCACAATAAACAAAATCCACTGCCAGCATTTATTTGCTACGGAATTCAGCAGTGCTGAAGGCCCTTGGGACACGCATGCACTGTAACGTTCTCCTACGATCCAAAAGCACACTGTTAACTACTTCGTTTTCTTTCGCGGACTCAAGCCTTAACACTAACTATATTACTCTAACTATATTGCACTGACTATAGAATCACTTTGAACTTCTTCGCAGCTTGTTACCTCGGACTTTGTTCAGTGTTTTTCTTTCTTCTTGCAACTAACTTAAGTCAACAGAATGGAAATTCTGTCCAATATCCCCTTTGTACCAAGGACTTGAAAAGCAATACGGTTTAGCCCGCCGAAACAGGGCTCCGTAGCCCCGTAAAATCCAGTGCTCTACCTTTACATATATGCTTCACGTTATATATCTATTTTCTCTAAAAGCTGCTTTGTTGCTGATATCGCAAAAAAAGTAAACGTGCTCTGTAACTCAAAACTAAGAGCTTAGGTTTTACCTTTTTGTGCAAGTTTTACGAAAAGCTGTGTGTAGGATAACGCATGAGCGCATGTTTTACGAGAAGGAAATTTCATTAAAAAGGTGGCCTATCGTGTAGACATGGTCTTCTCTTCGCTGCATTTAACTGCGGGAGCTGCAGCAACAAAAAATTACGCCCGTGTATCAAGTTTCCTGTTCGCTGCAGGAGTACCAGTAATATAAACAGAACAAGTAAGTACAGGTATTGGTTACTTGCAGCTTATTAAAAATTGCAAAAGCGGCAGATTTAAGTGCATAGGTGAAGTGAGAGAATTGTTCAAATGGACGAAAAGCAGAACGAGTCATTATATCAAGATTTGTTGTCGGGCTAGTTGGTTGTCGTCTTGTAAAGACGTAAAACCACCTGGCAGAAAACGCGACAGAAAGAAAGGCACATAGATAGTACGAGCACTCGTACTGTCTAAGTGTCTTTATTTCTGCCTGCCGTGTTTTAGTGCAATTTCTTGTAGCTTTACAAAACTAGTTACTAGAGCAAAGAAACTGGTTAGTTTTGTTCTGGCCTCATATTTGGAGTGGTTAGGCCATGTAGAAACTTTAATCTGAAAATATGTCTCCCACGTTGCTTTGCTCGGCGAACGAAGCAGTGTGCATGGTTTGCCAAGTCAGCTTTGGATATAAGAAATCAGCAGAAATGTGCATAATCCACGTAGCATGTTCAGCACTTTGAACAGACTTGTATTCGAAATGTAAAATAATTGCATAACGAAATCACTTTTACATTCGCCCTACATTTCAACAGAGGCGGGTAGCAATTCAGGTGTGCTGTTTACGATACTAAAGTTCTAGACGTTGTATGATTTCTCAGCTTCTGTGCCTGGTGCAAAATATTCTAGGCGTTCTCCATATAAATTTATAGGAATGTGCATTAGGCTTGACTCTAGTTGGATTACTCATAATTTTAAAGCGACGCTTCATAAGGCTGTCAGGCTGATTGCAGTTAAGAAGTCACGTAACAAGAATAAACTACATGTGGCTTGCATGGCTAGAAGTACGATTTAGATCTATATAAATTCATTATAAAGACTTCTAAGGATGTCACTTATGTATCTCCATCATTTTTGTCACTTTGTTGGTGAAAATGTTTTTAAATTTGCCGTATGTGGTAGTTCTTTCTCGTTGTGAACAACCCTCTCACAGGCGCGGTAACCTATACTTCTTTAACGTAGCAGTAACAAAAATGAGAATTTCTCAGCCCGCCACACGGCAGAGCAAGGCAAGAAATCTTCCGAGAATGAGCACGCATAATTTACACCTGGCCTCAGCTATCTTGAAACGCTGCAATGATGTCAACCATGGACATTACCGATGGCTCAAGGAAGACGGAAATACCGGAAAAACGAGAAAAAACGATCTCTAGCAGACATTTGAAAGTGGCACTCGGAATTGCAAGTTTAGGTGAAAAAGACGGGTGCGCTGAAAGGTGACAATTTTAAATTTTTTTGTCCTTTATACGAAATCAAAATTTTTACGATGCGTTTCAATAAAAAGCGGACCCTACGGAGGGGTTAAGTATTTTACGTCGTTGTGGAATTCGCTGAAATATTCTGAGCAGAAAGTTTTCTTTCTTTTACTCGAAAAAGGGAGCCTTAAAAGCATTACCGGCTGTGCTAGCTCTGAAGGCTTGGAAATTTGTGGTTTCGCATTGGAATTCAAGCTATGTTTGTTTTATTTTTTTGCCTTTACGCATTTTAGACAGCGGCCATCTTTTGCTGACAGGAAGAAAAGATTTAAAAATAAATGTGACCTTTCAGAATTCCAGCTGCCATTGACATGACTTGGCACTTTTCGTCGCCTTTCCTGTTAGGCGGAAAACGGGTGCCACTTCACGAAATATATGCGCTTCTGTCGGCAGAAAACCATCTTTTATGTAAGTTTCGTTGTCAGCCGCATGAGGGCCTAACGCGTTTGTAGGAAACAGCTCTGGTGTTGACAGATGAGAATGTGATTCATTTTTATGCGCGGACGCAGACGAGATACCTCAGCCGCTGCGCTTTCAATAAAATTTTATCCTAGCGTCATTGCGAATTTTTTTATTTCGCACGATAGAGGCAGGATCTTCCAATGGCGAGACCTCTTTGCGTTACACACAGCGCTTACTACAGCAGGTTTGGCTGACATGCTTGGACTGTGGTGGGACCTATGGTATTACAATATCAAAATACACGGCGCCAATAGTCAACGCGGGCAGAAATGAGAAGGAAACGTATGTTACAACAAAATAACGCATTCATGTTTTTTTTGGTAACGTTTGGTACCTGGGCGCCAGAACTTGTTTTGGTGTTTGTTGCTTGTCGCTTACGAGTGTTGCGACCCCTTTTGATTGGTTTAGAGGATGCAACGTCCCAAATCAACTCAGGCTATGAAAAACGCCATAATAGAGGGTTCCTGATAATTTCGATCGCCTGGGGTTCTTTAACTTGCACTTACACCACACAGTACACGGGTCTTTAGTATTTCACCTCCACTGAAATGCGACCCCCACGGCTAGAATCGAACCCACGTCTTTCAGGCCAGCAGCCGAGCACCATAACCGCTGAACTACCGCGGCGGTCGTTGCGACCCGTTTGAAGGGAAGCTAGCGCTAAGAAATAAATCGCACAGAACTATAGATAGCAGGTGCGAGCAAGGGCTGTCAAAAGTCTTCAAGTGGTAAAACGCTTGGTGCTAGTCTAAACATCTTCCCTTTCCTCCACCATAGCCTAGCGGACGGCAACCTTTCTCTGGTTAACCTTATGGCTTTTCCGTCTTCGTCTCTCTCTCTCTAAGCCTCTCCCTACGCGTGGCATATATTATTTACATGACGCCATTAGATCCTCAAGCCCCGTGTAGTAACGAATTATTCGATGAGTCCAACTCATCGATGTATGAAGGCAAGAACATTCCCTCATATATTCGGGTGCTCTCTTTTCCTATATATAGTCTTCAGCAAAAATTATTGTTGGGCGAGCTAGTATACGTCTTGACCTTGTAGTACTTAGCGAGAACACAGACACGCCACAAGTGCATGTTAAAGAACCCCAGGTGGTCGAAATTTCCGAAGCCCTTCACTCCGGCGCCTCTCATAGCCTGAGTTGCTTTGGGACCTTAAACTCCAATAAACCAATAAACTCCACAAGAAAGACGACAAACGCACGGAGACGCGATCTGAGAGTTCGCGTCGGTGTGTGTGTCGCCTTAGTTGTGGTTGTTTGGGTTCGCTCTATTAGAAGATCGGAAAAGCCTCAGCATCAGCCGTGCTTCGTTACCAAGGCGTCTTCTGCGAACTGAACACTTCCAAATAACGTTTGTACACTATCTTGGTGGCGTTCGTGCTCTTGTCTTACATCAGTTGCCTTTAATTATACCAAGCCATCTTGTCCAACGAGTCCTTACCTAGTTAGCCCATATGGTGTTCAATCAAAGCAACTTTCATTTCATTTTTTTTCACAGCGGTATGAGACTTTTCTTGTGGTATACGGCTGACGTCATCCGACTCAGTTCTTGTTTTTTTTTTGTTTATCGCTTTCACTTAACATTTGCGCCACGCACTTTTCTTTATCTTTCGCAGGTCGGACACTTAGTGGTCTCAGCGAGCGAGGCAACGCTACGGACTCACCCACGATATGTGTCCGCGCACCAGCCCTCGACACTTAGGCGTCTCCGGTAAACCACCGGAGTGAGACCCTACACAAGTAATGGCTTGTCCTACACTCCGGGGCGCCGCCATCGACGAGATGCTCTCCCTGGAGAACCCCGATGTTCGGCAAGGAAGCCGAGCCGTCTGTCAGCAGTGTCGGTCACTGCAGTCGTCGCCGTTTAGCAGTCGGCCGATATCGTTCTTCCGGACGACAACGGCCGGCGTTAAGTTCGCGGTCACCCTGTTCGCGGCTGTCGCGGCCGCGGCGATATCTGCTCCACCGGATTTTAAGAAGACGCCACAGTTGCCCAGCGTGCTGGCTTCGTACACGACATTCAACGAGACGGTGAACTTCACGCACTTCGTGGTGGACACAAGCACGGGCCGAGTGTACGTTGGGGCCACCAACTGGCTCTACCAGTTCAACGCGTCGCTAGAGCTCGAGGCGTCGGTGCAGACGGGACCTGTGGACGACAACGTCCTCTGCTCGCCTTCTGACTGCAGCGGCATCGAGGCGGAGTCGACAGACAACATAAACAAGGTACGCTGAACTGTGCTTTCCCTTCTGAGTAATACTTGTTGGGGGGCTAGTTGGTGCATGTTTCCAGAAAAGGGTTGTAGCGCCGAAACAGACAACACACAGAAAGCTAGACGGGACAGGCGCAACTTCCAACTTGTTTATTCACCGCGAACGCGAATGAATATAAGACAAACAATCAAGAAGGATCGCAAGAACCACACATGCGCGGGAGGATTGTACAAAAATTGAAAAAAATTTGAAAAAGGAGATAGCCGAGTCACACAGGTGTCTCACCCGCGTGTATCTAAAAAAGCAGTTTCATTCTTATATATGGCAATTGAGGGGGTGCTAGCACAGTCGCTACAGTTGCTTTTGATATAGAAAGCCTCTGACAGTTCACGGGCTGTCTGGTCCTGACTTCTGCTTAAGACCTTCGTTTCTTTCAGCCTTGCTGTACACTTAATCTTTCTTTCTTCACTGCAGGCTTTACAGTGATGGGGCCTGTCCCGTCTAGCTTTCTGTGTGTTGTCTGTTTCGGTCCTACAACCCTTTTCTGGAAACATGCTTTACCTTCAGATGACTTCAAAATAAGCGAATAAAATGTATGGGTGGCTAAATGCATGTGCTTCTTAAGAGCGATCTGAGATATGCTGGCTCTCAGGCTCTCTTCTGTGGCTGGTTTCATTCGAAAGTTTCCGCCTCTCCTTATTAACCAGCAATTACATTTCTTAAATGTTAAGTCTAGTTCTTAGAATTAGTCATATACATACATACATACATATATATATATATATATATATATATATATATATATATATATATATATATATATATATATATATATATATATATATATATATATATATATATATATATATATATATATATATATATATATGGGGGAGCTGAGGCAAAAAGCTGCCTTGACAAGTCCTCGTCCTCTACGTTTCAGCAGCAGTACATATCGCATAACTCAATTATCAACTGCAAGCCTAGGCTATGATGCAGTTCCATGTTTTTCCTTACTTTTTTCACGTCATTTGTATCTCGAAAGGTTGTGTAACCGACTGTCAGTTGTACCCTAGCAGAAATCAAGGAGAGGGATTCAGCATGGGCAGTACAAGAGTGGATAATTGATGCTCGTTTAGGGTACGTCAGTAGATTCCATGGGAAGGCACTAGAATGGTGGGACAAGAGAAAATCAGGCGGACAGAAGGTGTAAGGAAGTTTGCAGGTTAATAAGAGATTAGTGCAAGAGTCCTTTGTTCGACAGTGGATGACATTTAGCGATGCTACAGCTGCTGATGGTAGTGATGATGATGACTGTTTAAAAAAGATTAGCCTCGTCCATCATCCTCTGCTCGCACATGGGTCGTCTCGAGCAGTCTCCTCCCGTTACTGATGGTGCAGGTGCTGGTGATCGACTACAAGTCCCGCAAGCTGATCGCCTGCGGCAGCATCCATCAGGGCGCGTGCCGGAGGCACGAGCTTGATGACATCACTCAGCAGGAGGCCCTGGTCCCCGTGCCGGTGGCGGCAAACGACCGCAACTCGTCCACGTACGCGTTCGTCGGACCCGCGCATTATCACGGACGGGGCCCGTCTCGGGTGCTCTACGTGGCGACGACCAACAGCCGCCAGGGCCCGTACCGGGACATGGTGCCGTCCATCTGCAGTCGCAGTCTGGACGATCCGAGCCGGCGTCGAGGCAGTCACGGCGGATCCTCAGACCAGCCCCTGTTCGCCATCATTGAGCAGTCCTTCTCCGCCACGGCGCGCGTGGACATCGCCAACCACATCAAGGACTACTACCTCGTCCACTACGTGTACGGCTTCCACACGGAGCACTTCGCGTACTTCGCCACTGTGCAGCGGAAGAGCCATCTGAGGTGTGTGCTTCTGAGTTTTCTTTTTTTTTTTTGTAGATCGAGCTTCTTGGTTAAATGAAGCAGAAATGGGCCACCTAAAGAAGCATGAACAAGTACATGCCTTAATACTCTTTTACGTTTCTCAAGAAAACAAGCAGGAAAAACGCGGGAGAAAGGAACGCGGCGATGAACACAGCGCTGCTCACTTAACTAAAAGCGTTTATTCCTGGTCATAAACCGCGTATATACCTCACCGACACGCGTATGTGGGACGGGGAAGTTCACTTATTAAAAGAAGGAAAGAATAAAAACGAAAAAGAAGAATGACAAGAATATCTCAACAACCAAGCTCGTGTTCGTCGACAATCCGAGCTACTTATGCGCATTTCCTTATTTAACAGCAAAACGGAAAGCTTGCTCGCACACTCATAGTCTCCTCAACGGATATGAAAACCTTCCAAGAATTTCCAGGTTAACTGGTAGCGGTGGTAAAATAAAGTCTTGGTGTCAGCCAACTACTACTTGGACTGCTTTTTTGGAGAAGTAGGGCAAGCCAAACTTTCAGGACCGAACTAACGCACTACCAGCTTTCCTTGTCCAGCTGAGCGTGACGCGCTAGGTTTGTAAGACGAGTTACGCCACCATGGCTGCTGTACAGCACGTACGTGACGCACTTCGATGCATGTGGTCACACGCAGTGTAGCTGTCGATCTTAAATCACGTGAACTTACTGTTTGTATGCAGGGTCCGTCAGATATCAAGTCACTTTATTAGGTCCTCCAAATCATTCTTCAGGATCGTTTCAATCGGTACAAAGAAATGCGGTGGTGACTGTGACGCGTTTTATTTTCGCTCCGCTTGTTTCGCTATTTGTTTGCCTGAGATTATCCAGGAATAGGCCCGGATAATCATAAGCAGCAGTTTTAAATTTCTTTTTTTTTTTTGGAAATAGACGTACTTTTTTGCGCGATGGCAATGGTTGTTCAAGAAATCCAGGTGACTGAAGTTAATTTGGAGCCGCCTTAACCAAGGCTGTAGCCCATGTGTCTTGGGGCGTTAGACCTCACGTACCGTACTATACCATACAGTCCCGTACTGTACCATACCTTATCATACAGTACCGTATACCTTAACATACCATACCATACCATACCATACCATACCATACCATACCATACCATACCATACCATACCATACCATACCATACCATACCATACCATACCATACCATACCATGCCATACCATTCCATGCCCTACGTTTTTGTGGCGCCATGTTGTCTCAAAAAAACGAACGAAAAAAATACGAACTGGTATTTACAGTTTTCACCTGATCAAAATTTCATTTTTTAAAATCCCATTATTCGCACGTCCTTTTTTCCCCGCAGGGCATCCGAAGAGCTCGGCTACGTCAGCAGGCTGGCTCGCGTGTGCACATCGGACCCTGCGTACAGCACATACACAGAAGTGACGCTCCAGTGCCTCGGCTCCGACGGCACCGACTACAACCTGCTCGCCGACGCCGGAGTCATGGTGGCGGGCGAAGACGTGGCCGACGAGCTGGGACTGGAGCCGTCGGACGCCCGCGTCCTCGTCGGCCTCTTCGTCGTGAGCGCCGACCACACGACGCGGCCCAGCCGTCGGTCGGCCGTCTGCCTGTTTGCCATGACGGACGTGGAGCAGAAGTTCACCGAGAATGTGCACATGTGCTACAACGGCAGCGTTCCCACCAGGAACATGGACTACATTGCGGGAAGCATCAACCAGTGTCCGGAGGCGGGGGTGAGTAGAGTAGTAAGACACTACGCAGCTCTCTGCTGGAAGTGATCGCGGCGGTTTTGAACCCCCACTAACGGCAAACTGAAGTTTGGACTCTGTGAATTTATTACCGCAATCTAATTTAAAAAGGCTACTTTATTAGAAAACGCAGCATTTGAAAGAAAGAAACACCAAGTCAATGAAAGAGAAGTGTCGCTGCCAAAAGCGATTTTCAAGAATTTAATGCGCCGATGTCAACTACAAAGGTACGGATCTCTGAGGGTACAGCACGCACCAGATACTTTAGTGGCGACCACGGAGTCCCTATTTCGTTCGACGCCATGATGAATGTCACAGGCTTGGATTCCCAAAGTGGCGAAGAAAATGCTCCCGCTTTAATCGAATTTTCTCACAATTATGCATATTTTTTCCTGCCGATTAAACACAGAAACAGCCACAAAATCAACACTATGGAAATTTACTAAAAAATTAGTCGATCTAATTTTACTCTGTTATCATTCAATATACGATGTTTTAGCACTTACGATTACAAAACACTGTGCTCTGCTCATTAGCCTGCCCCCGCCTGTTTTGACATTTCCAAGCTGTTCCTCGTAGTTACTGTTCTTGTTTTTCATAAGATAGAAACGCATTGAAGCAGGTAGGAACACTGTAGATGAAGGAATCTATAAAAGAGACTGCATAAAATTTAAAGAACTGAATCAAATAGGCAAATATTTGATGAAGTGCACTTGTGGTAAGCAGCGAATTGAATCACGACACCATTAACCAGCAATGTATACGATAACAGGACACTTTGCTGTAATTTAGATGTTATAAGACAACCAAAGTCGCGGTAAAACAAATATTTACAGCGCCGAGAGTTGTAGATGCTGCTACACATAAAAGTTGCTGATTCTTCCCGATATTCAATGTAGCAGAGGGTTAGATAATAGACTTTATCTCTAGAGAGAACTGCACTGCTTTATTCTCCTTCTTCAAACGTTGGTGGTGCTGCTTGTACGGGAGCTTATCCTTGTTCGCTAGATAATAAACACCATATGCAAATCGTTCGCCTTTCGCAGAAAGCCGGAAACATCCTCAACTTCTGCAATGAGACGGTGAAGCTGAACGGATCGGTGCCCATCTCGGCGCGGGCCGCGATCACGTACCCGAACGACACCCTGACGTCACTGGCCACTGTCCTGGTGGGGCACCACAACGTCCTCTTCGTGGGCACCGCCGAAGGAACGCTCAAGAAGGTTAGCTGCGCCCCCTATTGTTTAGTTCCATGATCCTTCAGCATTTACTACGTTGATTGCTTGATTTTTTTTATTTTGAATTTTGTAGTTCAATTTTTTGGAGCGGTGCGTTGCCTAACTTTTTTAATGACGTCCACGTTAGTAGTAGGGTGAACATTCCAACTCTATATTGTGTTGCATGCGTAGTTCTTATGTGGGAGGCGCACTGAAAATAAGACAGACAGAGAGCGAAATCATTTATATCCGGATCCTGACGATTCTGATCCAGATCGCGAAAAGTTATGGTTAGGGAAGAAAGTTTGTTTGTTTCGGCATAAAGTTTAAAAATCTCTGCCCAGTGTTAAGCATGCTTGAATAGGTTTTAGGCGCAAAAAACAGACATAAACATAGGTAGGTAACAGGACGAAGCGCCCTGGACGAAGCGCCCTGTGACGAAGCGTCCTGTTACCTACCTATGTGTCTGTCGGTGTTTTGCGCCTAAAACCTATTCAAATATGAACCAAAACCAACTAGCCCAGCAGCAAGTGCTCTTAGATTAAGCATGCTGTTTTCTTTTTCACCTCTGCAGCCTGACCTCAAATATACGGGGTGATCTGAGCATGACCATATACTAATCACACTGCTACCAAGCTTGTATGGATCGGAACAAAAGTACTGCAGTTTACTGACCCGCAGTTCGCGTCAACTGGTTTTTCTCCTGCGTTAGCGAAAACTTAAGGTAATCATCCGCTTGGCCTAGGACTGAAACAACTCCAGCTAGGCTTACTTTTCAATGTTAAACACAAACTAGCACCAGAACCCTCATCATGCTTATCATAATTATTGGTGAGCCATAGCCTACACCATTGACTTATTTGTTCATATGTAATTAACAAATATGAACTTGAGCCCATTTGCTCTTTCTATGATGCGAGAGCATAGGAAATTGTTCACGCTAAATACACTTCCCTTACGGAAGTAAATTTTACACTTCTCTTACGGAATTACATTTTTTCGTTTACCTTGTACGGCATCCTTTTTTGACCATTTTTTGTCTCTTCCTTTCTTTGCAAGTACCCCGCCGATTTGTGTCTGCATAGTCTCCAGTTTCTGATAAATAAATGTTTCCTTGCTTCTCGCTCGTACATGCGTCTTCTGAGGTCAGTTCATACATGCTTCGAACAACATTACCATATATTGTTTTCTCTAAACAGGCAGATATTTTAGCATAGGCACACAGGTAAAAAGAACAAAAGAATGAGTTTCAACCGCTAATATATACGTGGCAGTATTCATGAAGTGTTCTTTGTTCTCCTTTTTTTTTAGATTTTGCTCACCGGAGCCACAGCCGCCGAAGAGTTCGAGCAGGTCTCTCTGGACCCTGGCCACAAGATCATCCCGCAGATCTACGTAGAGGCGGCCCAGAACTATCTTTTCGCCGTTTCCATCTATAAGGTACACAAACTCCGCTTGTTTCAATTCAGTTCTTACCGTGTGTATTGTAGTGTTGAATTTATATTCACTCAGCAACCAGTGCACTGGGCTTTTTGCCGTAAACGAGGACTACAATTTGTTCCTAAAGTTCAACTTGTCTATTTCCGGAGCCCTTCACTACGGCGTCTGTCATAGCCTCAGTCGCTTTGGGACGTTAAACCCCAATAAACCAAACCAAACTTCATGATTTCTTACAGACGACTATGTTCGTAGCGACTAGCGGGGCAAATATATTCAGAAAAATTTCACTATATACTATAACTTCCTTCGATGATAATTTTTCACGTTAATATGCATTCGATAGAAAAATATTGTTTTGTGGTAAAAATAGCGCGCAAATTCACCATGATGAGAATCGGTGCAAGCCTCAGAAGTCCAGATGCGAATTCTTCTTGTCTGTATTAGAATTGAGAAATCAAAATTAGAGCCAGAGACTGCGTAAAAAAAAAAGAAAAAGAAAGAACGGGAAAGGGATCATTGCCTCAGAGATGGGAGACCTCGTTACAGCATCAAAAGCGGTCGTGAGAGCCTTGAGCTCGAAGTCAGGAGTAATACTTTCCCTTTGCTATCTTGTATGCGGTAGATTCGTGGGGACAGTTTTATTAGAATTTGCTGTCGGATAACTTCACACTGTCTAGCCTTGCTATGTCAATAATGAGCGGACACACCGAGTTCGTTGTATGAGGGACACGACATTACATGCGGTCTGTCGTCTCCTTATCCACTCAGGCACCCATGGGAGGGGGGGAGTTCGGTGAACATCTTTGCGACAGCGCAAAAAAAGGCGGACAGACAAAACGAAAACGACAGGCAGAAAGTTTGCCATGACCTTGTCCGTCGTCTTTAGCGCTTTTGCAACAGTTCTAGACAACTCGCCCAACTTTCTCTATTTCACTAAATAAATCAATCATCGACTAAATAAATATTGACCAGTGAAAGCAATCGAAAGCCAGGATCGTCTCAGCACGGTTACCTCCCATCATAGAGAGAGGGAGAAAAAATCAACGTTAAGAATTGAAGGAGCTCACGTAACGGTGGCTGATTAAGGAAAAATTTTGTTTTCCCGAAAGAAGGAAGCACCATCTCGAGCGGTTCAAGCAGCATCGAAGTACAAAAAAAAAAAAAACGGACATTGAGGGAGAGAGGTGTGCACAGAAATAATAAATTCGAGCGCAATGACTGCGAGAGAAATTAGGCTCGCCATTACCTTAGTGCCGACCCTAATGACAGGAAACAAAAATACAAAAGTAGAGAACTCTTCGAGTAAGCGCAGGTGTTAAACAGTCCGCAGGCAAAGGAAAACACTCGCAAGCGACGTTGGAAGCCAAACACGATAGCTAGGTCCTCAAAGACGCACGCGGAAGTCTCATTCATGAGATAGACTCAGAGAAAGAAAGGCTCTTGAAGGGAGAAGGAGGGGTTGCAAGAAGGAGAGAGAGACTGGGGAAGGTGTCCGTTTCAATCTGGCGCTCAGCTCGGCCAGAGCGGGCGACAAAGCGCCTCGCTGACCTGTGTCCGAGGGCCGAGAAGCGCCGACAAAGCGCCACGCGCGGCGCCCTAATGGACGGCGGGACCTCGGCGCCCGCTCCAAGCTCGGCCAGGGCGTCCCTGATGCGTGTCAGGTTCAACACGGCTCTGCTCTTAGCCGCCGACCGACAGAGCGGGCTCCGTTTGAAACTCCACTCTCGGAATGCAAAAGTTGCCCGGCTTCCTGGCTTTCTTTCTTTCACTGTCTCTCTATTTTTCGCCCTTCCGTTCTTCGCGTCCGAGGAAAGCGATCTTTGGCGCCACTTCTTTTTCAACTTTTCTTTTACTCCCCAACGACGTGCAACACAGCTCCAGTACTTCTGTTTTTCTATAGGGCCGTTTTTTATTTTTTATTTTTTTAGCTTATACTGCAGTTCGCTTCGGAGGCTCCAACATCGCTCCGTTGTTGACGACTTGTGGCGTTTCGCGGATGCAAATAGTGAACAGCGGAGGAAAATAAAAAGAAACAAAAATACATGAGAGAAAACGAGGACGGAAGAAGAAACGCCATTTGTCAGAACCTATTTTGGGAGGCGTTCATCCCGGCAGCACCCTGCACGCTCTATCGACGCCGTTTGGGCTGTGTTTGTGCCGGCAGTCTCTCGCCTTCGGCAAGCAAGAAGTTGGAAGACGGTGGGCGTCGCTGTTGATGACAGCACCGCAGCATTTTTGACTGCTTGTTTGTGATAATAATTGGCTGCAGTAATGGTCCCTGTACATTTGTGCGTTATAGGCGAGGAAGCAATTATATCAAGACTTAATTTATATCAGATTATACAATCCTGATGTGCTACACAACATAAAGAACACATCTGGGTCAGTGTTTTAACATGCACCGAAATCTGACTACCCGAGTGGTTCTGCATCAGAATTGAAGCCATGACCTCGTGCTCAGTTGCAGAATGACATATCCATATAAGCTACCTCAATGTCGGCGTTTTTCTCGCCTTATTTTCACTATTTAATAAGATAACCTCTTCACATTTACTGATCACATTTAGTGCATCGGTGTAAAAAACAGGTATTCGGCTCTCTTTGGAAACACATTCGACTTTTTTATAGTTCTTATTTTCGTTTGCTAGATGTGCCGTTTCTGTCAAAGTAGCTTTATTAACTAGCAGTGCCTTTCTCGGTATGACCAAAACTATTCAGCAATTTGTGGCGCAGACTGCATACCTGGCGCAGGCAAGAGAAGTGACACATCGGGGTAACATCTTCCAGGAGATAAAGCACCTCACAATCATATTATAACTTAAAAATGGATGCCGATCAAAGAAAAAATAAACAAAAAACAACGTTTCGGCTCCCGTACGGGAGCCTTGTTCACAACCTTTAAGTTTAGTTTTTGTTTTGATATGATTGCCCTCGACCAGACGAGATTTCTTCAAACTCTCGACTTAAAGGACCAATGCACCGACCAAATCGATATATCAAAACGAAGAAATGGGCATGGGTAGTACCGATAACGCGAAATGATGATAATCGATTATTCCTTAGGGTAACGGAGTGAATTCCAAGGGACGGCAAACCCAGCGAGGGTAGATATGGAGTCAGTTGGACTGATAAGATTTGGAAGTTTCAGGGGATTCAACTGGAGAAGGGCTCGTTTAAGCAGAGTTCAGTGTAACAGCTGTTCGTACTACCGTACGTCGTTGGTGGGCTGATTATGATGATGACACCAACCTGTGCCACCGGTGACCAACGCTTAAGCGCGTGCTAACATTTACTGCAGGAAAGTCTAGAGTACAAAGGCAGACTACTGTACAGCGCGCATGCATAGAGTTCGGTTTTCGCTGGCTTAAAGTGACACGACCACCTGAAGAACGACGCACAGAATTAAGTATTTGAATTTTTCGCTTTAACGGCGCTAAGTGCGTGGCAGTGTCCGCTGCGCTCCATGACTTCTCTTTTAGCCTGTTCTGACCTCTTCCTTCGTCAACATGGGCAACTTCAATGGGCACGGCGCTTGTAGTTTATTTAACCAATGAGAAGCCCCGAGTATTCACGTGATCTTCAAGCGGGCAGCACGTTTGGACGACTACGCGCTCTCGGTGACGTCACAATGCAGGGTCACCAGAACGGCACGGATCACGTGGGGGACCGACGTTGACAGTTGATAGGCATGAAAAACAACGCCGGTGATGACGCTTACGCCATGAATGGTCAGCTAACAGTTGCATACTAAAATTAACGCCCACAGTATGCTTGAAGGTGGTCGCCCAAGTGTGGGGCTTTTGAAAAGCCGCAGCACATACGGTTTCAACTCGAAACGAAAGTGTCTGAGGAGCCTTGGCTTTGTTCGGCGAGCTGAAGCACTTGACTGACCGCAGTCAGGACTTGCACTGCACTTGTTGCTTTTTTTTTTTTTGGACTCTGTGATCTATCTGATAACGTGCAAATGGCTCTAATTGCAAAAATGCCGCTTCCTTTCGACTTCTAAGTTCTTTCGATTGGGGGCAGTGTGTCCTGAATTTTATTCCTTTTCACCCAAACTAACGAATGTACACAGCAGCAAGGGGAAGAATATATAACTTTGTAGTATGCTTGCTGAGTCTTCCCACTGATTTCCATGCAGGTCAGCAAGGTCCGCATCGAGAAGTGTCAGCAGTACGAGACATGCGAATCCTGCCTCGCTTCTCGAAACCCCTTCTGCGGTTGGTGCTCCCTCGAAAGAAGGTGAGTAGGCTTCTCAGTATTTCTTTGTTCTCTGCAAATCACGCTCGCCAGAGCCAGGCCGTAGAGTCGCTGCTCCACCTCTGACGGCGCCGTGTGTAGCGCTCAAACCCCCTTCCTGCTGGTAGAGTCGAAAAACACGTCTCGCAAAGCGCGCATCACGCACTAAACGACGCCCTTTCACCGCTATACCACACGGTGCGTATATCGCTCCACAGATGGCGCCACTGCCCCCCCCCCCCCCTCCCTTTTCAGATTTTATTTCTCTCTTCAACACTTCCCTGTGCATTTTTTTTCTTCTTGCCGCAAACAATGGCGTAAATTTTCATTTTCCCGAGCTCTGCACGATATTCCGGGTGGGAGTGAAGAACGAGTGAGAACGTGTGTGAGGAGGTGTGCTGGATGTACGAATGGGTGGTGGTGGTCCGCGTGCTTTTTTTTACAGCCATCATTTCACGCTCGGTTTACGAGCCTATAAAAAGCGGGCGCGCCGCTTGGAGATTTGGTTATAAGCATGCGTCGTCCCCTAGGTGCCGCCACCTCCTCACCCCTTTACCCTCCTCTATTTCTCTTTCAAAGCTCCGGTGCCGCAGAGCCCGCAACCGCGCGCTCGCTTCCGACGTGGTTCGTGTTTTTTGTTCTGCATCTAGGCAGTGAAAATGTGCGGTTTTCGTACGCGAATGTTTCGCAATCGGGCTACAGCAGCGCCGCAAGTGGTGGAAGTGGGGATGTTGGTGGTGGCGCTGTCGGCGGGGGAGCGAAACCGCGACGTAACAGAGCGTGGCGGAACACGAAAGAAAGAATGGAAAGAATGAAATGAAAATGTGAGAGGGGAAGAAAAGAGAGGCAGAGAGAAAGAGAGAGGGCGAAAGAAAGCAACATAGTGTATACACTGCAAGCAGCCCGTGAACAGAGGAAATACTGCGCTCTTATGACCCCTGCCTGCAGCGGCGCTATTGCTGGGCCCTTCGCGGCAGTGGTCATAACATCACGGCGGTCGCGATAACAGGCTTAGGCTTGTTTACGCGCGGTTCAAAGATCAGCAGTAAAAGTAAAGAGGGGAGAGGGCGTGGAAACGTACACGTGAACATACGGAGGAGACAAGGCGAGCTCAAGTATATGAAGGCATTGCAAAAAAAAAAACAAAAGGAACAACCAAGCGAAGAATGGAAGGAAGCCCGTATTAAAACTGTACTAACAAGCATTTCCGGAAGAAAAGGCAAAATTCCAAAACAAAAGGTGGGAAAGCTGTAGCAGGGCAGGGGGATCAAATTAAGCGAATAAACAAGCTGGCTTCGAAGATTGCGTCTTGTCTCTACTATATAAAGAGACCTGTGTGGGCGGAAACTGCGGGCAGCCTGCAAGCAAATCGAAGATGGCCCCTGCGCGAAGATTGAGAGCGTTAAAACACCAGATACTCCGCCTTCCTCCACCCCTTCTTCTTTTCCCTTTAAGGATCCACGTTGCATCCTACTTCTCGTCTTGCGCGGATACAGTACTTCCTCCTCCGAGAGTCTGGAAACCACGGTGTAATCTCGACGGAGCTATTTCGAGTAAGAAGATACTTGTTTTCCGGGCATCGTAGTAAGTGAGGGGAAAAAAAAAAAAAAACGTGATTAGATATCGACTAGCAGCGGAAGAGGCTGGTGGTCGTTGTTGCTTTTCCGGCCGGCCGCTTCCGGTGTTTTTCCCTTTTGGTTCGGCATCCTCGTAGATGGCCGCGACGGAGTCATCTGAGAGCTTGCGGTGGATGCTTCCGCGAGCGCCTGCTCCGCCGCTATACCGCCGTGGAGAGAGCATCTGCCGGACTGTTCTTTGCGGCATCACACGTGTAGGGTTGGTCGAGCCTGCCAATTTGCAGCCACCGCCCTCTCCGTCGTTACAGCACCGTCACTCCTGGGAATTGGAGGAACGTTCTTTTTCGCTGTTGTTGTTTTGGCCCGTGGCTAGAGCGCGCGGGAAACCGCTTCAGTCCCGTGGGTCTCACCGCGCTCCGAGGAAGTGAAGACTAAAGCGGTTAATCTCTGTTCTCTTGTTTTGATTGTTTTTATTTCCCGTCTTTGTTTTTCTCTCTCTCAGTGTAGTTTAACTTAGTGTACACGCGAAAAGGGAAAGTCTCAGCTGTGCTCGTCTGTAGGAAGGCGCGGGATGGCGACAAGAAGGAGCTTTGAATTTTTAACTCAGGGGTTGTAATCGTTAGCGATTCTTTCGCCCATCTACTGTTTTACTGATGCTTTGGTTTTAGTCAGAGTTACGTTCGAGGCGGCTGGTAATGCTTGCCATCTATCAGTCTTGACTTCACCGGTGGGATCGACCAATCAATCGTAGTGGGGTGTAAGAATTAACCCTAGAGGAAGAGGAGCTAGAAAGCCCGCCCCTTGGTTCGCGCCCTTTTCTTTCAACTATTGCAAACTTTCCACTTTGAGATTATTACGCCAGCATTTCTTTTTTTCTTTGAAAATATTCACCTATTGAAGGAGAGATGTTTCTCTTGGATAAGTTTGCCCATTCTCGGCGAATACGTGTGCCGCAAAGACAGCGACTGTGTAGCGAGAGCGGGTCATTGAACTTTGTCGCCGAAGCCAAAAAAAAAAGAAACAACTGTGCGCAAAAAGAAGTACAATTACTTCGCTGGTAGTACTGCATACAGGAGAAATAAGAGATTGCCTTGGCGTGTCCATCAATATCATGCGCTGTTCTCAGTTGATCAGATAGTGTTGACGAAAGACAAAACGATGCACTCAGCTCAATCACGGCCTTTCATTTCCCTTTGCTTTGCTTCTTCCACATATAAGTAGATTAGAAACCATCCCATTTATGTTCGAAAAACGCGGAGCCGCGCATCTTAGAAAAAACGCGCAGAACAGATCGCGGCGAGAGCCTAATATCACGTTACGAAATGCAGATTAGGAGTAATGTCCTTCCGGAAATAGAGCGTCATCTGAGCGCGTCGCAATCCGCCCACTCTTCCCGGGCGCCCCAAGAAATCTCGAAAGAATTTCCCCAAGAAGTTCCCATGATTGCATTTGCCGGAGCACGGAGCGGAGCGGTGGAGGGAGATTGTTGTCGGGAGACGGCGCTCATGGCCCAGGAGCACGCAACAGAAAGACGTGAAGTTTAGCCGCAATGCTCGTGGCCGCAGAAAGCTAAGTAATGGTCTTTCGAGCTTCCCTTTCCCTCTAAGCACTTCCTTTCCCCCGCCACTTGTTTTGCTTTTCGCTGCGGCTTGCTGCACTGAAACACGATTTGAATCCGAATTCTGATTGCTTGCGATGTCGCAACTGAGCTCCAAATCTCTCTCCCTCTCTTGCTATCTCTTCCCTCGACCAGTGCTGTTGTTTCAAGAGAACGTGCATTCAACTATGTTTCCTTCTTTCACGAAAACGTGAAGACACCCTAAGAGTGAGTGGTTAAGAGCTCTGAAATTTTAATGTGGCTGGTCATTTACTGCTGCGCGGAGGAGTGGCTGCGTAGTCGAGAGTATTTCAGCCATGTGTGCACTGGGTTACAAAAGTAGCCGTCCTTTTTTTTATAGTTAGTCTTTTCTTGTTTCTACCCGATTCTTAACCACAATTTTCTGCGGCATCTTGGCGTTCTCCTTCCTCTTTAGGACTAACTGATCATCCCACGCTCAAAGAAGTCTCCACAGTCCCCTCGGACAGGAAGTGCTTGTAACTCTTCCAAAGTTAACCCTACATATTCAGGCAGCGCGCAAAGAGTTTTCCTCGCTCTCAAAGACGTCCTGGTGTCTCTGCGCGCTCATGCATTTTTCTTAATAACGGATAGTCGAGTGCGCTGCTCAGAAATCAACGGTAATTAATAATGCATGACACATCAAGTGCTTCAGTTTTCATTTCTTTTTTTCCTCAGTCCGCGACGCCCAGTCAGCCAGGAGGACAAGGAAAGAATTCAGCACATGGATTCATTCAGCACGATTTGGGCGCGGCCCGTCTGGGGGCGCTGCAAACTCTTGAAGCACAAAATATGGACTCAAGGAAAAAAATAAAAGTAGCACTTAGAGGTGCGGAAATGAGCCATTAAGGAAGGAAGCCAGGCTGTTCCTTTGTTCCCGCAACGAAACAAAGGGGGCGTTAGCCACGCGAACGCCGCCTCCAAGTTGCCGCTGTTAATCACACGACACACTCGCTCGAGGCAGCTGGGGCAACTATGCCCGGCTGGTACTGCAGAGAAGCGAGAGAACAACAAGACCTTTTGCGCGACTTTTAAGCACCGCGGAGTTCACGCTGTGAACGCTGGTGGCCGGCAACGCTGTGTTTCCCGAGCCGCGCGTTATTCAGCCGTTTAATCGCGCTCCAGTTAGCGGCGATGAAGCGTCGCCTAGCGCTGCGGAGCAAGCGGCAGACGCCTCAGTTATTTTTTTTTTTTTACCGCTCTAAACAGACACGAAGGACGAGTGAAGTTAAATACTTTGTCTGACTAAATCTATGCAGCGCGCTCTTAAAGCCCGGGATGCAGTGAGCTAAGGAGAGACAAAATTCGATATCCTTTTCTTACGTGGCTGCATTTCGTATACGGCCACCTTATTTATTGGTTGCCTTCATAACTGTTTGCCAACTGCACGGAACACAGACACGCTCTTTGTCAGGCCAATCACGCACCTACTATAGGTACCAGAAGTTGCTGGCCTCAGTTGAAGAGATAAAACTAGTTCGGAGCAATCTATTTTTTGGAATTCTATTGTGAATCATTCACTCGGTGTCACGGTTAGTAACAATAGAAGACAACAGAAAAAAAAAACTAAGAAAGGCGATCATTACGCGCATTCTCGCTGTCGACTGGGATTATATACTAATTTAATTAATATTTACTATTCCATTCTGATTCTTCTCACTTTATTGCACAAGCAGGGCTGCGCCCCTGTTAATCCTTCGAAATTTTCTAGCGCCTATGACTACCAAACTTTAAAACAGGAGAAAAGGAATCGCTAAGCTAGATTGGATAACGTCACACGCAAAAGAAAGGCCAGCGTCCGCGTGCTCAGCAACCAATCATCATAACCAACGATAATATATCAAAGGCAGCGGCCAATAACAAACCATGCTTATGCGCAGACTTCCACGCTTATGCTTATGCTCAGACAGCCCGATTAGCCGAAGCCGGGCTTTAAGTACAGCCTCTGCAGCGGTGCACGATTTTAGCGATGCACATGAGCACCCTTGTTGAGTGTCGTCGTCGTCAGGCGATGCGAGGAACAACGAACGGTGTGCGTTCGTGTGTGTGCACGCGCCCGAGAGATGGCGCGGGGATCGCCGTCGCCGGAGGAGGGGCGTCGTCGCGGAAGTGGCATTTATCGCGCCCGACGAGAATGGATGTCGCTAATACGATGATGCATGCTCGGAGGGGTTACGCGGGGAACCTGGCTGAAATTAATAAGAGAAAAAGAGAGAAGACAAAAAGAAAGAGATAGAAAGGAGGAGGAACAGGGGGTGGAAAAGCTCGATGAACGCCCCGAGGCGACGTTCCTCGTCGACGTCGTCTTGGAGGGTGTGCGAATAACGACCGTCGTCAAGAACGCGTACTACTATACACTCCTCTGGGCCTCGCGCTCAGTGACTTCGAGATATCCACCTTTTCCTCTCGTTCCCTAGCGCTGCTTGCAGTCACTTAAAGTGCTTGCGCATACTTACTTCGAGGATTATTTTTATTTTTATTTTTACGGCTTGTAGGATGAACGAGCAGAGGAAACAGCGGACGAACGTTAGCGCAAGAAAAGGGAACCTCGGGAACAAAAAATAACAAAAAGGAACAAGACCCACGGAGTAGCGATGATGAAAATTTATCGCTATCATACACACTATAGGCTTTATTCGCGGTGCCTCTATCGCCTTATATACAGTCTCGGCGCGTCGCCATTGTTTCTAGCTCGCCATGCATCCATCTATGTGTTTCATCCTTTTTTTTTTCTTTAACGTCGTGTTCCCGCTCTCTCCTTTGTTAGCAAACTCGCCTCAGTTGCCGAAATGGCTGACGGAGTTTTTTTTGGCGTGCTCTTAAAGAGCAGAGGCTCGGCGGCGTTTTTCTGAGAACGAAGACTAATGGCTGCCTGAGTCGACGCTGATATTAGAAGGGCAAAAAGAAAGAAACAAGTGTAGAAGCAAGGAGATTACACGAGATGACTCATGGCGATTCATGCGCCGACTTCACGACGAAGCTCCAGCGTAGCGCTTTTTTGTTCCTTTCTCATCGCGTGTTATTGTGTTGATAAAGACTCGCACAGTGAAGGAGTTGGGTTCCTCCCCTCTTCCCCACTTTATATCGTTATAAAACAAGGTCACTTGTAGTTCTTAACTGTATAATATGTGCACACCACATGACATTTCTTCTTGGGACACACATTCTGCGCAGTCGCATAATTCTAAACGTCTTGCACAAAGACTACTTGTTCATCATTTCTCTGGTTTCCATGTGGCTACATTTCCTCATTGCCATCATCATAATCATGATCAAAGGCATTTTCCCCCTCATCTTATATTAACTTTTTCCTATGCCAGGTGCGGTCATCATATCCTCGTAAACTTCCTGTTATAATCTGCTCACTTCTCTCTGCCGCCTCCCCCCATACATACATTCCCTTCAAATCCACTTCGGTGCCGTATGGAATATCTTTACTCTTCATTGCACATCCCCCTCATGTCCATTCGTTCTTGGTCCTTAACTGGCGTTTGCTCACTGATCCACTCTCTGTCTTGCTTTCTCGTATCGTTGCTTCCGTTCTTAACATGTATCATCTTATACGCGTCAAACACAAATGCCGTAGCTTGCCCACGGTCCTGCTATCATTTCTACAACATCTCTGTCGCTTTAAATAGCTGTTCACTTCTATATGCGCGCAACGTCCACTGCACGTTGGACAAAATATGCAAATCTAAAAAAAAAAAATTCAGCAGCCAATTTTTCACCGCTGTAGCCATTGTACAAAACAGCGTAGTAGACTCCCTCAAAGCATCCCCCACCTCAACTATCTACACAGCTCTCCGAAAAAACTACGAGAAGGTGAGCTGGGGCTCTCCACTTGGACACGCGTGGAAAAGAGCAGATAAAGGCGGCCGTTCGGCTGCGAGGGAAGTGCGACTCTGATTCCGTGTTCTCCGGCGCCTTCTCTGATAATTCTTTTCTCCTCTCCCTCCTTTTCCTTTTTTCCCTCTTTCTTTTTCATCGCCCAGTCAGAGTGCCACCGAACTGGCCCTTATTCTTTGTTCGCTTCGCGGGCGTCCAAGTCGCCAGTACTACTCGTCTTAATTAGTTCCTTGAATGTCTTCTTTGTCCGAAGTGAAGCGCCTTTGGGTTTTCGTGATTAGGTAGCGCCTTACCGCTCTCCCATCCCCCCCCCCCCCCCCCTTCCCCTCGCTTCACCAACCTCTGCTTCGTTCAGTCGTGCAGTTTCTTGTTCGTACACTCTTCGCGGCTTGTTCTTTGTTTAGTGCTATACACCTCCTCGTTCACTCGGGTGTTCTTTTGGTTCATCGGACCGAGTCCGCGTGGCCGGAAAGAACGCGCCTGTAATTAAGTTATTTTTCGTTCCTCAGTTGCGGACAAAGACGCGTCTTGGCTTCCACTTTCGTGTTCTTGCTTTCCTCACGGACTTCGATAATAAACTGCGCCTGTCAAAGTGATTGCGCTGCTCGAACCCGTATTCTCGGTTTTAGTTTTCTTAGCTGAATAAAAAAAAGGAACGAGAAAAAAGCAAGGCAAACCAAACGTGAAGAAGCCGTACGCTTAAGTAAACAGAGAAACGGGAACGTTTTTTTTTCTTAACGTTGCCTGTTCGTTTCCCTAGAAGTGCGCCCTTTTCCTTTCTTTAGAATATTATAAAAGAAAAGTACGCACACACGAAAACATAATTTCTTTTTTTTTTTTTGAACTCCTTCGTAAACGAGCATTTTGACCTCTCCGTTCGTTGGGTTAACGTACTTGTGCGAACGTAAAGAAACATGTTCCGAAGCCTGAATTCACGGGTTTAAAACGCTAAGTTACCAGTTCCAAGAACATCCTAACAGATACAGGCTCATTGCTTCGCCTCATCGCTTCTTTGCGAAGCACATGGCAAGTTCCCGCCGTAGTAAGAACATTGAAACAGATCTACAAAACACCCGAACATTTGAGGCAACAACGGTTAATGTTCAATCGAAAGAAAAAATTCTGCGCCTCTCTTTAAAACTGTTGAACTCCAAGCCTTTTTTGTTTACTTTCCACAACCTCGGTTGAACAGGCGGACCGCCTTCTTCCTTTCGACAGCGAGTGAACCCTGAATCAACCAGTCTTGCGGGTAAACTCGCTCCAGCGCGCCGTCGAGGCTTTCGCGGTGCCAAACTCGGTTACCGATAATTTATGGCGAAAAAGAAAAGCTCGCTCCCACCGCTTACGCCCAACGCGCCGCAAGGCGGCGCTCTGGTTATGCTTGCCGTCCATGACATCTGCTGTCTTTTACAAGGCAAAGAAAATTCCCTCTTTTTCTTCACTTTTTTTATGACCTGCCTCGTACAAAATAAAAATAGCACGACAACGTTCAGCTCTCATACGCTTTCTTCAACTTGCCTGACGAACCTTGTAACTTTGTGTTGAGTTCTTCTTCTGCATTTACATTTCTTGATTCTTCCTCTTGGAAGACTCGGAAGAGTGATACGAGGTGGGTGCGGGTGGGATAATGAGAAAAAAATAAAGCGTGTCGAAGGGGCGGGTGTGGGGGGGCTTCACCGATACTATGTTTCATGAAAGTAGTTGAGGCATGGAAAGCGATAAGGCGAGTGCTTTGACGCTGTCAAGGCGCTCATGGCTCCTCCGTTGCATAGAGCTGGTCGCTTAATATTGAGTTCAACTTAGCGAAGAAGTTTCAGTCAATTCTACCGAACAATAAAAAAATAATAAAAACCGCCTGCTCTTTCTTTTTAAGTTTGGCGCTACGCAAGCCGACTGGGCTTGGGGAACTTGCTACTGCGGGAAAGAAGAGTTAATTTGAAAGGCTGAGCATATCGATTATATCGAGCATACGTGACAGTTTTCTGCCTGTCATTTCTTTTGATTTTTTGATAGATTGATATAATTAAAGACCGGAACCTCGCACTCATTCAGAAGACCAATGTTTTTGAGTGAACGAATCTGGAGCTGGAATTGTTCGTCGCTATTTAATAAAGAGAAGGTGCGGCGGGGGGAGATCGCACGTTTTGGGAACTGCCATTTTGAAAACATGGTTGTGAGGACAGAACTTACCGGCATCGAACAGAGTATCGTCTCTAATGGCATAATCATATGTCGCTGCGACATAACTGGCCATGCCACGACTACAAAAGGGGGTCCTCATTTACAGCTCCAAACGGCCGGACTCAAGCATTACTTGGCTTCTAACGCAGCCCAGCGCTTGGCTTGGGTCGGCCAGCAGACATAAAGTCTATTAGCTCTTGTATAGACTGGTACCCAGCTCCTCTGTGGCTTCATGTTAAGCTACCATAGCCTTTTTTTTTTTTTTTTCACGTGTTTCCCCATAGCGGAATGCTTGAAGCAGAGCGTACGGACGCAGTCCACTTTAAATCATCCTCTCTGCTTTTCTTTCTCCAAGTTATCGCATTATCCACCAACCGCTGGTTTATAAAAAAAAAATGAATATTTTAATGCGTTCTTACTAATGTATTTCACGTTTCTCCGGTCGTTCCCTATGCCTTCGCAGGTGCACGGTGAAAGCGCAGTGCCAGAACGCCACGGGTATCCTAGCCGAAAGAAGCAGCTCGGCGCGGTGGCTGTCGCTCGGCTCGAACAAGTGCATCGACTTCCTTGCCGTGCGGCCGGACCAGTTGCCCTACAAGTCAATGTCCATGGTAAGGCTTCGGACGAGAAAACCTCGTGGCATTCGCAACAAAAGCTCGGGACATCTTGAACGTCTCGAGCAGCGCACTGTTCAGTAAAACAATTCGTTAGAGCTGGGATCTGCACTCGCAAATTATTGAAAAGCAAGGATTTGAGGAAAGCTGTGCACTACGGTAGCAAAATAGGGCTTTATTTTGAGTAATACCATTGAAGGACTATGGTAATACTAAGACAGTCATATCAGCGTAGCAGCTATTGTAATTTTCTGCACCACGTAATAAATATGCAGATCTTTTGAGTACTAGCGTTATTGCGCACCATTCGCATAATCATCATCATCATTACCTAATTACGCAATGCAGGGGATGTAGTTAGAATACGCATGATAGTCCTGCGCAAGCGTTGTGCCAGCAGATCTTTTTTGATGACTTCCTTAGTAATGAGAGGGTCAGTGCAACGTACGCAATGTTCGTAAGCGAACAGCTTGCCAACAAAAAAAAAAAAGGAGTGTCTCTTCAGGTTATTATAACCGAGTTACAATACAAGTTGTATACAAGTTATTGTAACCAGTCTTGCGTCGTGCTAGCTCAAAAGAATGCTTTGATTATTGAAGGTACACACGACACGCGCACATATGTATAGGCCACCCACACTCCAAACTTGGCCTTTGGATATATATTTGCTGTCACAAGTTTGTGCATTCTTATTGCTTTAAACGGTGCTGTCTTCTTTTTCCTCTGGACCGCTTGAATATACGTGGCTTGAACTCAACACTGGCGGGCATGTATCGCCTCAGCCGACTAAAAAGATTGCGCTCCAAAATAAGCCTTCACTTTATTTCTGTTCGAATAGTGGGCACTCTGTCTTTGCTACTTGGTAATCTCAGTATACCATTGACATAAAAAGTGGTCAGAATGTAGTATAAGACCCCTTGTCCTTTCCGTATCCTACGTGCCGCTTAGCTTCTACCAGTGGTCAGTGTCCTTGAACGATATCTTAAGTGCCAAACACCACGCGCTTCAATAAGAAAGGATGAACTGCCGACCAAGGTTCGTTCGTTGTACTTAATTCTGGATCCACTGCTCGGCTTCAGCTGAGGACACAATTCACGTTAGCTTCGAGAGGAGCGGAAAGCCAATAGGTGATTGAGATTGCTGAATTAGCGAGCAGTCATTCTTTGCTCGCGCACCCCAAAACTGACGCGTCGGCACACCACCCTTCCCCGCACCAGAATGGTGCAGTATTTATGCGGTAGAGCACTCAAGTTGGCGAACAGACTTGGTTAGAGCGCAACTCCACCGTACACAAGTTATTTTTTTGCTGACTTCTACCCCTAAAAAAACGTCTAACAACAATGGCTTTTGTACGTGCCTCACGCCTACAGCTTGGCATATGCTGAGCAAGAACTACTGCACAACCAAATGTCTGAGCGTTCTACGTACTTTTAATAGCCTACGCGCTTACTGCACGCAACTAATAAGGGCAAGCACTCGAGAGCGCGCATTCGTTCCTATAACACTTGCAGCGTCGAGTCCGCCGGCTGTACAAGAGCCATGCACACGAGCATATATAATACATAGAGCGACATGCTGCGCGAGCGGAGGGAGACCAGCTTCGACAGCGCCTGCGAAGGAGATAAAGACGGCTTCTTTTTTTCGTTCCTTTACTTCGCTGCTCCAGCCAGCGGCTCAAGTGGTCCCGCGGCTCAGTCAACTCGGCTAGCTCGAGGCCATTTTTTTTTCGGTGTCTGCATCAACATATTAATTGAGTTAAGGACTCGGCAAATGCGGCCGCTTTTGCGGCTCGCCGTCCGTCCGATAAACCACTGCCAGCCACTACAGCGCGAAGCGAGCGCTGAAGCTTCTAGCTGTGCCGCTGTCGCCTTGAGCACGCGCACTCCCGAACACGCTCGCAGCGATTTCGCTTGCAGTTATGTACTTCGCTTGGCTGGAGAGAGCGTGTAGGGTGGCGCCTGGAGGATCCGTTATTCGCTCTATCTTTTTTTTTTTCATCTCTGTTGAGCCCCTTCGTTCGTTCTGTCTCCCGCGTAACACTTGCTTATCTTTTTTTCTGTTGTCGCCCGCCTCTCTGGCTCATAAATATTCCCCCGATTATCACCGGCCTCAGCGTGCGTAGCAGCGAGGGGAAGGAAGCGCGCACTGTATTCTTCATCCTTACCCTCAAGTCTTGTTCAAAGCTTCCTTCGCCTCTCACCAACCTCGCCATAGCGCGACGCGCAAGAGAGGATCCCGCGCTGGTTCTGTTCTTAGTTTTCTTCCGCGCTCTCCCAGGGCCGACTTGTTCGCTACTAATTCAATTGAGACTTGTTATGACAGTGGTTTGGGACCTCTCGCCAAATGAAAGTATAGCTCGAGCACCTCCACACTCCCGATTTATATTTTTTTCTTCTTTTTTCGTCCCCCCTTCAGCCGGTCCATCCTGCTACTCCTGACTCTCACACGCTTTTCGGAGCAAGGCCCTTGAAGCGCGGCGTTGTCGGCCCGGCCGACTTGTTGAGCGCCAGGTGCGGATTGCGGGTCCCTCCGGTGTAGGAAGAGGAGAGAAAAGAATAATAAACACCGCCGCGCGGACCGGGCCGAGAAACGCACTCGAACTCAATAATGCCGCAGCCGCCCTCGAGCAGAGACAACAGCAGCGCTGAGTGTTTCAAAGTGGCCTCGGTCTTGTGCGAACTTGCGTGTAGCGTAAATAAAGCGCAGACCGGAATTCCCACCCTTGTCAGGTGGAGAATGCAGGAGGAGGACGATTCGTATTTGGGGGAAGCGCAGGTGTGAAATTTGGCCTGATGTTAAGGCATGCTTTCTTTCCTCTATGTGCGTTGATATTTATTCCATTTTATTTGTCGGATTACATACATAAGCAGAATAGTTCGAAGGATAGTCCTGAAATATTCAAAAAAAAAAAAATTCCACATCACTTCATCAGTATCCGTCGCAACCACTGAAGCCTTTGGACGAGACCTCTATAGTTCGACGCACAAGGGGTGTAACTGTAGGCAGTATTTATAACGGAACGGCGGCGATCGTAAACGACCCACTGAAAAGAACATACACACATAGGTGGCTATGTTCGTCTCGAGACACACGACACACACAGGCACACACAGGTGCCTATGTGTGTCTCGTGTGTCTTGCATGTCTGCCGTTTACTCCTGGCGCGTTTATGCAAAAAAAAAAAAAAAATGTCAGACGCTTTAGCATGGCTAAGAGCGGAATATCGTGCAGTAGCACCAGTTACGGCGGGTACTTAAGGTTTTTACGTGCTAAAGGCATTTGACCTAAAGGACTTTAACATAAATGCTTTTGGCCTAAAGGCCTTCTACCTAAATGTCTTTACCAGCAGGGAATTTACCAATAAGGCATTTACCTTAAAGGCCTTTGACCTAAATGCCTTTACCACAAAAGCCTTTGGACTAAAGACCTTTACCCTGAAGGCGTTTACCTTGAAGGCTTTTACCCAGGTGTGCCCTCACCCAGGTGAAGGACTGCCAGGTGAAGCCCTACTTCCTGGCAGCTTGCCCCCAACCCGGTGGACCACCTGCCACGAAGTAGGCTTCAGGGTGGTACTTATGCCCGAAATGGGAAAATGTGCTTTGTAGTTCTACGGCACTAAAATATGCAAAACCAACTAGCTCAACAGTTCGTGCTAAGCAGTTTGGACCGTAATAATAGCTATTCTTACTGTTCAAAGTATCTGGCGCTTTTAAATGGCAACATGTCTAATGTGGCGTTGAAACTTTTACAGCGTATATCATGAGCCTATGGCCACGGCAATGCTCTATTCGTTAGCGTGCAGGTTATGCCCCCCCCACCCCCCACTTGGTTTTTTAATCATGACTTTCAGGGAATGCGACTTGGATGTTATGATATGGAGCCTGTTTATTGGAAAACTGCTAGTAAACCCCTTCGTCGTGTTTCATTTCAACCGCACACACAGGCGTATATCGTATGCCCGACTAATTTTAGCGCGTGTTAATGAAAAATTAAATGTATGCCTTCGTCATTTCGCTCCAGCGCATCTAGTCGTCACTGAGGAACGTGTTTGTTGTTAATTGTTCACATGTGTCTTTAGCAATAAGGTATGAGCGGAATGGGCTGTAAATTTGAGCGGATGAAAATGGAGTTGGGGCGGAACAATGTACGACGCCGACGCATCAGGAGCACAGATACCGTAAGTGGTTCGCTTTGTCGCTAACCTAACAGCGACTGTTTGCTCGAACAATGATCGAACAATCACTCTTAGGCTGTTCTAACCATAGAGGCTTTTCATTTTTCGTCATGACAGTACAAGATGACTGAGGACAAATACATTTTCCGAGATTCAGCCGATATAGGGTCAGTGTCTGTTACGCAACCGTCAGAGAAAGGTTTTTTTTTTTTTTTTTGCAATCCGCTAGCTTACAGTGCTTGCTGACAGCACGACGGGGAGTTTGTTGTTTCCATGACAACAAACAAGTCTGGCAATCCAGACGAGTGGCAACCCTCGTTAGACCTAGGAGATGAAAATTGATGCGCGAATCTCGAGAAATGAAGAAATTTCCCATTCTTAGCATTCGGATATTAAAAGTTGAGTGGAAATGAAAGCAAGCTAGAACGCCCATAATTTGCCAATAAATGCCTCAAAAAGTACAAATCGAAACCAGTCTGGCTTAGACGGCTCTCAACTTCTTTCATTGCCGCCATAATGTTTTTGAATGACACTGCAACGCCACTGAGCGGCGCATTCATTCTTGAAAAGAATCAGTGCTTGCCTATACGGTTTCTACTGCCTGCTGTTCGAGCGCTGCACTCAAACGCTCAAAACAAGACGTTGTGTCACGTCAAACCCTCACTTAAGTTCATCATGGCAAGAAGAGGGTAAGAAAACGAAAGAAACGCGGGCAAGTTACGTTGTTTAGTTCGCGAGCTGCAGCAGCAAGCAAACCAAAGCGTCACAGAGACGTAAATGCCAAGAGTGCGCAGCTTAATTGGGGGCGCTCGTATACGAATAAGAAGCACAGCCCTGCCAGAGGCACGCCAACCGAAGCAGGCGGCCATGGAGGGAACAAAGTGAGACGCAGCGAAGCTCTGTGACAGAGCCCGTGTCAGACGCTGACAAGCGTGCAAGAAGAAGGCCTTATTGAAAGAATTATCCACTCCCTCACTGAACTCCCTACCCGTAACGCTCTACCCCTTTTTCTTTACGCTCGCGAGCTTCGTTCCCTATTGCAGCGCGCAAAGTGACATAGGGTAACCTTCCTACTGAATGACAAGACGGGAAAAAAAAAGGATAAGAAAGGAATGTAGGCTCCTCCGCTCACTCAACCACGCGTCGCATGATACGCGCTTTACTAGCAAGGGAGCTTGCAACGCACTCGCGCGCTATAACACTAAAGGCGCGCCGATCTGCTCCGGGCCCGGACTGATGGCTTGGCTTGGCTCAGCTTGGCTCGGCTCGCGGCTCTGCCGCGCCGCCGAGCAGCCTTAATTGGGAGTGACAGTTTCGCAAAAGCGTGCATAATCGAATTTGATTGGACGAAGAGCGCACGAGCCGGCGGCACGCCGCGACGCCGAGATGAGGATGACACTGCCGACGCCGCACCAGGCGTTGCTGAGCCGATGGTGACTGCGTTGCAATAGCTTCGCCTCTTTCTTCTCTCACTCTCTCTCTCTATTCTTCTCCTCCTCCTCTCTTCATGGATCTGCCCACGATCACCCTCACCCCTCGACTTGGCGGCACGCGTGAAGTTCACGGCGCGTTCCGCTAAGGAGGACGGGGAGGGGAACGACATCCAAAGGGTAAACGCCTGCCTGACTTTTAATGAAAAGGACAGCTCGCCCACGCAGTGACGAACGAAGAGCGCCCTCTCGGGCGTGCGTGAAGCCGTCCGAAAATGCGCGCGTCGTGCGACCGTTAGCGCGCGAGTGGCGGGCAGCTTGCAACGGCCTTTCCAGGGACACCCGAGTCATTCCAGTCTGGTGGCGAAGAGCGTCGTCAGAGCTGTGCGCGTTCTCGAATGGCCGCGTGCGCAGTTGACGTCTTAACAGATTCAGGCGGCAGCATATGCGTGATCCGATAGAAGATGCGCTGCGCATATTCTCGAAAGTAGGCTTCTATAGAGGTGCGTTCTTTCGCATTTTGTAAAATTGGGCTGAGTACGAAGTTTGCGGAGCTACACTAAGGGCAGCGTGAGGCCTCTTTGAAGTCAAGGCTGAATGCAACTGAACTGCCGGACATAAAACGATCAAAGACAAATGCAGCATTTAACGTGTAGTCCTAAACACGTTTGATTTAGTTGAAGCCAACCTTTTCGGCACATTTCTCAAACCGTGCCTCCGTTCCACATCTCGTGCAGGTTGAAACCTTGAGACGCGACTGTTTCGTAATAATCTCACGGATGATGTCACAAGAAATCCACAGGGGCATCTAATTTCATTATGTTCAGGCAGCGTGAAAGCATTAGCAGCTGTTGATGTCTTTATCGGAAGTTACGTCACTTTTGGTCTGGTGACGTGGCTTCCCTAAATAATTATATCAATTCGTTCTCGTCCTACCGTATGCTAGCCGTCCAGGTTAGCTCAGTTGGAAGAGCGACTGCCCCGGTGAGGTGATGGTCCCAGATTCGAACCCCGGACCAGGGCGAATTTTTCCTTAACTAGGAAGTTTCTCTGGAAGCTCTACAGCTTTCATTTGTAGCCATTTCGCCGCGCCTGGGTGGAACCCAAGGAGTAATTACTCCCTTATTAAAAATGCGCTTTAAACATTGGACCACTTCTCTCCAACTAATGGGGATGCTCCTGTTTGGTGACGTCACTTTCCTCTAGCCAATAGGCGAGTTTTATTACCAAAAATACATTTCGGCCACATGAGGTTTCTCGTTCTATTGCATTAAAACGTTTTGAACCTTTGAAAACAAAATCGTAGGCTTGTCGATAGAATCGTGCATTTGAAAATTCTTTAATAACCGCCCCTTATTAAAGACAATTTCCCTACCGTTATGCTAAGCTAATTCAACTCCCAATAGTGAATGCGGAGACAATGAATTCACGCGATGTAAAAATGGCCGATGCAAGATAAAATCAAAAGCAAACACATGCACTTGACGCTGAGATAAGTTGCTTGTGCCTGTGCCAGAGCAGGGGTAACTGCAGTTCACCTTGCTACTACGGGCCTGTTGAGATGTAAGGTGCCCTGTCGTTACAGGTCGACCTGGTCATCAACCAGCTCCCGCAGTTACCGTATGGTGCTCACTACCTCTGTGTCTACGGTAGCAGCGCGCCTATCCAAGCCCGTGTTACGCACCTAGGCCTTGCCTGTATGTCTCCGCTGGTCGCGGCCAGACCACCGATACCACCGGGGAAAGGTACGTGAACATCCCGCAAAGTCAGGGCTCAGGAGTACTGGCTGAACATTTCTGTTGTAATGTGAACCGGTATAGCTATCGCATGACTTTTTCTATCGAAAATGCGCACGTAATATTAATGAATTCTTTGTGCCGTATGTCATTCACCACTCGGGAATTAATCAGGCACTATCTTTCATCACTATCTCTTATTGGCCTTTGCCTTAGAGCTGACGCTGATTACGCAACACGTTCGTAGAGTTCTCTGATTGAAACGATAAAGCCAACGGAAGCCAGGACACTACGCAGGAAAAACCGCTAATGTCTCGTGGTAGCCAGAATATTATAATTTGTTTCGCTTGTTTATTTGGATAGCTAAAACGCCCAATTAAGAGCAAGAGGAAGTGAAATACAAACAGTAAAACACACCAGTGTCGAAATCAGCAGCGTAAGATTCGCAGTAGTTAAAGAGCGGCAGTCTGTAAGCACAAATTGCAGCTTACATAATGTAGAAAAAAAAAAATTTGGCGGCGGAACTTACAAAGGTTAGGTTAACTGGACGGCCGAGAACAAGAGCATTGCACCCTTAAATGACTAAGATGAAGTAATGCATTCAACAAAAATTGTGTACTATTCTTAGGGATGAGTATTCCTAAAACGACAGAAAAGAGTGCACTCATATTGCGGTTCTGAAACGCCTTTGATGCATGTCAGAAGCTTGTTTCCTTTCCGCCGTTCTACCCAGACCATGTCGTCGTGGACTTGGCTGTGCGCTCCAGTGAAACCGATACGGACTTCATTCATCGAGAATTCGTCTTCTTCGACTGCAGCGTACACAAAACGTACGTGCACCCTCATTTTACCTGCAAGAAAGAAAATTCGATCCTCGTTACTGTGTTTTTAATAATATCTGGTGTGAGTGTGGGGGGAGGATAAAGGGTACCGTGTCCTGTGAAATCACTAAAATCCCGGCCTACCAGTTCAGTGAACGCAGCCGAGGCAGTGCTCAAGTTCTTTACACTATCAAATTATACGAATCTCGAATATCTTCTCAGTAACTTAGTCTCTATAGCTTGATGCGTTAAACCTTTCTGAAACTCGGTTTTCCTTTTCTTGTTTGCTCACATTCTGTTTGCAGACATTCTGTTGCTGAAGCTCACAACTCTTTTCGAGCTGGAGTAAGCTTGCAAAATTTCAATCCTAGAGATCTAATCTCTGAACGGTTTTCGAGAGAGCTGTATAAAATATGCTTAGCTAAAAAATTAGCTATAGTGAAGCTTGCGTTTAACTATTAACTGATTTTCAGCTCAATGATGAGCGTGGCGTGAACTGTGCCAGTCATGAAACAAAAGATTTGGATCGATGTGTAATTCCTGTAGGATTGTGGTGATTCAATGTCCAGTGAGTTTTTCGTCAGTATCAGTGCTAACTTTACGTTTGGATTTCAGGTGCAAGTCCTGCGTGATGAGTTCGTGGCCATGCAACTGGTGCCTGCACGAAAACTTCTGCACCAGCAATGCGACGGACTGTTCACGGCGTGTAATCATCGGGGAAAGCGTAAGCTTCTCCACATATCATTTGCTTTGTAGTCTTTGGCCAGCACGAACAACATCAGACGTTTGTCCTTTTTGCATTTCAGTTCTGAGTCGTTTATTTTGGCGACCTTCATTGCTTTACGTCTGGTACCCCAGGTTATTATGTCATTCGACTATCATATCGTAAGATGAGAAAATTTGGCCTTTTCGACTATTTACGTGCACTGAAGGGGTTGCTTTGCCTGCATGCTTTAGGAAGCGCATGTATTTTCGCACGATGCAGCCAGAATTTGTCGAGCCACAGCGGCGAGAGTAATGGCGTTTTGAAATTCTAAAAATGATATGACTGTCACTAACGACCGGCTACAAATCTCGAATTGCAACTAGGCATCTAACTCTATTAGTTAAACAGTTCATTATTAAAATTAGTTAAACAGCTTACTACTTAAGACGATTCAAGTGTTTTCTGGTGCCGGCCAACACTGGTAATACTATGCCACAAAAGCCACATTTTTACCCCCCAAAGGCTATTTTTGAAAATTTTTGATAGTGTTCGCTGAAACACTCGGTACACATAAAAGTATATTTTTCCTATCTTTTAATTACCTGTTACTTGTTGCTGCGCATTGTATTATAGCTTACCTACTTTTATTTCTATTTTATTTTTGTTCTGCGTGGTAATATTTTTGGTTTCAGATTTTCTTTGTAGTATTCACAGCGGGCTACCCTTTCTAATAGATCTCCAACAAGTTTCTGTTTCGCCTATTTTCCAAGCATCGGTGGCGGATCACTTACCACCCACCGCTTCGTTTCTTGCAGAACTCTCACAACTCGCTGATCAAAGGCCGCCAGCACTGTCCCAGCTTCAGCATTGACGACGAAATTCTTCTTCCGCACGAAGCGCGCAAGGAAATCTCCGTCGAAGTGAGGAATATATTGGCACCCCTGGTAAGTTGCTGCCGATCGCTGGCTCGGAAACAACTCTGTCGTCGAGGACGCATCAACAGCACCTAATTTTGGCTGATGAAGCTCCTTCTATACAGTAATATTTTGCCTGTTCCTGAAAGTTCTCAGCAAATTAACAAAGAAATGAGTAGCGGTCTAGAAAATCGCACTTTGACGGACACTCCTTATTAGCTGCCACTTAAGTAATAATATCAACATTGGCCACTGGCAATCTGTTCCAGGTGTTAGTGTTTGCAGTCGTTCTGAAATGACACAAAGAAAGATCATGTTCAGACAGATATATGTCCAATTACAACAAAAAAGCTTAGTTACGAAGTGGGCCAACGAAATGACCCCCAAAGCACTGGGATTAAGATTAAGTTGCAGAAAATTAAATCTGCCCTGCCAGGATTCAGGTAGACTTCCTGTTAAAGAACAAGTAAATGACTATCAATAGATCTTAACATCTTAACAGGTAGTCCAGTTTGCAATCCAATCCAATGCTTGCATATTAAAAAGGAGGCGTGCATGTATGGAAGAAATTAAACTAGTCAACACAAGAAAATCATTTCATTTTGTTGACAATTTCAAAAAATATATTGTATACACACAGGAGCTTGATGAAGTAATCCACCGGTTCGCTGTAAAGACATACTGCATGGTTTTTCATTGCAGTATATTGTTAACTGGCAGGAGCTAACTGTCATTCAAATATAAAGGATAAAAAAAGTCTCCGCTAAAAAAAATTCGTTTACCGCATACCGTTAGCAGGTATATATGCTCTTCAAAAATGCCTTCCCATTATGAGCAAATGGGTCGACGCAGATCCCCCACTCAGCATCTCAATCAGGCTTCATTATGTCATCAGCTCAAGCTCAACGATTTTAATAAAGTTACTCTAAGTATGCAGCGTGAAGCAGTGTTAAAGATGAGAAGTCCTGCAAATGCCTTGAGGGACGCCCGGATTGTCATTTGCGTCTCGCCTCTTGAAGCCTAAATTGATGCGTCCGTTGTTTCAAGGGTATTGATTCGTTCAGAGCGCCAAACCGAGCTAATGGTCTGGAAGGAAGCCATTTATTCTCTTTATTCACCCAAAAGAAAAGGGAGTGAAAGAACCTTTTTTTGCATACGATCCCAAGAGTGGGTCAATATTTGTATTTTTTTTTTCGCGGTTCCCCTTTTTTTGCTATAGGTGAGCCAGAAAGTGAGGGGGAAGGCTACGTGATTAATGACGTTTTTCGCGCGATGTGTAGTTGAGGCCCTTTCTCGAAGACTCTCGTCGTGTCATTTATAACAAAGAACGCTCCGCCGCGTTACTTTTGTCATTAGGACTCAACGAAATTGAAAAAAAAAATTAAAGTTGAAAGAATTTTGAAAATCTGCTCAAGTTCACTGCTGCATTTTGTATAAATGCTGCGTGTCGTGGTCGTTGGAGCAATTCAATCGAACCTCTGCCCTCGAAAAAACTTAGCGAATTCGAGGAAGTGGAAAGGCAACGAAAGTACCCGACGGAAGCTCAAGTGCAAGCATTAAGTCAACCTTTGAAGCTACTGCTGCGCGTTGAAGTGACGGTTCTATTTTTGTGTCCCTGCCAGTTTATTTTTCCTATGGACGGCAGCTATTAAAATGTACGTGGGCAAAACTATTGGCCCATTTTAGATGTGGCTACTTCCTATAGGTACTAGTGACAAAAAGATGGAATCTAAAAACAACAAAGTACGAACAGTTTCATGAACAACTAAGTCACTTTATCAGCTTGACACATTTAGTTTCATATTAACGCTGGCAAAACATAAAAACCGGTCGACAAAGTCAGGAACCACTTCTGACATATGAACAGGAAGTACCTGATTGAACAAAGCTACGTAAGCATGCTTCGCTGTTAATACTGCACTCACAGTGGCCGTAGCAAATGTTCAACGCTGTGACGTGTTCACGCGCCATCATAAAGCGATACAGTTACGCATGAACTCACTATATAGGTCCGACTCTGAGAGTGACACGTAGTTGAATGTGAGTATAACGCCACAGCATACTTATTTCACTCTTCGCCATGCCTCATGCATGTAACTTCCATATGTACTCTTGTATTTTGTCATTCTTTACTTTTGAATGTTGTGGCAAAAAGCTATCGCTATATACCTTTGTGCTCCAGGAAGGATTCCAGTGCGTCGTCGAAATCGAGGGAGCCAGAGAACGAGTCTTCGCTCGACTCCGAGACAACAAAGTCATCTGCACCGAGAGCACGGTATGTTGCGATTAAGAAGTCCAATCTTTGTTTCGGCTGTTTGGTTAAAGCGGTAGTCCAGGCCGCTGTTGAATTCGAGCCGTCGCTGTATGGCCTGCTTACCTGTGGTAGAGTACACTCTACCTGCGGGGATAGTCACCAGGAATATGTATCCTTCCTTTCTATTTATCTCCGACATAAATCTGTTCACCATTCACCGAGCAGGGACACACATGTAAACACACACGCGCTCGCACGAACGCTCATACTTCGTTAGCCTTGTCAACTTCAAGACCGTGATTTTTTCTTTTTTGGTATGATCTGTGTGAGATGACCACCTGTGTGGCATTCAAATATTCACTGCATTTACACAGCAAAATACAAAATTCAATAATTCAAATAAGTACCTGGGAAGTTACGTTGCAGAGCGCAATTCACGAACGTAGTTGTTTGACCATATCTTATGGCTTACGTCCTGTGCGCACGATCACTTGAAATGTCAAAAGGAGCGCCCCGCATTAACGAATTCTATCGCGGGAAAGCTCCATCCGAAGCCCCCACTGCATTTGCCTGCTGTGGAAGTAGGAGATAATTTCAGACGCGGTCGTCACGGCACGTGCTTGCGCAATGAACACAAGGAGAGAGACTACCACTCGTCGCTCGAGGTCCCGGTTTTGAAAAATGACTTTTCCCGCGCGATCTCAGAAAAGCGAATCGCGTTTCGCAAGAGCAGCTGGGGAGGGCCCGCATTGAGCGCGTCTTACGTCAAAGCGCGACGCTACTTTGAGTGCAGCGGTAACTACGAAGAAGAAGAAAAAATGTTGAGGGCACCGAGGAGGGTATAGTAACAGTGGCAGCAGCTGTACATCAGAGTCATCGACTGCAGCGCCCCTAACGGGTGGCTCCGTACACAGTTGCGACGACGCGCGACGCCTAACGATCCCTGCTCCCCGCGAAGCACCTAAGAAGGGGTTGAGCTATGGATGAAGCGGCATGCACTAGCGCTTAGGTTGTTTCACGGTGCTTTTTTGTTTGTTTGTTTCGTCGCCGCTGTTTCTCCGTGCTCATTCCGGCTATGAAAATGGCCGGGCCACCGCGACGCTCTTTCGCCTTTTCTTCCTTGCCCTCTCTCGTCCCCTTTCCCTCTTAAGCGCAGCCGGAGGCATTCCGCCCACGACGAAGCACTCCTGGCTTGCATCTCGTTTTCTCGCGGTGTATCACAGCCGGGCTGTAAGAGGGCGCGCTAAGGAGATCAGCAGGCGTGCTCTTAACGGGACTAGTTTTGTGCAGTGTAAGGCTGCAGCTGTTCGTGCGGGTAATGCTCGTGCCTTTTTCGGAGAGACGTTGTCGCGAACTGTCTCGTCCTTCTCGAACGCACTTTTCTCGGGAGTATTAGGATGGGCACGAGACACTTGAATGCACCCACTTAGAAACCTTTTCTCGCTGAGCATCGCCGGAAAAAGGTTGATGAACCCAAACCGGCTGGCTTAAGCAGCACACGCGCCCACCTGCTCAGGCCGAACCAGAAAGAGACAAAGTGATACAGATATTCGGAAGAAGGATTGGAGAAAAAGAGAGATGCTCAGGGACATTGGTTACCGCTCAGAAAGAGATGCAATGGACCTTCTTTTCTGCAGTGATCTGTCGCTGAAACACCTGTCTGGAGACATTCATAATTCAAAAAATTAACTAGGAGAACGGTTCGATGATCCGGTGAATGCAATGTCGTCCGTAATGTTCTCAGCCGCTAGAATATCTGACAGTGTGGAAAGGACAAAACGCCTATGTCCCCTGTCGTCAAAAAAAGAACAAAATAAAGCAGTGGTTTCCTAAAAGCTAGGGCATGGTTGAACAAGAAGAAAATAAGTCCGGATCACTTATAGCCTGGCGCGCGACGCAGCCTGCACATCCGACGTGGTGCTCCCAACTACTCAACTTCAACGCACCAGGAAGAATAGACAAAGGGGTGAGGGAGAGACGAAGCGAACGAGAGGACGAAGGGATGAAGGAGGCCACGTTGGGGAAGGGGGTTAAGCAGGAAGAGATAGAGAAGGTATGGGTGGAGGGGGGAGGTGTCCCTGTTGCCACATTCGCCTAGCCACGAGAGCGCGCTCTCACTCGCGCGACAGCACAGCTGGGCCCAAATGCTGCCCGATGGATAATCGATACGCTGTGTCGCAGAATGTAGTTAGGGAGCCATTCTTCTTGCCCGCGAGCGCCGCCACGGGGCGCCCTTGTGGCCTCGCTCTGCGAGGCGAGCTCTCCCGATGTCGGCCGCTATTCTGCCCCCTATCAGCCAAAGAATGAGCGAGCAACACCCCCACTCCCCTTTTTCTTCTCTATTGCACCCGCCTTTGTGCTGCTTTGCTTGTTGACTCCGCGGCACGGCGCTTAGCACTCATATGTCATCCGCTTCCGTATAGGGACCTAAGAGGAGAGAAAAAACTCACTAAGCAGACCCTATTGGCGGATATGCATAAGAAAACGAACAGTTCAGCTGAGATCTAGTTCTGCGGGGAGGAGGCTGCCTCTGATGAGCAAAATCTTAGGCAGCTATGCTTGCGTCAGGGTTCGAGTGTGTGAAAGGGTCGTAGAAATCGACACCACAATGGCTGAAGTAGGTCTAATGACGTGTGGAAAGGGAATAATAAATTTTACGTAGGCAGGAGAAACTATCAGTTGATATCTCGAGATGTGCGCCTAAATGCGTCATGCAACCCCCCCCCCCCCTTCCTTCCCCACCCTCCCTTTAAGTTTCCCTGTAGGGCCGGGAAAGCATATACATATAAGAGCAGCGCATCAGGGATATTGAGGGTTACGAAACTACGAATATTTGGCACAAAGGTTTGGTTATTTGGCGCAGCCGCTAGTGAAGATGGCGAATTTCAGAAGAGATATAAAAGAAGAGTAGTGCAACAACTAGGCAGCATAAAACACTCAGAAGTCTATTGTAACATTTGTGGTCAGTTGGCTAAGAGACAGAAACACTGAAAGCAAAATATTCAATGAAGTGAAGTAGCAGTCACTGACCATAGTCGAAAAAAGAAAGACGTTTCGAAACCCGTACGGGTTTCTTGTTCACAGTGAGCAGGACAAGAGCGGTGGCGAATTTATATCCGGAGAATGTGACGTAAAGATCGGGCGTAGATGCCTGGCATGGGGCCAGCGTTCTTGTTTAATGTTGCTTGTGTTAATGTTGCTAAAGCAAAATATTACGAACGTTGCTTGTTCATGTTTCAGACGCTATGTTGTTTAAATATAGAGAGGAGAAATGTTCCTCGTTCTTTAATTTTCGTAGTTATAGTTCAACTTCACATCACTTCCCGGCGTTTGTGGCTGAATCCCGCAAAGAAATTGAATCCACGATGAATACGATCTGTACTATTCTAGGCCGACCTGCACCCTCATTGTTATTTCGTCTGGCTACTGTATTGCGGCTTCGTACAAGAATAACAGAGTTGAAGGTGCCAGGATAAGGCTACAACTATCACACGTGAACCATTTCTTGCCACAGCATTTCTTCGCTGCTATCACAAGCTGTGAGGTCAAGTCTAACGCACTAAATATCGCGCAGCGCGCAAAGCTTGTTGCAAGAGCAGCCGCTGGCACAGCTCGAGATCGCCGGGCATTAAGCGCGTTATTTGTGTCTGTGACGAACGGCGGCCGTCGTTTCGATTGGTGGCTGCTTTCTTTCACCCTTTGGCCCGGCAGTAATTACAGGAACTCGGCGACACTCGACCAAGCCGCACAGAGTGAGAGAGAAAGAGGGATAGCGTGCGGTTAATGAGAAACACGTCAATCTGTCGCCCGCGTCGCCAAGCATGGCGCGGCAAGGCACAGCCGTCGCCGCCGTCCGCCCGTACGTTGCAGTAGAATAAAAGGCAGAGGCGCATTACCACTCTGGGGCCGAGTGAGGGAGCGGTGCGCGGCTGCTTCTCTGCTGTTTACTGACGAGCCAGAGACGCGCACATGAACCGGTGTGTTGCTGCTGAGGACACGGAAGCTAGAAACGCACACGCACGCACGCACGCACAGTCACAGTACATAAAGAGAAACCAAGGTTAACTGAGGGAAGGACGTAAAAACCAGGCTGACGCTTACACATCTGCCACGGCTAGTGTTAGTTCAGTGACGACATTTATACTTTCCACCAGACTGTGGCGTACACGAGGGATAAGGCTCGCCGGTGGGCTGAGTCATCTCCGAGAGCCATCACAGTGCACGGCTCTTTTTCCTTGTTCCTTGTCATTACTTAATCTACCTACTTACGGGCAGGCCAAGAATATATTTTCTCCTGGACACAGTCATAATGTTTATTCTTATGTTGCGTCATTTCTGTGCCGCTGGCTGGCGACATAACATCCGCTTTCCTTCAGGACTAATAAATTTTGCCTCGGTATAGGTGCGCCTGGACTAATTTGTGACGGACGCACTGCATTTCCTTATTGTGCGGTCCAAACAGTGATCACTGGTGGACTAATATTAGGCATATATTCTCTATCTCTGAAGGCGGCATCGGGCTGAAAATACTATTTTTATTCTTTTCTAGTACACGTACCAGGCAGAGCAAGGAGAACTGCAAGCGTCCCTCACTGTGCTCTGGAATGGAGATACCTTCATCGACAAGACCAACGGTGAGCTTGTATTCCACGTTTTTACTTTTAATTAATCAAGATCGAGCACATACTGCTACATAGTGAGACGTAGAGGGGAAATCGAAACTGTACTGAGGACCAAAACGATGCAGAGCCAAAGCGATGCAGAGCTGCCACCTTGCTGTGCGGATATTTTCGCCAGAAGATAGCTGAGTACGAATTATGTCCTCGGCTATATCTCCACGCTGAGACGATTGGAGGCCATTTATTCGCTGCAGTAAAAATGCCCTACTTTGGTTAAGCATTGCCTGACAAGATGCCGCACCAAATGTTGCAGCTAGCTACTAAACGAACGCTGGTTCAGGTAAAAAAAAATATTTCTTTCTTACCGTGGTGCGATTAAATGGGCAGATTCCAAAGATGAGATTCCATAATGGTGCATTTGTGGTACCTCCATACGGGGGTGCACTCAGGTTTGCGAGTATAAGCACAAACGTGTCTCGACGAACACTGACATCAAATTTTTTATCAAATCAATAAGGTTAATGGGGTTTAACGTCCCTAAGCGACTTCGGCTATGAGCGACGCCATAGTGGAAGGCTCAGGATAATTTCGACCACATGGGGTACTTTAACGAGTACTGACATCGCACAACATACAGGCCTCTAGCATTTATCCTCCATCGAAGCGCATCGAATCGATAAAGAGTAATTCATGGAGATCTTAACTCACAGTCCGCTTAAATAGGTCGCCGGCTGTTCGAGTCGGCAACCTATTTATAACCATCCGAGGATGTGAGTGCCCTGATATCCATGACACACTTATCATCCAAAGAATCCATTTTTCCAAAATTCAGCTGTACAGAAAACATAAAAAAAGATAAGCGTTTCGTGAACATAAAGAACGCTGGAGTACGTAAAGCACTTGTAGTTGTTCCTTTGAGCGATTACGTGACAAAACGACGCACTATCGGCACTAAAAGTCTGCAGGGCGCATGAGCGGCAACCGATGCCGTATCTCATTTGTTAGCCAGAGGCTCGGGCTCACACTGGTGACGATGACAGCAGAATTAACTTGATCAAAACGTGCGGTAGCAAAATGAGGTGGTCGCTGTTAGACGCCGCACCTATGCGCCTAGTTTTCGTTTGGCTTATCCTATAGACTTTTAACCCCTGACTGGCCGACTGCAGATATCTCGCGTTGTTCGCGAGTGATGCTGACTCCTCATCGTTCGCGACGCTTTTCGTTCGCCCAGTGACGCTGTACAAATGCCTGCTGCTGGGAAGCCACGGCGGCCGCCAGGACTGCTCGCTGTGCTTGACGAGGGACAAGCGATACCAGTGCTCCTGGTGCGGGGGATCGTGCAACTACGGACCTTCGTGCGTGGAGCCCGTCACCACCTCGTGCCCGCCGCCCAGGATTGACTGGGTGAGCAGGCACTGTCTATTTGGGGCACTGTCTATTCACTCTTCTTCGCAAATGGCAGGTGCGTGGTTTTAAATGAGCATTTGCCTTGAACAACACTGCCAGCACGTGGTGTAAACGACCACATCAGAGCAACGACTGTTTGGTCCGAACGAAAAGTGCCTTTCCACATTTCCAGGAGATTAAATAGGGCTTACGAATGCCGCTCCTTTTCTGAAGGCAATCTTAGGCACAGAGCTGATAGACTTATAATTACTGTTTAATTTCGCCTTTACACTCAGGCAATTTTAGGTGAGCTGTTATATCCACCCTTCGTTTAGCTAATGGCTGCACTGTATACCTTGACAAAAATCACCTGAGCAGGGAGTCAAGCGAAGTCCATCAGTTAAAATTCAGGTTATCCGCGATAACCAACATTTAATTATGAACTATATAACTAAGGTTTCTTTTTTTACTATGCTAATGCTTGCGTGCTCATACCGATAAAACGACCGTTCGCAACAGCCTAAACTATGCGCTTTTACGCCTTTGCGGATCGCTTACGTCATTCTTAGCTCTCGGCAGAGCCGTAGCAAAAGACAAAAGTACGGCGAAGGTAGACACGTGTTGAAATCGACGAACCATTCATTGCCAAAGCGCTGATGCCGCAATATCGACATATATTATTAATCCACGCCTTGTGGGATGTGTATGGTTTCTTTTGTTATCCGTCCGTGCAGCTTTGGCCTGTCGGCTGCCCTTCCAAGCGGCCGGTGCGCATAGTAAAGAAAGCGCCATTAGTTGTGGATCGTCGACAGAAAAGGTCATTAAGTTTTATAAAGAGCAACTGTATGAAAGAGTCCATGCAGCGTAATAAAAGATGAGACATGTACCGTCACAAGCTGTGGCCCAAAGAAAAAACTAACGCTATGGTGCTTTTACTGCGTGGCTATAAATTGTGGCGGGCTGGACATGCAATGAATTATATTGATCGCCTAAGGTAGTATCATGCAGTATAGTTAGGTTGCACCGAAAATTAAGTCGATTGTGCGCCTTCTCTCGTGATTTTTTTTTATCGCGTGTAGCAATACCGCCACGTCTCTGCTTGTTTAAGATCTGTAAGTTTGACGTTCCGTATGCTAATACTCCTTACTTAAGTGAGCGAACACTTATACGGTGGGCAGAAAAGTGATTTAAACAAACAATAAGCACGATTTAGCCACTCATGCCCACGTAGGAAGCAATTGGGGAAAAAAATTAGCAATCCTTTTATGTATAAAAAAATGTGTGAACGTATAACCACTAACACCATCACATGGCCTAAGCTCGCATTTCTGTCTTCTCTGTGCATACGTGAGTAGCCAGTTCGCCAAATCGTAAGAACCGTAATTTAACATATGCAATGTAGACTTTTATAAGTATTGTTCATAGTAATTCATTGTTCATTGCAACTATACCTTCGTTCCAGCTAAAACGAGTAGGCAAGCAGGTAGGTAGTTTTTGACTGCAATGACGTTGCTGCTGAAGCTTCATCGGTTCAAAGCCTTGCTACTTAGAGAGAGCGCTAGCCGCTTTAGCCTACCTGTGCACTGCGGAAACAGCTACTTTCCTTTCCGTTTCATAGTTACGCACAGCTTGGAACCAAAAGGCAAAACTATAACCACCTTTACAAAAACGCAGTGTTGATTTTTTCCTTAGACGCGCAGTTCTCTATTCGCAGAGAAAATCCGAGTGTCCGTTACAACGTACACGAACCAGCATGCTTGTTTTAGAGACAAGAGTGAGCGATAAAGGGTAAACCAGTCACCTACGCTTTTCACGGATAGCGGCAGCACGACAAGCGCACATAGCAAACGCCCTGCCCGTTTCTTTTTTAACCAGCTTGTCACTGTCAAACCTGCGAAACCACAACTAGAGCCGACTTGAACAGAAACAGAAAAATAAATCCGGCGTCAGGAAGTAGTTCTGATAGTGGTGACCGTCTGGAGCTGCGCGCATTTGCATGTTTGGCTCGTTAACTTGGGTCGCTCGCCAATCCACTCCTGTCTCCCGGTTCGCGGTTTCGCTTATCGGGTCCGAGCTGCTCACCGCGTCGTCTAGGGGGCCCTGTTTTCCGGAAGCTACTTCCGCCTTTTTATATGTTCTTTATCTTTTTCAATTATTTACGCTGGATAGCCAGCGCCTCTTGATGCTGGCCGAAAGTAATTCGAGCTCGCCCTATCTAATCGGGTCATCGTAAAAACGTGTGTCGACGACTTTCCGGGAGACGTGTTTTGGCCGACGCGCCCCGTTTCCCCAAACGCTGTCATCGTAGTTTTGGCTGTTAGGGAAGTGGATTTTTTTTTTTTTGCTCCATTACCTCGGTGTTTTAGTTTTTACTCTGACTCCGTTTCGAGCGCCGTTATACACTGCCTGCGTATTACACGGTCACGGGCGCTGACTTTAGTTGTTTACCTGGTGTCGTTCGGGTGAGCCGACCTTGGTCAGGTTTTAATGTCTAGATAGGTAGATTAAGCTGTTTGCGCGGTGGCGAAAGGTCGTGGTGTCAAGGGCTACCACTGTGGTATATCCTTTAAAGGAAGCGAAAAATATTGATGTTGTTTATTGAAGCCACAACAATGTTTTGAACTTTCACTCAAAAGGAGGAAAAGTGCTTCCGGAAACTTCCGGAAACATCGCTATGTAGTGCATTTTGTCTGTGCTGTTCGTGTCGGAGAACATTTTATCCGATAGGAGGACTCCAAGTATTTCAACGTTTGGCTCGTTGCTTCCAATATCAGGATGTTTTTGGCCCTCTTTTTCTGCAAGAAAAATGGCCATCCGCACAACCAGAGTTGTAATTATTTTTGGAGCTCAACAAAAACTTCATAACTATTTCGGTGTCCGCTGGTGGCTTGTGTGGACCTAATAAGACGCTTAGATTGGCTGGTAACTGAACATTAGTGCCCTGAACTAGCAGTTTACTCTGAAGGAAGCTTCCGTGGAGCCAAATTTCATAGGTGTTTGCGTGTACGTAGAAGTTTATTGTTTCATTGGGTTGATATAAGTGAAGTATCGAAATGTCTTCATCTAAAGTTATTGCAGCTGGCGGAAGAAATTAGGCATTCCGATTGTATTTAGAGCTCAAAGTAATCAGGATAAATAAATAAACCACGTTTCAGATGCTTCGTCTCATAAAGAAAATTAGACCGTCTAATCAGTTTGTGTTCCATTAACATTCACTGCATTGTATTCATTGTTTTATTTTGTCCTATATAACCAACTCCTCTCTGCAATGTCAGTAGGCCCTGAGGGTGCAATAAATGAGCAAATAAATAAATAAATAAATTACCCTCTGGTTATAGTGGACACGCGAGCCAAAACACATTTTTAAGACCCTATTAAGTGCAGTGTTGTTAAACTCTATAGCTTTTAATTAGGAATGATTGCAATCAGTAAAATAAACTTACAGAAGAATAAATACAGAAGTATTACATTACAAGAACTATATTAATAATTCCTCACAAGATGCTAACAGGGGCACTTTCATTTTAAATGAGAAAGATTTAAAGCCTCAGTGTTAAAAACATTACGTCGGTAGTCATAAAATTCATCCATTGGCTGGAGGGAAGTGCTGTTATAAAAGTGGAAGTGACGTCACTTCCGGTAAATGAATGAACAGCTTCTAATGCTATCGCATCGCCAACGGATAAGGTAAGTAGGTGCTCCTGTGTTTTTTTTTTGCATGAGTTATCGCCCCAAACTGCAGCGCTGTAAATTCCTGGAAATAAAATTACCGTACTTAAGTACAGTTTGGCCATTTCAGCAGGCAACTCTCAATCACCGCGTGCCTCTAAGCCCAGGTATAGTTTTTGCACTCTAAACAACTATAATCTAGCATTTCTCAAGTGCTCTTTCAATTATGCAATATTTCTTCGACAGAAACGTCTACTGCGACGCCAGAATTTTCACTTTCCCTCTTTCTTTCTTTCTTTCTTCCTTTCTTCCTTTCTTTCTTTCTTTCTTTCTTTCTTTCTTTCTTTCTTTCTTTCTTTCTTTCTTTCTTCCTTTCTTTCTTTCTTTCTTCCCTTCTTTCTTTCTTTCTTTCTTTCCTTCTTTCTTTCTTTCCTTCTTCCCTTCTTTCTTTCTTCCTTTCTTCCTTTCTTCCTTCCTCTCTTCCTTTCTTCCTTCCTTTCTTCCTTTCTTCCTTCCTTTCTTCATTCCTTTCTTTCTTCCTTCCTTTCTTTCTTTCTTCCTTTCTTTCTTTCTTTCTTTCTTTCTTCCCTTCTTTCCTTCTTTCTTCCTTTCTTTCTTCCTTTCTTCCTTTCTTTCTTCCTTTCTTTCTTTCTTTCTTTCTTTCTTGCCGGCTGTATAACGCACAGATCCATCCTCTCAACGGTCCCGTGGAAGGGGGCACGCTGGTCACCATCGAGGGCAGCAACCTCGGAACGAGCGAGGAAGAGATTCGGGACAAGATCCTGGTCGGTGGTCTACCATGCGTACCCGTCGAGTACAACGTGTCCGTCAGGCAAGTTGCCCAAACGCTTTGAAAGTAAAAAGAGACCAGATGCTCGTCGAATCAGATTCAGCTCCGTATGGCCTATATTTATTATAAGAATTATTTCCACGAAAGTGTTGAGCATAAATTCACGGAATAATCGAGAATCGACGGCGGCAGGCAGTCTGAAAGGGGAAAGGACATCACTGCTTCTGATTGTTTAGTGTATCTGTCTCTTTCTTCAGTGTTGTGCGCCCTTTCTAGAGGGCCCTCGAAAAAGTGTGATAACGTTCCGGAAACCTTTGTCTCTAGCAACGTCGCTGAACAGGCCTGAGAACATGTGACTAAGACTTTGTGGGGCTGCCAATTGTGAATATTTTACAGCCATTTTTTTCTGCGGCGTCAGGAACATCTGCTATGACTTCTTTAGTAACAATACTTTTTCCCCCTTTTCACGTACATGAATAAAGTAAATGCAAGATGAGGTTATTTAAATCGAGATCAAACACAAGAAGCTACGAGATTCTGACGCCAAAAATATCCCATATTTACGCTTTGCAACGACATATTGTAGTCCCCTAATGTACCTGAGCTTTAAAATGAAAGGCACGAATCTAATTCCTTTAGTTTTCCTCTGCGCTCACTCTATTCAACAACGTGCAGAGAAGGCTCACATCAAAATAGCAAAGGAGGCGCTTTGTGATAAGACTAAGCTTATTCTATTTTGCACTTAGTCCCTTACTTGATGAGCAAGAACCGGAGGCTTTGGAAGCCATTATCTTAATACACGGCTCAAGGCCGGCGAAACTTGCCACGGCTTTCTCTTCAATTAACGCCGAGAGAGAAAGCTGGGTTTCTTGTTAAGGCCGATGCTGAAGAGCTGCGAGGGCGTTCAGTGAAACTGACGCTAACAAAGAAGGTTAAGATGAATACAAGAAAAAGGAAGACCGGTTTTCAGAAACTCCCGACTTTTTAATGGGAACGCATCAGGAACAGTGCCCGCGCTCGCCTCCTTATCTGCGCAATTTCCGCTAAATGGCTCTGCTCTGCCTATGCAAGAAGAGACGAGCCAAACACCCGAAAGACGAAAAGTAGGTCGCAAGTAACGAGATCCAGCTAGCACTCAGAAACAATTTACAAAAGTTCGAAAACCGTAAAGGTAGAATTTGTTTTCTTTTTTTTTTATCCTATACACCTTCCCGGGCTTGCTTTGGCTGCTTGCAGATGCGAGCTAAAAATTGTACGGCGCCTCCCACACCGTCATGGGCTCTCGATTTCTTGTCAACTCATGGATGTGCCCCGGAGCTGTAAACGCTCTCAACTAAGGAGGCATGATTGATTCTCTAGTTTCTTTCACGTCACAACAGCAAAAGGAGCACGCTCGATCTCTCTTATTAATCAGCCCGCTAAGAGGCACTTTCAGGCTAATGAGAATAAGTGTCCTTTACACACGCGACGAGCTCACCGGCTTTTCAAGAAAAACACATTTTGAGTGAAAACCAAGCCTTTAGAATGCTGATTTTTAGTTTTTGGTTTTTCTTTTTGCAGGTTTATAAATGGTAAGCTCATTAGCATTAGCCAAGGCATTATGCAGCCCAGACATTAGCACTAGGGTTCGGCGCGCACGTCTGGGTAACTTATTGTTGGGAGAAGAGTTATTTTCTGTGGAAAGGTACGAAGTTAGGATTGGTTAAGAGTGGTTGCAAAGCAAATTAGTTAAGACTCTTAGCAGTTAGTAAAACTTTCATTACCATATAAGCAAACAGCAACAGAACGAGGGGGTTCTGTTTTAATGGCGCATCAGAATTATATTCTTGCACACGAAAGTTCTCGTAAGCAAAACTTGTGCGCTTAGTCGACCAATTCACTTGATACAGCGACAAGAACTCTGAATACACAACGTTGTTAGCCGCAGATGAGGCGAAAAACGGCAATACGTATTTACCAGAGGTGCATAGAAATGGAGCGAGAGTTTAGTTTTGAGGAAAGGAAAGGTGTATTAACTGCCTCATTTCTGTGTGGACACCTCGATTTGGCCGTGAGGGAAGCGCGGGAGCGTGGAAGTGAAGGAAGGAAGAGAGAAGAGATGCCTTAGTGAAGAACTCCGGATTAATTTCGACTGCCGGAGGATCTTTAACCTGCACTAGCATCGCGCAGCGCCCACGCGCCTTTCATTACCATATAAGCAAACGGGAGCAGAATGAGGTGATTGTGTTTTAACGGCACATCAGATTTATATTCTTGCTCACGAAAGTTCTCGTAAGCAAAGCTTGCACGTTTATTCGGTCAATCCGCTTGATACAGCGACAAGAACTCTGAACACTCAAAGTCTTGCTGAACACTCAACGCTGTAGACCGCAGATGAGGCGAAAAACGTGGCAATACGCATTTACCAGTCGTGCGTTTCGCCTCCACCGAAACGCGGCCGCCGCAGGCAAGAGAAGCTAAGACCATTAATCGAGGGCCGTCATTTTTTTTTTCGTCCACGGCAATGTAAGCGAGTTGATTTCTTGAGCAGTATGCTTGAGCTGGGTGCTCACTATATATTTTAGGTGCATCACACGTTTCAGTTCAATGTATTTCGCTATAATAATAAAGTATGGCGTTCGATAAAGAAAAGGATCAGTTAGGAATTGTACACTCTTTCTGACTCTCGAACTTTCGTTTCTAGCTTTTTTTTTTATCAGGAACTCAAGACTTGCTCTATAGTTTCAGTGGTGTTACAGGGAGAAACGCACAATTTTTTTTTCACACAGAAATGATTATTCTGGAATTCTGTGCTGCAATCATGTTTACTGAAATTGCCTTCAACATTGAAAGGAATAAACGGAAAATGTGTTACCCCTTAATTAACTTAACTGTGTGCGGTAAGAGAGAAGCCTAAGCAAGATGCCGATAACATGAATCAGATTCCACCCCGCCAATTGAACGCATGTTTCATTCGTGCATCGCAGGGTGGTGTGCCGGACTCAGCCGAGTCCCCACGGTGCGCAGGCAACGTACGTCGTCATTGGGAACCGCGCAGGCATCACCAAGGCCCAAGAAAAGTTTCACTACAAGGTAAGATCGATGGGATCGGCACGTGGGACATGCTGCCCGCTCTCGACGCCGCTAGGAGAACAAGGGAGGGGGGGGGGGGGGGGGGGCTATTCAACTATTCATGTCCTCGCATGCCGCGTAACTACGCGCAGTTCGACCGCCGCGATGTCGGTGCCGGCGCAGGTATTATTTTTATCGTTTTTTTTTTGTTTTCTTGAGGGGGGGGGGGGGGGGGGTTACCTCTGAACGCGAACTGTAGAACGCAGCACAGATTGTAGAGAAAACGCTAGCGGAGGATATTTTAGCTGAAATGAGAAGAAATGGTGATCGGCAGGTGTTGTAATATGCTCAACTGACAACGAGCTCTTTGGGCATAGAGTTTGTCAAAATTTCCTGAGAAGAGGGAGGGGGGGGGGGGGGGGGGGGGGGGAGTGTGCAACGAGTGATCGTTCATTCGACATGGGCATCCCAAGGAATTCCTGAAGGTGGACTCTTCGCATTTGGGTTAGCTTGTGTTTGGCGGGAAATGCGGATTAAGTTGAATCAATACAACCTTTCTTCAGGCAAGCCTTTTGGGAACGCTTTCCTAATTTGCATATCGGCCTAATGCTAAGCGTTCGCTTGCGCAAAATTTGATAGAAGTAATGAACTCACTCTTAAGAGTACTAAATATGCGCACAGTAAATGTAATCGATGTGCAGCTACCATTCCTCAAGAATTTATACACGCACTAATATAATTTATACAAGCACTAACAAAGCCAAATACGAAATGTCCCGTTCCGGGAATACCCGCAATGGGTAAAGTGATCTTTAAGCATAGATGAAGGAAAGGCTAGGAGAGGCCCTGGCTGTTCGAGCTCCATGACAAAAAAAAAGTTTTGAACGATCAATGAGTTGTTTCGGCAGAGTATGCGTTTGCATTCGTGCTGTCACCGGACGGAGCAGGCTCTTACTGCTAAAGGTTTAGCTAAGACACAAGGACAGACAGAGAAGTAGACACCACAAGCGCTAACTTGCACCTGAGCATTTAATTTGTCCTTCCACAGAAACAAAGAAACCAACCCCCCCCCCCCCCCCCCCCCCCCCCCCCCAAAAGAACGACACCCTCACAGTGCTGGATACAACGCGGGTTCTTCTCAAGAAGTGCCTGAAGCTGACACCACATCACTCACACAAGCATCAGAAAAAATGACATGAGAAAGGAAGCGCACACAAGGCGAAAAGCATTGTACTATGACTAAAGGAAAGGCCAAATTCCTTCGGTCAGAATGTAATATTAATGAGTAAACATGACTTCCTTTTTATACCCACCAAACGACGCCATACTAATGCACGTAAGATGCATGTGTGAGATCGTCTGCTAGTCTAGACTTTCGCCACGCAAGCGGCGCATGCGCTAGCGCGCTGAGACGACGAGCCAACTGCCGAGGCTTGAAACAGTGTGACGAAACGGCCTCTCCTAAATTATCTGCTTCCGCCATGCCTTTAAAAGACCCGCATAGACGGTGGCTCCTCTTTTCTCCCTAGCTAATTTACTCTGGTAGACTTAAACCCCATAGACTTAAACCCCTGGTAGACTTAAACCGAAGACTTAAACCCTATACTAGAGAGCGAAGACGTAGTCAAGGGGGACCCACAGTCAGATTTAGTCTCAAGTATAGGAAATTGGCCGCGGTCACGAGATTGCACCGGCACAAAGCAGGAACAATTGGAGGTCCCTGAGAGGGACCTCTCGCCTTCAATGGGCACAGCTCAGCTAATGATGATGATGATGGTAGTGGGGGCAGGGCGTGATGTTGTTGATGATGATGGTGGATGAGCAAGAAAAGACTGTTACTGGAGGCTTGAAGGCTTGATGGAAAAATTTGTGCGAACCATCGCAGATATATAAAATAAAAAAAACATAGCTTAGAACACTGCATGGAAATGGCTTAGCATGTCAAACATCCAGACAAGGATTGCAATTAAAAGTTTTGATAAGTAAGCTAAATCTGCATAAATTTATTAATTTCAATTCAATTTCAATTCAGTTTATTGTCCCATGCACAAATGGTGACGCTCGAGGGAAAAAAGCCAGATATTGTGGCTTGACATGCCTCCCAAGTGCTTTCCTAATTCCAAGGGGATGCCAATAAAATTCATCCATCGGTGTTGATGAGTGCGTTCCGTTAAGTGAGACCTCACGGGCCGCATTCACCAAAGTTTTTCATAAGAGTGCGCTGTGATCTGGTGGCGCCTTCATGGAGCGGTATCCAATCATGGCATTCAACAAAAGGGATGCTGTGCATTCGCGAGCACTTAATGAGTAAGGATTTGTGAGTCATACGCCTGGGCATCAGATATTGTAAAAACTCCTCGGCATTTAAAATAACGTTTTGTTTTTGGCCAGCAGCTTGACCATTGGTCAAATGTTTAGGGGAATCCCCTAAGGTGGAGTAGATTTGTAATAAAGGAGTAATTACTCATTGACCTCCACCTGAGCGCCGCCATACGGCTACAAAGGAAAGAAACAGCTTTCTCAGAAACTTCAAAGTTAAAGGAAAATTCGTCTTGGTCCGGGGTTCGAACCCGGGACCACCGCTTCACAGCTTTCCTTTGTAGCCGTATGGCTGCACTCAGGTGGACGTCAATGAATAATTACTCCCTTATTAGCTTGACCATTGTACCTGATCAGCGCTTGAGTGCTCGCCATTCACAAACCGACCTTAGACACGCGAACTGCGTTTTCGATTCGGTGCGAAATTTGCTAACGATAGACCATGCATATCCCAGATTGTCACTAGAGTCCGCTTGTAAGGGGTGTGAGAATAACCGGCTCATTTGACTTCATCCATCCTGCTGTCACGGTTGCCAGGAGTGACATGCCAGAAACTCGCACTCAGTTCTTATCTGCTTGTAGTGTTTACATTCGTCCCCCAACTCGCTCGCATTAACTGAATGCGTTACACTATACTGTCAGCACATCAGAAGAGAGAATACATAATCCACATCGTTTTTCTGCTTTTCGCAAAGCAAAGTAAAGGCGTTCCTTCGCGCCACTCTGGGACCACAGCCTCTTAATTTCCTCGCCCGAATACTCGTATCGACTGCTCGGTTGACTGATGGATGCCTGGAGCGCTTATTGCTGTTGGTTCCATCGTCCTGTATGCGCAGTTTGTTCCGCATAAGTGTATTCTGCTGTAATATGTCGCATATGTTTTCCCCAGCGGCGCCAGTGAACCGTCATTGATATGAAAAACAAATGCAGGTCGTCTTCCTCTTCCGTGGGACCCTGACGTGCACGGTCATTTTATAGCTCCGCTAAATAAACAGCCCGTGAACATATTATTCTCTGACTGTTGGCTTCCGGCTTGAATTTGTGCTGGATGCAATAATACTGATGGATCACCGCGTATCCAAGTCGTTAAAAGGCCTCATCAGGCGATGTACACGTCTTTACAGCCCTAATACGCTTAGTCGTAAATAAGGAGCGCGAAAGCGCTCTGCTGAACTTCTGTTGGCAGCTGACGCTACTCGCTGCAATGCAAAGATGCAGCGATGAAGTGTTTGTTTTTTATTTCTCGCCTTCTCTCTATCGGACGGCAAAGCCGACATAGCTCGGGCGGGCCGAACGCTCGCTCTCTCTATAGGCAATGCCGTTATCGAGTGTGCAAAGCCAGCCCGCGCGAGGCCCACTTCTGGCGCGAATATGTATTCCAAAAATGCTTGCAAACTCGGGCTCCCGTCAGAAAGTTGCTCTACACGCCGGAGTTTTAATTCTCAGACGCGCATCATCTCGGCGCCGCGGAGAAAGGCTAAATCCTTCTCTTTGAAAGGCGCCTCGCAAATCCTCAACTAGCCGAGGGGATTATTTCCGACTCGGGCGCACGCAGGAGCTCCGTCAAGGGGAGATTGCACGAGCGTCCGCGTGCTTTGCGGAGGAGGATAGAAAAATATGATCCGCTCGCATTATGTGTAGAGCGGGCGATTACCACGGATTAAGCCTACCGCAAGCTGGGCAGGCTTTCCCTGTCACAGGGATGAACAGGGATAAAAGAATTAAAAAAATCGCCCCAACGCGACTCACCATACTGGGAACATTGAGAAATGCTGTCTCGCCGTGCCTACATTTATGACACGAGAGATTACAAGAGCGATCACTGACGTGAGACTCGCTCTGCGAATAACGAACAGCTAATGAACGGCGTGAGGGAAGCCGTGTCTGCGCCTCTTAATTCATTATCGGGCGATACACTAGGGGTTGAGTCCATCAACTATGCGGCTACGCGTCTGGCTCTCGTTAGGGCTTTCGTACTATGTCCCAAGTAAGCCACAAAAAAAAACGCACAACATGGAAAATATCTACTTTAATGTAGTCTCAACAAAGTTACATATATGCGGGAACCAAACGCACAAATTGTGCTTAATTGAATAGACCGACTGCTTTGCATGTAAGACTCTTAGTTTGCAAATTTAGCCTGTTTTTAAGCAAAAAGGCTTCATGCATGGAGTAAGCACCAAGTTTTTCTTCTTGGCTCCATGCCAGAATTGGAAGAGCAGAAGTGGTGTTTAGATTAAAGTGCTCATAACGGGTAGAAAAGAACAAATACGTTGTTTTGTTGTATAGTAACTACAGCAGGCCGCTATGACTAGTTAGTGGTGTTTTGCGTTGTGGCACTGCAGAAGTTCTCTTTATTTTGAGCACCAGGATGCCCACCGAAATAAAGGCATCTCATTTTGATTATGTCACTACATGCTTGAGATCTCAGTTTTTGCGCAATACTCCAGGTGTCTCCTTTATAGCGAATACCATGCACCAAGCGTCGGCCACGAATAAGGCAGTAAGGACCAAAATGTCGAAATGAAGAAGGATTAAAAGAATAAGAGTAGCCTCCCCGCAAAAACTCTAACAGGCTCAATCCACGATCGGTCACAGAAGCGTGCACTCAACGCCTTAGGTGCGTCCTGGCCATCGTGCGTCACATGTGTCATGTAGTCATTTTTTGCGCATTTAAGCTGCGTCAGATTAGTCAAGCTCGTTACTTTGACAAAACACAGCTGAGGCATAAAAGTACACAACTACCTTTGTGTGCAATCATCTTTTAGGAATTGTTCCGAATAAAAGTAGAAAGACCAGTCGGCCCACTATAACGAACACCCCTCGCACGCCGAGTGAAGCAAAGAAATGAAGAAATGTAAATCTATTTTTAACGCTCTTTAATTTTCAGTGTGATTTAGCTCTCGGTTGAGGCGCATTCGGCCGACGAGTATCCGTGCTCGACGGAGTACACTATGCCAGCGCTGTACACTGAAAATACACTTGTTGCATTTGTGAGTAAATTCGAAGCTGCTTATATCTAACTCAAAGGGGATCGCGAAATATATAGATAATTCGGTATATTGAACATGAGAATAATTGAGATTTTCTGTAACCTGGACACAAGAATAGAATGTACCCACACCTGTGACGCGCTTCCCAGAGCGGCATGTTGCCAGCCACCGTGCTCGCAACACATCGCTCGCTGTAGGCGATGCTGGGCTTAACCTGCTTCAGAGCTTGGTGGTTTGAAACTAGCCACTGTCTATCGTCCGATCAATTTTCCTCAGAGCAGAACTTTAAAAATAGGAGAATAACTCATTCAAATTAAGATACAGTCGGTTTCCGCGATGCCTTCGACAGCGAAGCGAGCGAAGCACGCCATACGTCGGCCGCCGCTAGGGTTTAGGCCTGCTATTTTGATACAGTTGTGGGCCCCGTAAGTTCTGCCTCTGAGTCAATAGACCCAGCATAAATTCCTGCTGCAGTGCAGCGCAGACAGTGCTCCGCTACTTCTTAGAACCATCAGCTGCGATCGTTGTACGCAGGTACCTGCATAGTATTAAGCAACTGTCGTAATATATTCAGCGTTTATTCCAAATAAAGCAGCGTTAATGAGGAGTTCAACGTAGTCTTGCTGAGCTCCACGTGTCCTTGCACACCCCAATGTTCACGCAGAGATCATCACCTGAAGCTGTAATGTCCAGGGCCACTTTACTATTTGCGTCCGAATACACTGCGCCATTTTTCTTCAGGCAACAGAGCTGAAGAAAAAAAAAAAAACACGCACTGCTCATGCAACAGTCAACCTCTTGTTTCTTTTCTATATTTATAGGCCTTTTTATATTTCCATGCATACTTCTCTAGATCTGCAAACTCCTGTAGTTGTAACCGTTATGACTGCTCTGACGAAGGCCAGGTTATGGTTGAAACCTTGGTCAACAAAGTTGATTTTTTTGCACGTGCGCTTGCCCGCCATCTGGATCCACCGCGAATATAGATTATATAGGGCAGAATTAAGCGTCAAATGGATGCAAGCGCAAGTTGGTAGTGTGCTTACCCGTCGGCTTCTATTTGATTGCGATTCCTCTGATCTTCACATTTCTCTTGTTCTTGGCATGCACAGCACACTGGCCGGAAGAAATTTATTTATTTATTTATTTCCTCAAAGGTCAAGGTTGAGACATTACATGAGGGAACATTACTCATCATTACGCATCACAACGCCTATTATGACTAATTGACGCATGACTCGGAGTGTACAGCGCTCTTCTTTTAGAGATTATGTTAGACCACGACATATACAACGTGGGCGGCACATGTCATAGAGTGAAATTCCCATAAAAACCTGTCATGAACCACTGTCAAGCGAAGGAAACGCGATGGTAATGCGTGGAAGAAATGGTGCCGTAAGGAGCTCATATTAAATGTGCAATGTGATATCTTAAACCAGCCAGCTTTGATCGAAGGAAGAGAAAGCGCATGGCTAGACATGCTTTCCTTTTTGTGTTCTCTTAAGGAGAGTGATGCTTAATAGAAAGAGCAATAACAGACAACACGCTGGTGACGTGTTAGCGAAGTATAGTAGGTATACAACCAGAAACATAAAACAGGCATTTCACGATTAAAGATTGCAACGGCGTTGCAAGCAGCCCTGCTCATCCAACCTTGCCCATAAGCTTGGGCATTCACTTGCGGGGTGTAGTGCTCAGTGACAGGAAATTCCACATACAGGGAAGAAGCAACTTTTTAGCAACGTTGCTTGTGCTTAAAAATATGAACTATGCAAGAAACGAAGTACTTCTGGGCAGTAGTAGTAATAGTAGATGTACGTACTTACGCGTTAGTGGCGCATCGACAAAACCGATTATTATCAGATAAATACAAAGTAAAATAAGTTACGAACATTAAGCAACATTAGGGTCTAAAATACGAGTACATAGCCTAAAGTATGGACAGCTGTCTAAAAAAACGATATACAGGTATGCGAATATTCGAATTTTTCAAATAGCGAATCGCATAGTATCCCTATCGAACCTGTGAATGAATTTAATAGTGCGCGTTAAACATTTGTCGAAGCGTATCGAATATATTATGAAGTTTTCGAATAGCTTTCCAATAACTCGCGCTAACTTCGGATGAGACAAGCCACGTGTTTCTTTGATGGCGGTCAGAAAAATAGGGCCCACTCCGAAGCTTCACAACATGCTGCTCCGACCGGTGTGCTAAGGAAGGAGGGTTCGGTGCCATGGCACGGTCCATTCTTTTGGCGGCGTTCTTAACGCTAATACATGACCTCTTAGATTGGATGATGCTACAGGGCTCAGGCAGGTTTCCGAAACCTTGCCTTGGTAATCGATCTCCGAGTTCATGGCTTATACGTAAATCTCACCCATCTCATCTTCTGAGGTATGCCTGTAGTTTACTTGCTGTCCTCGCAAGCTGCAAAAGGTTTTTTTTTTTTTCAGTATCTATGACACGACTGCTATGGAGTCAATTTACCTAGTTCATGCTGCGCATCCCCTAGCGGAAATCAGTGCTGCCTCTTTTGGCAGCTATTCCTACAACAACTCCATAAGTGGTAGCGTGGTACCGCAGCCTCGTCGCTAGCTTTTAACGGTGTAGCATGATTATTCGTTTTGTGCAAATATTCGGAGTAACGAATATACTTAAAAATATTTGATTCTGATTCTATTCGCTTTCATCACTATTCAGTTAGAATTCAAATCGGAGTTCCAATACACTATCTGGATTCGATTCGCTAGCAAAGCTGCATTATTCGTATTCAACTGGGTTTCGAAAATACTAATCTCACAACCCAACTAAAATCGAATAAAAATGACTGAAGGATGCAAAGCTAGGTCCCTGAGAGGACTGAAAGTTTGTTTACTTGGAATGAATGATGCAACGCCTAACTTAACCCACTGTCAACAATTCTGCGCAATACGTACATTCTTTTGCTGCAAACACTGGAGCGAGGCGCAGCGTCAGCACGGCTCAGTACATTATAACGTCTGCGTGAAATATTGCTTGTTTGTTTACATCTGTATGGTATTTATTTTTCTTTCAACAATGCGTCCCATTCTAGGAACGAATTCCTCGCTGTTTTGGCGGTCTCCCAGCCTCACTCTCGTGACCCACGCAATGCCGGCTGCCCATTTTTGCTCGCGGGTTCATGTACAGCGGTGCGGGGCTCGACCTTCGCCGTAGAGTCAGGAGCTCTACGGGGCGAAATTCAATTCCGACGGTCCAGCGGCTCAGGCGTTCTCCTGTACAGCAGAAGCAGGCCGGATTTGCATACATTTTAATTCGATGCGCGGCCTGCTTCACTTTGTCTACCGCCGGATGCTTCTAGTTTCTTCCTTTTTTTTTTCTAAGCCGATTTAGCGTGATCCAGACGGCGCGCAAATTTGTGCGTATGTTATTGGGACGCGGCGGCGGGACAGACGCCTGCGCATGCGGGGTCTCGGGGAATCCAATTTCGAGCACGAAGACAGCGCGGGACCAACTTCCCTATGCGTTATTCAACGTCGTAGAATGTAATCTTGTAGAAGACGAATAAGAACGAAAGAAGGAACTGGAAAACGATGCCCCCCCTTCCTGTGATGTTTCTCCGTTCTACCTTTGCGGCGCTTTATTTATAATTTATGCCCGTCGGCGTGCGAGTTCAAGAATATATGGGCCACTAAATTTTTAATTCCCGTCGTGGTGTTGGAGATATATGGGATGAAGCAAACATGTAGTGTGGGAAAAACAGCTTAGAGCGATGTGCGCACTGTGGAAATATATATATATATATATATATATATATATATATATATATATATATATATATATATATATATAGTGGCGAAAGGAAAAGGCATGGCCTGGCAGATGTCCTAGATGGAATCATGATTTGGAGAAAAAAGATACATAAGATTCTGCCTTGGAGCTTCGGAAATTTCAATATCGTTGCGTTTGAAACGTGCGGATCGTCTGTAGGTGCTGCAGTGCTGTAGATTTCGGTTGCTGCGTAAATTTCTTCGTATCAGATTGCAGGGTGTTTTGTGTTTGCTTTTTAGTGCGCGTGCTGTTTACCTCATCCACAGTGCGGAAAACTACTGCGTTTCGAACTGACTGGTTTATTTACAAATTTAAAAAAGTTGCAAAAGCACTCACACCGTGTATGTAATAGAAATTCACAGTACGTATCGTTACCTCATTCGCGATCGAGACAGTTCTATTACTGTTGTTCTGATGTTGCAAAACAGCAAGTTTAGTTAGTTTGTTATTCAGTCTGGATGCAAACAGCGCATGCGTCAAAGTTTAGAAGGAAGCAGGCTTGCACGCATTGTTTTCTTCTTGTTTCTATTCGTTCAGTGTGCTATTTACGCAAAGAATGTTCTCATAAAACTTACTCTCACGTCTCCTGAAGATAGCCTCGTCCAAGTAAATGCATTTGGCGCAGCCGTAATTTCGTAGCGTGCCAATATTACGGGTGATAAAAAAACGCTTAATATATACAGAAATGCGCATATAAATGTCAGAAAAGTATACAAATTACAAGCAAAATCAGTAATATGCGGACAAAGGAATATGTTTATTCTTCTATTACGGGCCAAGAGAAAAGTGAGTAATGGGTAGAGAAATGTACATGGAAATGTAATGGACACACTTAAAGTATAAAGGAAAGTCTATGCATAAAAGAAATTGGTAGTAACAATTTATTGTATCCAAGAATTTTGAGACAGGGGGGGTAGGGGGGGTGGGGGGGGGGGCGGGGCGTGGTAAATACAAAGTCAGGCGACGTCTTACGGCTAGGTGGGAGCTAGTGCAAAACCGGTAGCGGCACCTTTCAACGGCCCTCGCTCTGGGGGACGGGCGGTAGGAAATACAGGGAAACATATACGCGCGCAAGAGCTTCGCTTCGTGCACGAGGCCGGTCGCGGTGCGAGATACCGCATCGTCGAAGATCTCCTCGCGCATGAACGGCTTTTGGAAACCCCGAGTTTACGCCGCTCCGGAAGCTTCACGTCGACGTTGGCTTTCCGTATATACCGTAACGCTTCGCTACCGCGCATGGGTTCCCATAGAAACTTTACCCCTGATTCTGGCGAGCTAGAAGGGTAGGCACGGCGATGGTGGTGAGCAAGGAAAGGCAATAAACGAAATGCGGAGGGGAAAAAAAAAGGAAGGAGAATTTACTCTGGGGTTTCGGTGAAGGTGGTCGGGTCGGAAGGGGGTATGCGCGGGAGGAAGCTCGGAAGCTTAAACCCTCCGCGGAGCCAGTGTGCCCAAGGGATCTGCGGGGAATGAGCCGGAGATGAGCGCGGACGAGCCGGAACGCAGCCATGATAAATGGCTCATTAATTGTTCCTGTCACGAAGCGCGCAAGAGAGAGAGAGAGAGAAATTTCCTTCGCTTATAGCCCGAGGAAGATGGGGAGGAGAAGCCCTCAGCCTCGCAGGCCAGCTCCCGCGCCCCACGTTTGCCCGGGTATACGCGCAACTGGCGGCAAAAAGTTGGCGTGCGCCTTTTTGTTCTTGAGCACGTTATATGTACTCGCTCGGCGTGCGTCATGATGAGTGTTCTCGAAGCTCCCGACGAGTGAACAGAGGTTTGGGGTGGGGGGGGGGGGGGGGGATTTCATTTGTCGGCGGCGGGTCTAGCATCCTTCCCCCTTCTCCTCTACGATTTCCCTCCCCATCTCCCTTATTTATTCCCATCGCGCCTTTCCTCGAAGTGTATACCGCATCGCATCCCGAGCGACGCCAGCCTGTCGTCGCGATAACGGATGTAGCGAGCGATTCACACGAACCGGCACAAGCCACGAGATACCGTCGTCTGTTTTGCGGTGCTGCATGCGCTCCCTACGCGTCTCTCCCTCCGTCCCCTGTACGCTCCCTAGCAGTAATTAAAGGGGTGAGCTCCTCGCTCGTTTCGCGGCCGGCTCAATTCTCTTCGGGAAACGAGGCGCTGATGAAGCAGCGTACGGCGCCTGCTGGTTGGAACAAACGGGCGAGGCTCCTTTTGGTGTGCCACAGTGGTTCATAACCCGCCACCGGTTCATCATCCCCAAGTGCAAAGGTTCGTTTACTATTTCTGGTGTTTATTTATTACGACACCACTGAGTCTTTTTGGTTTGTATCCAGTAGAAATAAAGGATGACTTCATTTCCTGAGCTTATGTCTTCATTTCATATATTTACCTTTCTGATTGTATGATGTGTTCTATGATGTATTATATGATGTATATCCTCCGATTAAGCTTGCGTCAGAAACGGGTGGAACCGTGAAGTGCATGAAATAGCACATGATCCTCCTTCGCACACTCAAAACAAAAATTCAATGCACCAAAGAAGCCTCGCCCTCTTGTAGTCATGCTACTAGTGCCATGTAATAGAAATGAGATTATGATGAACGGCTGTGGACTTTGGGGAACTTCTAGCGCACAGCTTCTATAAAGGTGCGCAGACTGGTTGCCCGTCATCGCTCACAGGGGCCTATTGTGCGCGTGCGCGGCCATTCGACGGGAGTCGACAGGAAATAACGAATACCATCGCTCACTCGAGCATCATCAGTCATCCCAATCACCGCCAATGTCCACTCAACAGCACCCACGTGACACGTCTGCCTCCTCGCCTCTCATATTTTTTTTGTTCCACGCTGCACTTTTTCGCTCATGAAAGTACTTCACCCGTCATTGCTGTTAATACTGAACTCTGTCCAAAACAAGCCCGGCTTTCGTAATTTCGCTCAGCGGCTATAGCACGGCCCCGATCGTACCACCGCAAGGCCAAACTGTGGAGCAATCAACGCATCCTCCTCCTCTTGGCACCAGCGCTCAACCACTATACCCGAAGCGGGCCACAAGCCACGCTCGCAGGCAGCGCATCAAACATGCCAGCTATGAAAGCCGTGCTAGAGCGCAGGCCCTGTCATGGGCATATCAGGGCGCACTCATCCCTTACGTGCGTTCTAAGCCTCCTCCAACGGCTTCAAAGAACAGCTCGCGCGAACTCCGCAGGCAAGCGAACAAGAGGTGCGGAACTGTTGGCTCGCTGATCTTTTTTTTGTCGCTTTTTTTCTGTTCACTATTCGAGAAGAAATCAGTGGTGGTGCCTGGCGGTACGTGGTGAGGAAGAAGGGATAAGAGGTTGAGAAAGGCTAGATGGGAAAACCCCTCATTGGGGAAGCGGCCTATTCGGCGCCTTTCTTCCACTCGTGAGGTGGTAATAATAAGCTGCGCTCCCTCACCGAGCGTAGAAGAATGGCCATCTCATTCGGGAGGCTGGAGAAAGGAAAGAGTAGAAAAACGAACCATCCATCTAGGTCGTCATCCGTCATCCGTGCCTGGGATTCGAGCGAACGCCCCATTGGCACGCCCCTACGAAATAAGGCTTCCCGCGAGCGGGCAGCCAAAGCGTAAAAATGCGCAAATTCCTTGAGATATCTTTTTCTTAGGCTTTTCGGCGTTCGTTTTTTGTTTTTATACATCGATGGCGCTGCCCTGCTTTGGTTATGGACCACCCATGTGCTCATCGCTGATGGTTGCTCAGTTCTGGTAGATTAGAAAGGAACAGCGCTGCACCCTTATCTGATCTTCACACTTTTTTTTTTCTTGTTTTTGCCTTCTTATTGCTTTTGTTTTTTTTTTCTTCGCCGCGCGAATAACGTTGTGCGTAATGCCAGGGAATGAGTTCTCTTTGTGTGCGCACAAGGTGGTCAGCGAAAGGTGAAATCTCTCTTCCAGAGAGGAAATGGGCGGTCGTGAAAGGAAAATATCAGCAAACGATAATGAATATTGATACGTGGGATCCAACGCTGATGCTCGCTAGCGTCATATTTTACCTGACCGGCACCGCGAGAGTGTGGTTCGAAACCCACGAAGATGACTTGACATCATGGGACATCTGTAAGCAGAAGCTCCGCGACCTCTTCGGAAAACCCATCGGCCGCCAACTCGCCGCCAAGAAGGCACTCGCGTCACGCGCCCAAACTTCCTCCGAGCCATACATAGCCTACATACAAGACGTCCTCGCCTTGTGCCGTAAAGTTGATAAAGACATGTCCGAGGCAGATCGCGTTGGCCACATACTGAAAGGCATTGCCGATCGATGCCTTTAATCTGCTTCTATGCAAAGACTGTTCCACGATCGCTTCTGTTCTTGAGGTGTGCCGGCGTTTCGAGCAAGCCAAACACCGGCTCATTTCTCACCGTTTTGATCGGCTGCCGAACACTGCTGCAAGCTCCTCCTGTGAAGATCTGCCAACATTGCGGCAGCCTTCCGACCCGGCTAACTTAACCCGTATCTTGCGCCGCGAACTGGAGGCGATGACGCCCGCTGTTTCTTCCTTGCCACTGCCGGACAACACCTTGGCCCTCATCCAAGCCGTCGTTCGCCAGGAGGTTGCGAACATGGCCGTCCCTTCTTCTCGCGTCGTGGACAACGCTCATGCCAGCCCGGACCCTCCAGTGATCGCAGCTGCCACTTACAGTCGCAGCTTCTCGCCTCGGTACCGATATCGCAATCCTGCTGAATGGCGTACCTCTGATGACAGGCCGGTCTGTTTTACCTGCTCTCGCGTCGGACACATCTCCCGTCCCTGCCGCAGCCGTTGGTCCCCGCCACCTCGCCCCTACTCCTTCGTCGACCGCCGCAACGACTACGGCCCGCGCCGCTTCACACCACGTCCCGATCCGCTCCGTGACGAGCCCTCTCCGCATGCTCGTGGGTCCAGCCGCTCACCTTCCCCATTAGGCCGCCGCTCCCGTTCTCCTACCACACGCCGCAGCCCTTCTCCTTTGACCTCCCGCCGCTTCTCGGAAAACTAGCCGATGCAGCCCCCGGAGGTGACGCTGCATCACTGACCCGGCCTGAAAATCCTCTCTTAACCCGCACCTCCACCAAATGATACGTGGCGGCTAGAAGCAGCAGTAGAAACAGCAGAGGTAACCTGCTACGCAAGGGACCGACGGCTTGGAGTAGTCTCTCAGCACACAAGCGCGCACCTCAGCGTCGTCTTCGTTACAAACCACTTCGTCGTCCTCCCAGCGCCCGTAGCAATATTGTGTGAAAAACGGATCTTGAGACTCCGACGGCTCTCGGCGCTGGCTCATTAAGTGAGTGCAATACTGACGTTATGATTCAGGTAAGCTATGCAGCAACATTTCGCGAAAGCAAGGACGTTAACACGGTGTTTTTCTTTACAACAATTAAGAAGGTTAAAGTGCGCTACGCCCGTCGCTGTATGGAATCTGTTTTCATGTTATCCACGGCTCAAGTACAGTTTTGTCCTATTCTATTGTGTAATGAGCAGCGCATGTCGTTTCAGGTTTTCAACAAGTACGAGTGGTTGGGGAAATAGAAGTGTACTACGGCGTGTCGGATATGCAGAACCCGATGAGCATTAATTCCCTACAGACACTCACAGGTATCTTATCGCATTGCCATGTCCTGATCTCTCTCCTAATGACGCATTCAGTACTCCCTCACCTGCTTACCGCCGGCAGGTGGACAAGTGGTTCAAAAGAAATAAATTTGTTTGTATGTTCCGTGCACACGGCTGCCAAGAACTCAAGGATGAAGCGTTCCCGGTGAAGTGTTTTCCCGGGGTGTCTGTTCTGGTCGGTGCACAGCGCCAGTGCCTTATCCCTATTAACAATGGACCTGCTGAGCCGAAGTGTTTGAAAATATTTCAGCGCGGTGACTAGCCCAACGTACGGAACGAGGTTGAGAATCCGTGTTTTTCACACGGTTACTCTGCGTATGCGCGCCTCTCCTCCTCCAGTTCGACTGGTTGAAAACAAACAGCTAGCTCCTACTGCGCATGCGCGCTTTATGTTAACGACAGGAGTATGCGACAGGTGGCGGCAGCTGTCAAGCGCACAGCTGCCACTTTGCAGTCACATTTTGCGCCTCTTGGAACCAGATTGCGCCTGCGTCTCCCACGCGTGTTTGTTTTCAACCGACAGCAGGTCTACGAATTTTCGCCACTCCCCGCAGGGAGCCACATCTTGTGAAAAAGGCGGATTGCCTGTGGCCTTGCAGGAATCATGAGGTGGCCAACAAAGCCCAATGCAAGACTTTCGAGCACACTCCTGGCTGAGCTCAATAGGTCCCTGACCGTCGCAACCTTGATGAAGGCGAAACGCTTCACCGTGCCAACACAAGCGAAAAAGGCCGCCGCGGTGGCTCAGTGGTTATGGCGCTCGGCTGCTGACCCGAAAGACGCGGGTTCGACCCCAGCCGCGGCGGTCGAATTTCGATGGAGGCGAAATGCTAGAGACCCGTGTACTGTGCGATGTCAGTTCGCGTTAAAGAGCACCAGGTGGTCGAATTTTCCGGAGCCCTTCACTACGGCGTCTTTCATAGCCTGAGCCGGTTTTGGACGTTAAACCCCTATGAACCATAAAACCATGAAACAAGCCAAAGGGAGTCGCGTACGTCTCCTACACTCTGTTTGTCTTAACCCGCGCTTTATTTTCGAAGTTACACAGTGATCTTGTTCATAAAGGCCCAAATGCATGAAACAGCTCGCACTTGGGGACGTTTTTCTCCGAAATGAGACATATCTACTTTGACAGAAACTAAGAAAAACGCAGAACTTTTTTATTCGCAGGCACACATTCGACGCTGTTTCGTGGTATGCTTTAATACGCTAGTTATAAGCCCATTTAATTTTGATGTCTTCTCAAAGGAGAGGTTCCTGGATTTGGATTCTTGCGAAAAAGAAAGCTGCTCACTTGACTGTGATTTGTGATTGCGTGGCACTGGCCAGCGCACGGGTTGGTCCAACCAATCACAAGCCTTTCACGCAGGCTCACAGCTGCCGATTGGCTGATTCCAGCGCTAGCTTCAACAAACGGCATATTTTTGTGCGCCAGTCCTGAGGGGTCGTCGCTCGACGAGCAGAACAAGCACTCCACGCTTTAGCGTATTGTGCGCGGTATCGACCGACTCGAACGCGTGGTTCTGGGCCAGCCGCAGTTGCGCTCGGCAGGGAACCGCGAACGGCAACGGCCGCAGAAAAGGTGCCGACTAGCGCGCACGCTTCGCCGGCGCACTGTGGAAATGGAACCGCGCTACGCTCGGCGTACACGTCAGCGCGCCTAGCGTGAGCCCTTAGCGAAAGGGTGCTGCGTAGTGTCGGCGCTGAATGCGCTCGTGCTGACAGCTTTTTGAAATTGGCGGTTAGTGGCAACGTTCCAGCCTCCCGATAGGTCGTCCCTGCTCTTCCTGCATTTCTTTTACCGCGTGTGCTAAGTTTCATAGTTTCTTGATTATTATAATGATACACTCAAAGAGCTGCGCCCTCGCTTTGGTTACTGGGTGTGTCGTGCATCGACGCCAATAGATTAGCATAGCATACGTGAAATCAGGATTGGGATCGATCTTGCTAATGACTGCCTTTTCTATCGTGTTGAACGGGTTATGTAATATATCTTTCTGCAATATTTGGAAAATACAAGTCTATCATGTTGAAACCCTGACTGACAGCATGATACATCGATACAATAAAATTGCGGTTTATGCTAATTAATGGATAGATAAAACAGCAGTATAAATTCTTGTGCTGACTATATATCTCACTATGGCAAAAATGGCTTAGAAATGTTCACTTTAAGTCGTCGGTACCTTCTTTTTATGAAATACGAGCGCTCTAAGTGGCTCGATATTATGACTAAGAGTTTTATTTCCTTCTCAAATGCAAAAAATCTGAAATCCTAACAATGTCACCGAGTGCAGCCTGAAGGCAAGCATAAAATAAACTTTCCATTTTAATCCTTCTCCTATTCGCGCTCTGTCGTTTGACCAAGCGTCAACATATGCGCCCTTGTTATCACCGAGAGCAGGCAGCCGTGGCAGCGGACAATAAGAACCAAGTAGAATTGAAGGAAAGTAATTGTTATATTGTGTTGACGCAGAGCTGTGGTAAGAACATACCAAAGAGCGACGCGCATTCGTCCTTTGAGAAAAGCCCTGGGTGAAAAAGCAACCTTCCCCGCAGAGCCCCCCGTCTTTTCTTCTCCGGCGTTCGAACTCGTTAACGCTGCCGAACGAGGCGTGAATGCGGCCTCGTTAAGGGAGACACACAGACAACGGCTCCCCCCGGCGCATTCCACGCGCGTGCGTCACTAGTCCCTCTTTCCGGTGCTCCCGCTGACGGCATCTTTTGTTGTGTATCGACAAGTGCACGCGTCAAGCTGTCGCCCGCCGCGCCTGTGCAGCCAACACTGGGCTTGCGATGCCTTTTTACGAGGTGCAGCTGCGGGTGAAATGCCGCACTATGCACTTGCGACGATAGTCTTCAAAATGGGGTTACTGCGCTAGAAAACACGGACTACTGGAGCAGAAGTGGATCCCATTTCAGGATGAACATCCAACTTGCCCAGCTTGTTGCTCCGCTACTGACTACGATGTTGGAAAGAAGAGAGTGAACGTTGGTTTCGTTCCCCATGCTTTTGAGAACGACTGAACGTACTCGTTTTTTTTTTCTCCTTTATCGCGCCATCATGCCAATGTGAACGATTTAAAATTCGTGCGTGCGTGCGTGCGTGCGCGCGTGCGTCGGTGCGCGGGTGCGCGGTGGGCGGGTGCGCGGGGAGGGGACAGTTCTGTTCCTGCAGCCTAAGTGGAAATAAAGGGCTTTTTGCTTTTATTGCTTTTTTACCAGCAACAAAAAAAAAACGTATTGCTTGTAGGCACTTTTATGTTTCATATACATATTAAGACGTGGGGCTCCGCATATCACTGAGTAGAGAGAGCAGGGAAGATGACATTTTCGAATACACAAAATGAACAAGGAGCGGAAGGGAAGCCTCAGCCCGCGAGCCAACATTTAGACTACAGGACTTGTTTCCTTCAGAAACCTGAATGTGTTAAAAATGCACTAAGGCACACATTTTAAGGGATAAAATACTTTTAGCTTCCATTCTCGACAATTTCCGTCGAACGTCGTCTCGAAATTACGGCGAAGTTGCACCCGACCCCATAGTTGGAACTAATGTCGTAACCGCATAAGTCGTTGACATCATCATTGTCATCGTCGTCGTTGTCACCATTGGTCACGCCATGTCTGGTACACTCTTTCTGCATGTGAACGCGTTTGACGGATCTGCTGCCGCCGTCCGGTGGGGCTGAATTATCCTAGAGCCGGAAAGCATCGTTTCGGCCTGAAACGCTTCGCGGGTTTAAAGATGCCGCATGAAAACATTCAACAGTACGAAGCGGCAGCCTTATGAAGCCGCACGCAAAGGCGAAAAGGTGTCTGAAAGCCTGTAAATAGGCGTATATTGCCGGTACAAGACCGATACACAGTCTTTCCCTGTCTTTCACAGCGTAGGTAGACAGGCTAGAAATTATTTTTAGATTCTCTGACCTCGCATGCTTTAGTTGTATGTCGCATCTGTAAATACCAAAGAACGATAAAGAAGTCTGGCCAGGTATAACAAGTGTGCAGCTTAACTATACATACACTAGATATAATTAGGCGAAATTACATCGCTGCTTTTTGTTTCTTCGCAGCCGGTTGAGCTGACCGGAGTACAGCCTCGGGTGGGACCTCAGTCTGGCGGCACTCGCCTCTACTTGAACGGGACCAACCTCAACGTTGGTAGTCACGTGAGCGTCTACCTGGACGACATCGTGTGCCACGTAGAAAGGTGAGAGCTGCTGTGAAATCTCCTAAGGCTAATCCCGGCTGAACTATACTGAAAAAAAAAACAAATCGCTGCGAATTCTTCAGTGGAAAGTCTTGATGTGTCATTTTCTTAGCCTAAATACTTTAAGCGCTCATCGGAAATGAATTTTTACGCGAGAGCAGCGTGTCGAGCCAGAACAATTTTACACTACAATACAAAGCCCCAACACATGAATAGGTGGCGGTCGCACCAATACGACTGCCGGGTTGGCAAGAAATGAAAAGATCCACGCCACGCGTCAATATTAAGAAATCTGGCGTCAGCTCAACGCTCCGTTTCTGTATGCAATGCACTTTATTCTTAAATAAGAGTTAGTGGTTGACCAATAAGAGTTAATGGTCAATCGATGAGAGTTAATGGTTGATCGATGAGTGTCACGGTTGACTGGTAAGTATAGCAGGAATAGGGCGGGCTCTTAGGCATGCGATAGTGGAGACTAGCTTTGTTTTATTATCGGCCACAGCGACGGCCTATAGACATAGAGCATCCGCCTCGTATGCGGGCCGTGCTTGGTTTCGTAGCGCTTGATCCAAGATAGCACATTACCTTTTCTAAACGTTCCAACCCTGAGAAAACCGAGCAAATAAGAGCGGGTACTTCTGCCCCTCAGATAATCAGTGTGCATCCGGTGATGGTACTGGAGCCTATAGTACCTCCACAGGAATTGAAAGAGAGTAAGCTGACCTATAGCGCATTCCCTTTTTCACTCCCATAGAGGCATATTCGTGTTTAGAGTGCAGCATGCGAGTCCGATGCTTTGCTATTCGACCAGTGGTACGGTGCACAAATTGTTGTGCGAGATGCTGACGCGTACCGGGGAGTAGTCGCTACATTTACCGTTTTGTGTTTACATCAAGATTTCCACTAAGATACGAAAACCAGCACGTTCTTCTTTCCTTGGGGGTCGTTTTTGAGGGCATCGACTGACATTTTTGCTTTCGCCGAATTGCGTGAAAAGCAAGTCCTGTCAAGTCGGCGGCACAGGGTCCTGGTCTTTAGGCCGGAGCTAGTTCTACGTATCTCAGGTGTCCAGAATTCGACAGCCTTCGATATATCAGCTGACCTGCAAGAAATAACTAGGCAGTGGTATGGCTAAAATCTAACCATCATGAAATGGCATTCTCAACGAATCCGCGATTGCTCCCCGTTTTCCTCAATCTTTGCATTAGATTTGGGAAATATAGGCGGATTTGCGGTGTTTCGCTGGAGCCTGCCGAGAAACGCGCGCGCTTACCGCTATTGCCAACCAAGACCTACCTGCACTTGACCACATAGGCGAAGCACTGCGGGCCGCGCTTTTATGGGAAAGTGCGTTTATAGCTTCAGCACCATCACGAAGATAGTCAATAAAGGAGGAGAACAGTGAAAACACGTTATAAAAAAAAAACAGAACAAGAAATAAGCGGAATTCAACGGGACAGGTCGGTCAATTTCGTTAAAAGGTTCTTTGCTTCGCGCTCGATGACAAGTCTAGTCACGTAGCGTCGAGAATCAACAGATGACGGAATGAAGGAGTCCGGAGCCGCGGTGGAAGCCGCGCAGAGGAGTGCCGGTGCTTTGGAATCAAAATGTAGAAAAAAGAAATAAAGAGAAGGAACCGGGCAAAGTTGGGAGGACATTCGGGGGACCTTCCATTTGCCCAGAGGTGCGCCGCTCCAAGATTTGATTACGGCCGCACAGTGGACGGAAAATGTCCCGCCGTGAGTTTGCTCTCGGCCAGGGGAGGGCTAGCCATCTTCCTCCACCGTCCGACCACTCCGACCCAGGTACATCTACATCGACCTGCACTTTGCTGACGAAGCGTTGACGCTCAAAAATACGCTCTTACGCGCTCTCTGCGCTTCTGTTGTCTCGCTTAGAAAGACGTGCAAAGAAAATGAGGCAGCTTCCGCGTGCGATGAAACAAAGGATGAAGGTATAATAGCGCTTGAAATTAATCTAATCTTGCTAGAGACGGCGGCGTGCAAAGAAAGATGTTAAATTAGTCTATCTTACTTTAGGCTACTTACATATGATGTAGAGGTATCAACTGAGTTGTAGTAGTGAGATAGATAGAGAGGTTTATTTTCAAAGATTCGGAGAGAGCTTTGTCTCGGTTATATTTCTGCGGGCTGATAGTCATATCCCGGGGAACTAAGTACTAGCGATAAATTTCTTTTTAACGGTCGTAGGTTCAAAGTTTCAAAGTTTATTTCCCATCTAACACTACAGATAATAAATTGTGTCTTTCAATGAGCCAATATCGTGTCGTGCACATCGTTGTTGAGGCCACAACGAGCGTGCAAACAATGCTGCGAGGAAGCTCATGTGCTGAAATTCTAGAAACTAGCTTATAGATTTAAATAGTTTCTGCTTAAGCGACGACTTCTTAGTTTGAATTGTGGAGTCAGGCTTGGCGCGGTCGATTGTTTTTGATCAAGCACTACGCAGAAGCGTTTGGATGTCGTTCCAGAAAGTGGCGGCATGATGTTGGCTTCTTTGCAACGCATGGGAGCCCTCCATCAGTTCTTGAAGGTTCGTGAATGGCTTGCATACATCTGCTTTGCGGCCATGCGCAGCAGGGGTCAGCGCAGTAGCTCAGTGTTTATGGTGCTCGGCTCGGCTGCTGACCCGAAAGACACGGGTTCGATCCGTCACGTGGCGGTTGGACTTCGACGGGGGCGAAATTCTAGAGGCCCTTACTGTGCGATGTCTGTGCACGTTAAATAATCCCAGGTGGTCGAAATTCTCCGGAGCCCTCCACTACGGCGTCTCTGATAGCCTGAGTCTCTTTGAGATGTTAAACTCGATAAATCAACCGTAAAACCACTCAAGCGTAGAAAACTTTTCCATCGGCCTGCAGTTTGACTTTCTAAGCTCCACTTTGTAGAGTGAATCTTTGGTCCGTGACCAAGTCAAAAGCGTTAGTTGACGTTTCGGAGCCTATACAGGTTCCTTTTTCACAACAAGGAACCCGCACTGGTTCCTACTAACGGGTCGACTAACATCTTTGACATGGTCAGTGACCCCAAGATTCATTCTACTATGCCACTACCTGACCAGACAGCATTCTATCAAACCCTGGATTAAGCTCTACTTTACGATTCCACAAAATAATTTTTGTTCAAACTATGCAATAGAAAACAAAATTGTATTTCAGCTGCCGATATCACTAATTAATTGCTGTTTGTCATTACGGAGCGCACCTCGCCCCCAAATTTAATAAACATCACTGTTGCAAAGTGCTTCAGAGTTTTCCTTGCATATTTTGCGCAGTATTGTGAATTTGCATAACGCTCGTATTCTTTTAACGACGGCGCTGAACTTACCGGTGTGCAACATGGACTGACGGGAGTATGCTGTACTTTTCTGATCGCAGGTCTCTCGCTAGCAGCAGTCAGATCAGCTGCCGGACATCTAGGTCTCCGTATCCGTCGTACCAAGTCTCCCAGCTCATTTTGCGCATCGACGGCGCCAACCTGACTCTGAACAATCCTTTCTTCTACACCGAGGATCCCTCCTTACACAAGATTCAGCCACTGAAAAGCTTCCTCAGGTGCGCATTTCGCGACAGTAATTCTGAATACAAGCTACTCAGATTTTTCGCGTTCACCTTCTTATCCCTTGCTGGGCCCTGACACTGTGATTCTGCATCATTCAAAGGATTAAGGATACCTTATGCCTGATAAGGGCCATTGCCAAAATACATTGACTTATATTATGTTTTCCTTGACTTCTGTACCACTCCCACAAGCCCATAGGTCTTGCTGAAAACCCGTTTTCACAGATACTCGGGTTCCTTCAGTAAACAGCTAAATTGCCACATCTCTGTTCATACAGCACTTAGCACCGCCAAACTGTACCTGATGATATGAAGTGTTTCGAAATCTTATCGCTTTTTATCTGTTATTCAGTAAATAACAGCCACAGCGCAAAACTTTCGTCGAGCAATTATGAAGCGAAACGTCTGGAGATGTATTCCACATGACACTGAGTTCTTAACTCCTTGAACACATCCGTAGATTATTAATCTTGAATAATGATAACTGATTGTAACTTATGTATGCTGCGAAACTGAAGAAATGAGCATATTTTTCATCTTTGAAAAGCAGTGATATTAAACGGCGCGTCCATGAGGCCGAAATTCGTATAAATTGCGTTCAGTTAAAATAATTCTTAAGGCTCAATTCACCTGAAACAATGATTTTGAACATGCAGTAATGCATTCTTGCTTATGTCAAAGATTGCTACTACGAGAGCATGGTGGATGATTGCCTTACTTTTCATGTAACGATATCTTTCAGTGGAGGCAGGCATATCCACATCTACGGAACCAATCTGACATCGATCCAGCAACCTCGAATGGCAGTTTTCAACAGGTTTCGGCAAATTAACGAAACGGTGAGTTGGTTCTTTGACACACGCTGACTGTAAAATTAAAAGCAGGCGAAATTTCCTCTGTGTCAGTTTCGCATATAGACCGAAGTAAAGTAATTTTTGTACGTTTTCTGAAGTGTGACGATTTTTTCTCGAAAGAACATGACTAGCAGTATGCAGGTTTGGTCATAATGACCAGCATATTGTTTTGTTACTTGTAAGCACATATAACTCGAAGGCGAAATCGCAGGCCTTCTTCTTTAGGCAGTTAGTGCCACTTGTGGAGGTTGAAATGCGTTATCGGGACTGCTTTATGCGACCGAGGGAACATCTTTAGATTATCTGGCTTTGGCGTCTCACTCGCTGAAACGGCACTGCTTAAAACGATGCACTAGTCATGCATTAATGGAAGCCAAATAGGAAGACTTACCTACATCGGCCTCGCAGAGACAAAGTGGTCTCTGCCACGTTCCGTTTGATATATTCATTGCTATTCTAATCATCAGTGGGTGCTACATATGCTGTCGGTTTACCACAGGCATGTTTTGCTTAACAGGTCGTATGATATTTCTGCACTACTCAATGTGTGCACTGGACATTTGTATACTCTTGGCTTTACGCATTTGTATTGTTTTAAAGCCAACATCTGCGGCTATTACTTGCCCTTTTTTCCGTAATATTGAATGCTTCTTCTTGCGGTTGCTTCTTTGGAGAAGAGAACTATCGGTGCTTTTAAATTCATTTGTCATATATCTTCTTTCAATAAGCCTTCTGGGTGTGGCAGACAGTGCAGAGTTTATGCAAGGAAACACTGTCACGTAGGTTTGAGGATACCCACCACCGTATAAGGGCCACTGCTGGCCCATGGCGGTAAATAAAAGTACTTTTCCACATGCTCCGCTACAGTTTTGTTCAAACTAAAACATCTACAAACGATAACAGCGTATCATGCAGACAAAGTATGCGCTTTCCATCGTCCCTTCAAAAATATGACCGCAGGACGTATTATAGCGGGCGGAGATATGTATGTTAATCAATCAATCAATCAATCAATCAATCAATCAATCAATCAATCAATCAATCAGTCAATAAATCAATCAATCAATCAATCAATCAATCAATCAATCAATCAATCAATCAATCAATCAATTTTTATCCTCGCATACAAAGCACAGCGAAAAAGGAGACTGAAGAGTGAAAAAATCACTGAAGTTGCAAAACGTCTAAGAGCCGAATTTTAGAAGTATCATAAGGCCTGTTTACATGAACTCGATGGAGTCGAGTCGAGTTTGCTCGTTGGGCAAAACCAGTTGTCGGGTTGACGTAAACGCTGTCGGGTCGAGTAAAATAAGCGGCAGAGCGAGTCGAGTTAACTCGCCTGCAGGGGTAGGTTAACTCGCTTGACCAGCCTTTCTAAAAGCGTCGAGTCTAATAGTCGGGTTAGAGAAAGGGGAAAGGATAAATGCGAACCTGTTTTTCGCTTGCGCCGTCGCGCCTGCGAGACAGCGGTGTCGTGCCGCCATGGGTTTCGTAATCTTGGAGGCTGCCATTGCCCTTTCCTGCTGCATTGTTCGACACTTCGTGTCACTTCAGCTGAACCGGTCTCAACTCGCTAAAATCGAATTGATGTAAAACGCAGTCGTCGAATTGGGCTTACCTTACTTAACGCGATCCCTTGACTCGACCCGCCGCTGTCGGGTTCTTGTAAACGAGGCTATAGAGGGCCAGAATTGCATAAGACGATACCACTCTAAACGAGCTAGCTCGTCATAATCTAGCGGTCGATACGGGAGCTGCCGGTCGGCGACTGCGGCTCTGAAAAAAATATTACACCGTCAAGTCATATTGGGCCCATTTATTTTTATTTCTACGCACAACGGTCCAAGTGTACACTTCCTTGAAAGCACCCCTCTCCTCGGGGGCTCTAAACACCCTAAATTTATTTCATGAAGGTGAGATCTCTTAAAATTCTTTCTTGGCGTTGCAGTCGTGTCATGTGTTGAACGCATCGGTCATGGTCTGTCCTTCACCTGCCGTGCTTCTCCGAAATCCGGAGAGGGAGAGCACCTTCGACGACGAGGCCGAGCAGGGAGACAGCGCTGACGTAGTTGCACACGCCGTGGCCAGGGGGCAGCACCAGAGGAACACCGCGGCAAAGATCGAGCCCGATGATGACCAACTGGACGCCATGCGACTTCGCATCGGCTTCATCATGGATGATGTGCGGTCGGTGCAGGAGCTGAACAAGTTCTACCCGGACGTGGCTTGCGACATCACCTACGTTTCCGACCCACGCTTCTTCCCCTTCGACAACGACGGCGTCAAGCTCTACAAGGGAGAGCCACTTGTCATCGAGGTTCGTTGGGACGTAACATTATGCATAAGTGCAGTCATATTCGAGCCTCTAAACACCTTTGGAGCTGATTTATATGCTATTGCAAACAGTCATTACTTTTCAACAATACATGTATTAGGCATTTTGTAATTAATTATTTACTGCGCCCTTATAGTTTACTGCTGCGGCTGTTTCGTATTGCAACCCCTGTGATGATTATTTTTAAATCTTATGTGGTCTATACCACATGACCGCTCCCGAAAAGCCCGCCGTATTAGCCAGGTTTTGTTTCTGAGCTCTGCTTAAAAATACGGCCCCATCGTTTCAAGTAAGTTTTTCAAAGTACACAGTATACGTCGCCTGGAATCGTTTCCTGCATTCATAACATGATCTATATAGATAAAACAGTTGTAAGTTTGGCAAGCATGCAGCAAATGGCAGGCGGTGCAAGGTACTTCGATGCTTCGTTGGGTGGAAGTCTGCACGGGGCGTCATATTCAGCACACTTCAAGACAGCTGTAAAACAAGCGCAGTACTTTTGCAACGTACCACATAGTGCGCGTCCCCTCTGCGAGTGATTTACGCGGCTTCTTCCGCTCCGGTGAATAAATAATCTCTCTGTCGCAGATAACGGACATGTACTTCTCTTTCTTGCGTTTGTACGAAGAGATGCAGTGCTGACGATAATTAGATAAACTATTTCCCTGCAGGTATTGTTTCAGACAGAAGACACTGTATTTGTTCCTCACTTTTGTTCCAGACACACACGCACGCACAATATGTGTATACCGAGCAAAAAACGTACACCCGATGTGCATGTGTGTGAGAGAGATAGAGAAAGATTAACGTGAGGAAGATACATAACCAGTATTGCAACCAGCACACCGAAAAGTCATACCTTGTTTCTTGTTTTCGTTCAGGGCGAGAGCCTGCGCCTGGCCACTACCGAATCCGAAGTGAATGTCACCATCGGAACGCGACCATGCAACTTGACCTCGCTCAGCATGAGTCAGCTTGTTTGCACTCCACCAGACGTACAGCCGCCAAGCACCGACGAAATAGGTCACCGGACTGAAATGGACTTGCCTGTGGTCGTGGTAAATGGAATTTTTTTACCGTGAACTTCTTATGTCTAGTGTTGTATACTGCTGAGTCTCCTTAAAAAAAAAAAGTTCCGTTAATATATTACTTTTTAATTTGCTGTCGTTTCCATTGGTCGCAGAAATGGTCGCGCGCGATGTAGCTTCTTCAGTTGAACTGCTCACAAGAGGGAAACACTAATTATAGAAATCAGACAACTCCCATTGACACTGGTTCTGCGCTTTCAAGGGTCAACGGTCACAGCAACGCAGCAATATCTGATCTTACTTAGTGGGGAGCGCTATCACAAGTTTGTGTGGAGGTGGATGGAAAGAGTGGTAAGGGTGGTAAATGGAGTGGAGATCTTAGGGGATGCACTAATATTGAGGTTGGTTGAGCAGAGAGAAGGGCAGCAACCCTCCGCCGCTAGGTACCTAGTTTCCGCAAAGGATTCACGGGTCGTGCGGAAATCTTGTAGACGACGTGCCGCATTCCAGCGCATACCGTGCCGCATGAATCCCACTGATGGTCTGTGTATTTTGTCCTCCTTTCGGACAGGTCCGAGTCGGTAACAACCTACGCTATGAAGTGGGCTACCTGCGTTACGAAGTAGCGAAGATCTACGAGTTTCCTCCGGAAACCGTGGGAGCCATAGCCGCAGGCGGAACAGTGCTGATGCTTCTCAGCCTTGTGACGCTGGCTATCCTCAAGCACAAGAACTCGCAGGCAGAGAGGGAGTACAAGCGAATTCAGCTTCAAATGGACACGCTGGAGAACAGTGTGCGATCGGAGTGCAAGCAAGGTAAGATTCGCAACACAAGTATTTTATCAATACACTTGAGAAGCGTTGAACCGCATATGAAGGATTATACACCATTTATAGTAGCGACGTATAATTTTGTTGGCTGCAGTATTTCTCTTTACAATGTTGCTGAAGTAATTAATATTATACATGGAAAAACGCGCTACAAGTGAACAGTACCTATCGATAATAATAAGGGAGTAGTTACTCATTGACGTCCACCCGAGCGCAGCCATACGACTGCAAAGGAAAACTATACACCTTCCTCAGAAACTTCGTAGTTAAAGAAAAATCCTGGTCCGGGGTTCGAACCCGGGACTACCGCTTCACCACCGGAGCAGTCGCTCTACCAACTGAGCTAACCGGGACGGCAAGTTTGTGGTAGGGCGAGGACGAATTGATCCCTAACTCGAAGTGGAAACCACCATTTGAACATCATTGTTCCCACTCTGAGTTATTGATCAATTCGCCATCACCCTACCATAAGCTTGCCGTCCCGGTTAGCTCAGTTGGTAGAGCGACTGCTCCGGTGAAGCGGTAGTCCTGGGTTCGAACCCCGGACCAGGAAAAATTTTTCTTTAACTACGAGGTTTCTGAGGAAGCTGTATAGCTTTCCTTTTTAGCCGTATAACTACGCTCGGGTGGACGTCAATGAGTAATTACTCCCTTATTACAAATCTACTCCACCTTGGGGAGTTCCCCTAAATCATTTGACCAGTACCTATCGATACGCTTTACACTTCATTAAAGCAGTGGCGGAAAAACATCAGGCCTACTTTTCAGTGTCTTTATTTGGAGCGATGCTCTAAGATAGACTCCAGGTTTGTGGGTGCACCACGGTTGAAAACTTGTGGTCCACTAGAAGTGTATGGGCATATCGAGAATTCTTCCATATTTGTATTTTGTGCAGCATTTGCCGAGCTCCAGACGGACATGACTGACCTCAACAATGACATTCAAGCTACCGGGATACCAACACTTGACCATAAAGCATACATTATGAAGGTGTTTTTCCCGGGAGTGCCAAACAGTCCCATCTTGCAGGAGGTCAAAGTGAGTTGGGAGGCAGGTTATGTCTGCTTTGACGAAAAAAAAAAGCAGTTCTGTTTTGAGAAAGGCTGCTACAATGATATTTTTTCATTTTGATTTAGTTTTTATTTCAGCAGCACTAGTCATTTATTGAGAGACGGCATGACTTCTTTATCACTATCGTTTGCCAGTTCGCGCGGTAGACGATCATGAAGTACGTGAAATAGCTACTAAGATAGCTCCATGGAACCCCTATTAATGCTTCTAAGCCGCTAGTCTAGCCAAAGAAAAGCCACAAGTCCCACCATCAGGTAGGGGCGCCCATTGTGGCTTTTTTACAGGAGGTTTGTCTTTAATATAACAATAATCAGTGTATTATCTTACAAAGAAACCTGGTAAAACACTCGATTAAGTGAGGTCAGGCTCAGCACATTTTCTCGTTGCGTCGCGAATTACACAAGTAAAATTAATACTGCTGCTTTGTTATAGCCTAGTGCACTTACGAACTGTTTAAAATGCCGTCCTGTAGTTACCAAAAGGCTTGCGACGACATTCTACAATGAGCAATTCTCTATTAATTATCGCAATTGTTTTCGCAGCAAATCAACGGCCCTTACAACAACTACGAAGTTGCGATGACGAATTTCGAAATGCTTATAAACAACAAAAGCTTCCTCCTGACATTTATTGACACGCTGGAGAACCAGAACACATTCAGCATAAGGGACAAGTAAGTGCATATGCGTGTATATTTTCTTCTGAGGTTGAAATATGAATAATAAGTTAACGCCATTCTGCTTTTTTTTTCAGAGTGAATGTAGCATCGCTGCTCATGATCATTTTGCTTGACAAGATGGAGTACGCAACTGAGTAAGTAACATTGCTGTTAACGTAACTAATAACTTGCAGTAAGAAGTGACGCCAAAGGAGTAACTTGATTCGTTCCAGACGATTATGGTATCTTTAATTAAATGTACGTTTTGAGCATTTTGTTGGAGAACTTTCGTGCTGATGTTTTTCCGATGTGACTTATTTTTTCAGCATTTTGAGAGAACTTCTGATAAGGCTTGTGGAAAAATACGTTGGTACAAAACACCCTCAACTCATGCTCAGGAGGTGAGTCAAGCATTAACTGCTGAAAAGTTGAACTGTTTCAGAAAAAAATAAAACAAAAAAATGCGCAGACTAAATACTAAATAACACGAAACAAGCCGCATTATGCGGTGTCAGCAAAGCGCACGTTGAAGAACGCGTGGTAGAGTGAAAATATCAGTCACTTTCTTCCTTTCAGAACTGAATCTGTGGTCGAAAAAATGCTAACAAACTGGATGGCCCTCTGCATGTACGGCTACATAAAGGTAAGGACCATGAAAGAGCACAATTGTAAAGGTAGAAATAGAAGAATTTAGTGACCATTAATTTCCAAATGTTCGCAATGGGAAACATCGCGTATATGTGACGCGGTTTTTTAACGAGGCTTACGTACTGATGTGAGCAGCGTATGCCGTAAAATTCAGCCTCAGTACTGGTGTAGTACTGCTGAATTAACACGCATAGACAATTTAGGCGCTTTTTATATTCGCCTCGGGTTAACATAAAACATGGGTTCAATACCTGACATATGATGCAATCAAACTGAAATCTTATTATTTTGAATGATCACTGTACAAGCTATGGGCAGTGGCGTTGTTGTCGTCCAGTCACTCAGTGTGTCCGTCTCTTCGCAGCCACGAGTCATGGACTAAAGCTCGCGAGGCTTCTCTTAATTCGGCACTTAATAGATGCTTGCTCAGACTAAAAACTCTTTCTCTCTTTGTATGCACACATATATCGCCAGTCTAGGTAAAGATAACTCTTAAAGACATGTCTGAGTGCTAGTGGCTGTACTTATGTGTAAGCTTTGAAGAGATAAGTATGGAGCGGTAAATCGAGCCCGGATATATCGAATTATGGCTTATATCCAACAATCATAACATTTTCTTGAAAAGCCCGTGCAAAAGTACAGCACTGTCGTTGACCTATGTCCAAGTTTCTTTCAGAGGAACATTCGATACATTGAACTGCGTGTCGCGCTCCTTGTGTGCCGCTTCTTCTAACGACGCTCTTCGAACCCTTTTCACACGCGGGGACATATCTACTGCGCAGCCTTTGGCAGCTGCTGGCAGTGCTGCCGCTATGAAACCGCGTGACGAGGTGAACGTAAGGCGTATTTGAGGGTGACCTGCGGTCGCTTATACCCATTTTCCACGCCACATCGCTGTCATGCGGTGAATCCAACCAAGCTAAGCCTTGCGGAGGCCCTTGCCTGGCATGCCTCGCTGCCGGAGTCGGTGCGGAAGCCAACCTTACCTTCGTTTTAATGAGGTTATTGCATTTTTTGTTTACCGGTAACACGGTCAAACATCTTATGATAGGCAGTGGGTAATTCCAAACCAACTTCCGCTGCAGATTCGATGCGAAGCAGGCTAGGCGTACGAACGCCTAGCGAGCGGTGCGCTCCAAGCAGACCGGCGGGCAGGACGTCGCTGTTATAACGCGTCAAGCGTCGGTGGAATGTGTTCTTGCTTTTAGGTTACACAAAAGCGTTTCTACTGCCATTTTTATATACCGAATTATCGATATATCGAAATATTTCGCGATCTATTTCGAAATTGAAATATCCGGGTTCGAGTGTATATGTCGCTAAAGTAACTTTTTTTGCCTAACCTAAAATATGAGCTATATCCGTTGTTAATCAGTTCTGTGCCCCTTTCAGGAACACGCTGGACGGTCCCTTTTCCTCTTGTTCAGCGCCATTAAGCATCAAGTGGAGAAGGGTCCAGTGGACGCTGTGACCCACGACGCCCGCTATTCACTCTCTGAAGAGAGGCTACTCAGAGAGCAGATAGAGTACTCTACTGTGGTAAGCTGTTTTCTTTGCTATCAGAATTCGAGCAAGGCGCATGAGCAGGGGCTGTGTCTTGCTAAAGGGACGTCACTCAGAGAAGGAGAGCTTATGTGTTTTATCGGAATATCTGGCACTTTTCTTGGCTATTCGATTCGACTCAGAGGTGGCCTTGGAGTTGAGTTCTGTATAATAGCGGTTTTAACAGTTATATTTGATATTGTTCTGCAAAATAAATGCAAGGCCGTCATTGACTATGACAATGCCATGCCAGAGAAATAAATTTAGCAGCACAAGGAACGGTTGCATTTCTTTCGCCAGGGAAGTCAACCGCAGAAAGACAGACGGTGTTGCATTCAGCATAACCATAGACAATACAATGCATGGAATTATCGTGTAGAAAACAGGCAAGGACTCCCACACTTGGTACTGAGAAAGCCGAACGTTAAGCTTCATCTCAATTCCAAATTTATACATGGAAGGTCCAGTCCTTCGGTTAGAGGAAACATTAACACCTGCTTCACTGAGTTACGTACACGTTCGGTATTATGGCGCTAACTTGCCGATGCCACTGAAGAGAACATGATCACCTTGTTAGCTACATCTAATGCTTGAAATACTTTAAGGACGTTTAACGAAGTCTTGGCGTAGGTGTATGACGCACTTAACCAGCTGCGAGAAGAGTTCGCATTCCTTATTTTCAGCCTGGGCTTGTTCTCCGAGGTCTCTTGCAACAAAAAACACGGTGTGTTTTGCGCTGCCGACAATTCAGTTCTCATTTAACCGCAAAGCACCTCGCCTTGCCTAAGAATGTATGTTACAAATTTTGTATTAGCTCTTTGTGACAGATCATTGTGCCTTAACCGCAATATAAATCGTTTCTGGCTTAGAATTGTCTATTTGCTTTTTATGTATGGTTCAGCCGGTTTCAGCCCTGGAGCCTGTGTTCCGCCATTTTGATAAGTGGAAAGTAGTAAAGTAGTGCATTCCCATGACTTACCCTACCATCTACCGGAAGGAGGCAACAACGGAATGCATAGTAGGAGGTTTGGTTTATAAGCTCTCCGGCAGAAGGCGACGCTATACCACTTTGCTAAATTTTATCGAGCCTCGCTTTGTTGCCGATTGTTGCGGGAGGTGCTGAACTTTAGCGACCGGGTGAGCATGCCGTGGGGTCAGGATGGTTCGAAATGCAGTTTAACATCTATTGCGTATCTTCTTCGCAATATATTTTTAATGCATTCAGCCAGAAATATGACGATACGCGCACGCATAAGCCATTTCTGCAACTTCCGACAGCAGCGTGCAGCATGAATAAGACATCAGTGCAAACAGAATTTATTAGGAAATTTCAGAACGCGTTCTGCTGCAACACATCAGTGGTAAAGGTGCAGATTTCAGTTGACATTTCAACAATCAAGGGGGGCGTCATCAGCACACTGATAAATTTGCAAAGAAGTGTATTATGTAGTGCAGTAAAAATTTTTGAAATATATTATGAGAACATTTTTTTTCGTGGCGCACGTGAATTCTATGTAAAATTTTAAGACGTCTGACATAAAGGTATTATCTGATTGTCTCTGGCGTCCAGTCTCCCATCGAAAATTACTTCAAGACATCCATCTGTCTTAATAAATCATGTCATTAATTGAGACGAACCGTTTGAAGCGTGTTGACGAAATTCCACTTCCACGAATTATGTAGCACATTTGCAGCTGTGTTTTGAATGATATTGCTGACTCTATTTCTCAGTGTATCGGAACAATTAAAGAAGCAACACATTTATTACCATAGGAAGTTGTACGCTTATGCATGAATTAGCAATTTTCTCACCGACAATAGAAGGAATATGTTTAGACTGTAGAGTAGGCAACTGACCACGTCTTAGCTTTTTACACGTGCAGGCCACGTGCTTTTTCCAAGAAATATTATCATGTGTATAAATTCCAAGATGCTTAACACATATTGTTGGGCTAGATTTACTTGGGCCCTTTCCGGAGTCCTCCTCGGGGAACAAGTGGATTGCCGTCGCCACCAATTATGCCACGCGGTACGTGATCACTCGCGCCATTCCAACCAGCTGCGCCACTGACGTCGCTGACTTCCTTCTGCACGACGTCATATTACACCATGGCGCTCCCCGTCAACTCCTTACCGACCGTGGCCGCTGCTTCCTCTCCCGAGTTGTTGACGAAATCCTTCGTTCGTGCTCCGTTCGTCACAAGTTCACCACTGCTTATCATCCTCAGACGAACGGCCTAACGGAGCGTCTCAACCGCACGCTTACAGACATGCTCGCCATGTACGTATCCGACGACCACCGGGACTGGGACATACGCTTGCCTTTTGTCACCTTCGCCTACAACTCTTCGCGCCATGATACCGCTGGTTACTCGCCCTTCTATCTTCTCTTTGGACGAGACCCCTTACTGCCCTTCGACACTCTGCTGCCCACAGCCGGCCCTGTCACTACATATGCGCATGACGCTATCGCCCGAGCAGACGCCGCCCGCCAGGTTGCTCGTCACAAGCTCTCCGCCTCCCAAGAGGCTCAAAAACACCGCTACGATGGCCTGCACCGTGATGTGCGCTACCCTGCCGGATCTCTCGTCTTGCTGTGGCTCCCATCCCGTCGTGTGGGGTTATGTGAAAAACTTCTGCCGCGCTACACAGGTCCTTATCGTGTATTACGGGCAGTGACCGACGTCACATATGAAATCACGCCGCTGCACCCAAAGTCGACGTCCGCTCCACTGAAGTCCGACGTCGTTCATGTAGCTCGCCTCAAGCCCTATCACCCACCATCGACATCGCACGCCTAACACGCACCGGGACGTTGCCTTCAGCCGAGGGGGGTAGTGTTACCGATGGACCGTGAACGAAGAAGTGGCGGTGCGCTGAACGACGACGACGTTGACAGTTGGTAGCTAGGCCCTCGGTGTCTGAGCTGAGTGCTGGCCATCTCAGAGCAGCCGCCAACACAGACTTACCGCCGTAACATCCCCGTAACAATATGACAAGCCTTTCAGAGTGGCATGAGCAATTCGTACGTTTGGCCGTGTTCAAAAAGGACATAAGTCATGGTTTGGTACTACATTGTGAGGATTACGGATGCACAAGAGCTGTGTTCTTAAAGTTTTACATATACTAAATTAGCTATGAACCAATCTGTGCATAGGATAGCATCTTCTTGTAGGTTTTAAAGAAAGCTAGCTAGGTGGAACAAGGAGGGTGCCATCAACCCATTGATATCTGCAAAAAAAGTGACACCTTTAGGAAGGTACTTAACGCAAAGCTTAAACAGACGGTGTAATAAAGTGGAGACATGGGGGACTCCCCACTACAGGTATACGGCAGCGCTCAACAGACGTCTAAGAAAGGCCGTCCGCAAAACTTTTCCCGGCGGGAGGGCACCCGATGTCCCGGGATAGGGGCGGTGGTGGGTCAAAAAGGAACCAGTGCATAAATAATATCCGTAATTCCAGGGGAAGGAATGCCCCCCCCCCTCCCCCCCTGCCCTTCCTTTCCGGACGCCCATGCGTCTAAGTGTTGGCATCTGGGAGCGCTTTTGCAAATATCTGCACAGCAACGAGAAGAATGGTCGTTTGTATTCATAGTAATGAAGCTTGTTTTACAGGGTTTCACGACCGACTGTAATACCTGTAAGTGCCTTCTGAAAACCTTAGAAAAGACTAAATGCCATTCCATCGTTTTTGCGAAGTCTAACGTGAGCCACCGGAAAGATTTTCCAGCAGAGCCTCTCTTGCTGATCTAGGCACACATAAACATATTTTTATTTCGTGAGTTGTTAAGGAGAAAGTCTTTAATGGCTCATGCTGTCGATCGTCCGCTAACAAAGCTTGTCACACGCGTTTCACCCGGAAACTAAAAAATATAGAAGAAAAGCAACGGTTACTGAGGAGGAAAAAATGAACCTAGAAGCCAAGTTTGATGACTGTAGATTAATTAATTAATTAATTATAGGCAAAAATGTCAAAATTGCGTTGAAATAGTGCGGACGTCTACATAGCCACGGAAACTGTGTAACGTCACAGCCACCGGAAGTCGTCACGGCATAGTGAAAATTGTCACAGAATGGTCGGAAAAACGTCTGATTTGTGTCAAATTAGATAGAAAGATGTGTAACTAAGCGTAATTAACACCTAAGATTTCTGAAAGATGCGTAATCGATGTGTAATCGATGTGTAATTGTGTAATTGTAATTGTGTAAGATGTGTCGATATAACCACTGGAACGGTGTGACATCACCTTCACCGCAAGTCGTCATAGCATAGTGTCCTCGGCTTTCGCCTCTCAGCACTTTAATTGCGAAAGTGTCCTCGCAATTTTCCTATTTTTGTTATGAACGAATTGGTTACAAACAAAATATGCTTTTCAAGAATCAGAGGTACACAGAAAACACCGGGGACAGGCAGACACTTCACACAGAAAACACCAGGGACAGGCAGACACTTCGATATGCCATTTTTCATGCCCTATTTGAACACCGGATTTTCCCTGGCCTGGAAGTTCTTTCGTATATGTCACCTGTATAACAAGTTAGCGCATTTCTGCTCAGGACTGGACAAAATAGTTACACGTCTGGTTCATTTGTGGAATACTGAAAAGCAGAGGCTGCTTGGCATATCTGGTTAAACCAGGCTGTATTTGAAACTGTCATGCACTTATGCAAAGAAAAGAAATGATTGAAATCATCGGCGTGGGTCTATGAAGTCGCTCCAAAGTTTCGTCGCAGAGTTCTCTGAATTGATGGTCGCTCCTAACTTCTTATTCTCAAAGGCGATGAGTCAAGTGAGAGCTCTCTGGTTTTCCCACACCAGTAATTGCATAACTTAAGTATCGAGCCAAAACAAAAACAATTGAAAATACCGAATTTCTCGGGAAAGATAGACAAAGTCAGTTGCAATGTTCCACACGTTTTAATCGCTTTCCACACGAGCGAGTTCTAACGGCATCAACGGTCTGAGCAGCGTTTGCTGCTGAAACAAGTTTAGAACAGCCTTCTTTTACACCTTCATGCAGGTCATTCAAATTGTACAGGAAGATCAGGATGAGAAAGTCTTCTGCCGTGTCAACGACTGCGATACCATCAGCCAAGTAAAGGCCAAGGTTTTGGACTCGCTGTACAAGAATACGCCGTGCTCAATGAGGCCACTGATATCTGAAGTTGACCTTGGTAAGTGAGAGACACATCCGCTTCGTATCGGGCCGCCACAGCCTAATGATGTGAATCAGCGGACGAGAGCGAAGCGGCTGCGCCAGTGCACAATTAGGGGCTATCGATTGATAAATACGAGATAGTGCATATGATAAAAGCCCACTAACATCTCAGATGGTCAGACATAAGTGTCCGGGGACAATAAAAATCTGATTTCTCGTCATCCTTTCATCAGAATGAACAATCGCTATCGTGGAATAGCGCGCTGCTTAAGTCCATTGAATACCAAGGCGTGAACCATACGGAACATATAGTTCGAGGAATGATCCTGACCGCCTATGATCCTGAGTTCGCCGAAGTTCCGGCTGCGGATTAAAATTGCTGCGTACTATTAATCTTCGAATAAGACTTATGGGTATCATCAAAATTTTTGCCATCGTCATCGCCATCACGATTTTTGTTAATACGGCAAATTATGCACGTAACTGAGATCTGTAGGCTAGAGTGCTTCGTATGAAACTTAGCTCTGAGTGTTTGTTTCAGCTGAAAATAAATAAAATTTTATACGAAATCCGCCAGGTGTTAATAGCGAAAAAAAAAGGCGTGAAAACGTACCGGCGGAAAGTGTGACTGCGTTCGTTTCTCCCTTAGAATGGCGGCACGGAAGAGGCGGTCATCTGATTCTGCAGGACGAGGACCTCACCACCAAGACGGTGCACGGATGCGTGAAGCTGAACACGCTTGCGCACTACGGCATCCACGACTCCGCTATCATGAGCTTGGTCAACAAGAAGAGGCGCTACTGCAAGAACGGTGCGTATTCTTTGTAGCGCCGTGCTTCAAGCCACGCTTTCTAGCCTCGTGGTATTCGCCAACTTTAACGAGGTGATATCTTTCAATACCAAAGGAAAACCGGACTAAAAAGAGTGTGTCACTTATAAAAACCTCCAAAACTTCGACAGAAACTACAGAGGTGCGAGCGGTCGAAATAACGAGAAAGTAAAGACCAAGCAAGGGAAGGCGCCCCAGAATAGTTAGCTACCTTTTCGAGGTTCTTTCGTACGGTCCCACTTGGCTGTAGAATAGCTGACTATTGCACACGTATACATGTCCAAAATTCTCGGCGAAAAATTTTGAGAACAGGAAAATTGCAAGGCAGTGTTATGGAAATATTGAAGGTAATCTTTCTTTTACATTGTTTCCATCGATCGCATCGAACAGTTAAGACTGCCATAGAAATCCAACGGGAACGCTTTTGATGATCACGAAAATGTTAATAAAAAAATACAAGACTGCCGTGGGTTACCTGGCATTCATTGATTGTTATGGTGAAATGTAACATTTATGAAAAAAATTGCGTTCGCAAACGGCTCCCAGCTTAAAATACTTTTGTCCAGAATTGTTGGGTATGTGATCTTTCGTGACATCTATTGCTAGTGTATATAATATAAAATAGTAGTCACGGGGGCAAAAAATTAACGCGATCACTTTTTTTTCACTTATACATGTAGTATAAAAAAAATGGTATGTCATTCCTTTTTTAACAAAATAAAAACAATAGAAAGATCGCGACGGCAGCAGGTCCTGCAGGTTTATCCATTTCAAATTTGTGCGTCTAAATCCGCACAAAGACAGATTCATCCTATCCCAGTTAAGGATTTCTTGCGGCAACAGCGACTTATATGTGAGTTGAGTGTGAGAAAGATTCCGCGGTCATAAAATATCGTTTATTAGCTCCGTTGTGTGCCTACTTCTTGCATAATGTTTCGTGCGATAGTACGCACCTGCTCTGCTTCGTACCTTGGTCTCTTGCACACAAAGCTTTCCAGTGCCCAAGTAGTGCTGTGTGCCCAGCGACCGTGTCGGCTGCCTTTGTCTCTGGCCTCCTCGCCACCATTGTTTCAACGTGTGCTCATTGCTGTGTTGAGGAGAAATGAGTGGCGCTGGTGCCAAGCCGTTATGAAACTCGTCGTAACTCAGGCTGCTTGCATCCGTAGCATTATTGCACTTTCGCAGAGCGCGAACTATGGCTAGAACCGCTGCTTTTTTTTCTTTTCTCTTCTGTGTGTTTTGTTCAACCGAATGTAGAAAAGTTTTTGCATTAAAATGGACATATAGGGGCTGACAGGTCGCAAGTTCGTGTGTGGTGAAAAAAACTTGCATAGGCCCTACGCGTGAGTAGTTTTCAACTAAGGAGCGGAAAACTGACAAGGCAGGATGTAAGACAACCGAATCTGCTGCGCTGTAGTCACTTTCTGGCAGCAAAATTGAACTGTCTTTTGAGTGATACTGCTTAAGATGTGCACTCTGTGAACAACTCATACTGCGTCCCAGCCTATCCATTTACATCACGAAACCTAGCATCAAGCAGATGCTCCTCATTTTAAGGAGTTTTGTACCACACCCCTTACCAGTCTTGGAAGGCATCAGTGGGTGCATTTCGAGGCATTGAAGAGGAAGCCGCCCTAGCCACTAGACACTTGACCAGTGCCAGCAATGAGTTAGACCCCACAACCTGCAGTGCATAGAGTTTCCAATGTACATCACATGGTCTGCTATGACGAATCTGTGACTCGTGCTGCCTTCGTGCAGAAGGTATAACGAGCGCATCTTCCAGATAAACGTTATTGAAAGCAGCGTTTGTCGTGCCTTCGTCTCGTGTCCTCGTCTACGTTCTGTGCTGTTAACTTCAGTACGGAAAACCAACAAGCACAAGCTGCTGTAGAAAGAGAAATCATCAGCGATAACTACCGGAAACGCACGCGCCGCTAAGTTTGTCCCGTTTTCAGCATGCAGCAGGACTGAGTTTAATAGCCTCGTTCTCTTTAGCAAAACAGCGCCGACACCCCGCCTGCACGCTGAATCATGCCAGTGCGGTGTTTCAGCTCTTCCCGCTAACAATTGTACGTGTTAAACCGCATGACTCGCCAGATCCTCTACGTAATTTCTTGATGTTGAAGTTTTTGTTTATTTTCAAACAACATTTGCACGTCAAGGGAGGAAATGGGGAAAAAATTGGCCGAAAGGTTATTAGTTTCTCAGAGTTGCAAGCTTGGGTACTTGTCATTGTTTTATTGTGAAGCAGGATTCGTCTTTCTTTTGTGGTTACAACAGACGGTGAGAGGACGTCTGCTGTGATAAGTTTTTTTCCGGGCACACGAACAGCACAAAGTGATAAGGCGTCAAGCGTATCCAAGAGCGCTGAATTCCTTGCTACACGGCATCGATGTATGTTGTAATTTCTGTTTAGTCTCGAAAACAACTGCCCACATCGAAAACAGTTTCCCAGGACTTTCACCATCCGTTCTGGAGCAGGGTTCTATCGTGGACCTCGGAACGCCGTAGTGCCCTTTCCGTGGGAAAACATGACGCGAATGCCATAGATCTATCTCGCCGTCTTTCAGAATGTGGTGCTGAACTTCCACGCCAGAACGAAACGAGTTTGCTAAGAGGACTGTCAGTGGCGTTGAGGAACTTTATCATGCAATAAGCTGGAAAAGTCAGTTCTTTTAGTTATCCATGCACCTTTCATTGGTCGCACGCTAAGGCTCTTTCGAGCACACATCTGTGTTCTTGCTTCGCATAAATTATGCAAGAACCAGCCTGTATGGTATTTCCATTTAGGTTACTGCTTAATCTCGTGCACCGAGTTCTCCTTTATATTGGTGGAACTCACATCTGACCCAAAAGGTTGAATGTAATTTTCCTTCGGAATATTACATAGATGGTGTATCTTCCATGTTCTAAAGAAGGATTTCGTTTTGTTTAATGCTGCATTCGCACTGGATATCGCTTCAGCTAGATCTTGTTTAGGCATCCAGAGACCAAAGCTCAATACATAATGTTTTCGACGCCAGAGAAGACGCCTGACATTCTTTTCTACAGGTGTTTTAGAGCGGAAGAAATTCTTAATGACAGCAGAGTGAACAATTCCCTCAGAATAGGGTCAAGGATGTCACTAGATCTTCTGAGAATCAAAACATCGAACTTCTACACCATATCGCGCCATGCATTGAAAAGAAAGTCAGTACATCTGTACAGAAAGCAATCCGCTGCTCGATAACCCACTTGTTTAACGTCAGAAGTGCACGCAAACCGTAAAGCTTCTTTGCGATTTTAGAGGTGCAGTTATGCCAACTAGCCCAACAGCAATCACTTCTGAAGCCTGCGCACATTCACGGCCAAAGGGGAGGAGGATGCTGTATACTTTTATAACTACTCGAGGCTGTGTTATTAATGCGCAAACATTAGAGGGTCTGTGTGAACGGAAATGGTGAGCGCTGTCTTAGCACACTCTCCCGGGTATAACGAATCTTAATATGCCACCTCGGATATAGCGAACTAAGTACGCCACCTCGTGTACAACGAACTTTAGTCTTATTCTCGGATATAGCGAACGTAAGTATGCCACCTCGGATGTACCGGACCTTAGCGTGTTAACCTCGAATATACCGATCTTTTGTGTCTGGACCTCGGATGTAACGAAGTTAGTCTATTGACGATCTCGGATATAACGAAATTTCGTGTGTCGGCCTCGGATACAACGGACGTTTGGCTGCTAACGCATTCAAACGACCCACTGGGGATCGCTTATCAGTTTTTTTTCTTTCATAGTGTCATCGAAGCGATTCTTTAACTCTAGGTGACAAGTTTATCGTCTCGTTTAGTTGGTTTAGCTTGTTGACCTCTAAATCGGCATACTGTTAACCTGAATGCCAGTTCGCACAGCCGAATAAATTAACCTCCCCGAATACGAATTCAAGGCTCAACTCTAAATGATGCATTGAAGTGCTCTAGGAGGTAAATAAAATTTGGGAATATTATCATGGCACGCAGGGTTTGCCTAAGTGGAAATGAAATTGGGTGTAGAAGCACCGGTTCGTTTCACTCGTTCTTGTGGAATGTCTAAGGCAAGGAACTGCTACCAGGTACACAGCAGGCATATAGAGGAAATCTTATTTGTTTGTTTCCTTTTGTCTCTGATGCGAAGGCACGGCCACGTACGGGACCATCAGCCCCATGCCGTCGCGCAACAACAACTACGAGAGCCACTACGGCGGCGCCGTCAAGTACTGGCATCTCGTTAAACCCGTTGACGACCGCCAGGAGTCCCAGCAGGAGCAGAGACACAAGGCCATCCCGGAGATATTCCTCACCCGGCTGCTCTCCACGAAGGTGAAAAACCCCATTCTCTCAGCTGAGCGCCTTCAGCGCGTAATGTGCTCTTTGCCCAAAGAGAAGACGCACTCGTTGCAAGTGAAACGACTGATATGACCAAGCACGACAGTGAATGTTCGCAGCAAGGCAAGGAACGTTCGCTGCGGTGACCTCAGAAGCGATCTTGTCAACTTTGAGAAGAATTTATTGGTAGCAGCACTTTACTGCGCACTGAAAGAAAAAAAATATAACGAAGGCTGAATAATCGTATTTTGCTATGACAGCGTGACCGGTTATTAGCTCGTAATGAAACTTGGTTGAGAGAACATATTAACAGACCAAAGTCTGTCACTTTCCGTAAAGCTAACTGTTTTCAGGCACTGCCTTGCGTTCTTTATGTAATGGACTAAAAAGTATTCCGCCTTGAAAACATGAGCCAACTGCCCTTCAAAAAAGGCTGCTGAAAAAAGCTATCTGTTTTAGAGCGAATAGCTTTTGACGAACATTTTTATCATGTCTTTGCTGTGCTCTTTGCTCTGGTGATAACCGCTCATAAACATCGTTAGCTACAGAAAAGAACATGATGAAAAAAGATCATATGACTCCACTGCACCCAAACACTTCACCCCAGCGCCACCTTTCTTCATGTTCATAACGGCGCTCACTGCGGCTCTCCGCCTACTCGGCACTGAGTTTCTTCGGCAGTAAAACGTGTTCGGTGCAGCGAAACCTCGTAAGTAGGGCGTAATGAACGCTCATTTGAAAGTACAAGAACGTACGATTAGAAAGACTTGTCATTCGTTTCCGTTCCCCTTGTTTTATCGAGGGAAATCATCATGAGACTCACATTTATGAGCGTCGGTCCTTACACTTCAATACGAGGCAGTCACATCAGGGTACCACAAATTATCTTTTGCCCACAATACAAGAAACAGTTCTTTCCGCAGTTAGTAGGCGACGCAAAGACGCAAAAAAAAATCAGCATGTAGGGAACTGCTTTCGCATCACCTACTAGATACGTCGACGAAAGTCAAACTTGTTTACGTCATTATGTACTTATTCCTGCAGGGCACCATTCAAAAATTTGTGGACGACTTTCTGCACAATATCCTGACTGTGAATGAGGCCCTGCCTTGTGCCGTCAAGTGGCTGTTCGACCTTCTGGACTCAACTGCGTCAACATACGGCATAGTCGATCCGGAGGTGTCCCACGCTTGGAAGAGCAACAGGTTGGCATCTCGCTTCGGCTTTGTTGTCGAAAGTTGATACAGCCTGGTATCAGTTACCGTGCAGTCTAGAGGGCAAGGGTTTTACCTGACGCGTACCTCAACACAGTTTCTCCAGTTTCCAAACGAACGAAGTTAGAATGCTAAAGGATGGCAAGAAAATGATATTTAGAAAAAGTAATGTCTTGCGTTCAGTGATGCAAAGAGATAGTGTCCGAGCAAGATGGCTCTTTGTGTTCGGCCTTCAACTGCCGGCCTTTATGACGACAAATTATGTCCAGAGAAGCTCCGTATATTTTTTTTTTTTTTGGGGGGGGGGGGGGGGTTGACGGGACTTACCACTATGTTGCGATGCGCGCAGCAAGGTACCACCTAAGCTGCATTGTCTCTGGGATATGAGGTTTTTCCCCACCCGTAGATAACGTGTTCAGGTTCATATGCGAGCACTGATTTCGTTTTTTTAACTTTTCTCTTTTTCAGCTTGCCTCTGCGTTTCTGGGTCAACCTAGTCAAGAACCCTGACTTCATTTTCGACATTGAGAAGACGCCAATCCTAGATGCTTGTCTTTCAGTAATTGCACAGACATTCATGGATGCGTGTTCAACGACAGAGCACAGACTTGGGAAGGTACGAATCGTCAAGTTCTTCGCAAGCATGCAGTGTACTGAACAGAGGTGCCTATAAGCCATTATAAGAAGCGCGAACTAATGAAACCTTCAGCAACGGTGGTCGCAATAAAAAAAAACTGAGCAAGTAGCAAAATTACTGAGGCAGCGGGAAAAAAACGGTTTAAAAACAAAAACAGTTGGTAACGCACTAGAAAAATTAGCGGCAAGCAAATAGTTATTTTTATGGAAAGAAGCTGTCTGTAGCAATCGAAAAAGTCAGAGATAAGAGGGCTTAAGTAAATGTTAGCGTTCTTATTCGCTTGCGACAATAGTATAAGACAGTATAAGACTAGTTCAGTGACGGTTCGCAATGAAGACGTTTGCCTTCTTTTATGTGCAGCCACTGTAATCAGAAATGAACACTGCAAAACCGAAAACCGAAAAAAAAAAAAGAAACTCCGTGATCAGCGTTTGGAAGTGAATGGTTATGTTGCCTAGCCTCAGGGATCTGGGCCCAAAATCTGTATCGATGCAAGCTTTCTTGCTTTTAGAGATCCTGAAACCTCAATTTTGAGTGTAATTAGTGTATTTGTTACTAGAATGCTGTAATCTGTCGATATAGGCGAACTTAAGTGTCCACAGTGTCCCGTTGATGTTGTAATGAGTGGTACTGTGTATATACATATTTTATGCCCGATATAAATCGGCGGTGCTCCAGGTAAAAAAGCAATTTACCAAGATTTTTATGCACTTCTGTTGCAGGACTCTCCATCCAACAAGTTACTGTTTGCGAGAGATATTCCGAGTTATCGAAGATTGGTTTGCAAGTTCTATCAGGACATAGCTGCCCTGCCTCCGATCTCGGACCAAGAGATGCGAGCTGCTATGCACTCCTTATCAGCTGTGAGTGATCTCTCTCGCCTGTTGTTTCGAAGATAGAGTCTAAAAATTAAGAAAAAAACGGTCGTAACACCTCACTGCTATTTTTTTTTTACTTTCATGCAGGCACATGCTGGGGAGGTTGATGTCTTGAATGCCTTGAAAGAGTTGTATATTTATGTAACAAAATACTCCGAACAGGTAAGTCATGACCCTTGTATTATTGTGACCAAGATTGCAATCAATAAGCCGAATTGGGCGTGCGTGTGTGGATTCCAAGAGGAAGAGATAAAACAGAGTAGAAGATAAATGTCGGCGACCGGGCAAGTCAGCGTTGGCCCTGAGATAAGGGGAGTATTATGGCGCCCTTGATAGCGGGAAGACCTAGGCAAATAAAAATTACATTGTCTCTGCCTAATATACTGCCTTAGTGTGTGAGACAATTTCGAGAGGCATGCAGCATATTATTGGGCACTATTGCTTGTGTGAGGTTTTGAAACGTGCTGCAGTAAAATTTTACTGAGAAGGACAAGATTACTAAGCGCTTAGGTTAAGAAAGTCCTGTATTTTTCGATGAATGCCGTGCTCACAATTAGATTTTGAAATACTGAGATTCCCACTAAATCAAAGCAGTCTAGGGCCTCAGTAGTCCTAGTCAAAAAATTTTATGCGCTTGACATATGGCTTACGCTTCCTACCGGGCTGGTTTGAAGTAAACTAGCTGCTGCTGTTTACTTGCAATCACGGCTGGCTGCATTTTAAACGCCACAGTTCACGTTTGTTGATGGTTAGAGGAAATTTTTCGCGATGCCCTTGTAATTGCCTCCTTCTGATGTAAACACGATTTACCACCGCTATTTTTTACCCGCTCGGTCCTTATTATTGAGTTTATTCAGTAGAACTGTAATTTACGGGAAAATATTTACCACGCAATATTTCCGACGAGCAGTGCACAATCACCTCGTACCAAAAACTCCAAATGTTTCGAAGTGCAATTCTTTCCTCCAGGAGGCGATTACAAGCTGCCATAGTGCATGCAAAAAGCGTCAGTCTTGTTTAACCTTATGTTCAGCAGCGAGACACTTGTGTCCCACTTGCATTCAAGCGCGGGGAAGCGAAAAACGCTTTGTCCACTGTACCATATCTCTGCGCCCTGAACAGTCCCGAACTATCCAACAAGCCATTCAGCGCGCTTTTTATCTTTCGTTCATAGGGCGTCCTTGGCGTTACGTGCGTTTTTACAAGCGCTGGTGTACAGTTTTGCGAGATCCATCTTGGCGGGGAACAATTTGAAGTATTGTGGAGATTGGCTAGTAATGCTTCGTGAAGAAAATTTCACTTCTAATGTAAGTTTGCTAATACGTTTAACAGACTAAGGTAAAGCTACGTACCATATCTTAGTCCTTTTTACCATATCGTTAGTACAATTGTGTGCCATTTTCTGGCCTCAGCGGTTTGAACCTGGTGTGGTTCTATTCTACATTATTTATGACTGCTGTTTTACTGCTTGTATGCTTACGAGCCATGCATACAGCCTGCGCATTATAAAGGGTGTAAAGTGTCGTTTTGCACCTGCCGGGCATGGACCCAAAATATCGCTCACGACTCTTTCTAGTTTGTTTGCTCTCATTTTATGTGCATTCAAATTAACAGATATGATCGTTGGCAGGTCATCAATAACCAAGCACTCAATTTAAATGCACCTTGAAACTCTGCTACAAACCTCTTAGAGGAGATGGCAAAGCTGCCTAGCATAATAATGCGTTTTGCGAAGTTCTCCACACCAAACCCCATCTCAAAATTTTGTGTAAATTTCAATTGTATACTCGCGATTATTTATAGGGTCGAAATTACGTTATTATTGCGGAACACAATTTCCGTAGGTTATGGTTTGATGTGCTTAAAATATTTTTCTCACAGATCCTCGAAGCACTGGAAGACGATGAGGCTTGCCAGGAGTTGCAGCTGGCCCAGAGACTAGAGACTGTGGCGTGCACGCTAAGCGCAGAGCGAACTTTGCCATGCTAGAACAGTCCTCGATGGGCGCTGCGGACCCGTACAATGCTGACGCACCCCAATGCCCTCACTCAAGGCGCTGCAAGAGCGTCTCCACGATCCCGGGGCCTTTCGCACAGCGCGACTCTCAAGCGCGCCCGCGCGTCGTACCAGCGCCAAGCCATGTGATCAACCTCCACTTGTACAGAACTCATGCGGACTTCTCTCATTGTGGTGCTTGCGGCGTTGACTCTTCTGGCTGTGCGGTGAACTGCGAACGCTGTGTCTTTTTCTTTCGTTGTTGTTCCGGTGGGGGATCTGTGGCGCGTGCTTGTGTGTGCGTCTGTGTTTTCTTCATCCAGAAAACCCACATTCGTGCCTGACTGTGCGCCCGCTAGCTGGTGAATGAAGCTGAGCAATTTCCGACTAATTCGAAGTCTACGGCGCGTGCGAAAAAGTGCGCGCGAAGCGATGAGGCAGGGTGTTTTGTACTTTATAAAGGAAAGAGATTATGTATTCTTTCCTAAGCGCGAGAAGTTCTGCGGTCTGGCGTCGTGCACTTGGTCGGCGAGCTCTTAGGTTTTACCGACCTGAGACACACTGTGTGATGCGTTTCGTCTTGAAATAACAAACCAAACCAAAACAACAAACAAACCAAGCACTCAGGAGTTTTGTAAAGTTGTACCTGGATAGACCTCTTGTCCCTGAGAATTAATTGCAGCAGAGATGTGTACATTTGCTTTTCGCAGCAGGCTCACGAGGTGTAATCTACAAGCGCATCATTCCACAGTAGGTTGTAGATGGTTACACAAAGGAAACTGTTACTTTCGAGTATTTTCGGCTTATATTGTTACGCTACCTATGCTAATCTGGCAATTAGATTATTTTGAGATTTTAGCACTTATAAAATACAGTCTGGCGAGGAAACGAACTGACCATACAGAACAAACAGCTGAAGTGTTTCATTTGTTATCACATCATGCTCTTTATATTCCGGCAAAAAGTAAAACAAAACTGTCAGGAGTCTTAAAATAACGCGAGAGGTGTTACAGACTAAGTCCATGATAATAATATTCTCATTCCTTGGTTACTACCGTCGCAACAAAACCATTACGCAAAATAGGTGCAAGGGACCTATAAGTGTGGAATACAGTAATGGCACAGTTTTTAAAATTGCCTATGATAACTGGCTTTCGATTCGCGGTTGGGAGGTCGTGAAAGACAAACCATTCTTAATGACACGTACATCCTTATACTAAGGAAACTAATCTTGGATAACATTGGTACAGGCAGCATGCTTTAATGTTATGTACTACACAGTAATAGCTCACCCCGCGGGACTAAAGTGGCACAAAACTTTCCAGCGGCTTAGAACATTGTCCTTAAAAGGAGTACGCATTTTATTATTTCTGCACGGTACACGCTGTCAGCCTGCGCCACAGAGCAAAAATACCATGCTCCGACGTGCTACGCGACAGTGTGGGAGACGAATTGGCGCCACTGGCCATTACGGCGGCATATATTGTCCGTGAAGACAACTGTTCTCACAAGCAAGTTACCACAGTGACCAGGCAGCTTGTATTGCAAGCCACATGGGGGCTGAAAAGTGCATGCGTCTCAGCTGGCCGATGCTAGGCTATTGACATTACTTGGACGCCTTTTCGTGCCGGTAGCAACGGTCGTTTACCCTCTCTACGTTCTTCCCAACCGAAAATGGTGACGAAGAATCTTGTTGTTGCGACAAGAACTTTAACGGCTTGAAAAAGAGTCACTCTTGATATACAGTAAGATATTTTAATGCTTCAAAAACGCCTCTCACGACGAGATAATCTTTCTATGAAGCACTGCAGCCATGCAACGATAAAGTATGTTGTTGCAGAACAGTTTGTGACATTATAAGGCTTTGGTCATTCTATCGTCGCGACTTCAAGCTCTTTGTCGTCATTTTCATCGGGCTTGCTCCGGGGCCTGTGTCTACACATGCGCAGTTGCCGCAGCCTGCGTGTGTAGGAGGCGGTGAGAGTCCCATCGCCAGAAACAGGGTCCTAAATGTTCTTTTGTGCATGTCTTATGCACCTGTAATCTAAACACGTTGAGCTGCCTTGTCGATGTTTGCTGTCGTGGCCGCGCCTGAAACGCAGCAGCAAGAGGCGAAGACGGAAGCGCTGTTTGTGACTGAGCAGTAGTACTTATTGACTTTTTTTTTCATAGGGAAAGTGCTTTGTCTTCTCACACTCACCTTCGTCGCATGTGGCAGTGTCGGCGAAAATAGTTTTCATTTCGAGGCTATTTTTTTACGAAAAGAGAAGAATCAAGGACACTCACCGTATTCCTTTGTGAAGTATGTTGTGAATAAAGAGAATGACGGCTTCAGGCGCTAGTGCGAAGAAGCGCAAGTGTTTCATTGTCAACATTAGCTACACTTACTATGCTCCCGAGTAAGTGGTAGTTAGAAAATGTACATTTCTTCTTGCTGCCAACAATGACACCGCGTTCATTTGCAGTGCGATCAACGTTCCTCCCATCCTAGAAGTACTGAAGGTGTTTGATACAAATGCATCTCCAAAAATGTTGCGACTGTTGTAAAATCATTGTAGCGGTAATGCCGGCTGTAGGTAGGAAACGAGTATTCTGTTAATTGGTGAGAGTTATTATTGCCCTCGGACTACGACAGCATACAGACCGACAACAAGCAACGCACGAGAGAGGACGCGCTGCTGGTCACACAGTGTATGCAATTTTATTGCTTTGAACAGTCCGGGCAACTTTGTGATGGCTTCATTCACACGCAAACCGAAAGATTTGGCTGTGTGAATCGTGAGTACAGTTGTCCGTTTTCTTGAATCATTATCAAAAACGCCTTGCCTTTGTCCGATAAGCTTCCACAACTTGTAATTGTTCTGAAAAGCAGGGTATAAAGGAATGGCAATGTATTTCTGAAAAATCAAGAGGTTAGTGATGTCATCCCGCCTATGAAATCTTCACGATATCAACTGGAGAATTAAAGCAGTCACACACAAAACACGTCGCGCTATTCATCAAATTTTAGGATTTCATCATGATTCCAGAGGTATTGTGCACCTAAGACGACGCCTTCGAGACCTTGATCATTGAATCTTAGCTGCACCTAATTTAATGTACCTCTGTCTTAGTCATGACTTAACATGGCCTGAAAAAAAAATTGATCGTGCTGCCAAAACAGCTAGCCTCAGCATACACGCAACCATAGCGCTCCTTGCAAAAGTGATATTAACATTCATTTAAAGGGTATTAACTTTGGAGTCTTTTTTTTAATTTTCCGCAGATAGCCGCCAACTCACCTTGAAGACTAAAGCAAGAAGCCAATATAGCAGTCCTGGCATTGGGGAGGGCAAAGAACAGGGTTCAGGCACTCCTTCTTGCAGTAACTCGGACACTTCTTAGCCGGCGCCGCCATTACGACAGCCAGCAAGCAGAGGGCGAGTATTGCAATGAACACGATCTGACGCAGTGTCAGCATGATGGCTGGAATAGATACACGCGAGTGATAAGCCGCGAATTCCAGTGCTAGATTGCGGAACACTCAGAGATATTGGTATATTTGTACGTTTTCCAGTCATTTGCAAGGATAGCAATGCATAGGTAGTCTGAGACCTTTCGGAATGTGTAAGTCAAGAACTTTATTAAGCTCTTCGCTGTCTAGAGATACAGCCTCACATTGAGGGGTCCACTGTGTAGGGAGCTCAGGGAAGAGCAGAACACCCCCAGAACAAGCCTAGCTGCATGAAGTTGGGCTTATTCGTGAATTCCTGTTCTGAAAGTTGCTCTCTAGGCACCTGTGCTTCGTAGCTAGCTTAGAAAGACATTGCATCGCCTGCCTTCATTCAACTTAAATCTCCCTTGCTACATGCGTCCACCAAGCATGGCATGCAAGTAATGGGGTTTCAAGACATCACCCGGTACGTCACTATTTGTTTTGTCCGCTGTTTTACGAGGTGTGCTTAGAAACACTGGTCAAAGATTGTGCTCTCTTGTGCACAGCTTCGACATCGAAAACAGCAAACGCAAGGAAGTTTCAGAAAGAGCATTAAGTTTTCCCTTTTAGAAAAGAGTAACTACGCGCCAAAAAGTGCTCTTAGCTGGCTTCCATTTTTTCTCACGTTATCTTCGTATTCCTTCTCACCAGTGCTTCAATTTTTGCCTTCATTCATTCGGCTATGGGAGTCGTATGGCTTCACAAATCGCACACTTCTAATCTCTGCTTTGCTGGTTAGGCGCGGAAGAGTCTGCTCCGATTACATTGTTCAAGTGCCAAACAAGCAGACGACCCCTCTAAAGCGATAGATAGGCACTGAGCGATAGAGATGAGCTTGATTATCATTATCTGCTACATCGGCATCACCCTCTTTCAGCAAATACTAGGAAAAGAGCACAAGGCCCTAGGGGCGCTCGCTATGTTCTTGAAGGACGTTCGCTAGTGTTGCGCTGTTGCAATGGCCCGCAACAAAAAAAAAAAGTGAATAGAGCAGTTGTTCGCATTCCTTTAGGGAGGTAAGTGCTGGGCACATAAATTTCTGAAAAAGTTGGCAGAACAAACCCGTCACGAAAACCAAAACAAAGACAAGAAGCAATGGCTCTTACTATATGCTATATAGCTCTGTTCTCATCGTGGTGTTTATGGGAAGCAGCTATAGTCAGATACAACTCAAGAACAAAGCGGCTTTTTCTCGACAAAGCACCCCCTTCCAGCCAAGAGCGTCGGTCAATTCTCATGAACCTGCTTGACAGACAATGCAGGGAGCGGCGTGGCAATGTGCAGGAAGGAGACTACGCCCGACGATGGGGGAATTGGACTACGCCCTTTCATTTTCCACTCCCTGCATTGTCACGCTAGCAGGATCATTAGAATCGGCCGATGCCATTGGCTGGAATGGGCTCCTTCGACGAGGAAAAGCTGCTTCTTTCTTTAGTTGTATGCAATCATAATCACTCCGAAAGATAGGTATGCGCAGTAACAGTTTTGAAGAAAACTGAAGCTCCCTTCCCAAGTTTAAACCGGAGCAAGTGCGTTAAGGTTGCGATTACGCAGCTGACGCGTAATCAGGGTTTAGGTTCTACTATACAATTTCAGAATGGATCAGTTTATTTTAAACCAATTTATGAATGCGGAGATTTGCAGCGGTAAACGAAATTAGTGGAACTGAACTTAGTGGATTTAACTCGTTTGCACAGAGCTCGAACAAGAAAACAAAACAAAACATACAAGGCAGAGGTTTAAGAACACTGTCGATTTAGGTAAAAAAAAAAATTATACGCTGCGCATTGAATAACCATCAGCTAGTCTACCTATGCGGATTACACACCGCGGACTGCTAGTACAGTACTGGGATTCACTAACCTTGTTTATGCAAGCAGTTTGCGGGAGTCGTGGCAGACGTGCTCTGTCCTCGGGGACAAGTGCTGCTTTATGCCGCGCGTGCCAGGCCGTGGGGAGCTATCGGCGGCCGTTATCTTATGTTCGTGCTTCTCCTGTCTTTTATGGGAAATACGCGCCAAGATAAGCGTCAGCTGACAGTGCAACAGGACGCCTGTTCACATGCTCCTGGATATCGCTTGCGCCTTAAACCTGACGGTCTGTATGTTGCCGTGTTCACTGGTAACGGCGAATTGCAGCCGCATAGGTTTAAAGGGTGTAGTTCGGAAACGGGTACGAGTTGTCTGCAAGCTAACAGAACTGCACTATGCGAAAAGCGGTCGCACTATTCCCCGTTTCATTGAGTGTTTTGCAGCTTGAAATTTTGTAACCGTAAATGAGCGATACATTTTAAGAAAGTCAGCCTTCTCTATGACTTTACAAACAGGATAGATCTAGTTGAACGACACAATTCCGCTGCCATGGCCCGGCTAATCAGCTATCTACAAGACGTACGCCCTACAGCGCATGACCACCTGTACCCAAAAGTGCGTTCTTTCAGAGTGCTAAGCAGCTGAGGATGTCGCCTTAACAATAGAAGCCACACCTAGAAATGATTATCAGTAAACACCCTGTAATGCTCATACATTGCATGTGTAGACAAAATCCAGAACCTGTGGCGCAAAAGGACCGAGGCGCTGAATAAAATGTACGTGAACGTTCACAAAACAAAACCACACGATGCTATTTGCACATTTGGACCCAACCAGCGATGGTGCATACAGGATGTCTTCCCGCTCAGACCAGCGCAATCCAACGAAGCTGATCCTGCTAGAGCCGGAATGCGCTATTACAAGCATAGAAACCCCGGTGCAGCTGACCAAAGTGTAAGTGAGGTTCTGTATTTGGTGAATTTTCCAAAAGCACTCATTTCCTCTCAGAAGCCTATTGCACTGTTCTTCACATGCCCCGAGGACCAAAAATATTTTCGCTAACCCCCTACTTAGCGGAACGAAGATAACCAAGATTAAAAAGGACATTATCGAGTTTACCGCCACTGCTTCCATCTGCCTTGCGCGCGATAAATGTCTCAGGCAGCCTACTCGCCTAGAGGGTTTGCCAAGCCAGGAAATGGGACGACGAAAAACAAAACGAACAAAAAAAGAGAACAGCCTTTAGTGCGTGCGTTAGCTTCTCCTTTCCTTCCTTCGTCGCCCATGCAGAAAGCAGGAAAACGTGTTGCCTCTCGAGCAGAGTGGAAGGGGCACCTCCGGCGGTCGCGGCGCCAAAGGGTTTGAGTAAGCAAGACTCGAGGAGTGCAAACGAATGGCGCTGGCGAATTTTGATGGGCACGTGCTTGAGCTATGATTGCGCAGGGAAGATTCTGTGCTTCTCCGCAAGAGGGAAGTGGCATGCCTGGACCAGATGAAAATAAAAATATAGAGACAGGACTTCTAAAGCGCACACCATTTTCTCATACGCCTTTCATTTCCTGTTCCAGCTTTCCTGACGGAATGCGCAATTAAAAACGGAAGAAAAAAGCACCTCTAAAAAAATATCTTCGTTCTGTTTGTTTCCTTTCGGAGCAAGCTTATGACACCCGAAGTTTCGACATGGCCTTATTTAAGACGAGCTAAAGATTAATCACAGCTTTGCATAAAATATCTCGTGAATATGAGCACTGTACACACGTGCTGCGATGTTCATCCAAAGAACTTCGGCTGAGAAATTCCAAGTAATTAGTAGTCGAAGCAGCGGTGTCTATATCTCCAGTTCATGTTTCTTTCAAATGGTTCAAAACAGGTTGCCATCACTGCTGCATCTATCTAGAAGAACAAAAATAACATACGGAGGACCAGAAGAGATGGTTAGACGAGCATTCTAGCTAGTGTGAGGGCCGAAATGATGACAACGGCTACAAACAAGTCGCAGTAATCGAGCTCTCCTTTTAGGAGGGGAAGGCTTCGATTGGTACAGGGTAGAACGATGTACAAAGTGTTGCAAGCAAGGTACAGAACTCTTTGCCTCATTTGTTTAACACCACTGAACTTCACCAACTGCTGTAGTCTGTAAGTTAACAGAAATAACAACGAGTATGCTGCGATGTAAGGAGATAGAGTACAAACATTTTGCTTGTTGTGCTAATGACCATTAGTTGACAGAAGTTATACTCATTTCAGATTCGCTAGCGTGGAAACCAGGAACTGCAGTAGTCTGTAAGTTAACGGAAATAACGACGAGTATGCTGCAATGTAAGGAGATAGAATACAAACATTTTGCTTGTTGTGCTAATGACCATTAGCTGACAGAGGTTATACTTATTTCAGATTCGCTAGCGTGGAAACCAGGAACTGCGGTAGTCTGTAAGTTAACGGAAATAACGACGAGTATGCTGCAATGTAAGGAGATAGAATGCAAACATTTTTCTTGTTGTGTTATAGACCATTAGCTGACAGCAGTTACACTTATTCCAGATTCGCTAGCGTTTAAACCAGGAATGTTGTATTTACAAAAAATGCTTGGTATATCGGAGACACGGGATCCAAGTGCATGCGTAGTAAAGTGAGCTGCTTGCGGAGCCGCCTGGTGGCAAGAGAGAATGGATGTGCTCGAGGAGAGAGGCAAGGCTTGTGGCGACGCGTCCCCTTTGGTTTACTTTCCACTATCGGTCCTCCGTAGTTTCTTGCTACTTTAACTAACAAGGGAGGGCGCCGGCGTCGCAGTGACACGAGCGCTACGAACGATGTGATTGCTGCGTGAGCGCTCGGGTGATAGCACTCTCTCTTCGGCTCGGGAACTGGACTCGCACGGACTGTTCGGCGCGGAAACCGCTCTCCGCGAGCGGGGCGAGGACTCATGATGGGGACATTCTTGCGTCGGCTTGTCCCGTCCGGCCTTGGAGTTCCTCCCTTGCCCTAGCGTGGGCGAACGCCCGCTCGTAACCATGAGTCGGACGACCTCGATTCCTTAGCGTATTTTGTTGCTTGCTGGCGTTATTCTTTTTGTGGCAATAAGTACTTGTTTGTGTACGCCAGGGTGTCGTTGCTTTGTTTCCCTCAGAGCAATGCCCGTGGGGATGGGCGTGGTCTCGGTAACGCGTGCGATAACGGGGTGGAGTCCGGGAGGGTTTGAACTCTGTCAGCCGCGGTTCAGCAGGAAGAACGTATTGTCCTCCTATTACAGCCCCCCAAAATATGGCGGATAACACAAAATTCCGCGTAAAGTTCTTCAATCCACGATTTTTCGTAGAATCGCGAGATCTAGTGGCTTTTAAGTTGCCAGTCATGTGTCAGTTCATGAGTTTAATTCTGACAGTGTTTTTGCATGACCGCATAAAAAATTGCATGCTATAATGCTTTCTAATCGAGCAGTTTAAATTTCTGTGCGCACCTTTTTTTGGCGAAGTGTAGTTAAATTTTTAGTTGCAAAGATAAGTAGGGCAATAGCATTTGCCTCCTGATCTCCCTCAATACACATGGCCTAGTGTGCCTACTTATATTTGCTGATGTGTGTGCATAATTATAAAGATGCACTAATTAAGAAAAAAAACTTTAAAATCAGCATTAACGCTGTCGCGTCATACACTTAAGATGTAGCTTAAGTGTCTGCCTAATTTGATCCACCTTTACCGCTTCAAAATTTTGCTGAATAATTTACCCCGCGTAATTAACCTCCCCCCCCTCCCCATAAAATAAAGAGCATTTCCTGACAAAATGAAGTGAATTCAATACACGGCAAAACCGTCGCCGTCACAGGCAGCTGATTGCTGAAATAAACTGCAGTACGTCAACATAGCTTCTTCGGCGCAGATCCAGAGTCTAGGCGGCACCGCCATTCATTTGAATTCGGTGTTCCCGGTTATTTTTAGATGTAGAGGTCACTAGAGTGAAACGAGTGGAGCAAAATATTTTAAATACACCCAATTTGCGCAATAAGTACCGCCCAACAAACATCAACAAACCTAGAAGGAGCCATCGAATCAATTTTTAGATGGAACGAAAATTACATTTACTTCTCCTGAGTGTCCAAAGCCCCCCATATTTTGCAGTGTGCGTTACGTATTCGTTTCTTCCTATCACCCCTCATGGTGGTCATAGAGCATTTGAAATGCATTCAAGGCACTGAATCGTGTCTGATTATTGTCATTCCTCACTGTCGTAAAGAAATGCGGCTTTGCTTCATACAAATGAACATTTAATAAACTGATAAATCTGTGCTCAAATATTTAATTCACTGAAGGTGAAACCTCGTACCCCACTGGCAAGGTATATTTCGGAATCTTTGGTACTGCTATGAGCATAGACGTTACGGAAATGCAATGTTGTCAGGGCCGAGTCTCTAAAGAACGCCAAAGCCGTAAGGGTTGTAAGGCATTCTGGTAGTTTCGCCCGAAATGCCGTACGTGCTGGTATCTAGCAGGCAATACGTGTCTTCACGTAATGTGCCTTCGCATGTGGCTTGAAGTTAGGCAGTCAAAAAGAAGTATGTCCTATTCATTCGTTCCTATGTGCCATTCATTCTGTCCTATAGTTCGTTTTGAGACACAAGACATATATATTATTGTCACTGCTTGTCTCACAGCTGCCAATACTTGCAGCAACCGTCACATAGGGCATTTCCATTCGAAAAATAAATATTTTCCCGCTTATTGACAAAAAAAAAGAAAGCTACGCCAGGGTCCTGTCTGAGGCGGTTCCTTTCACTTTGGCAGCAGCGACGGAGCGCATTGCACGCAGCCTACTGAATCTTTGTTCTTCTACTGTTGCAAGTTAGTAATTACTCTTCGGTGCTGCCTTCATAGTTTCTATAGACGCTTCGCCATTTACTGTCAGTGTGATGGGCTATTGACGACGTAAATGTGTAACACATCTTTGGGAGTGTTATATAGGCAGCATTCTTATCAGTCTTTTTTTGTTCTTTTTTGTTGCTACCATGGAGCGATGCAACCTGTGCTGATGTGTACTCAATGATTGTGGTCTTGCATTGACCTGTAGAAAGTGCACATTTTTATTTCATGTAGGAACGCGCTCTGACGTCACTTAGCAACAGTTTGAGACGAAAAAGTTTGCTAAGAAGCCCCGGAAGTGTGAAGTGTGTAGAGCTTGAAACAGCGAGAGCATAGTTACAAGTACATCCGATAATGAAGTGGTCAGTAGGCTTGTAGGTATGGACAGCAGAATATGCTGCTCGATCTGCCGGCCAAGGTAAATGGCATAGAAGAATCTATCCAGCTACTCTAAGATCGCTTCGATGTTGTACAGCAGTTCCACGACAACCAAGAGAAAGAACTCAAAGATGTAAAGGTGCAAAGTCGAGAAAAGACGGATATTGATGCACTTGAGTGGCGTAGTAGAAGCCTCAGCATCGAGATCCATTATGTTGAGGAAACGGCGGGGGAAGATCCAGAGAAAGTGAATGATCTGGCGAAAAAGCTAAACTAAATCATTTAACTAGAGAAGACGTGGTTGCACTCCCCGGACTACCATCAAAGCCTGGGAAGGCGCCAGGGATTATCATGCGCTGTGCTCGCAAAGAACTCAAGAATAATTTGATGGCTAAAAGAAAGGCTCTAAATGAACTTGACGACAAGCGATACATCTGTGAAAACATGACTTCTCGGTCTAAGAAGCAACTTACAACAGCTAATGAATGGACGAAAGAATCGGGCTACTAGTTTGCATGGCACACAGGCGGCAAGGTACTCGTGCGCAGCGCTTCAGGCGAAACTACCATAGTGATCAAAGTGAAAGTGACTTGGAAGCTCTGAGTTCGTAGACGTGTTTGTAGCGAAAGGCATTGACCGGAATCGCCAATAATATCATAGCACCTGGAAACAGTAATTCAGTTTTTTTCTCGCGCCAACAGGTACTGCTGCGGTGTGTTCTGTTTTCCTGGGCCTTAAAAATTCTCGCAGTTACGGCTAAGGCGACCAGCAGGTAATGCCTATTAAGTATGTGATATATGAAATTTCCCTTATATTGCCGCACATTTACAACTCATTCATTTCTTTTCGTGTATGTCCTGACAATATGAAAAATGCACGAGTAACAGACATCTTTTTAAAAGGCGACAAGAAGAACATAAAAAATTACCATCTGATATCGATTCTCCCAATTTTTCTAAAGGGCTTGTAGAAAATTATTCTAGAGCGTCTGTCAACATTTTGCAGTACACACAAGAATATAACTAAATCAGAGTATGGAATTCAGAAACACAAATCCACAGCACTGGCGCACTCTTAGATTAGAAACAATACATATTAAGAAACTTTGAAAATAGATTTTTAACTATTGATATATTTGTTGATTACAGACAGGCTTTTGGCCACATTAATTACAACATTCTCCTCAATAAGCATAAATGGTACCGCATAAAGGGTACATCTCTCGTGTTATTATCTTCCTACCTTCAAAACAGGCACCAATATGTCTCAATAAATAAAATCAAATTGCGAGCCAAAGAAGTAATTTGAGGTGTACCACAGGGAAATATTCTCGAGCCACTACTTTTCAACCTTTACGTTAATGATCTAGTATCTATTTATCGACAAACAAAATTTATAATGTATGCTGATGACACAAGCATATTCTTATCTTCGCACAATTATACACAATTAATGAGAATGGCAGATGAACTTCTTGGCAGGTTTTCTATTTGGTCAAAACAAAATTGTCTGCAGGTTCATTGAAATAAAACCAAAGCTGTGATTTTTCGAACTCAAGGTAAATATATCCCTGAGAGTCACACTCTAATGTTCCAGTCTATGAATATTTCGGTCGTGAACACAAATTTCTTGATGTAACCTTCCTTAGCAACTTGCAGAGGGATGTCCACATAGACTCAGTCCTCAATGAACTCAGCAGTACAGCTGGTATGTTAAATCGCAATAGACACATTTTCCCTACTCCTGTGAAAATTCTACTATAGAAAGCTTTGTTTGCATCGCGCATTAATTACTGTCATCTAGTATCGGGTACAACAGCGCAATTAAATCATAATAAAATTCTACTCATGCAGAAAAGGCCGCTGCTTATCATTCTCAACGTATCCTGTACTGAACACACTCACCCTCTCTTCGAAAACTACTACATTAGAAAAATCCACGACCTTTACACATGTAGACTAGTACGAGAGTTTTACTTCAGTACAAATAAACTTAACGTTAACTTAGTGGAAATCGCCAATTGACATCATAATGTTTCTGCCTACAGCACACGCCACACAGAAATGTAGAACGCTATTAGACTTAGAACGAATTACAGCAAACAAATGCTTCAGAAAAATTTGCCAAGGTTATTAAATTGTAAAATAGACATTGACATCCGAAAATATGAATCCTTCAGAATTTAAGGCTTTCTTACATTCCTACACCTGTGCCTGGCTGCATAAAATGTAATATATTTTCTCTTCATTGCCTCTTTTATATGTTTTGTATCAATTTTTTCCAGGAGAGACAAGCTGTGCAAATTCATGTTCATTGTTTGCTTGTTCAGCTTATCGTTATCTGGACTTGAAACTTGTTTGTATAGGTGTGACAGTATACTTTGTATGCCTTGCTTTTCCGAGTTGCTACATCTCGGTGAGGTCGACGGCCTCTCAATCTGTATACCAGACATAACTTCACTAGCGAAAGAACGAGACACGAGGAGAAGAAGAACACAGGACAACTCTGGGACAACCAGCAGCTTTTATCTCATCCTCCGCAATTATTTTCAATAGAAACCAATAAAATACTATATTTTTGAACCTACTGTCATTCATCAATCTGTTTTACTTTGCTTCTTTTTCACTGAACTTGCTCTGTATTGCATGCAGATATTCTTATTCTGCACTTGACTGTATAGGCGATATTCCTCCTCTACAACAATAAGCACGCTCATCGCATACCACCTTTTATACTCTCGACGAGTACCAGAACACAATAATTACTTCATTCAGCAACAGAACTTTTCAGACGTCATGCGAAGATGCGCTAGGCATGTCTACGAGCACCAGCGCACGCTGTAAAAACGTGAGTGATAATTTTTCATTACAGGCAAAAGACAGTTGTTTACTGCAGCAGCTATTGCAAAAGTAAAAAAAAAAACAGTACGCTTTAGTTCATCAATGAGTGCATCTTTTTGCAATCTTCCACGAACTCCAGTTCAAAACCTTCATAGAGTACGCGCCAACACTTCACAAAGAAAGATTTGACTGAGACATGGCATTTTGCGAAGCGCGCCTACATTCTCGGATGTTCCACCTGAGGCAAGTATGCGAGACATAAAATCAAAGCACGGCCGTAATGGTTGCATGAGGCGTGCGTCGACTAAACGCTATTCGCATGGGGGCAAGTGGACGCTATAAGCGTAAGGAGCAGTGCGTGGCAAAGCATACAAAAATAATCACTCTACTCGTCCACGAGCACGCAGAACGCAGCCACATTGATACGCTGGCAAGCCTCTTGGGTCGATCGTACGTAGCTATCGACACTATCGATCCACTTTAGTGTCACCTGTAAACACACTCAATAGTTCCAGAGTGATATATGGGCCCGAAATGAAAGCGATCGTCCCTCTTATGTGCTACGCAATTGTCGACAACGTCTTCTTACAGCCGACTATCTGCAACAGCGCTCCGACCCAGCCTTTGCTACCCCGTGTCTGCAAGGCTTCAGTTTGGATTTGCTGTGCGACTTGGCTTTTTCCAACTAATTTAAGCTTGTCTGGTGAGTTAAGGCTCATTTTCTTTATTTATTATTTACCAACGAACAAAAGAAACGGTTGAAAGTGAGCTGTATCCCTTTTCCAAAAAACTTGATATATATGTCATACGGCGTATGCGCTCATTATTTCTGGTGCAAAATGACGTGCTGCAATAAAAGATTATATAAGAAACTATTCCTTTATTTTATATGGCTATATGGCGTCATGCATTCAGAGTTGTTTTTGATTTCTATCCATAATTATAAGGATTAGAAAGTACTTTCACTTTTCGCACGTGTCTAATCTCATCAACGTACAGAATGCTTGAGAAGAGTGACTTGGTTCTTGGAGAAGAAGCAAAGAGACTTTTATGAGCATAATGATAAGTTACTAATGCGATTAAAGTGTGCGCCAGTGTGAACATTTTTGTCGTTTGTAAGCGCATTTACTCTTTGCACAGTGCGAAGTAACAGCATAGTTTTGGTTAAAGTTCATTTCTTCTGTATGCCCCTTCGGACGCTGCATAGCGAAGAATAGTGCGCCGCCTCCTGAAGTTGCTGACACATGATCCGCAGCTCACGATCATCTGCAAAGAAAGAACGGTGAGTGTAGCTGTAGCAAAGCTCAACCCCATAATGGTCGAGAAAAAAAATTATGAACACTGGCTAAAATAAACACCATCGCAATGTTCCGGTGAGTGCGTAAATGGTAAGGTACAAAACGACCCATATTGTGCTCAGGGGGGGTGGGGGGGGGGGGGGGGGGGTGGAGGAAGCACTTATACAAGCATAGAAAGGCAATGTTGTAAGCGGAAGATTGAAACTCGTCTTGACTGATAATGCCGAGGCATGAAAGAAACAAACCTTACACTGTGAAGGATGGTGGCGTCCAAGCCAGTGGCTTAAAAAAAAAATTGCTGGTGATTAACCCAGTCGCACCATCCTATGTTTGCCGCATACATTCTCTGGGGAACTTTAATTTGCAGAACCGAAATTTCTGCATGGTGGCTGAGTGGAACTGACACGTTGCAAGGCTCAAATAAAGTGTGTTTTTGAACTTTACAGCGCCTAAGCTTCAAAAACACACAGAGTCGTAGGAACTGGCGAAGGAAGGTACTTCAACCAATCAAGGAGACGCAGAGGCGCAGATTAAACTAAGCAACACAGCCAGTTTTCTTGCTGCTTGTGTATTGACATACACTTAAGTTCATACGCGAAAAAAAAAAAAAGTACGCGTGCGAACTCTACAAAAGGTATACGGACGCTTTCAATCCTCACTCCGCCGTACAAACGATGATAGCAAAACCAAACAACCTTAACAGCGTCGCCGATAGTAAAGATTGCTCAGTAGAATATTCTTGCTCAATGATTTAAATGTGGGAATACTGAAAAATTGCGGCTTTCTGAGGTTACTGTTGTTCAGCTCGGCGATTTATTCAAGGCGTACTAGTTTTCACAGCTATTGAGCAATCTACCAGCTATCCCGCGAACCACAGATTGCTGCAGGTAGAAGGATACTTTATTCCGTCCTCTTAAACCCAAAGCGAACTGCAGCTCTCACTTTCTAAGTTATGGTTCCCTCTTGGCGCAAACAACTCGCGATACACTGCTGATAATGCAGCCATGATTTTCCCAGCCAGAATGGATTTGATTGCAAATTGCTGTCACTATTTTAGCCCTGCCTAGAAATATATTTCTTGAACTGATGCTCTCTCTCCTCGTTATACAAAAATCTACCTTTATATGAAGTCGCATCGCGTTGTTCGCCTTATACAAAAAACAAAAACAAAAACATACCCAGATGGTCAGAGCCGCAAGCATGATGACAGCCGCGTTTTCGTAGCGTATGTTTTCTGTTGCATACCTGCTAAGCAATGGCGCTATCGAAGATCTGTTGAAGAAATGAAGATAGTCTTGCGTGTCTTGTCCATGCCAAAGGGGACAAGCTCTGGTAAACTAATAATTTAAGGTTGCTTACCCAATTGTAATTGCGCTGAACAAAAATCCGCACACCGTTGCATAAGTCCACAAACTGTCCGGGAAGCCTCGTTCACTTTCGGCAGATAAATGCAGATAAATATAAAGGATTTAGCGATTACAGAAGAGAAGTATGGTTGAAGAAGTGTCGGCGGCAAAACAAACACAGAAATGAACACCACCTAGCTGATGCAACAGAACTGAGACGCAAGAGAAGTTACAGTGTGCTTGTTGCATAAACCCCTATTCATTACGCATTATATCCAGGGCGTGTTTGTTCATGCGTTTATTTATTTATAACTCAAATGATCGACTGATTTCCTGGGTTTGAAATGAAACTATTGGCCGAGTTCATTCCTCCAATAGCAAGTTATAGGACGACGAAGTATGAAATTTGACACCATAGCTACACCAACTTCACCTTCACATCATAGTTCTCAACATATTTTATATACTAGTACCTGGTTAGAGAAACAATGGATTCGAATTTTCGTGCTACGGTGCGCACGTAATGTACAATGCTTTCGCAAAATAATATAAAAGATAGGAACAATGTCTGAGTGCACTGAATAGCCTGATATCCATCGCTAACGTACTCTCAAGCCGTACACTTAATAATGCGATTTAATGAGTAAAGCAAAAGTAAACTTAATACATGATGAAAATGTACTGTACTAGTGAAACAATGTAATGATATCAACCACTACATATAATCTATGACCTATGACCAAGCGAATAGCAGTGAATCAGCACTTCGCGCGAAACAAAATCATGTGTCAACAGAGCATAAACAACCTACATTGCTTTCTTGAGGGCCATGCTGAAGCTTCCCACTACCACCGCAGCGCCGCCGAAACCAATCGCGCCTTGCGTCATGTACACAATCCACAGGTATCTGCATAATGTGGGCTCATGAAAATTCGCACCACACACTAAGCACCGGCATGCAAGTGGATGTACAAAGTGGGCGCTTATGAGAAGGCAGCTTGCGATCAAAGCGCAACGAACCGCTGCTTAATAATCTCAGCAACGCAGCAAAACACATGTGTACAGAGGCGAAGAAAACTGGACAAGGAAAGGAAGACGAGACAATACACGCAAGAACTATGTTCAACTGAGCAGTGTAGCTCATACTTATAGCATCATGTTGGAGAGGAGGAATAACCGCGAACTTGACAGGACTGAAGAACGAGAAGAGGACAGGACGAGCGGTAACTAGCAACTGAAGTTTATTGAAAAAAGACATGTAGCAGCAAAGGTTGCATCTGCGCATAACCTACGAGAACGGAGATAGTGACGCGTGGAACACACGAGACAGTTAATGAAATACATCGAAAGGAAGAAAAAACGAACAAAAAACAATGAAATGCCCGTCACAGGTTTAACAGAAACCGGGTCTCTTTATCTAAAAGCGCCACTAAAAGTGTCACTGATGTTGAATGCCAGTTCCCGTTGCGATGCGGCAGAGTATACGTTGGCCAGACAGGTCAAAGTCTAAACGATAGGCTACGAGAGCACTTCCGGTCCTTGAAACCTGATAATGGCGCTAATCTGCCGAGACACTGCAGGGAATGCGATGGCTGCTACCCACAGTTCAACAAAGCCACCATCATCGGAAGTTGCAGGTCGAGGCTTGACAGGGAGATTTTAGAAGCGGCACACATGCGCAAACTTGGGCTTGATATGTGTGTGAGTGAGCCTTCCGTGGCGCTTTTAGATAAAGAGACCCGGTTTCTGTTAAACCTGTGACGGGTATTTCATTGTTTTTTGTTCGTATTTTGTTCCTTTCGATGTATTTCATTAACTATCTCATGTGTTCCACGTGTCACTATCTCCGTTCTCGTACGCTATGCGCAGATGCAACCTTTGCTGCTACATGTCTTTTTTCAATAAACTTCAGTTGCTAGTTACCGCTCGCCCTGTCCACTTCTCGTTCTTCAGTCCTGTCAAGTTCGCGGTTATTCCTCCTCTCCACCATGTCAGAACAACTGGCCCAAAGCTTCCCCTTGTTGAACCTTATAGCATCATGACCATCATCAGTAGCCTAACTACGCCCACTGGAGGGCAAAGTCCTTTCACTTATCGCTCCAATTAATCCTCTGCTGTGCAAGTTGCAGCCACCTTATCCCCGCAAACTTGGCGATATGGTCCGTCCACCTGACTTTCTGTCGCCCCCTACTACGCTTGCCTTATCTTGGAATTTATTCTATTGCCTTTTGAGGTCACCGGTTCGCAATGCATGCTCCGCACATGCCCATTTTTTTCTTGCTCATTTTTTTCTTTGTTAAAGCAACGAAATCACCAAAGAATCATTTCTGCCATCAACGGTGAACCACCTACCATTGCCGCTATTCCCTTTGCCGCTATTCCCTTTGCCGCTATTCACACAACACGCACTCCCAAGAACAAGCAAACAAAAAAATTGGATTTCTCGTGCCTTGGTTTCCCTGATAATCCAGTTACTCATGTTTTTGATTAAATTAGCATTAACTCGCGTTTGTACTCTGACCCACTCTGTGCCCTTCCCGTCTCCTTCCCGTGTCCAGTTTAAGTTGAGCCTTTTTAATTAACCTCCTCATACCTGTCTCATAGATGAGTACCGGTAAGGTAGATCTGTTATGCCATGTGTTTCAACTAAGAGGCGCTGAAAATTTTAAATGTGCACTTTTTGAGTTAGAAGAAGGGGTTTTTTTTTGGCATAGTGTTGCCAGCGGTATAGCGCATCAGAATATAGCTAGAACGTGCTGAGTGGTATGCTGGTTGACAAATATCGAATCAACTGTTTAACTGTTACTGTTAGTCTCCTTATTTAATGACAGGCGTGTAGCCCAGCTTAAGCAATGTCCCCATCAGTGATCAGAATTTCGAAAACGCAGTTACCCTCGGCGCTGTGGCCCAACAAATTTCGGATATTTCGACGAATTACATGCACTGGAGAGGTTGTTTTGCCCGCAAACTTCTCGAAACCACGTGTATTTTGGCGCGATGTAGCCAAAATTTGTTGGGCTATAGCGCCGACGGTAACTGTGTTTTCGAAATTCTAGAACTGATGTCAGTATTACTTACGGTGGGCTACACGCGTATCAATAAATAAGGAAAGTAACATAATGCAGTTTGAGCGAGGCATTCAATCAATCAATCAATCAATCAATCAATCAATCAATCAATCAATCAATCAATCAATCAATCAATCAATCAATCAATCAATCAATCAATCAATCAATCAATCAATCAATCAGCCTTTTATTTTCTCTATATTAGAGAAGGAGACAGGACTAAAAGCTCGGAAGCTTGACAGAGGTCCTGCCCCCTTTTTTCACGCGGCCATTGCAACAGACAAGCGGCAATAAATTCTGCGCTATACATTATAGCACAAAAGAAAATAACACACCTTGAAAAAAAAAGCAAAAAGTACCAACACAAAAATACATGCAGCGTCCTGACAAAACCTTGTTCAAAAAAAATTTCTTAATAACAGTATTTGATTGCTGGAAAGGGTCAAACATTTCTTTGTTTAAGTTATTTAATAGCACTGGCAGCGTATACGAGATAGATTGCGTGTACAGAGTGGCCAGTTTTCATAACACAGCGTCCCCACCACCCTTGAAGAGATCTACAGCTAGCTGATCCTCATCAGCGGCGTTCCCCCTTTGAATTGCTTGCCAGGCCTTCATTACTTCCTTACCTGCTACCAGCGGGTTTCCCGATTCTTCTGCACACCTGCATTGGTTATTATCACCGTGATCATTTCGGATACCGCACATATCTGTGCAAAACTTCTTGGCTACATTGTATGCGCATGCAATCAGTTTGAAAGGATGATGTGATGAATTGGGATGAATCATGGCGTTAAGCCCGTCTCCTACTGCGGTTTTGCGCATCATTTTCGTATCGTGCTTTCATTCTGATCGCAAGCGTACATAGGACGCAGTCGGAATAAAGCTGAGTGACAGTTGGCACTTTTGTGCGTTATCTCCTCTTACGCTTAACTGGATAGAAAGCTAAGCTAACTGGATGCAAGCTACGGATTTCGGGACGGAAAGCAACGCAAAAAAATACTAAACAAGGGAAAGAGCGATAAACCCACACCGCGCGTGTGTGGGCCGCTTCTGTCTAGTGTTTGTGGCGCTTTGAGCTGCTTCCAATTTAAAAATGGGCCCTTTTCGCTGATTGATGTCTGACATCATTCCAACCTCACCCTTATGACATAACAAGCTGCGGTAGCTTATTGCTTTTGCCGTACAGCTACTAATTCCAAAGTGGCGGAATCGAATCCCAGGCGAAGCGGCCCTGTTTCGACACAGTGGAGATGTAAAGGCGCCATTGTGCTGCGCGGTGTTAGCGCGCGGTAAGAAGTTCCAGTTTGCGTCGATTAATTTAAACTCTTTCACTGCGGCAGCCCTCAGAGCGGCTACTTGGAATGTGTCCTTGTGACAGTCTCGGAGGCCATTGTTCACTGCACTTGCATCGCCTCAATACTAACAGATGGCGCCTCTTACTCGCATCGCAGGATGTGTGATCGGAAATGCGTGATCAGAAACGGACTTCCGTATACCAAAAAAAAAATATAGAAACAACGATTTTTTATTTACACTCTAATTGTACAATTTGTGCGCACTTTGTTGCTGAAAAATCAATGGCGAACGGTAAAATGTTATACCATTACTCATGCTCTGAATGCCAACGGTTGCGTGAACAATATTCATAAGTAATTGATACCTATTTATGGTTTATATATGAATATTGCTCACGTAACCGTTTACTTATATTATTCATATATATTTACGCGGTGGTCGAATTTCCATCAAGGAAAAATTCTAGCGGCCCGTGTACTTGCGATGTCAGTGCACGTTAAAGAACCACAGGCGGTCGAAATTTCCGGAGCCCTTCGTTACGGCGTCTCTATACTTTGAGTCGCTTTGGGACGTTAAACCACCATAAAACTCACAATCAAAACAGACATATTTATCTCGCAATATTTAAAATTTAATGATAGTGCCAGTCATGAAGCGCAAAAGTAACGGTGGGGGCACGACAGGACCACGATACCTCGACAGTTGCGTACCAATTGCACTCGTATAACTACCAACCTGTTTTATGACTAATACTGTTGTAAGACAGTATTAGTTAGAATGTGACTTACTAGCTGTAGAAAACTGGTTAAAAATGGCAAATGTGTTTAAATATTGCTAAGTGCAAGTTCATGCATTTCCATAGACGCTCCAACTCAATACCACATACTCGTAGCTACCGTATCTACTGTTCTCGTTTACACGCTACTAAAGCACACAAATATCTTGGATTACACCTGTATGACGATCTTACGTGGTCAACGCACATCAACCACACCACTGCAGCATCCAGCCGATCGCTTGGCTATCTTCAACGCTCAATGAAGTTTGACCCAGCTCATGTAAAATTACTAGCCTGCACCACATTAATGCACCCAAAATTAGAATATGCAGCCGGCATTTAGAACCCACGTGAGGAATACCTTTCTGAGAACATAGAAAGTATCAAAATCACTCCATTAGATTTATTCGATCTGATTATTCATCCTGCAGAAGTGTAACCGATCTGAATAACCGATCCAGCTTGCCATTATTAAAGCACCGTCGAAAACTAGCCAGTTTAGCTCTTTTTCTTCTTGTCTACTATTCATTCCCGTTAAGCATCTACGTCATAAAACACTCCTAGTTTTCAACTCGTCACAAAAACAGTCAACAGGTGTCATACCCTTGCCCCAGAACACAAGCATTTGCGCAGTCTTTCTTCATCTGAACAGCAAAAGATTGGAACGGCCTTCCCAATGCCGCTGTGCTAATAGAAGACACGCTTGCATTCAAAGATAAGCTTAAATCTTTAGACACAATTTAGGTTTCCGTGTACCTTTTCCCTCTAACTTTGACCTATTGCGCTTTGTTTTACTGTGCGGTTTTTGCTGTTCTCTAATCCGTTATTTAATTCTTACCCACCGTTCAGCGCTTCTTCCGGTCTTTTATTCTTGTCATGTTTTTTGTTTTGTATTCAAAAGCATTTGAGCGTTTTGCATTTTTGATTTTCAGAGCTGTTTGCCTGTTTCATTTGTATTTTCAGCCTTGATGTTGGCATTGTACAGAATATGTTCGTTTCTTGTTGATATTTCTGTACAACCCACTCCTCATGTGATGCCCCTTTTTTGGGGTCGTTGATGTACTAAAATAAATAAATAAATAAACCTGCAGAACGTAGAATTGTTTGAAATCAGAGAGCTGCTAACACGGTGAACGTACAAAGTAGGGGACTACTTGACGCATCACAGACCAAAAAGCTTTCCAGTTCTACGTCAAAAATTACATCTCACCCTATGAGAGCCCGAAAACGGACGTACGGGAAAATGTGCAAAGGCTCCCCCCCCCCCCCCCCTTTAGGACCGCCACTGCGTGTGATAAGAGTATCAAATTAAATCAAATCAAATCAAATCTTTATTTCAGCATCGCAAAAATGCTGAGGGTCGTGGACAAAAAGCCTCTTTATGGGCTTGACTAGGCCCACGGCCCTTTTCTACATGGCAGCATGGCATACAGCAAGAGAAAATTGTTCCAAGTTAATTGCACAGAGCTCTCAGAAAGATGATAACTTTGAAGCTCTAAATCACAGCAGGGTGAGAAGACCACTCACCCTCAACGCTGAGGACATTTTAAGGGGCTGCATGAGTTCCACTACAGGACTCCTAAATAAACCATCCCTCTTCTGGTTTGTTTATCGGGTTTCTGGGGGGTGGTTAATGTCCCAAGGTGACTGGGGCCATGAGGGACGCCGTAGTGAAGGGCTCCGGAAATTTTGACCACCTGGGGTTCTTTAACGTGCACTGTCATCGCAAAGTACACGGCCAACGAGAATTTCGCCTCCATCAAAATTCGAACCCCGCGGCCGAGATCGAACCCATGTCTTCCAGGTCCGCAGCCGAGCGCCATAACCAATGAGCCACCGCGGTGGCTTTCCATGCGGCTTCAAGAGTATTGGTTAAAAGTGTACCTGCACCTCTTTGTTTTTTCCCTTTCGTCAATCATTCGTCCCTTCTCTCACGGCGCCCTTGAGTGGAGTTACCAGGAAGCTTCACGAGTACTGTGAACTCTTTTATAAAGCGTCACCAGCCTTAGAAGCTTCATGACGGCCTCCGTCTTAAGTTTCTAACCTGGAGGAGCAATTTCCGGCATTCTTAAAATGTTTCTGTTAAATTTTGATTCCTGTGTTTTTGAATAGGAATTCAATTTACCAGCGTTTTGGGTAGCCGACAGAATTGGTGTTGGTAATGTCGTGAACCCCCTTGAGTTTGGGACCGTGCTGCCCCAGCTAACCTTACGCCAGTACACAGCAGGCTTATGTGTACCTCCTCACGCGGTTAGCAAGCAAACACTTTCGAGAGCCTCTGGAGTGGGAGGGGCGTGAGGAGTGGAGTGGCAGATGCACAAACTCACGGCGGAATTGGCAGGAACGGAGCGGGACCCACGAAGAGAAAGGCCGTGGTCAGGATTATGAATCCAAGGAGAACCAAAACGTCCTCTTTCTCCTAAAAAAAAAAAAACACAGAAAAGTACGCAACTAAGAAGGAAACTGGAAAAAGGTCCCGATAAAAACGAACTGCAAAAGAATTTACGACCTAAGGACGGTAGTATCACAATTTTCGCAATCTGACGAGAAGTGAATCCACCTGCCATAAGTTCTAAGGAAATATACCACAAGTGCGCGAACAGCTAGTTTAATTTTCTTTCTGGGAAGTATACGGTGCTTTAAGACGGAACTTGCCCAAACATATTGCTCTCCTCTTTTGGAAAGGTGTAACGTTTTTCTCCTGCCTTCAAACCCCTTCACCCTCGTATTACCTTAGAGCTTTCGCTCCGAGGTACCCCCTTCGACAAAAGTAACCGATCAACAGGGTTTCCTTTTTAGCCGCACCCTACAGCTCTTACTGCCCGCCTACGTGCAATCCACAAGTGTCCCGCTACATGGCTAAGAAACAAACCCCGTTAATCGGTTACTTTTGGCACTCCCATCTGGCGCGCCGACTCGAGTGCGTTGCAGCGCATACAACGCACTCCATTAATGCCACGTCGACGTCACGAATTCGGAGCTTCCCTGTGATCTTCCTTGCTGCTTTTTTTCGCTCGCCAACGCGCCTCTGTGCATAGTTTCTGTTTTCATAACCCTCTCCGCAGACACGAGTTGGTCGACGCGCCGCCTGTCGACGTTGCTGCGAAACGAAATGCGGAGGTGATAGATCGAGTGCTCTATCACGGCTTCTGTGCACATCGGTGCGACTATTAAGGATTCACTGTGAAGCTCCACTCTATGAAGCAATTGTCTCGTGCCCTTATCAACAGAGTTCGCCCTTCTGCCTATCTTGTTCCGTGATATAGAGCTGTAGGCATGCAGGCAAGGCTCGCCTGGGTGAGGAATCACTCATGTGGGTGGAATACGATCTATGACCCAAATCGACCAAATAGGTTTTTTTTTTTTATCTTGTAGCCGAAAGTACAAAGTATAGTTTACACTTTAACTCTTGAGTTTAGGTACTCGTTGGAGGAAAAGTCAGGTGTGACCACCTCAGCGACTGAAAACCCAGAAAGGCAAGACAACTTCACCAAGGTTCTGAAACGACAATGGGGCTAAAGTCTGTGGAGTCAAACAAAGCTCCTTTCTCGCATGCAAGAAAAGGCAACTGGAGAGAAGCGAAACCTTCTGTTTCTGTTTTTTTTTCGTCTACGTGGCGTCGAGGCCACCTGCTGGAAATTTATAAATTGACTGTATCACAAACAAAAAACTGCTTTCAACCGCTCGACCTTGATGCGCCACTGTGATCGAGCTGCATACCGTGCATAAAGGGAAGATCGGTGATCAAAATAAAGTAATTAAAAACATGACATTAATCAACTTAGCACCTAGTAAATCGAAGCTGTACAAAGCAACTGTAGTGGTTTTGAAACAACTGTTTTTTTTTTGTTTTTTTTTGTGCGCTTAGCAATCCGGAAGCGTAGCTGTCACTAATGCTCAACATTCTAATCAATGCATTAGCTGCTACTTTGGGCAAACAATTAACTTTTAACAAGTTGTATTCTTGTATAGGCCACAAGCCAACAATACAGTTTTGCTTTCTTTTCGGTGCCAACAAAGTGTAGATACAGCGGAGAACTGGGGTTTGATCCCGCGACTTCGGGTATTTTACTCAGAAGGGAGCTGGCTGAATTGGTTTGAACGAATTTGGCTTTTTGCATATGTGTTAGAAAAATAAATGTCAGGGAAAAGTCTCACCATCTTGTATGTGAAAAGATATCCCCAGAAGAGGGCGCCGAGAGCGTACATGATGTAGAGGACCGAAAACACTGCAGCCACCTCAATGTCAGGTAGTCTGAACTGCCAATAATGGAAAACGAAGTTAATGCCGAGAACACAAAAAAGAATATTTCAACTGTAGCCATAAAATTCAGGCCTAGAGTACAGACGCCTTGAAGGGGAAGACATCGCCGGGCATGTCGCGCTCCTTAAAAGTGGTCTGTTGGTTCAAAATTGCTCTTGTTAAATTTATAGAGATCAAAAGAAAAAAAATCATTACAAAAAGGGGTTAGTACAACATTTGCTTTTATCTGTATGAGATGATAGGTGATGCTATGAGATCAATGACGACACACCACTACAAGAATAAATTCCCTCAACGCGATCTTACCACGCTTATCTCGGATATCTCAGGATAGCTCGGGCATTAACGAAGATATCAGGAATCCCAATATCAGACTATAACGGCGCGCTCAGCTGGCTCATTCCAGTATAAATACAAATAATTGCCTCCAGAACTTCAATGACTGCATGCAGCACTGTGCTGCCCGATAAAGGCATGTGCTATTTCAACATTTGCGCGCACTGACCTTGAACTGCCATAATTTAATGATCTCAAGGTAAAGAGAGTGATAAAACATTGTTTCCTTGGAACCAAGGATTCTGAATCAGTGTCAAGTCCTAGGATAAGAATGTTTACCTTCCTTACTTTAAAGAACTGTGGAAAGCATGTATTGTTCAGCACAGCAGGTTATTGCCAGACTTTTGGTATGCAGTATAGATTATTGACAGGAAGGTTTGTCGGACCTCAAAGTCTGTAATAAACATATTAAATGTACTTACCTCCCCTTCTTTGAGATGAAATTCCAGTGTTCCATCATGAAATCCAAAAGCCGCCATAGTAATTCCGACGTTTGCTATGCTGATAACCATAGGTGGAGTTATCAAAAGACGAGCGGCATTCTGGTCAGGTTGGTCTCTTGATATTTTTATAGCTTCGAAAAAACAAAACTTTGCTTAAGTGCGCAGGTGATAGGCAAATCAATGCAAGGGTTTGTCTGTGGATATACTCTAAGCTGATTGTGTCTTTAAATAACTCCAGAATAATTGCTTTCAGGATACCAGGGACTTAGTTTTAAGAGACAACGGTGCCATGAGAAGTTCGAGCAAAAAAAGCTTACATTTGGCTGGAGATCGCGACAAAGCGAGCGGTAATCCCAAAAACATCAGGCCACCTGAGATGAAGAAAGGTATGGCATCTGGCCACCACTGAAACAAAAAGGTAGCGTAAATAATGTTGTGAAGCTTCAAGCACACTGAGAACTAGCGCAGACATTACGCAGAATGGGCTTACCTCAATCAATGACGTTCCTATGAGAAAACCTGCTGTATTTGAAATGCCATACATGAACTCCATGGCGGACTAAGCAGCAAATAAGAAAAATGACGGAATCATAAAAGAGAAATTAGTTAAATATCTCATATCTTTCGCATCATTTCTGAATTCTGGAGAAATCATTGTCATTGCAGGTGAACAACACATGGGTTCTGAGACCTACAGGGTCATACCGTGGCTCTCGGCCGTCAAACAGAGCCCAAATTTTTCAGAAGTGAATGGCTATGTACCCGAAAGAAAGAGTAACTGTCAAATAATAAAGATGATATGCACATTACAAAACGTGTGGGGGTCTCAGAAATCTGCCGCCGACATCAGAATGCAGTATACAGAGAAAATGACCTTAATTTCGTTAGCGTCTGCGAAGAAGCGTAATATCTAAGCAAAAAAAAAAAAACGAAATAACAGCTCGTTTTCATTAGACATTCTACTGCGCTGCTGAACTGCAGATTGTTCGATCGCAGTTGCAGCTGTGATCGATGTTAGGAAACATGGTATATTAGCCAAGGCGCCATTCTCATAGCTGCGACAGTGCATTTTCTCCGTGGTACCCGGGATATCCAATCATGCAACACTGGGTTTCAGTTAATGTCCGGGCGGATATGCGTATAACTTCCGCATTATCTATTCATGCTTCTGCTTGACATACAGCCTAGGGCAAAAATTTGCGGATGGGGATTCACGAAAAAAAAAAAAATTATTGCTGCGTTGCCTCGTTAACCAGGCAGATTGTATTTTTTTTACTGTATTTTGATGATCTGCTAAACCCGACCACGCCACAACAAGTTTTGTTGCCGAGTCGCCAAACCATTTCGCGGAACTGAGGAAAGGCCATACTGCGCATGCGCGAGGAGCAGTGACGTCACACGGCGCACAGCTGGCGCGCCGCCGCCGTCGTTTCGCGGGTGACGCAGAGGTACCGCCGCCGCACTCGTCACTTGCGCATGGGCAGTAGGGGCGCATAGCTAGCGTGCCGGGGCCGCCGCAGCTGCCACGCGCTCTCCATCGCCTCTCTCTCCTCGTTGCTTTCGCATTCCTCCAGGTTTAACCAGAGCTAAACCACTGCCAATTTTTTTTCCCGCGAATACGCATCTTGCGAACTTTTGTCCATGACATTATGTATATAGGCGGGATACTGTTTTCTGGCTATGGTGACCACCTTGGAACTTTGCCTGTACATTGGACATATAACTCATGACGCTCATTGCTAATGCAAGTGTACGTTGACAGTCAGAAATACGTTGCTGTACTATAGCTGCAAGACGTATCGAAACGAGGCCTACGGCCAGAAATTAGCTGGGAACCATTGGAGGAATGCGGGATCGTTAAGGTAATCAATCGAAGAAGGACGCCAGCAGCTAACGGGAGAAAAAACCACTAATTACTTTCTTCGGCGTTAATTACGGTTGATTTCTCTCATTCGTCACGCTAACGAGCCTGCAGTTCGCCTAGCGAACATGTACTACGTCCCAGCACCAAGGGCAACAACTATAAAAGAAGTGATTCGCTCACAGCCTCGCATGAAGCGAAATTTGTAGATAGCCTAGGAAGGCATGCAGAACATAGGGAATGGCGTATGTGTTGCTCACTAACAATTATTACTCCGCAGCTTCGTTGACTTTTAAACGTTGCTGCGGCGTACAGTGTAACGACGAAGAAGGCATAAAAGAATCCAAATGCAACTCCAAGCGTCACAGCAGCGCCGACGAATGAGCTGCCTTCTGGTATCCAATACGCGGAGCTGTAGGGAGGAGAGAAAGAAGGTTTACTTTCACCATCAGCGAACAGAGCAAAATTATTGAAAAAAGAAAGAAAAAAATGAAAGCAGTGGTTTAGTAACATACACTAATATCGGCATAAATGGCTTACAGTCTTTTGCTTCGAGCAAATTGAAAGAACAGGATTAATTAAGACCGAGTGGGCTTAGGTAGAATTGTAGAGTTGTCGGCAAATAACCCGATCACATCATGTTTTAGTAACGACCAGGTTGAGAATGCAGACACCAATGCATGGTTTAGCTTCGCTTTCCAACTGCTGGTGGGGTTACACCTTACATTAATTATACCCGTGGTCACTCCACTTTGTCCAACAATAAAATAGAAGTGGGAGGTCGAGGCCGAAGGCCAGTGTGGAGAAGCTTCACGTACAATGCGAGATCATATTCCAGAATACCTAACTTTTGTGATCGCTAAAAAAATTTCAGTCTGTCTCGCTGCCGACAGTAGTAGGGGACAGAACGAAATGCTTTGCAGGATAAGCATAGCGCTCTTTAAGATGAGTCGAAAATTTTGCCAGCCTCAAGTTTTGAACCAGCCTAGAAGAGGTTATTATATATATGCTTAGCACGACGCTCCCCCGCTTTTTTTCTCTGTCACTATCGGCGTGTTCGGCTGCCTTCTCGCGCCTCATGTGCGGCCGGATGACGCAGCCGTTGCCAATCATCAAACGCTTCCAAACTCCGGCGCCAATCTCCCGTTGCATTTCAGGTTTTGAAGAGAGTTGCAGGTTTCAGAGGAATCAAGTTCAATAAACCAGTGCAGCCCTAGTGCCGCCGAGCAGGTTGACTCGCAAAACGATTGTATCACGCACGAAAAGTGACAGATGATGATGATAATGAACTTCGCCCTTCCTCCTTTATATCAGTGCGGTATCAGTCGCGACCTGTGCTTCCATCCAGTCGCTACCAGCATCTTCAAAGGACTGCCATGTCTAATCAATGTGACGATCTGTACTTTTCCGAGTGGCGCTCAGTCTGTGCAGCACCATTCATTCTGGCTATCTAATCTTCAGGAAATGAGGTTTATATAAGGAAATACTAGTTATAGAACACTTTATTCCGCCCTTAGACGATGACCTAGAGACTGAACGCGTTAAGCGCGTGATATAATATCATGGGCTGAAAACATAAGGGTCCAGTGGTTCATTGCGAGCCCAGCAAACTACTGGCTTCGCGGTGTCGTGTGTTCGAGTCCGGCTCGGGGGGCTTTGGTATCTTTTCTCTAGAATACATATTTCTGCATGGAAATTAGCACTAATTTCAACTGCAGTTTCGGCTGCAGTTTCGCCATGATTTCGAAAGGAACTTCGATGAGATCGTCCAGAGTTGTAGCTAAAAGCATTTCATGCTTAAAAAGCAAAACTACGCGCCGGGCATAAACTGCGGTAGGTAAAGGAGAAAAACGACATTATCATGATTCTCCCCTCATCATCATTCAAGTAGTTTTCTTTAGCGCACACTTAAGAAAATGTCCCCTACTTCAGTTTATTCCAAGCCTTCCGATCAGCAGCGGGTCAATATTGATGATGCCATGCGCTGACGCTTCCAGCGCAAAGAGAAGCGGCGAGCTTGGCATAAATGATTTGGTAAACAATATAAATATGCTGGATGAGCGGGTCTCAAGGACTTCTCCACTCGAAACGATAATCATACATTTGAACCTCGTTATAACGAAACGATTTATAGCGAAACAGTGGATATAACGAAGGAATGACGAGTCCCCTTGGAAGCTCGGTCAACACCAGCTATAACGAAGCTACGGGTATAACGAAGTACTCATCGGCCCCTTAAACTTCGTTATAAGGAAGCTAAATTATGTCTGCTTGGCGATATCTACATTAGAGTTCACGAAAACCTTTCAATTAATGTTTTTGCTGTGTTTTTTTTTTTGCGATAGTGCCACTTTTCTCCAGCTCTGCTGGGGAAGACACTTTCCATGACCTTAACTGACTTTAAAGAGATATTAATGACATAGCGGAGATGATTCTGTCTTTACATAAGGGTGAACAATTTAGCAGACGCGGGTAGTGAAAATGAAGAGCTCGTTACGAAATACATAAGCAACAAGCCTTCGTTAAAACCAAGAAAAGCATAGGATTTTTTTTTTATTTGGTGTTGCTCGACGAAAAATTAGTAGTGTAATTATTTTATACATCAGATATAATTGACTGGAAAGTAAAATTAAATGCAAGCACATGCTACTTGCGGAATTCGAACCCACGACCTCCTCATGTCATGTACGGTGCTCTACCAACTCAGCTACGGCGGCGGCTACGCAGCCTTTTGCTTTTAATGGCATTTATGTCGCGTGTAGCCTAACTTTGAGAGTGTTCACAGGCCTCACCCTCGACAGCGGCGTTCCTGGAACTTAGTGGCGAACATGGAATGTCATGTATGACCGCAAGCAAGTTCTAAGTGGAACATTATCTAACGCTGAGGTCGGCAGTTGTGTGAGAAGCGTCTTATGCTACCTATGGCATCACAACTGTCAGAACCGAGGCCCTCATTCAAGATTCCCACGGGGGTGCTTCCAGAGAGAGAACGGGAGGGGGGGGGGGGGGGGGTGGAGGTGTTGACATTGACGGCTGGTGCAAACTCCTTATCTATAGAGCACTATACCTGAGCGCCCCCGTGGTGGGGAGGCTGGGGGGGACCCTGCCACCGCAGCTGGGTTCAATTAGCTTATCTACTTGCTTTGTTAGCCTCCGCCGGAGACGACCCCCGGCTGAGTCCCCGTTGAAGCAGCCGGCGGTTGTGCCGGCCGAGCAAAAGCTCCCTTATTCCTGAGGGTGGTCGGGGACCCCACGCTAGACATTGGCTAGACCCACAAGGGAGCCCAAAGGCATGACGTAGGTTGTCACGTGTGCGCACTCTACACGAGATTAAAGGGTGGGGTTCCCCCTCGTGTGAATGAAGCGGTATGTAGACGAGTGACTATAGCGTGGAGGGATGCTCAGGGTGCCGCCTGCTGTCGACACTCCCTTCCACACGGGCAGCCATGAGCCGAAGGGGACATCATTGTTGCCATACCACGGCCGGACTGGAGCTCGAGCCCTGCCGTTACCGTATGAAGCATCGGCCAAAAAATAGGGGACGCCCCGGAAACCTCGCAGAATACGGTCAATAAGCTTGCCAGACGCGAAAAAAAAAAAAAACGCTGCTCAGGCTATTCCTTAAAAAACAATAACTTTAGAGGCGATCAGTTGTATTGATGCGGAGGAAATGCTGAGCATTCTACTTCCACTCGGCAGTCTATTCGAATTCTGGTTGTTTTCAGTTCTTATTCTATTCAAATCATGACTACGCAACTATTCAAAACGTGTCAGACTGATATATCGTTGCGAGTCCTCATGCCACATCCGGCGCACCGGCGCAGTGGTGCAGCGGCGAAGTGATGCGCCACTACACCGATAGGTGGCTGTTTCAAACACAACCGCCGATGAGTCTTGTGACCCAAGGTTGCTTTTCCCGAGTAATGCGGCGAAGAAATGCTCCCCGCAAGCTTCAACTTTGCCTATATATATAGTTCTTCTGGAGGCTGTCTATATTGCACATAGGCCTGCTCTTGACTGAAGTAGAGAACAAGAGGGGGAAGAGAGTGGTAGGTGAAAGATGGATAGAGGTAAGTACTCCTAAATAGCACCTGCCACATGCCACAATTGACAGGTGGAAGATTCACACACACGCTGAGGCCACCTACGGACAGTTTTCACCTTCATGGCACCCCTTAGTCATCGCAATAACAAAGAAAACCGCAAGGAGAGAGGACCGTTAGTGCCAGCCGAGCAAAGAACCCCCATGTCCGCTGGCGGACCAAATCCGGAAACTGAGTCACCATGCGGTGCGCAGTAGCCCTTGCTTAGGGAGGAACACCATAGCCGTGGGAAATGAGCTCGTTACGACACGCATATTAAGGAAGCAAACTGTCAGTGAAACCATGGATAGGATAAGCAATTTTTTTTATTCTGTGGTGTTGTTCAACGGTAATTAACCATGCAAGCAATACACTTGAGGCCGCGAAGTAATACCAAGGTGGTAGCAATAGACACGAATGAAAAAAAGCAAACGAAAATTTACTTACCCATATATTAAAACGCACGCAATCATACCGATCATTGCAAAGATCAGTGTAGCCTGAGGAGTGATACACTGGATCTGGAAAATTGTGGGCTTGTAAGATTTCAGCTTCGAAGGTAACGGAATACCTTATTTTATTTGAAGAACACATGCGTAACATACCACTGCGATGTTAATAAGGCTTCCAAGAAGCATAGACACCTTGCTGCTAGCGTACATGACGTTGAATTGCCATTGCTCAGCACGTTTTTCCAGTGCCTGAAAGGAAGGACAACTATTGCGATGGAGCGTCGCTTGAACAAGACCTAAAATTTGGTCGAACGTGCCAGTAATAACTTCTTAATCGAATAAAATGGAATCGGCAATAAATAAAAGCAGTTACAACACGTAACATGAAGTACGAACACTTTGTCTCCAAGGTGTCTCACTGATTCCCCTGATTATTTGTTATGAGCATAAGGTGTAAGCCCGGCACTCCCGTGCGACAAGTGTTGATGTAACACATGCCATGAAAACCTAATACCAGACACCTAAAGCTGGCATAGATAAGTGTGTATTGTGATTTGTTCACGTAGTTATCAGCGGCTGTCACGACTGGGTTATCGAGCAGTCGATTTCGACATTTAGTCGGCTCTCTCAGTGCGGCCACGCCAGAAGCTCTGGCGTATTTGCACAAGAGAAGTTTATCAATTTTCGCCGTGAACCAACTCAAGCCCAAACAAGGCTGGACAAGGAAACGACTAATTCAGAGCTTAACTTTCCTTGAAGTATTTCAGTGTGCATGAACAATCGATTCACGTTTGCCTGCATGTAGTTCTAGACGGGACTCTAAAACACATAGTATTCTGAAGATGTTCAAATATTCTACAAAGGCATTCTGTTTAGCGACACAGCCTCCAGCTTCCAGATGCATAAGGACAAGATTTAGTACTTAGATCATCCTAAGTATCTTGCGTTTGCTTTTAGAAGCCTTAGGCATAGAGTGTGCATCACGAAGATTTGTCCAGCAGCAAGTATGCGACTTGGTACAACACGTAAGCTTGTTTGTGAGCTGCCTTGTAAACCTCAACTGCCTTATTTTTGTTAACAATAAATATACCTGCGCTAAAATTAACTCCATGCTATGGGTGTTTTTTTAATTTATAGAAAATTCCCATGCATAGGTATCCTGTTATATCAACTTACGCAAACGCGTATGATATGGAGATATCATTAGGTGACATTTGTAAAAAACACATTCGACGCTGGGGGGATAACGCTTCGTGAAAGCCGAAGGCCTACGATATGTTGCCATCATCTGCATTACAAATGGCAGTCGCATGTAACACCATGATGCTGCCGTACTCATAGCACGCCCACCACCATTACAAATAGCTTATGCTATGTCTACTGCGGTGCGAACACCTTTCCAACCTTTATCCAACTGCTGTAACACACCATACGCATATCTCAGGCCCACGTAAAGTAGCAACGCTGGCACCTACCAAATGTGGTATGTAGGGAGAAATTAAGGCGAGGGAAAAGCAGGCGATGCCGTATAGACAAAGCAGAGGAAACCTTCTCAGGGCTCGAGTCCGGGTGGGTGGTTTGGTCTCTTCCCTTTCCAAGGCGCTCAGCTCCCTGTTCTTCTCTGGAAGCACGACTTCCTCTTGCGCAGCGTTCACATCCCTCTCGCTGAGGGGCGCCACGGCCATAGTTTCCACACTTCTAGGTCGAGAACGCTTGAGGCTACGCATATTTTCTTTCTGGTGAAAAAAGATGAAAGGGACTTTATGTGGCTTCATATGCCTTCCACTCGAGTGCTTGAATCGGGTATTTAATAGATAACTATCTGCCACACAAATTCACTTTCCGTGAAGGCATGCATATGACCGCAGTATGCGAAAAGGTTTGTCTCGCCTCTTGTTTGCCGCAATGGTGCTGGCAGTTGGATATTTGCTAAACCTGCGATACATCCTTACTCTAGCGCATCCCGGGTCACACCAAGATGAAAGTAATGGAATATTTTTTTCTGCAAGCGCCGTTGTTGTAAGCATGCTCACAAAATTTGGGATTTTTGTGTACAAAATCTGCGTTTTGCATTATGCCGCTAAGTTTTGGCTTTTACTAAGAGATGCGTCGCACCTGAGACGCGAATGATATTGCAGAAGTAATTCAACGACGAGAATTTGCGAAACGTCGTACATTTTTGTTATGCGAGTGGTTCTCAGTGAGAAATTAAAATAGGATATCCGCGTAAGGAACACAGAAAGTGCGGGCTAAGAAAAATGGTCGCTGAATGGGATTCAGAAATCTTATAGAAGGACTACCAAAAGGGACCATAATATTGTTTACGGTTAGTAGACGTTCAACACATAATAAAACGGTAAATCTGAATTAAGCACGCGTTCAACCTAATGGAATTTCTACGCGGTAGGTAAAATAAGCCAATAAATGTTAAACTGTATACTTACAGCGAAAAACCGGGCTGAGCTTGGTGGAACGACAACTCATCCAGTAAAGAGCTTGACAATTCCCTGCTCGCACCGAACGTGCATTTGCTGCATTTGCCAGGCACACATTGTTCATACGAAGACGCAGGCGTCCTTCAGATGCGCGTCGGAGCTCGCATTAGTTCGAGACCGGACATGACGTGGCGTCACCACCGAGACAATGCGCCTTCGAACACGGAATGCTCTCCCCAGTGAGAGGATTACGAATGACGAGGACTTCCGGTGATTTTGGGTTGAAAACAAATGCAGGCACGCACGGAAAGAATGATATGACTGCATGAGCAATCATGAGTCCGTTGGAGCTAATAAAAAAAACAAACACAAGGAAAGTGCTGCCCATTTCCCAAAGGAAAGCCAACCAGGCTGGTGTTCAGCCGGCCAGATGTTCAGCTGGCGTGCCTGACGGCCGCTTTTTCTGCGCTCCTGTGCTTTACGACTAAGGAAACTTGCGGAACGCTCAGTATTAAGCGCGGCCTCAGTCAGCCTGCGCTTAGATTCAATATTTTAGCAAGTTTGCTCCGTCATAAGCTGCAGGAGCACGGAAAACGCGGCCGCCACGAACGCCAGCTAAAGATTTTGCCGGCTGTACAGGAAGGTGCCAGAACAAATTTATTTAGTTAGTTAAAACTTTCAGCCCTAGTGGAGCTCACGCTGAAATGACAGCCGACAGATTAATAAAGTAACAATCGCGACTGCAAGCTGGCCGGGGATCAAACAGCGAAATGTATCCAAACATCGACTGCTCTCGAAATTTTGAAAAACGAAAACTAAGGACAGAGGCCAGTACGAACATCGCGGAAATAAAGATAATTTATCCCCGCCTTCGAATAATAATAAAAACCACTCTGTCTCACACACCTCTTTTTACCATTTCGTCTAGGTTACACTCATGCGTACCACGAATTGTTCATGTTCATGTTCAGAACGTACGTCGTTTTTCATCCTGTACGCACGAAGAATAACGGCGTACGCAACTTCAAATAGAAAATTTTCAGGCCCTGCACAATATTAATAAGTTGCCATCCAACCTTCAACTCATGAATTATCTGCTATTTCGCATGGGAAGCAACTTTTTTAAATCTTATTACATATTAACGTGGCCATATTTACTCAAGAAACAGCGCACGTTCTCGTTAAATTCAAAGCTGCCGGGAACCCGAAGTCAAAATACATACACCCCCATAGCATCCACCTGGAGTTCCAAGAAGGCAGTCTTGGAGGCTCCTGTTCTTTGCGTCTGCTCTGCGGTTCGCCCAAGTTTTCCCGGAAACTCTGAAGCAGAACCGTTGCCTCTAACGATGATATATCGCGTGCTTAGCCTATACTGGAAGCTCCTTACTAATATGAGATATGTTCCCAGGTGCCATAACGCAATTACAATTCTGAGCCCCTCTAGTATCAGGGATGCATTTTTGGAACCTTAATAACGTGTTTTTTTTTTACACATCTCAGGAAGATTTCCCCAGCGGCCAAAACTTCTACCTTATTCAAGCCCGATAAATATTTGACGCGCAGTTTACATGCAGCATCTCTGTATCTTATTGCGTGGAACTGGCATTAAATGCCCCTTACAGAGCGTGGGCGGCAGGACAAGCGAGCATTGCATCCTATTTCAGCCTCCAACACGCACTTCTCTAGCAATGTGTACAGATAAGTTTTGTACGAAATTGGACTTCCGTGCAAGTTATTCTGGCGTTGTACTCTATGGAACCGAAACTTGCTAAGTGTATGATGCACACGTGGCTTAAGTTCACGCGAGTTGAGGCAGTTGAACAGTTTTATGTGTTTAGTTGATCGGAGCAATTGAGGTAAAATTGTCGTTTATAATTAGATATCCGTGCTCTCGTGTATAATTAGATATTCATGCTCTCTTGCTTCTGTTCCTTAAGTATCACTTTCACTCATAGCATGTGCTCCTAAACCACGCGCTTCATTGCTTGCGCCATCAAGAAATCCAGCAATCTGGATCACGTTATGTCTGGAATAAAACGTCGACTAGCATGGAAGTCCTAACAGCATGATGCAGCTTAAAATCTACAGGCTCCCAGCCCAAAATCGACTTGCGCCTTGCCACCCACTTTCACTTAGTGAACGTAACTTTCAGATGCGAGCATTTCGACCTCACTCATTTACATACAGTAGTCTGGGCAGATTAAAAGGAAAAAATAATATGTCCCAGCCTGCATCACTAATTTAATGGAAGAACTCGAGTTGACGGTGGGCAGACAGAGACAAACCTATGATAACTGAGCATGAACAAAGGCGGTCGTGTCAAAGCCTGCCACCAGCGTTGTGGCAAGTGTCCTGCTAACCTTTGCGAGGCCAAGTCTTTTTGCCGTGTTTTGCATCGAAATGGGGCGTTGTCTTTGTTCATTAAAATATCAGGATGAATGCAATCTTACGTTATTTTGCGCATGCATACGCTCTGCATGGAGGCATGACACCTCCCTTCCAGCGCCACATGCTGGAGTTGGCAGTAAACGGTAGCTCCCGAGCGCTGGTAGTTCTGCCGGTAGCCGGTAGCCGGTAGCTGCTGTTATTGCGTGAGAAGAGCCTTAAGCATTCTGCTGTTGAGTGTTGCCGCTGCTTTGTCAGCGCTGCATGACTTTGGTGAAAACAAAGTGGTGTTCCGACGCACTACTCGCTTGTTTTCGTGTTGGTGGAAGCGTCCCGATACGTCACGAGGTGCTGAACAAGTCTTTCAAGACTGACAGCGCGCGTCAAGAACCGCCCGCGCGCTTGTTTTCGACCCAAGCTCGCCAGAAGGAGCAGCACATAATAAGCTGGGGCGACACAAGACACTCATTCCAGAGAACTTGGCACGCCTGGCGCTTTGGAGGCGATAAGAGTAGCTGATATAAACAAGGCACGCGAAATAGGAGAGAGTGCAGGCACCCCGCATGGCTAGACCGGTTGGGACACCCACTCAGTGAACGCTAAACAGAGGTGCAGCTATTGTGTAAGAGGAAAGAAAAGGCCGACAACGTAGCGTGTCTGGCTGCTTAAGGCAAACCCGGTCTGTGTGTGTTCTTTAGTCGTGAAAGTTCCGTTCATGTGCGACCCTCTGGAAATATCGTCTGGCTGCGCTGGCGGGACTACTGGCAAGTAAGACATGAGTAATGTCTATTGCCGTGTACTTTTCTTGCGACCAAAGTGAGTCATCCGTGATTTCTGCTTGATAAACGTCTAGCATGCTACTTAAAAAGGGATACGTCGTGTCTCTGTCTCAGGAGGACGACTTGAAAATTCCAGTAAGGCGTTGTATACAAGAGTTCACTGTCCTATGTGTAATATATTAATTCAACAGAACCCAAAATGCGTCAGTCTCGTCATTAAACTTAGCGCTTCACGCACATATCCAGCTCATAACAAACCTGGCAGTGGCCAACACAGTTTGACTGACGGTAATACACCTCTCTAGATGCCAAAGGAAACGGAGATAACAGAGGTCAAAGGCGGCCGCGACGCCGTGAGAAGCAGACGATGTGAGCCTCCGTCGCCATAGCAACGCAGCGCATGCGCAGAGAGCAGTGGGGGAGAGATCAAGGGCTAAAAGTGACTCCCACCTAGGTCACGTGACCTTGCGGTGTCATCACAACCTGCCCACTCGATAGTGAGCAAACTGCCCACAGTGCAGATGACAGTTAAATTAATGATTGATGATAACTCCGGAAGTGCAACGTCGGGCGTACAAGCCCCATCGCTGGGTGCACCTGCCATCGCAGGGCAATGGTGCATCGCTTAACCGCTGCACCACTGCGCCAGGAGTGGAATGAGGACTCCCACGGATTTATGAATGCAATGTAGAGATGGATCTTCTGCATATATGGTCTTCTTTGCACCCACTACGCTATCGTGTCATGCCCAAGCCCAAGTGTGCCTTCCAATTTTTTAATATATTGCTTATATACACACAAAAAAATGCGGCCTAAAATTTTAGCCTGCAGTAAATCATACCCAAATATTTCCAAACTCGACTGCGTTGCCAAAACTCGCAGACTGAAAATCCTTTTGCCCATAACTATATGCAACCTATCACATCACCTGTCAACTCATTACCTAAGGAAGGGAAGCTGTACAACGAGGAAAGTAATGTGCTGAAGTCTTCAGTATGTATTTGAGTGTTATACATGAGCGAGAATGCTCTTTCGAGCTGCTATTCGCAATAAATCAAGACCAGCTTGCACAACTTTCAACATTTTTTAGTGGCAGTGTGGCAGTTACGATTAGCAAGGACATCGCATCTTAGAGACCTGAATGACACCAACAAATACTTTAAAGAGGTCAGTATACCCAGACTGAAGGGCTAATGCTTGCTGCGCAACTTGCTACGAGCATCATCTTAAGAACAACACCAAAGTCGTTACTGAGCGTTCTATGAATAGCAATGTTCCTCCTGTACTCCTAGCGCTGTTCTGCTCAGCCGTCGTCAAGTCGATACGAAGGTGAAAATTACTTCGTTTTCTTGTGTGTATCTTTCTATTCCGTGTATTCAGGCGGGTTAAAATGCTCTATGTTGAGAAAAAAGGAAGTTCCATCACTTCCGCAATCAAATTTATGCTTAAGTTTAGCAAGAATGCCTCGGCATTGCTGTTATTTCGCACTACTAATCTATTTCCAACGATGTTATTTCTACTATTTCATTTTCTCCTCCCGTGTCATATTGAAGGGCATAAAGTGCGCACGAAACCACACCGTATTTAAAAGCTATTGGACTAATCTAGCAGCCGCTGTATCATGCCGCTGTTGTGCATACAAACTTAATTAAAACTACCAACAGAGGCCGGGTTGGGGTGCATGGTATGCTTCGCTCTGCCAGCGTTCAAACTTCTCTGGCTCAGTTTTTGTTTTTATGTAATACCTAAAGGCTACATGCTAAAACAATGTTTGTCACTGTAAACTCGCTGTCTCTTCGAGAGCCCCGTTAGCCTTCATGCGCCTTCGGCTTCCATTTTACACTCTTCCCATCGTCCTCTTTCTCTATCGCGTGCCTTGTCCTCACGTTCTTCCGTTCTTCGTTTGTCTTGTCGTTTCTCTTGTTACGCTTGCGCAACAATGACGCCCAGCCGACCCGCGACTGGTGCCAGGATGTCGGCAGCAGATCACATAGCGTTTCCGCTGCCACCGCCCCTCTCCACCTCTTCTGCCCCACATCGGCACCAAGGCCGTGGTGCAGGCTCGCGGGTCGCACGCTGTTGACGATAAACCGAAACGCGATATCGCCGAGTGCGCAAGACATGCTCACGGCGACAGGCGCCCTTTCATACGCTGTCCAACCAAAAAACCGTGCAGTAATACGCAAGCTAAAGCTAGTGTCGTGAATTAAGGGGCCGCTTTCGAAAGCTGTTAGCATCAAAGGCTGGGCTTTGCACATATGTGCGCGCGTACGAACACATATACACGCACGAACGGACACGCCCGCGCATGCGCACGCTCATATCAATTCATACATGTCTTCAATGGGGCTATTGAAGTAATGGGGCAAAATAAAAAGGCAATCACCGTTGCCTTGAAAGCATGCAAAGTACAACACGCAGTGCAATGAGGCAAACAGTACAACTGTGCAGACTGCTATACGCCATGAAATAATGCAATAATATACAACGCAAGCTATCATTAAGTTACGTACTGGTTCTGACAGTCCCTATACAGTTTCTTGTTTCTGATTTGCCCACTCATGCTATCTGATCAATTACCACTTGCCCCAAGACGATGACCAACCCAAAAGCTTTCAACATGTATTATGTGCTCCCGCAGGTGACCTGAGACGCCAGACCTATTTTATGCGCTGATGAACTGCCGAGGTATTGTCGAAGTCGCTACTGTCGCAACAAACTCGGGTTTCGAAATCTCAAGACCATTCGCACGTAAGGCAGGACCGCAAATAAGTCGCGCCTACGACCTCGGCAGTCAAGACTGTCTGGCGTACAATACGTAAGACACTGAGCATTCATGGACCGCTCGAACCACATGCCTGCCACTTATCAGTCAGGCGCAGTAAAGATTCAACAGTACTGCACGGTTCTGACGACATAGGGCATGGTTTCCAAGATGACGATCTCGGGTTGCGCTCTGGGCTTGTTTGTCATCGGTCGTGGAGGACGTCGCCAAGGCGACGACGATTAATCTTTCTCATTGTAAACAGAAATTTCAGCACGTCATCAGGGTTACTAGCCGCGGCCTTCAAAGAGAGTGGAATATGGCTCAAGCAGCCACCCACTTAGCTAGCACCCAAAGCACTACTCATTATAATTATGAAACCCAATCCTGTAGCAGCATAATAGTGGTAACCACCTTGAAGACGTCGCGGAAAGACCAGACTCGTGCGGAAATGATGTATGCTGCTTCTATCTCGTACCGCACAGCTCCTATGCTCGATGGTGCATAATTATGCGACAGCAGTGATGAAGCATACTCATTGTACTGAGCTTGAGATATTCGTCCCTCACCAGAACCATCTTTCCTTTCCTCTTCCCTTCCTTAGTGCAGAGTAGGAGGCCAGATAATGGCCTCTAAGAACGACATCTCTGCCTTTCTCTCTAAATAAACCCTTCTCTCTATCTCGCTTTCTTGGAACTTCGGAGTTCGTACCATGCGCGATAGATTTTTTTTTTTTCGTTTCCGAACGATCATCTTTTGGCGGTGAGTATCGGTAGCAGTTGCTGTGCTATTTAATTCGAGTTCTTCGTAATTCCCTTTTCATTTGGTTCAGCTGCATTATTTTTTATGTTCAATTCTTTGCGCGTTGTCTTATTGCCATTGCTTGACGTATACAGGGCACAAGGATTCTAAGCACGGAACGAGGACATCCTAGACATGAAACAGTGGTGATGCCCAGAGCGCAGCGCTAGTGCAAGGGGAAATCCCATCTCCACGCCTGTGCACGTGCTCGGCGTCTGGAACAAGTAACTTTGAAAACTTGGGACGGAGGCTTTCCAGTCGTGTCCCTTGTAGAAATAAGGCTCGAGGGTGTCACGCCCGGTATTAAAGCGTAAAAACTTCGCACTTTTGAATACACTGTGTTAAAGTAGCTACTCTTCCTAGCTAAAAAAATCGTCGGTAATGCCAAGTCTGGTGGCGTGCAATGCCAAGGCACAAATATCAGGTAATCTAGCATAAAAAAGTCCCTATTTTACCCCTAGAAATGTAGTTACACAAGTTGAGCAATAGTCAAAAGGTGGAAAAGATGCGTTGCTACAGGGCACATGTAACCATCCAAAGCGCACTATATTTATCGGGAAAGCGCTGCTTGAAAAAGACAGGTGGAGTATCCTAAATAAATCAAGACAGCAGCGCTAAAGTGACGGAACGAGACTAAACTCCAAGCCCAATGTTTATAAAACAGGCCCGAGAACCCTGAAACCGCCGGAGGCACCGCACCGTGAAACGCGGAACTCCTCCTTGGCTCGGAGTCGGGCCACGGGCTCGACCTTTGTAAAACCGCGCAGCCTTGCCGCAGCTGGATCCGGTAGAACTCACGAAGGTTGTACTCCTGCATGCATGGCCCGTTATTAGCTGGCCGTAACTAACAGTTCCGTAGTGGAGGTGATGTCCAATCACATGCTGATTGTACTCGAGAGAGGCTCTATCTGTTTTGTCTGCGGTTGGCTGGGCGCCAGGCGTTAGCTTTGACAATGCTGCATAGTTTTACTAAGACAGCGCATAATAGAACACGGCGCGAGTAAACACCGCAAGCAAGCGTCGGTGTGCAGCGTCTCGAATCCGTGGCCTCGCATTCTTCATGCATGTCATGTTTATTAGCTTAGCGGCGCCTCCTTTGCCGAGGTTTAGAGGCACCCGCTGGCACTGGCGAATGTTTGAACGCACACTCTCTGAGCGCGCCATTTCCGGCTCAAACTTGCTGGAAAATACTGGTTAGGAAGAATTTGTTGCTGCAATAGTTGTTGTAGAGCTATGCACAGTGCAGGGAAGGAACAAGTCTTGTTGGTTGCTCGTTTTACTAAGTGAAAAAGGCGTCAGACCACCTGCGAAAAAAGGAAGTCAGACACCCGCTCCTCCTGCCTAGCCTTTCCTTTGTGTCTACCTTTGTCTTTTCGTAACCTTTGTGGCGCGTTTTTTGATAAGCATGTGCGTAGGACGTCAGTGTGGCAAAAAAAAAAAAAAAAAAACGATGAGAACCCTTAACGGCTCTATACTTAACATTTCCTCGCACTGTTTTCATCAGTGTGCGTACATTTTTCTCTTGATAAGTTTCGCGACACTTACAGTTGGTGAGTTTGGCTAAAAATCACTTCACCAGGAAACTTCAGACGGCTGGGTTTTAAGGCACTTTCGCAATGTGGGCAACAGTGACTGCAAGTTGCGTCCCAACATTCAGTCGGTATCCATTAGTGATAGCTCACTACGGGAGAATTTCTAACTCTTCGCCTGAGTTCTGATCGCCTAAACGCGCTAACCTTGATTTTAACAATCCTCGAAATATGGGTCAGATATGCAGCTGCGTGCATGCATCCTCGCTGTGCTAACGAGCCTAGCGATTAGTGAGGCTTTCACAGCCTAGAGGTAGTGTATACTAGTACTTCCGCGTTTAGGGTGCTTTTCCCTATTCCAGCTCTCAGTAAGAGACAAAGTATTAATTTAGAACAAGTAAAGCCGCATAACGCTGTTGTCTTGAAATTTTACGTTCATCATTTGTCTTTTATTGCTAGGTCGGAGATCGAACTGTAGACCTTGAGCGAGATATGGAGCTGCAGAACCTTCCTCAATCAACACATTTTGATACGAACCAGTGCGCTTTCACGGCCAGTTCAGAACTAAAAAAAGAACAGAAAAGCGGTATGCATAGGCAAAGATATCTGGTTCGCATCATAAGCCACTGGTCGGCGAGAGCGCCAAGACGAACCGCCTCTTCCTCAGTGCGCGTTTGTACTCTCTGCTTTCTCTCCCCTCGTCTCGTCTCTCCCCCGCCATTTCTCTTCCTCCCCTTTCCACGCACCATCCGAAACTCGAAATGCGAAGGGGCTCTACTCGGCTCTAACCAACTGGGAAACGACGACGCGCGCGCTCGCGCTAGCGCAGCGACTCTTCCACTTGGAGAAGCCGCGGGAGCTCGCACACGCGTTAACCGCAGCCGTTCGTAGCGCAGCTAGCAGGCTGCTCCGTTCTTTCGGCGGCCACTGGCTCCGCGGAGGAATGCGATATTTCGGGAAGCCAGGCCGGTGCTGCAGCACGGGGAACCTGCCGCCGCTGCCCTGAGTCAAAACAGGCGCCGCAGCCCGTCGGCGGTGTCGACATGCGTTGCCCCCAGGGCCTTTTTACCGATGCTGTTCCGCGGAGAAGCGCACTACCGTACGCCGCAGAAGCACCGGCGCGGAGCGAAGGGCCTCGCGCCTGCGCCAAGCAAACGCCTTCCGCTGCTGGCGAGTCGAGAGACTACTGAGTCGGGCCGCCTCCTCTGGTCGGGCGAGACGAAGACGCGCGCCGCTGGCAGGAGCTACGGCGACGGCCCCGCTGTTGCTTGAACGACGCGCGCTCCACGGAGCTCCGAGGTTACTACGACCGCTGCCAAGAAGACGGAGTCCGACGTCACTGCGAGGCTGTGAGCGAGTGTGTGTGGGACTTCTTGCTGCTGCTACTGGACGACGACGTTTGGCGGCGACCTTGCCGGCTTAACCAACCTGTCCCGTGAAGGGAGGACTTCTGCTGTTTCTGCTGCTCGTTACTCTGACCGCACGCGCGCTCTCACTCTTTCTCTCGTTTTTTTTTTGCTTTGTTCGTCGTTCTTCGCCCTCAACATCTTTCGTCGGCGCCCGGAGGAGGATTAGTGGGAACAAGTTGCGCAGAAAGAAGCGGCGGCGTTTAAACGTGTGAGTCGTACAACTTCCTCCGTTTTACGCTTTTTCGCTCTGTATATTTTGGCTTATTTTTCTCGCCTTTTGCTATTTGTGCGGCGTTCTTAGCAGAACACTGACCTGTTGGTTAGCGGAGCAGTTCATGCAAACGGCAATTAGCGAATGTCATTTGCGCGCCCGTGCCTGCCCCCAGCTAACGTGGGAGAGCTTTGTTGATGCGAGAGTTACTTTGGACTCCTCTCTACAGAACGAAGTTGATTAGAGTGTCAAAATAATTTTATGGGTACCTCGCCTCCTGAAGCCTTTTAACCTTTTATTGTTTGCGCGTGAGCCTGAAATTTACGCACATGAGCAAAAGTTCTGTGGGACAGTGCAAGCGACAAAGAAAAAGAATTATAGCGTTGATTCTACGTTTTCTCAGTGCGTGCAAGATGTACAGCCAGCCCTGCGAATGCATGGCTGGCTGAATGTTAGATTCTTTATTTTATTATTTATGTTCGCATGCCTGCGCATGAAGCACTTATTCATGATCACTCCGCATTAGTCCAAGCAGTTCAGAATGCGACCATAAATAACGACTAGACGCGATTTCGATCAATCTCATCTGCATACCTTGTTTCCTGTGTATTCGTGGAAACAAAGGTATTGCAGTACTTACTCTTACAAAGAAGCATAACCTGTGTGCCTTTTTTAACTGCGTGTTTTGATTAGGCTGTGCTCCGCTTAGAGATTGCACGTGTATGCGTTGAGAGGCTGACATTGATGAGTTCTGATATCCATCAATCACAGAAGCTGCACACGTTTAGTTGGCTTTTTCTTTCAGAGTCTGCAGCCGTAGATTCTAGCTCTGACAAACACGCTACCACCTCTAAGTGAACAACTGTCTCGTGTTCCTTTTTGGGCCGCAGGAAGAATGGCGACCAACATATCCTGACAAAATCATGACAAAATCCTGACCAAATCCTGACCATGAATCAATTGGTGTATGTTATAACAAACAATGCTGCCGCTTCGGTTCTCTGAAGAATATTTTCTCGCTCCTGCCGAAAACTACCCCAAACTCAATCAGAAAGCGTTTGGTCGCGTGACCATCCCTGAGCATCGAGCGATTACTAGGTCTAGGTTCCAATTCTTGCGGAAATTTAAACGAAGCTTTCATTGTATTGTGTTAACGCAGATGTGAAGGTTCGCACATTTTACTTCAGGTTTCAGACGTATTAACGCGTGCTTTCTCGAAAGGTCGAAGGTAATGCTGATTATGTGGAAACGGGAGCTGAAGCGGCGGCTGAGTTCACCGGGTTCTATAATTAGGTTTGATAAAAAAATTCTAGAACGGAGTAGTCAAACGCAGCAGTTAAACAACCACAGCACGTGAATTATTATCGTTTCGTTTCGTTTATTGAGGTCCCAAAGCGACTCAGGCTATGAGGGACGCCGCAGTGAAGGGCTCCAGAAATTTCGACCACCTGGGGTTCTTTAACGTGCACTGACATCGCACAGTACACGGGCCTCTAGAATTTCGCCTCCATCGAAATTCGGGCGCCGGGGATTCGAACAAGCATCTTTCGGGTCAGTAGCCGAGCGCCGTAACCACTGAGCCACCGCGGGGGTGCACAACCATTATTAGGAAACATTTCAATTGTAATTCATTCGACTAAAGACGTCACTGTGGCTTCATATATATTGGTTTGCAACGTTATTTCCTCCTCTTACTACACCTAGCACGTGCTACTGACCTGGGTTCAACAGCGAGCACTGTTATGTGCTATTCTCCGAGATCATAGAGCGTCACCGCTTTCTGACCGGTTGACGGCATATATGAATTATTCTAGTTTTGGAGCTCAACTGAACGCATGGGCGCGACCCATGATATGTTTTTGTGTTCTGTTCATGAACAGAGTCCGGACTCGATTCGGACTGGATAGTACACTGCGCTCAACCGACACCATGTTACGCAAATGACTCCGGAGAGTGAAAACGAGGTGCGTTTGCACGCACGGTAATTTTAGGAAACGCGAACGCTTGTGCGAGAAGGACGTTAAATCTCTCCCAGACTTTCCGGCCTGAGCCGCTGGATCTTGCACAAGCGACCATTCCCTCCCGCCGTTTATCGCGTAAGGGGAACGAGCGACATCTGGTGGTAACGTGGGCAGCACTTCGAATGGACGAAGGCAGTGCACAGGACAAGAGAGGCTTTAGTATTGATCACCAGGGACAGCGATGAGCGATTTATATTTTCCACTAGTGAAGATGTGCATCTGTGCTTTTAAAGAGAGAAGAAATGCCGAATTTTTCCCCCGCATGTTTTATTGCCCAGAACGGTGCATAATAAATTAGTAAACAGGAATGACCAACTGGAATTTGTTTGGGCCCGGTAAACAATTCATAACCTCATATTTTTCTCTTATGTGGTCATGGATTCGGCTTCAACAGCTAACCCAATGACGTCACAACTAGGGTTGAGACCACCTAAGGCTTCTTAAAAAAATCTATATTATAATTATTGGTTTTACTTTTCGGTTTCAACCAAAAAGAATGACAAATGTAAGCCGAATTTAGTTTATGAAATTCAGTTTCAACCGATAAAGGTCAAGCCGCCGCGGTGGCTCAGTGGTTATGGTGCTCGGCTGCTGACCCGAAAGACGCGGGTTCTATCCCGGCCGCGGAGGCTGGAATTTCTTTGGAGGAGAAATTTTAGAGGCCCGTGTACTGTGCGATGTCAGTGCACGTTAAAGAACCCCAGGTGGTCGAAATTTGCGGAGCCCTTCACTACGGCGTCTCTCATAGCCTTAGTCGCTTTGGGACGTTAAACCCCATAAACCAACCAAACCGATGAAGGTCAGTATTCTTGGCATGAAAGGCATTGCCAGCTGGCTTTTGAGTACGAGTTAAACTCAAAGTTGAAAATTAACTCAGTAGAGATGCCAGGGGCGTAATGACACTGTGGTGTTGTTGAATAAGCTGCGCAGTTGTGTGATTTGAGGCATTTTTCCGCTTGTTTATAATCTTCAGACCGGGAAGTGCCACCGCGAAGTACTGTTTGTTTACTATCACCCTCCGCTTAGAGGAATTTGTTAACAAGTTAAGTAGGCTTATCTAGTGCATGGTCGACATAAAAAGTATCATGTTCGGGCTACTGCGACGGTTCAGCCTCAGTTCCATCGCTGCCATGAGCACGCAGACCACGTAGTGCCCAGCCCTCTCACTCAGCCAAGCGCGACAAGGGAAAGAAAACTTGTCACCTCGATTCTTAGAAGTAAATTCCTCTTGCGTGCTTGACTGCCGGCTGTCTCATTAAACATGCATTACTTTTTTAATGACGAAAGCAATTCCTCCTACAAGCACAGCTCTTAGCGCAAAATTACTAGTAAATTATGTTAGTTACTGACACGAAAACTGCCCATGGCGACAAAAATGCCGAGTCAGGCTCCAAGTAACTTTTTACCACGCAGAATTGCCGCATTAAATAACCGAGAACAGTAAGCAATTCCATCACCGTAAAAAACGGAAACGCAGGCTGAAATAAACACCGATGTTTTTTTAAAGTAAGAACCAAAAAGCCCAGCCCCTAGATGAAGTTCCCGCATGTTCGTTTTAACTGGCTTCAACTCTTAATCCATCCTACCTCAGGATTCGGAATGGCAACGCGGGAACAAACTGGTATCATATCACAGTTTGCGTGTCTTACGCGACCTGAACTTCGTATGGGACGTCATTAACTCAGATCGGCTAATGAAGCTGAAACCAGAACTGCGAGAAAAAAAATCGACTTCAAAATGCTTACTGTACGCAGCTGAATTCCAAGAGATTGTCTATGTTTACTAATAACTTGGGATCATTCCACAGCAATGATACACGCCGAAACGTTGGTGTCTCTGTTCATTTTGTACAATATTATTTTTCCTTGACGCGGGATCCGAACACTACGCGAAGAAAAGCTGCTTGACTTGCTGCCTTCACTTCAGCAACGATGTGCCGTTCGCATGTCCAGTATTATATGAAGAGAGCACGACTTTACGACCCTCGTAGCCCTCTGGGCAGCTCAGGATCCGGTTAAGAATATTTTCATTTTGAGGCGCATGCGTTAGCGTCAAAAGGAGAATTGCTAAGGGATTAAATTTTTTCCTTTTAGGCGCGAATCATTTTTAGCAACCGGTTTCTATAGAGCAAATGGAAATAAAGGGAAAGCCCACGAATTACAACGAAAGCCTAGGAACGTTAAAAAGATTCAAGGGAGTCAGCTGACACCATTATTCGCTTCAGATTTCGCAGCGAGCTAGCTTAAGTGGCAGAAAGGTCGGCATAACAACTGTGTTAAAATAGCTGGTATTAGCTGGTATTGCAAACGTAGCAGGGGGCGGCAGAAAATTAGGTGGGCGGATGAGATTAAGAAATTTGCGGGAATATGGTGGCCGCGCCTGGCGCAGGACAGGGTTAATTGGAGAGACATGGGAGAGGCCTTTGCCCTGAAGTGGTCGTAGTCAGGCTGATGATGATGTTGATGATGATGACGACGAAGGACGTCTATGGATACAATCGGTGCTTTAAGAAGCCATTCATTGCAAAGTAAAGCAAAGGCGACCGGACGTTTATCCTTGGTCTAAGGCGATTGCAGCGACACCTAGGATGACGTAATGCTGACGTTGTACAGGATTTTTAGCAGCCCCAGGTAGGGGTACGGAATAGGTAGGGGGTTTCTAGTCCTTCTCGATGTGCGATGTCTCTTGCGGTTATGCGGCTACAATCGCATTACAGCTGGTAAGTGTCAGTGGATGCCTTTTTGCTGAGATTGTTGGAGCAGCCCAGTGGCGTAACCAGTAATAGTGTGTAGGGGTACGGAATAGGTAGGGGGTTTCTAGTCCTTCTCGGTGTGCGATGTCTCTTGCGGTTATGCGGCTACAATCGCATTACAGCTGGTAAGTGTCAGTGGATGCCTTTTTGCTGAGATTGTTGGAGCAGCCCAGTGGCGTAACCAGTAATAGTGTGTAGGGGTACGAATAGGTAGGTGGTTTCTAGTCCTTCTCGGTGTGCGATGTCTCTTGCGCTTATGCGGCTACAATCGCATTACAGCTGGTAAGTGTCAGTGGATGCCTTCGAGTGTATAAGATGTGGGGTGCAGAGTAGGGTCATGTAGTGCACGGTCATTCATCTATCCAAGTAAGGAGGCGCCCGGCAGGAAAAACGATGTGCTTCGGCTCCAGAGGGTAGGAGGGACGAAGGGTGTGAAGCGTCTAATGAAGCCTAGCGCAAAACAAAAGTGTCTTTACTTCGTTGTTTTTAAATTGCTCCTCTAGAACTTGTCGCGTGTGATTCTTTGTGATTTAATGTTTCGCGCTCTTCTGCGGCGGAAATTGTTGCATCACCTTTATTTCGACACTGTAAGTTTTGCTGTCCGAAAAATTGAGACGCATTCACCAGCGACGAATCAAAATGCTTTTATTACGACTAAACCAAGCCGCCAGGTTTCACCATATCAATGAAATGTTTATCGATTAAGTGCGTGAAAACGTACCGCGCGACCGTTTCTGCACTTCACACATACCAAACCGTGGCCGCCGCGACCGGCTATCGAACCCAGACCCTCGTGATCCAGTTCAGAATGCCACAGTCGGTGACCCATAAAATAAGAGTGTCCATTATAGGCCTAAACAGCAGTACATTTCCATACGGGCCAAAACAGCAAGCAGTCACGGAAAGAGGAAACTTTGGGTGAAGGGTAATTAACGAAGAGTGAGGCACAGGTTATTGGATGCTTGGTCCCTACTCCCGCATAGAAGCTTCACGTTTTGTACCGGTGTCATTGAACAGGGGCAAGACTTTTCCTGCAGCGCAAGAATTGATTCGTCGAAAATTAAAGGCATGTCCAAGAGGCTAGGGAACGAATTATCGTTTACTATAAGAAGTGAGGCATTGCCTCACACGGTTAAGGGAGGGCATTTATTTAGGCCAAGCAGTGACCAGAGATTCATGACGTGACAAATAAATAATCAGCGGAATAAATTCAGAAGGAGTGGCTTTTTGGCAGGATGAGTATCAGCTTACCGATACCACTCAAAAGAAAAAGTGCATAGCAATGCATCCTTCTGGAGCTCGCGCACCATGCCGAAACTTGCAGGGTAACGAAAAAGCTTGAAATCGGATCAAGAATAGCGCAGAGACGTTTGGGACCGAGAATTACAGCGACCACATTGAGGGGCAGAAAAGTAACTGCGTGGATTAGAGAATACACTCGAGTTACACTCTAAACACGAATACGCCCACATTGGAGTAAAAAAGAGAGTAAGCAGCCCTCTATCACATTTCCTTTTATAAAAGAGAGTGCGTTTGAGGAGAGCTTGCTTTCTTTTTATTCCTTTCTGTTTAGAATGTAGTGATATCCACAAGTCAAGGCGAGGAAACCGATCTGGTCAGATATCGACCGTAGTCGAGGACTGATCACTGATAGCCTTTGTCGGGATAACAGACTGGACTCCAATGAGAACGGAAAACAGCCGAAAGCGGTAAGGAATCAAGTGGGCAGGTCAGAATAACGGGTAATCTCCTGGGATAAACTGGCGGTGGCTGCCACAGATCAGGGTGAACTGAGATAAATGGGATAGATTGTCTCCCTGCAGACAGAGTCTGGCTCACTCTGATGACGACAGTGAACTATGAATGCAAATTTTTAGCAGAATTAACAAAGTTTCGTGCTGTAGAGCTTCGAGAGCCTTCGGTCTTTGTGTCTGAAGTTGTTGAGAGTATGCAATAAGAGTGTTCAGCTCCTTGGCACCTCCTTCGTTGAGCTGTGCGGTGTGCGTCGCGAACTCAGGAGTGGAGATGAACCTTTGTTCTAAAATCGGGTGCTGCCGCAAGGTACTGTTGAGCCTCGCTTTCTGTTCTTCTGTTGTTTCGAGTTTTAGCCTCAAAGATTTTGTTGTGACCTTCTTGACCTCTCGGTTTGAATACTAAGTGAATCCAGGACTAAAGCGGCAGAATTAATCATTGAAAGTTAGATTATAAGCCTCAAGAAATGCAAACTGCTACGTTGTTGCTTGCCTCAAGAAGGAAACGAATGAATAGACATAGACAAAATTTTATAGAAGGCGGATTCAAGCAAATAAAAACATTTCTCTGTTGCATCGCTACCTACATTCAGCTGGCATTCGTTCCGGCGGATGGAGCAGACTGTCCACTCATCGTTAAATTGGTCTTCACAACTTCACCAGCGCTGCGACGAGGAACAAAGACAGAGAAGGAAGGACAGGGACAAGCGCTACTAACAACTGAAAGTTTATTTGAAAAAAACACAGCTTATATGCACGCAACTGACAACCCAAAGCGCCTGCGCTTCCCCCACAACTGACAACCCAAAGCGCCTGCGCTTCCCGCAAAAAGCACGCAAAAGAACCAACTAGCTCAAACCACGATTTTGCTCCGTTAAATTGGTATGCCTCACCGCTCACAAGTCAAGTTTCCTCCGCGAACCCGCACCCCGTAAACTTCTGTCCATGTCTGTACAGGCGTTCAGCGTGCGGAATAGCGAAGCGGTTAGCGAACCATGCTTCCTCTGAACCCCCGTTGGCCCACGTTGCGTCTAGAGCGAGCCCGCAGAGGAGTCGAGCCCCGTGTTTTCGTACCGGTTCGTTCACCGCGGGGCAGCAGGGAGGACCCGTCGTTCCTCCCTCCGGAGGCGAGCGGCCCGTCCGCCCTCCCCGGTTGGCGCTTGTCCAGCGCGATTGAGTCGGGCAGCCGCCGCCGCCGCTGCTGCTTCTCGTTGACGAGTGCCGCTCCTGTCGGGGCCAAAGCAGATGGATGGCTTCCCGCCGACGGAGAAGACGACGCACGCGCTACCCAGCAGAGGGAAAGACAGGCACGTATCCGTGCCTCGCTTCGTTTTTTCCAGCGGAGGGTGGGTGGAGGCAGGCACGCACGCGGACGTCTTGACGCGAGTCGAGGGCCCCCGCAACGCGTCATCCGGCAGTGTACACGCAAGGTGACGTAGGCGGCCTGTGTCGTCATGCAAGGTCCGCTCGTAGACCGCAGGGGTCCCCGGGGAGTACGGAGAGGGGAAAAGCTGGCGCCATAACTCTGTGCTGTATGAAAGCGAGTGGCGATGCGTTGAAGTCATGTTGACGGGTAGAGGACACTTCGGTTTTGTTTTGTTTTTACTTGCGGCTGATTACTCTGCGCAGGCGCGTTACGACAGTGAGGACAGTTCGGAGTGAACGCTGTTCACCTCGTGTTTCGACCACTATTGTGGCGCAACGATAATTTGTCAATTATTTTTTTTTTACACGAGAAAGAAAGGCTGGGAGGTCACTGAGGCGTCTTCCATCCCAAGAAGATGGCTGGGGTGACATGTGCCATCGTCACGCGGTTCATGGTATTGCATGAAACATGCCGCGGAGAGGGGTTTGTGGGGAGGGGTGAGGCGGTAGGGGCTTTAAGCTGGTTTGTATGCCCCTGTACTCCTCTAAACTCCTAGCCCCTTGCCTTCAGGATTACTCTTACTGGGAATCTGTCACCCACACCTGCTGCGGCAAGACACAGACCCTCTTGACCGAGCAAGCGGGCAGCCTACGTTCCAAGCTTCAAAACAGGTAGTTTTGCGTGACCACTACGCAAATGATGAAAAAGAGAGCTTATATAATCCATATCATGGCATTCAGAGAGTGACAACGCGACAAAGTTCATACAATTTGTTCGCCTGGAAGATCAGCGGAAATCTACGCACAGTCTTATAACCTGGATACACCTAGATTAGATCTCTAATCAAAGTAAAAGACTTAGCGAATGCATAGAAGTCGATGAGGCCGCTACGCCTATATCTCCTGACAAAGCTAGTTTCGAATTATGCTTGCTTGTTTCAGACTGGCATTGTGCAACACTCGTGTAATGGCACGTTGATTGCGATCGGAGCACGTTAATCGATTTTAAGAAGCAGTGCGGTAATGCTTATTATGTACGGTCAGTTTTGAAGAGAGGTGTAAACCGGTATGACACCCCCCCCCCCCCCCCTCCCCCGTTACTTCGCACATAACGCAACTGACAGGAATAGCTATAACGCCCCCAGTCCTCTTTCTCATTGGAGAGGGCTGCCCCAGGCCTCGCAGTGCGTTCCGTTACGTGTCTTCGTGTGCTTTTCTGGAGCTTCAAATCTTATTCGAACAGCAGCAGACAGCTTCGTACTTCTGGCAGCTCCCATTGTTGGCTGTACTGTGTACGCTTGCAATTAAAGTTTTTGAACACCATATCAGAAGAAAAAAATAACAAACTCATGAATTTCGACTGAGCCCGGAATAGCTATATAGAGTTTTTTAATACTGAGCATGCGAATTAAACAGAGCACCATTGACGTTTAGACAATGCATCCTGTATGAATATAAGTTAAGATGTTTTTCCTAAATCGCGTTATATAGATTATACGCCACGCATATGTTCGCTCGCAAGCTGCGGTGGTTTGCAGTGCCTTATATTTTGTACATAAGGTCCTCACTTTTCGAATGCCGTGGTGTGTGCGGGACGTGTCATGCATTGTAAAGATGACTAGAGGGACACCGCGTCAATATTCACAGCACTGGCTCTGGATGTACCGATACAGACATCAACACTGTCTTTTAAGTATCGCAAACACCTTGATACAGAGTTTAACGCACAATATTGCGTAGTTTAAGCTGGGCAGCCTGTGCAACAATGTTGCGTTCAGTCTGCAAAAGACAGGGCTACGCAAAATAGACTTGAGCAACACTTGTTGTTGGGCTAGTTGGTAATACATACTTCTGAAGGAACCAGCGCACAAAACACAACGGACAAGAAAAAGGCGGTACACGACGGACAGGAGCGCTCCTGTCCGTCGTGTACCGCCTTTTTCTTGTCCGTTGTGTTTTGTGCGCTGGTTCCTTCAGAAGCAAAAAAGAGCTGCTGCTATCTGCAAGGTACGTGGGATCTCTAATCTCATTTTTGGAACCATGGGTGGGCATCACCAAAACACAGTGAACACTGATCTAATTTTGCTACCAATTTTGGAGGAGGTAAGGGAAAATGGCTGACTACTAGGCGAGTTGTGCAGGCTTTTAGCCTGAAAGCCGCAAGGATAAATGCCGAAGACAGTCTGTTAGTATGTCTTCTGTGTAGTGTGTTCGCGCCTTTTACGTTCAGTAGGAAGTAAGACTGGAGTTTTCAGTCACGAAGCAACGCAATAACTGCTGTGCGATGTATGCAGTTATAGCTATAAAAATAAAGCCTCACGAATGATGATGTAGGTTCTTGAAGCGTTTCGGTGCCAAGATGGTATCGGCTGCTTACATAGCAAGCTCCAATGATGCAAGCTTTTGTACCCACGCGCTTAAATCACGTGGGCTGCGAAGAACTGGAAAGTTATTGTGCAAGAACTTTCAGCGAGACGAGGAGCGTTAGAAAAGTGTACAGGACATACGAAGGTGGGGAAAGACGTAGTAACAGTAGGGTCGCAAGATGTCTCCTCAAGGAGAAACGGTTCTTATGACTATAAGGAAAGAAAAAAATATTTGCAATAGCTTAACACTCCTGGAGGTTTTATTTCTGTCTTGCACGAAAGAAAGAAGAAAACAGGGGGTGCTCGAGTTCAGCATTTGTCATATGAAGATGGATCAAAGCTTCTAAATACGGTAGTTTTAATCCCCAATTTCGACGCTTTGCTTAAAAAGCTAAACGCGGGTTTGTTGAGAAACACGTGCTCTATTTGTCCTAAATAAAGAAGGACGTTTTAACAGCGTGAGTGAGTGCTAGCTGCGCGGGAATTAGTCTACGCAGCTGCTGCTAAGCCTATAACTTGGCAGTTGAAATCTGTCAGCCGTCAGACGTACTTATTTTGCTCTTTCTCTATGCATAACTCCATTTATCTACTCCATCTGCTGCACGGTCTCCGGAAAACATCTGTGTCGAGAACCTCCCACAATGGGAAAAACAATGGAAGAGCCCTTAGATTAAAATAACTCCAAGCACACTGAAGAGGTTGCCAACAAATGCAGTCTGCTACCTCTGCCAGCCTACTTTATGAAGTACTGTATTGCCTCACTTAAACCTTCCGTCGGCACTTATAAAATCCGCTGTCTTGCTTGTACGGAAAGTGCAAGAGAAATCTGCGAAAAAAGGTGAGTGAAAAATAATATGGAGGGCTTTTTAGGTTTTTTGTTTTCAGGCATTGCCTACCTGTGTGTCTTTATGTTTGTATAAAAGTGCTGGCCCTCTTGGAGGTGCATGCTGCTTGCTGTTTTATTTTTCTTTCTAAACGTTTAAAAATATGCAAATAAGGTTGGCATCAGCGGCGCCTCAGTGCAGGAGTTATCCACTCCTTAGCGACAAGGCCACAAGAATTGTGAATTTGAATGCGGATGGCTGCCTTCATTGAAGTGATGAGAAAGTGACCGACGGACAAACCTGGAGGCAGCAATTTATTACCCTGTAGCGAGAAACTGGCTACTCGATTAAGATGCTTAGACGACATATGGTGGAACCAGCTAATGTAAACTGATGCAGGACAAGACAAAGAGGTACATACACAACACCGCTGTGTGTGTGCCTCTTGTCCTGCGTCAGTTTCACTGATTTCATTTGTGCATTACAAACCAACTAGCCCAGCAATTTACTCTGTTGAATTACTTTATGCCTAAACGAGCGGAGTCAAAATGAAACAAAATATATATTGCATTTGCCGCCACCTAAATTAGTCACTGCGTTGAAGTTTGGTTTGGTTTATTGGGGTTTAACGACGCGAAGCAACTCAGGCTTTGAGGGACGCCGTAGTGAAGGGCTCCGGAAATTTAGACCCCTTGAGTTCTTTAACGTGCACTGTCATCCCACAACACATATACCGAACAGATGAAATGCGAAGTGGAGTACAGACCCCGTAAAAATCTGTGCAGTTTGTTATTTGCCCAAACCGTTCTCACTGGCTTTCACGATTTGCCTATCGCCTCGCTGGAAGGTAAAATTTGCCAGCAATTTACTAGGAAATTGCCACCCATCCACGCTGTTATGTTGAGAAATGTTCATAATTATGTGCTTCTTTGCCTCTTTCATTTTTTTTTGCTTTTTTTATTTCACCAGACCAATGGTAGAGCGCCGAGTGGAACGCTGACCTCGGCAGGCTCCGGCTCACCATGGGAACGTCGGTGCCGGCGCAGGCGAACGCCGACGCTCCCTCGAGCGCCGGCGACCGCATTCAGGGCGACCACCACCGCGGGGTGCTGTCGTCGCCCAGCGAAGACCCGTCCGGTGAAGGCGGCCTCGTCGCCGACGGGAAAAGTGCTCTCAGCAGCGGTGCTGAGAAGCGCGTCCGGAACCCAAGCCTGCTGGCCAGGCTGAGGCAGTACATATGGCTCGTGCCCCTCATCCACACCCACTTCTGGGTGTCTGCGGCGTTCTCCCTCATGCAGCCGTACTATCCGGGATTGGTGAGTGTGCGTTACTTGAGCAAGATGATCTGATTTCAGGAAGCTTGGTCAAAGAGCCTCTTGGTCAGTGTGTTCCAGCATGCAATTTGGCTTCACTGCTCTGAAATCCAAATGCACAGCATGCTTATATTACAAGCAGGACTCAACCCAGGTGCGGACTTTGTCCCGCTGTGCCCGTACGTTCGCTCATTCACTTTACAGCCGCCGCGGTGGCTCTGTGGTCATGGCGCTCTGCTGCTGACCCGAAAGGCGCGGGTTCGATCCCGGCCGCAGCGGTCGCATTTCAATTGAGGCGCAGTACTAGAGGCCCGTGTGCTGTGCGATGTCAGTGTAGGTTAAAGTAATCCAGGTGGTCGAAATTTTCGGAGCCCTTCACTACGGCGTCCCAATAGCCTGAGTCACTATGGGGCATTAAACCCCATAAACCATAAACAAAACCAAACCATTCACTTTGCAGCGCTTGCGTACTTCCCTTGCGTGCCTCTCAATGTAGTTAACCATTTAGAAACCGTTATTTACCATGGTCACCCTGGTCTTTTATTTTGCAAAGTAAAGGCTATGTTTGCGCTCTGAGCATTGCCGCTCAGTCAGGCCTTGAAAATATTGCACTGACAGCTGTTTACAGAACACCTTCCACCGTCGGCCACGTGAAGCTCTCTCAGGAGAGCATGCAACCACCTCGTGCCCGAAGCCCGCGTCTCGCGTCTTTGTCATCGCGTGGGACGCGAAGTCGGAATATGTCGACAGAAATTATAAACGCCTCTTGGGCGCTTTGTACACATCCGTGTAAGTGTTATAAGCAGTTTTAAGAAAAGGCGCGGAAGCAGTCTGACAGGGGGTGGACACCTGAACCGTACTTTGATGAGAGAGTTTAAGGATGAGGAAAAATAGTAGAAATAAAAAAAACAAAACAGCGGTGGTTGCACTTGCTCTCGCCGTTGCGTGACTGACACAGCATAGCGAGCGCCGTCATTCTTTTTTTTTGCAGGTAAGAAATTAAAATAGGCTCTTACTTGCATTGCAGCACTGTAGGCTCTCATGCGATTATGTGTCTGACTGTTTTGCTTTTAGTCTAAATCGCATAAGAATAGTGACCTTGTTACGGTTGCCATGGTGCACACATTCCGATAGCGGCACTCACTCACTCACTCACTCACTCACTCACTCACTCACTCACTCACTCACTCACTCACTCACTCACTCACTCACTCACTCACTCACTCACTCACTCACTCACTCACTCACTCACTCACTCACTCACTCACTCACTCACTCACTCACTCACTCACTCACTCACTCACTCACTCACTCACTCACTCACTCACTCACTCACTCACTCACTCACTCACTCACTCACTCACTCACTCACTCACTCACTCACTCACTCACTCACTCACTCACTCACTCACTCACTCACTCACTCACTCACTCACTCACTCACTCACTCACTCACTCACTCACTCACTCACTCACTCACTCACTCACTCGGTACGATAGCCGGAGCCCTTTTGATTGAAACCTGGCATCGAAGTTTTGGCCGCATCTGCGGAATTGTTTGAAATATTTATTTTTGGAAAACTGCATTGCTCTCTCTCCAGAAGTTTCTGCTTTTCTACAGGCGACAAAAGCTGGTCTCGAAGCATGGAAGTACGGCTTTGTATTCTCCACGTTCAAGCTCACAATGCTTCTTGGATCTATATCCACCGAAAGACTCGTAAGTATGCCGACTTTTATTGATTTCGTTCCTCTCCATCGTTCTTTATTATATTTCCAATCTCTTAAAGCGGTTATGGCACACTTACAAAGAAACTGTTACAAGCCGTCGACATCCAATAATTCAAATACACTCTATTTTTTTATTCATCAGTGCGCTGAGATAGCCAAGCCTAATGCTTTTTAAGAGCATGGTGTATCGCTTTAGGCCTCTCGGCTACTTCATTTTTCTAGTCTGCTGGCATACCAGTTATCAGCTCTGATGTCGAAGTATTAATCAGCGACGAGTAGCTGTCACTTGCGAGCACTGATGACTTGCAATGGTGTCAAATACATTTAACCCCCCAAAAATATGCATCTCTGTCTAAACGCCTCTAAATTGACTCGGTGAAAACACACACGAGGAAAGTAAAAACCCCAGGTATCTTTGCAGCTGACATTTCAGCAAGGTTCTGGCGCAGAAGTTGTTCCACTTGAGGTGATAACTTGTTTTCGGTGATTGCAGATGGTTCTTTCGACCCCACTTAAATGCTACCTCTGTGGCCAAATCGGCTTCTTCCTGTATAATGTCATGTTTGGGTAAGTTCTCTGGCCACCTATAGTAATGAAATGCGCAATATCTAAAGAGCGTTGCTCACAAGAGTCGTTTATATTCTGCAGGGCTCTCTACTGGTCACCAGGAGGGACGGTCTTCCTCGCTCTGTCATTGGTGGCGGTCATCTTCGGTGGCTTCGTGCAGACAGTTTACCTAGTCTCAGCGTACTCAGTCGTTACCTCAGAGTTGCACCAAAGCAGCGGCGTCATTATCGTGAGTCATGTGCCTGGCGAACAGCCTGTTAGTATTACAAATTATGAGCGGCGTTGCGTGTTAGAGTACTCAACGTAATATGTACGCACGTCTGCCTTTTCATTTTTGCGCCCATACACCAAAAAGAGCATTCGAGGAAAGCGTGGTTAAATTTTCAACTATTCGCATGCTTTTGCCTGAAGGCTAAGGTACGTAGAACTGACGTTCATTTTATATTTCAGGCCATTATGGAATTTATGTTCGGATGTGGAAACATGGTCGGCTCTGTGCTTGGTGGAGCCCTTATCGACGTAGGTACCTCTCCTTCCTTTCTGAATTATGTCACACCCGGTTCTTGAAAATTTGCATAGTTGTAGAATCACAAGTATTAAAATTGGTCTTTGAATATCGTGTCTTTCTTATCGAAGAAGAAGACGTGTTTCAAGGCACAAAACACACAGTCTTAAAGATAGGAGTCTGGTAAAATACTGATTTCTACAGCAATGTGTCAACTGCATAAATTTGTCCACATTATATTTTTTTTTTACAATAAACTTACTCTGATTCTGAGAGTGAGTAGAGTTCAAAAAAATTCTTCTCAGCAACCTCGTTTCAAAGGCGAATTGAACATTTGAAGCGTCAAAACTCATATAAAGTTGTACGTGCTAAGTATATCTCTGTTGTTTGCAGTTATGGAAATACCCCCTACCGTTTTTCGTCCTGGGCACCATAATCACCCTGTCAATTCCATGGATCATATTGCACAAGAAGGTCCCAAACAAGCATCCCGAAGGCAGGTAGTTTTCTAAATTAAGTTTCGCACCGATTCCATTTCTCTTGAAATCCTGAAGGAAGTGCTGATGTATGGCCTACTACTCGCCCACCTTTCGTATCTGCAGGCACAAAATAATGCTCCCATCATGAACCAATAAGCGGCAGGGTATTCACCGTATCTCGCGATGTTCGCATACTCTATTGCGACGCATCTCGACTGCATTGAGCTCATTTACGAAGAGCATTTCCCAACAGGTTTTAATATTGTGTGTGCAGATTACGTGTGATTAACAGTGTTTCAGTGTGTCTTCGCGGCATTTTCTCGCTATGATCTATCTTGTACAACGCAGCGAAAAGTCGGCCAGGTATGAAAGTGCGAAACATTCTCACCGACAAAAAAGCAAACTTCAGCGCTAGATACTTTACACTGCCCTTAACAGAAGGTCCCGCAGTCAATGGCGTCGTTTTATTGCCTTGATGTCGCGGTCAACACCACTGCACAAGCAAGCGTGCATCTGCTAGCTGGAGTTGCAGGTACGAGGCAGTTCACTGTGACGTCACGATAGTAGGTCGATGTCATTGGTTGTAGGGCTTTTGAGCGGCATTTGACCCTTTGTTCATGAATTGTGCCCGACGATTGTTTCATTCGCCCTCAGGTATGCAATATCAACTGAATTTGCTGACGTCACTTTCTAACTGCAGCTCCAGCTCAGGAGGCTCTGATGCAGTCTCCAGGCTCGCAGAAAAAGCTCTACCGGTTGCTGTGGGACCCGCTTTTCATGGTCAACATGGTCACCCTGATGCTCTCGTGGGTCATCATGGGCTTTAACGAGCCTACTCTGGAGCCGTATTTGAGACAGGTGTGTTTCGCATGAGGAACGCATCGTGAGAGCACCTTGGCGTCTCCGTGTTAATTGCACGTAGCAGTGATCCTGGGATAAGAGCACTCCTATTCTCCCTTCCGCAGTACAGCCGTAGTGTCCACGCATCTAATTCGGGCAAAAGTCCCGAGGGCCAGAGAATGGTGATCCTTATTTTCCTTCCACTCATGAGAGCACGGTATTGCAATTTTCATCTCCTCAAGTGTTATTTCAAACCACGGGACAAAGCGAAGTCGTATGATTCGTTTCCCATTCGCCCATTTTGGAGTCTGTTGTCATTGATAATGCACTTACGAGGCCAAAAGGTCTTGCTGGTTCAACAATGCCTAAAGGAATGAAAGTTTGTTCTTGGAATGAAGAGCGACCAGCTAAACAAAACAATATCATTCAGATCCTTTTCCTTTTTTTTTTGTCTCGTACCTCATCTCCCCTGCCACCGGAAATGTCACTCTTTGCTTGATTGCCACAAAAACTTTACCGCGAGGATGAAAACCTCAACACCGGATAGTGCTTTCAAATGTACTTATGTTACGCGAAACTTTTTCTGCTGGCCGAATTCGCTGTGTCATTTAAGTACACTGGCAGTAGATGTATGTCCAAAGTTTGCTGTGGCTAAGCACTATGCAGAAGGCACTTCGAGTTCACATATGAGGTAATTGGATTGTACTCATAGTGCGCGGAAGCTACTCCCTGCATTTTGTACGTTTGTCAAATGAGAACGCAGAAATAATACGATTTGATTATTTCACTACATGCATAAATGCTAAACCGTTTCTTTTATGGCGTTCTGAGAAGGTATTTCTTGTCCTCAGCAGAGCTGAGAGTCTAGAAATAGATTAACTTCACATAAAAAACTTAAACGTTGAACAATGTACACTGGATAGAAGAAACAACATTAGAGCACGTTGCCAGGTAACATAGCCTAAACACTAGTCTAGCAAAAGCGCTTCCATTCTTACTTTTTCCAATTCGGACCGTTTCTGATCAAAAGCGTTTCCTCATTTTAAGGCGGAAGCCTTTAATGTCTCATCGTTGTAAGCAGCAGCTGTCGACAGAAAATGTCACGCTTTTTAATTGGTGGAAACGGTCGTGACGTCACAGTGCGCGAATTTCAAACGCGGCCAATTGTACTTTGGCTAGTAACCATGCAACCAATTGAAGGGATCGTATAGTGATGCTCCAATTAAGTGGGACTGAGCTTAGTTAATTGCCAAATTACCCAATTAGCCTAATTAGCTTTATTAGTCAGGCCATATAAATAAATAAAACCGATTAAGAAATTGGTCGAGCTCAGGAATCGAACCCCGGTCTTCGGCGTGAGAGACGAGCATGCTATCCACTCCGCCATGCCAGCTCGATGGTTTGGAATGAACAAAGGCGCGTCTAGTGAATACGGTGTCTTCACTCACTCTCAGCCTCCTCCATTCCCTTCCCGCAAGATTTAGGTGCCCACCGACAAATGAGAGACAGATACATTTCCTTTCCTCAAAAACCAATTTACTGACGAGCGAGGCGTAGAACCGAATGGGCGATGGCGTTCTATGGACTCCTTGTCAGCGTTGCAAGACGCTGTCGCGTTCCACTCTTAGGGGCATCAGTGACCTCACTTTAGGTCAAAAAAGTGCCCCCCTGAATTTTGTGAGACAGTTACTGCGTAATTTCCTTTCCTCAAATACAATTTTCATTTTCTTCATTACGGCTCCTCTTTATCTATCTTCTTTCACTCCCACTTCCTCCCTTCCCTCTACGGTGCGGTTCGGGTGTCCACCGAGATGACAGAGAATTACTGCGCAGTTTCCTTTCCTCAAAAAGCGTTGCGTTCAAAGGGCAAGGCATCGCGCTGAACGGGTGGTGTTCCGTGGACTCCCTGGCAGCGCTACAACGCGCTGTCGCGTTCCACTCCTAAAGGCGAAGCTTAAGCGTCATTAATTAGCAGTTAATTAACATTCAGGCATTAATCAGTAATCAACCATTAATTAGTGATTTGTCATCACTTAGTAATTAGTAGTCAATTATATGTGACGCCACCGGTGCCACAGAAACAGCGAAGGTGGTGCGGAAAACGCTTCCGCCTCTACCCACTTTAGACAAAGTGCCCCCTGAATTTTTTGTAGCCTATGCACGCACTAAGCACGTCTGCTTCGATTCAGACGTTGCGGTGCAGAAGCCTGTAACGCAGTAATAGTCATCTACTTTACTATTTTCGTATTTTTTACGAATATTAAACTTGCACAAGATTTAAAGGCAAGAACGGGTTTGTAATATTAATAACATCTACAGCTGGAACATATTTTAACGCTGTTGAGATTAAAAAAAAATGGCGGAGTTGTTGAAAATGGAGGCCACATGGTAAGCTCGGTTTCCTTATCGGTAATGCCTTATATGGTGGTAAAACGGGGTGTAAAAAAGGTTAGCATAAGTGACAAACGACCGGAGCGGCGTAATCCTATCGCAGGGCGCTGCGGTTCGCGAACACGCTGATTGCGACCGTGCGAGGCCGTTCTCAAATTTGCTTCAAGAAGAGGCTGGCAGGAAGCAACTTTCTTCAAACGTGCCTTTGCCAAGCGTCGAAGTGCCACTGCAGTAACCCGGACGTTTACAGGCCGAGCGTGGCACTGTACATGGCCTTCTTATTTGGCGCCGTCGTTCTGCACAGCGATTCGTTCATTTTTTAATAAGGGAGTAATTACTCATTCACATCCACGCGAGCGCAGCCAAACGGCTACACAAGAAGCTGCGCTCGGGTGAATATCAATGAGTAATTACACCCTTATTACAAAATTACTACACCTTGGGGGATTCCCCTAAACATATTTGACCAATTTGTTCATTTTTATTGACGTTTTGTAGAAAGGAAGCCTGTACTAAAGGAAGAGCGAAAAGAATCATTCGCTGGTGATGACTTTCTGCTGAGCTACACCAGTACTATAGAATGACAACAGCCTGAAACTCTCGTTATCAGAGTTATCTTGAGCCGCAGCTCCGAACTTTGCCATTCCGCGGCTGCGGGGACAAGAGAACTGTGCTAACCCTTTTTACTGGCCCCTGTATGCACAGGCGTGAGCGGTGGGGTTGCTGTTAGGCACATTCTGAAAGGAACCAGAACTCGAGCTTAATATAGCCATGTCATTTATTCTTAGCCCCATACTGGTAACCAAATACAGTCGTTACTAAAGAACAATAAATATTAGCATTTCGAATGGACTCAAGAAACAGAATAAAGAGCACAAAAGTTTGGCCCCTAGGCTTGGTCTTCAAGCCACACGCACATTGCAAAGAAATAAATGGATCATGAAATGATCAGTGCATGTAGTGATCTTGCAAGTATATTTAGTCTGATTGTAGACCACTCAATATGACGTTTACGCTGTATTGCTTTAAAACCGTGGAATCGCCATTAGGTAGTCCAGCTTCATTTTCTAGAGCACCTGTTTTTATTTGCAAGTTGTAAAATCGCCAAGTTGTTTTATGGATTATGGGGATTAAACGTCCCAAAGCGACTCAGGCTACGAGGGGCGCCGTATTGAAGAGCTGGGGAAATTTCGACCGCCTAGGGTTCTTTAACGTGCACTGACATCGCACAGTATACGGGCCTCTAGAATTTCGCCTCCATAGAAATTCGACCGCCGCGGCCGGGATCGCACCCGCGTCTTTCTGGTCATAAAGTTTTCAGCGTACCTTACGCCAGGCGTGAACAAGGGGATTCGCCGCAAATGTATTTGTATGGTCTCTCTGCGTTATATAATATCAAGCACGATTTGTTATCAAGTTCACACGAATCTCTTGTTTTTGCCGTATTTCTGATTTCAGCTTCATGGAGGAACATCCAAAGATGTGCAGTGGCAGCTTCAGTATGCCTTCAGGGCTCATTGGACTCTCTATATATGATCACAACTGATGACATGCAGCCTCCGAAGTGCAGACGGGGCATTTGAAAGCTGCTGTAGGAGTTGTATCGCCATTTGCCTCAGGAACTAGAAGCAGCATCTATCAAGCCACTCGGACTAGTGAAATCATCTCTCTGAAAATGTCACCTTCTTTAAAGTACCACTTCGCGCGCATGTAGGCTCCCTAACTACTTTAGCCGCGTGTAGGGGTGCCTCGATGCACTCACCCCCTCCGGTGGGAATGGTGCGATTAAATATAGTGGCTTAAATGCGCAAAAATATAAGGTTCACTTAGCAGACAAGTTTGAAGCTCAAGGTAAAAACAAATGAACAATACTTCGAAACATTCGTGCAAGTAAAATCAAATCTTCGTTTACCACTCCGCTGTGGTTTGAAAGCGCAGTGGTTTGACGCCGCACTGCCGTCCGCTTGCTGTTCTACAGCGCGGCAGTGGCATGTCCTGGACACTTTGCGATGGGCGCTCCTTTTCGTAACTACCGTCAGTACGAGAGTAGCCAAACTCCGCAGTATAAACTTCTCACGCTTCATAAGCACAAAAGCTGAGGCGAAATTTGTTGTCATGCCGGGAACTTTCGCAGAAAGACGGAGGCGCAAGATAGCTGCCCCGCGGAGCGGCTGCGCATCCGGTTACGCCCCCGGAACCGTGGTATCTGCACTTTTCCTCACGCCTGTACATCGCAGTGAATGTGAGGATCAAAGCGACAATAAAGTAAGCTTTGAAGGGAGAGGTCTGAAGACAAGGCAGCCTTGAAGTCCTGAAGGGACGTCGCGCATTCTTACTTTGCTATCGAAATTCATGTTCACTGCATTTCTTGTCTTGCCTGTAGAGACAGCAGATACAGACTACTAACGCCTGACGGAAGCTTCACCATGTACACGTCACAACTGAATATATATTACAAAAGGTATCGGCAGGACCAATTAAAATAACATAGGGCTGCCTGTTTCATAGAGCGAGAAATACTGAACGCCTTACACACAAAGCAGGCGCATATAGGCATGTATAGCGTGAAATAGTACCGCTAGTCGCGACAAATGGTATTCACAGATTTGCAAGCGCTGTATGAACATTCTCTAGCTTGTAAACTTCAACGGAGCTTTAATGTCATCTATTTGCTATTTCTCTAACCTGAAGACTGCATCTTTTTTTCTTTCAGTTTAACCTCAGCAGCACCCGACTTGGAGTACTGTACATGGTACAGTTTGCAAGTTACACCGTTGGCGCGGCATTCGCGGGAGTCTTTTGTTACGTCAAGGTGAGAAAACTTTAAGAAAAAAAAAACAATGACGAGTTTCATTTCAGGATATAGCTAAAAGTAAGAAAATAATGTAGCGAGGTTTGTTAAAACCAGCAATGAATTGGGGAAGCAGGACGTGTGCCACGCTCAAGCTATGACGGGCGCACTGAACTTGCACACGGCCAATGTCCCTAGAACATGGCTACATCGTGTAATTCACCAGACATGGCACACTTGTTCGAAGACAGCACACACAAGACAAACACGGGACGAGCGTAAGAAAAACTGCTCTCGTGGCATGTCCTGCGTTATGCGAGTCCTTTTCACACAACTGCGTTGCCCTCGCAAAAGTTGAAAGATTACGTGCAATGGTTATTCACCACACCGTAAGGGTCTTACCCTTATTGAGGTCTTCTTGGATACTCCGATCCGATGCAGTTTTAATGGTGACATAAGACGCGATGGTTCGTCTGAATATGACAGGGAACTAAGAAAGGTGGGTCTGAATATGAATATTAATGTTCTGACAAATAGCTTCGACTTTTTCTTTTTGTCCGTAGATGGCGGCATTTTTTGCTTTTGCTGGGCAGCTGATGACAGCCTTCGCCTACCTGATACTTGGCCCTGCCCCCTTTGTTCAACAAGAACCGTGAGTAGATTTCATTATTACATCCTTAGGAAAAATAAAAACCATCCTTTCCGACTGATGTTGTAAAGAAAATTCATTATCACAAGAACCAGTGTTATTGTGATGCTTTGCACAACTAATCTCTGTGATCTTGCAGCCCCATCACACAATTCTCATCACCACGACAAACGTCTTCTGCACTAATGGATGTCATTATTTTCGTATTAGTCTACTTTTAGTGCCACTTTTGCTTAGCAGGTTTCGGAATGATTTTCTAGACCACAGAAAAACGGCTTGAGGACAACACAGAACGAAAATGATAAACACGGCATCGACATGAACCACAAATGACCTGGGGAAAATCAACTGTACCGGCAGCACAGTGCAACCAAACTCCAATTCGCAGCGTCAATCCAGTTTCACACCACGCATGGAAATGTATTAGTAGACAGGTGAACAACTGGAAACGGGTGTACAAGACACGCAGCAGTAAAAGTTACTCATGTCTTGATTCGTCCCAAAGCACGTCCTAGTAAATTCGATAAGATTTCTAGGCTTCATCCGCCACGAAAGCAGCGGCCGACCTCATATTAGTGGAAGCGTAGAGGTCCCATGTTTCTATTTTCTTTCCGAGCAGTACACTCACTTGGTGGTTTTTACGATATGACCGGCTGTTAGCGCCTTTAGATTTTTTCTAACTTCTGGTATTGTCCAAGCTAGCTAAGATGGCATGAACAGGAACATTCTATACACATCGGAATCTCGCCACCTTGTTTTCTGCAACGACCAGCCTGTCGAGGCACATAACCATCTAATGGTTAGTGCCGTTCAAGATAGCTCATACTACAGTCGGTTCAAGCAAGCTGAGCATAGCTCACAAGGCGGGTATCATCAACCGAAAATTGGTCTTGTGTTTGACGTGACCTGAAGGGGGCCAGGTGGAAGAGGCGGTAGGTTTTTTTAGAGATGGCGCAACGAAAATGTAACAGAGCTCTTTCGAACTGCTTTGTAATCTTTTCTTTTTCTTTGTTTCTCAAAGGCAGCTCTGGATGGTCTACGTCGCACAGACGTTCACTGGAGTTGGAATGGCAGCACAGTTTATCTGCAGTTTCTCGCTGGCACTGAGCCATGCAGCGTAAGTGAAAGCTTACTACTACATACAATACTAATAACCTGCTTGTAACTGTAGCAAAGCAGATAACAATTAGTGCACATAAATGATCGGTTTCTTTTCACAGTAAGCGAGGCTACCCGGACGACATCCGGACCACAGGATTCGTGTCAACTGTCGTAGTGACCTTCTTGGTTATCGGGTGAGTATGATGACCCTGTAGTTTTTATTTGGCGAGTTTTAACAATTACTAGAGCGCAAAAAATAAGACTGATAACTCTTTCTCATATATTAACCGACGCTATTTAAAATCGTGGAACAAAGCAGAGAGTGACTGTAATGGGAAAAGTGCTTGGCCTTTCAATGTCTCTCGTAGTTGATTAACAATAACGTGATGGCGCATGGTTATGCTTATGTTTGGCGCGTATAAACTAAAAAAAAGGTGTAATAGGAGTTTTCAGCTTTAATTTCAACCGGTTTATTTCAACATCACTGGTGTTGAAAACCGCAGACATAAAGTCCCAGTATGGGCTTGACGGGGTCTGCGTCCCCATGTACATGGCAATATGCAGCGAGCTTACGTAACTGTGACATACGAGATCCCCCATACTTACACAACACCTCTCTTAATCTATACAGCACACAGTTGATTCCAGAAAAATGGCAGAAAGTATTTTAGTAGCTCCCCGTAATTTAAAGGAAATTATAATGTTTGGTAAACTTCGACTTAGTGCTTGTACCTCAGACCAGATTAATCTATATGTACACGATAGAAACAAGGAATTACATATCAAAAGGTTAACTTTTTTTGGGCAAACAAGATGTAAGTTTAGAAAGGGCTAGTAATACGCGAGATTTTAAAGAGGGCAAAATTGATATGAGCATTCCATGACATATACTTATCAAATAACATATTGAACGGCAGGCACAATGGCAAAATTGGAATTATTTAATTTAGTCAGCCTTGTATGTCGAATTTGCTGTTGTTTTTTTTGCTTTTAACGGGGAAGTCTTTGTTACATGAGAATTTATGGTAAAAGTATTTGCTTTGGTTCGTATTAATAGCATTAGTATACGATCAAGTTTGGAAAATAATTCAGTAGGATTTGACGCCCTGAGAAGTATAGCAGCGCAGTCAGCACGCATCACAAAATTCTCTGTACTACCAACAGCTATGAGTCTTCTTGTCGTGCATGAGAAATCTTCAGGAGTTCTGGTGGCCAAAAGTTTCTCATTGTTCTTACCACTAAATGCGCGATTGAGCGCATAGCAAAAAGCGATTTATAGCGAGCCAGCCGCAACAGCAAATCCATACGCTCTGTAAAAGAGAACGAACAGCGCCTGGTTTGTGTCGTTTCAGAGCTATTACAACACCTCCAATCGCGGGATACCTCGTAGAAAAGTTCAGCTACAGACCCGGCTCCATGTTCCTCTTCGGCATCCTTCTGTTTTGGGTAAGAAAGTACCTTCGCGCACGCATTTAATGCGGCATAGTTGCCGGCAGCTACGGTTTGATACTTCATTTAGCAACTCGCTGAAAAAAAAAGCAGCTATTTGAGACAGGCAGAACGTGCCTAGGAACTTTGCTGCCGAGAAAAAGTCGTATATTGCTTTTTGGCCATTGCAGTGACCCAGGATTTATTGTTAAGTCTCTTCTGAGCGCGGTTTAGTTCATAACGGCTTCCAAGAATGCCACTGAGAATAATAATGCACTTGTTGGCATCTATGAATACCTGTGTGGCTGGTGTGTAGTAACTGAATATGGTTTCTCAGGAAGTACCGCTGACGTGAAGCCTGAAGGTAAATATTCGCAATTACTAAAGGCCACTGTCAAATAAAATAGAGCCCATATCGAACGAATTTATGGCCTGTTGCACCACCAGTGTTGATTCCACAAACCTTTTCCTCCTGCATTAGTGAAATCTTATCGCCCCATTCCCATTTGTCGAAATGAAGCTGCTCAGCTGGCCTCCAACTCCGAATAAAAGACTCGTTAGCTTAGACGACGTAATGTTTTGCGGCGTAATCTGCTACGACAAAAACATGAAATGTATGGCTTACTCTCGTATTCCGCGCGAACGAATTGCAGGGAACACTACAAAATGCAGAAGCCTTGACGTAGCACCCAATGTTCCATTTTGTAAGGTTGCTTCATTATGTGTTAGCTATTCCCACGGTCTTGTTAAATCTCCGGAGTCGGCCGCTCATTGTCTGACTTATCTGTCGTCTGTTGCATCTTTCAAGGCACTGCATGGTTTTGGTGAGACAGGGTTTATGTGTCCTCTTGAAAGCGGACTCGAGGCTGGGATGCATATCACTGCGAAATGCTTACATGCAGTTTCAGCAGCACTGTTGTAAAATCAGCAGTCGAATTGGACAGGAATCAGTTACGAATATGAACAACAAAGAAAGAAGCCGCCGCGGCGGCTCAATGCATGGCGCTCGGCTGCTGACCCGAAAGACGCGGGTGCCAACCCGGCCGCGGCGGTCGTATTTTGATGAAGGCGAAATGCTACAGACCCGTTCACTGTGCGATGTCAGTGCACGTTAGAGAACCCCAGGTGGTCTAAACTTCCGGAGGCCTTCACTAAGGCGTCTCTCATAGCCTTAGTCGCTTTGGGACGTTAAACCCCATAAACGAAATGAAACCAAAAATGAAAAATACAGTTTAGTCACAACACGATATGAAGCACTCCATCTCGGGCGTTGTCCTTTTGTAGACGAGACGAAAATAAAACTTCCTTTTATTTAGCCCCAGGTGATACCTGAAAGAGATAAAGCCTAGACGATGCGAACTTTCGCTGACCTTTCCTCATAGTTTGTCGATGTTTGTCGATAGCCCGTGCACGCGAACTCAGCGACAGATGGCACTGCGCATTGCGTTGCTGTTTGTCACGTTTTACGCCATCCTAAACGCACAGCCATGCTTAATAAAATACCGCACAAAAGCCCTCGACTACATGAAGCAACACCTCCATGTTTGCACAAGGGCAGATGTGACTTGAATGCGACATGAAAGCAACATAGTCATGTCCGCATCTGGGCATCAGAAGCCCCGGCAACCGAAAAAACCAGACATGTCATTATTAAACCTACATTTTTATATCCTTGATTGCATGCTGATTAGACATCCTACTGTATGTACGACGGAGTCTACCGTGCAACTTAGGCTTGTTTGTTTTTTCCGTGAACAGTTAACCACACTCATTGACTTGGATTCAAGTCACATAGCAATATAGATCGCTATTTAACAATTACCTATTCACTAAGCCATCGCAGTCGCTCAGTGTTCGACAATTCTGTTAGTGATCATAAGCTCGCAGCTTCGACCGCATTTTGCTGAATGCGAACTGCCAAATGGCAAAAAAAGCTTGTATTTCACATCTTCAATGGCCGCGTCCAGAAGTCTTCGGTATCGACGAAATGTTGGTGTTTTGTCATTGCTTAGCAAGAATTACTGCACAAAAGAATAGTTTTTGCAGGTGGACACAACCGCAACGTAGCTGAAAGCACTACTGAGGTGTCCACTGACCAGGCAGCCAGTTACGCGTGTCGTCAATGTCACTTTACATAATGTTTATACATACGTCGGCGGCTTATGCTCCAGTATCGCGACTCTTCAGCAATGTTGTCAAGTGCGTTTCTGTCACAGCGTTTTCCACGCCAACGCATGCAGCGCACATCTCCCTGTCACTGCCGCCACATAGCTCAAAGCGCGAATATGTTTGATAATAGCGTTAGCCGATGAAGAAGACGATGTGCAACGCACAGTGCCAGAGTGTGCTGAAGTTTAACACGAGGCGTGTTGTGGTGGATAGAAAAAAAAAAAAAAGCAGCGACAACCTAGTGCTCTCGCGCAGTGACAAGAAAAGTTCATCTGTTCGCGCCGCTGCGGGTTCGAATCTCATTGGTGGATTTAGTTAAAATGTATTTGTGTGACTCGGAATAAAGCCACAAACATCGCAAGATTTTTCTTGGGGTGTACCCATCGGAATAATGCTTCAGCATTAAAAACCTACACAGTTCCCACTTCGAGTTATTGAATTCGCTCTCGCCCTATCATAAGCTTGCCGACCCGGTTAGCTCAAATGGTAGAGCGACTGCTCCGGTGAAGCGGTGGTCCCGGGTTCGAACCCCGGACCAGGACGAATTTTTCTTTAACTACGAAGTTTCTGAGAAAGCTGTATAGCTTTCCTTTGTAGCCGTATGGCTGCGCTTGGGTGGATGCCAATGAGTAATTACTCCCTTATTAGAAAATTACTCCACCTTGGGGGATTCCCCTAAACATTTGACCAACACTCTTCCCACTTCGAGTTACTGATCAATTCGCTCTCGCCCTACCATAAGCTTGCCGTCCCGGTTAGCTCAATTGGTAGAGCGACTGCTCCGGTGTGGCGGTGGTTCCGGGTTCGAACCCCGGACCAGGACGAATTTTTCTTTAACTACGAAGTTTCTGAGAAAGCTGTATAGCTTTCCTTTGTAGCCGTATGGCTGCGCTTGGGTGGATGCCAATGAGTAATTACTCCCTTATTAGAAAATTACTCCACCTTGGGGGATTCCCCTAAACATTTGACCAACACTCTTCCCACTTCGAGTTACTGATCAATTCGCTCTCGCCCTACCATAAGCTTGCCGTCCCGGTTAGCTCAATTGGTAGAGCGACTGCTCCGGTGTGGCGGTGGTTCCGGGTTCGAACCCCGGACCAGGACGAATTTTTCTTTAACTACGAAGTTTCTGAGAAAGCTGTATAGCTTTCCTTTGTAGCCGTATGGCTGCGCTTGGGTGGATGCCAATGAGTAATTACTCCCTTATTAGAAAATTACTCCACCTTGGGGGATTCCCCTAAACATTTGACCAACACTCTTCCCACTTCGAGTTACTGATCAATTCGCTCTCGCCCTACCATAAGCTTGCCGTCCCGGTTAGCTCAATTGGTAGAGCGACTGCTCCGGTGTGGCGGTGGTTCCGGGTTCGAACCCCGGACCAGGACGAATTTTTCTTTAACTACGAAGTTTCTGAGAAAGCTGTATAGCTTTCCTTTGTAGCCGTATGGCTGCGCTTGGGTGGATGCCAATGAGTAATTACTCCCTTATTAGCCGTATGGCTGCGCTCGGGTGGACGTCAATGAGTAATTAATCCTTTATAAAACATTAATAAATGGTCCTTTTCTATGGCGTGTGTCATAGCCGCTCAGTTGGCTTCGGTAGGTTGCCATCAAAAATTATCTGTTAGTTCAAATTCGAAATGAACATCTTTTCATGCGTAAGGGGAACGACTCAAGATAGGTCGGCAGTTTTGATGTTAGATGTGGTGTTTGGTTTGCAATCAGTGGTGGCTTTCGTGACCGTTTGTGTGCGTTAGTGGGATGCCAATCAAGCAAAGTTCTTAATTATGAGGAGCCTCGTGAATACGGTACCAAATATGCTGCAGTTACAGCAAGATTACCTTTATCTCTGTTTCAGACCCCCATAACACTTCTGCACTGGATCTACCTGATGTACATTCAACGAACAAGGAGCGCCGATGTTGCTCTGCAGGGACGACCCATTTCTTCCCGGAAGTCATAAATGTGTCAGCAGTCGTCATTTTGGGTCGGTAATAAATATCACTTTTTGTACAGCGGGTGTCACTGCGTAGCACAGCAACACTGTGCAATAAGCTGATTTTGTAAATTCCCAGTAGAAAGGGCTGCATGAAAGCCTTAATTTTTGTTGCTGTCTCACGTACCACTATAACTTCTGTACTTCTCCGTAAATTCTTATATGCGACTGGAATGCCTTTATAAAACTGGCCTCTTCCTCTCTCCAACCTTGTGCATAAAAGCGGGCGCTTTCTGGCGGCGATTGCATCTGATGTGCTCACGTTGCGCCCTAATTCTTGAGTTTTTTTCCTTATTTTTATTACTACTATTAACAAAATACACAAAAAAACAGCCTCTTCTAAGTATTACATATTAACCGACTTATGCGTCGAAAGAACAATTATTACTTACCTTGAGTGATATGAACATTCAAGGAGTTAGAAGAAAAATATAAGAGCAACTTTCAGACATCAGTGTTGATGTAACAGCAAGCAGTTAGCTTTCTTGTAAACAAAACAAACAACCTCTTAAGCAAGTTAGAACAAGGGCTGAAAAGATAAAATATTTGGAAATAAATGGGCATTGAAGATACGATTGACAGACAGCAGCGGTGTGGTGTGGATACAGCCAACGGTATGTTCCTCCGCTTCGTCTAGCTCGAAGCACACGTCATCGGTCAAGGACCTACGTATTGCCGTCAAACTGCTCTCAGACACAGCTGTAAAGAATACCCCCCCCCCCAAAAAAAAAAAAAAAAGAAAGAAAGAAACACACCGCCATTCCAAAATTAATCGGCGCGTATTTCCTGTCTTCTACCTGCCTTTTTTGTGCCCAAAACACTCGATGGTCTTTTTCGTTACGAACAAACCGGAAATTTTTTCTAAAAAGAACAGCAGTGCGCCGATGCGTAAACTAGACACACGGCAAGCAACAGCCATCCAAGATGACAGCTGCTGCAACCGATGTCCGAATATATAGTTTCGCATTGCTTTTTCAGTGCTGACTTCTTCCACGTCAAATGATCCAGACTTTGCTCTAGTCCTTCTCAGATTGCTTAAAAAAAATCACTGCCGCGCCACTGCGGTAAAAGCACTCCTGGCTTGGTTTTGTGGAAAAATGTTTTGCGTGTTCTGGCCGCCATTTTAAGTACGCAGTTTGTAGTGAAATATAGTGTAACAAAGAAGTCTGCGAAAATCAAAATTCCTAGGTGTCACCATGAATATTTGTTCAGCTAATTAGAAGATATTGCGCCTCCAGACATAACCACCTCCCGCAACTTTCTTTTTATATAAATATACATAAAGAAATCAGAACGAACTAATGAGATTTCAGGTTTTCTCAGATAAATATTAATTCTTACACAATTCATTATATCAATAGTTTCCAGTAGGTGAACAGTAACCGACAAAAATGTTTCTGACAGCAAAGGACGTAAATTATCTAAGAAATAAAATTGCAACTTGGAAAAAGTGCTTTTTGATGCATGTATATTTAGTCGCAAATTGCATTGTGAGATGATCCAAGTAAAAATATGAAGAACGATAAGTTACGCAGGACTATCACTGCGATTGATTCAAGAAGTTCAATTGGAACAATTGTCCTTTTAACCAAAGAAAATAATTTTATACTTGAGCATCGGCGCCATACCACGGTGCTGCTCTGTGCCGGCTCTTGACTTAATGCACGCTGCCAGCTGCGGCAAGCAGACATGGAACGAGCTGCTCGTTGTTCCAAGTGAGTGTTTCTAACCTTCACATGTGCAACAGATTGCTTAGCTTTTTCATTCATGTGATGGCTTTTTAAACGCTTGTGGGACAGTGCAGCACTAAATTAAACATCTACAGTTTGTGCCATACATTGAGGGAACTTGAACAAATGGTTAAACCGGCTCTTCACTTGAAAGCAAGTTTCACAGCGAAGCGAAAAAAAGGCACAGAGGTCTCCACTGCTACTTTCCACTGAAAGCTACTTTACTCTTTGTTAAGAGGCGGTTTAACTGTTTCTCGTGTTCCCCGTATGACACATACTGTAAACTTTAGTGTTGTGAAGGTTTTTCTTTTAATATTATCTTCGGGCGCCCAAAGGCTATAAGTGGCTTGATATTCTTCCCAAGCCATGCAAATCGGTGATGTACGTCTCATTACTGTGCTGTCTTAATTTTGGCTCTTATTTGCGAGCATTTCATGCACACTTCCGCCACTGCGGTCACAAGCACTTTTGTCAGGTGAGGTGGCAATAAAATTTCATCCTGGAAACAAATTAAAAAAATGGCTGAGACTTAACTTGGTTAACCCTGGTCAGATGCGAAGCATATTGATGGCTAGGCTTGTTAATACATGGCTTTCCTTGGTTGAATACTTGATCGTTTTAATACAACCACTAGAAGCCTTCGTCGTGGGGGAAGACAACGGCATGGCTACAGCGGAACGCCGACTAACCTCGAGACGCGCGTTGGGTGGGCGCCTGGATTGCCACGGAAGCCGCGTCCGCCTGCCCGGTGGAGCGAGCGTTTCACCTACACCGAGTGTGAACGCGCGTTCGAAATGCGCGGGAATGCCGCTCGAGGACATTCCGGTGTCTGGGCGATGGCATTGTTCTCCCTCTCCCAGCGCGTGACGGCGATCTGTCGTGACGTCATGTGTCACGTGGTATGTCACGTGGTGTGCCGTCACTGTACCACGTGGTCTGCACGGCGTGCAACCACAGCGACGGCGCGAGGTGGACCCTCATCTTCCTCTGTCGTGACGTCATGTGTCACGTGGTGTGCACGGCGCGTAACCACGGCGAAGGGCTGTAGTGTACCTCTAGTAATATGCTTCGCATAAAACTCTTTTTTGATGGCAGCAGAAGGTCACGAAGTTCATTTTTCCGTATACTGAGGGGACATCATCGGAAGGGTAGCATTGTGAGTTGATTTCTGGCGGATGGTTTTTCAACCTGAGTTTGCTCGTTCTTAAATCATCGCACAGCCACTGTGTTGTCGCTTCAGAGACCAAAAAACAAAAATCTGGACTGGAATGCATGCACTCTTGTATCGTGCACGGAAATATACAAATACTGGATTGAAACGTGGCCTCCGAATACTAACCCATCGGGATGCGTGCATTCCGGGGCGCCTTGAACGCTAGACTGCAGCGCTGTGTAAAGTCCATGTGTGCTTATATCACGCCTGTATGTTTTATTTTTAACTCCCAAAAGTACATTGTCTGCTGCCTCTTTATAAAAGCGAGAATCTCAGTTATTCTGCTCGAGATAATTTGCAGATTTCGCCGAACTCTTCTTGAATTGAGACAATTGTCTCTAGTCGACTGTGTGCGCCCCTAATCTACCCTCTACTTGCAGTGGCCTTTGGTTCGTCGTTTCTGCTCTGCTGTCCGGAGCACAGTTTCGGCACAGTCGGTACCTGGGCCAATGCCGCCTCTTTTATACATGTATCACCCAACTTCCATACTGTCGTCCGCAAACGTGTATGGCAGTGGTTGCCTTTAGGCCAGCAGTGCATAGTTTGTCTCGGTCAAGGCATACAGAGACAGACTGGGTGCAACATCCCCCTTATTAAACACAGTGTGGCGTGCCATGACTACCGAACATTTAAAAACCACATTTACTCTTAATTCTTCACTTACTCTTTATGTTGTCCTCGTAAGTTCACAGGACGAACACGTACAATGACATTCACATGTTTCCACCGCAAACACTACCAGACTCGCGAACGAGCAGATTTCGCTTCGCTTAAGGAATATAGCGCATTCGCATTGCTCGAGCTTTCATGCAAGTATTATCTGCGAGACGCGTTTATTAGACAAAGTGCCGTGACTCCTTCTACCAGCGTATCGCACCCCTTCGTTGCACAGACCCCCTAATACCCGCACGCTCTTAGCTATCACCATGTAAGTCCTTTGTTATAGTATTGGTTAGGCAAAACTAAGGTCTCGTAGATGAAGGCAAGCCATGGAACGGTTTTAAATCCGCTCGCAACCTACCGATAAGTGCGGTGCATGCCGGGAGGGAAGTGCGGATGTTGACACTACGAACTGCATATATTGTGCACGTGGAGGAACGCAGGTCTCAGCTGTCGCGCTCAGGCTGAAAGAGGCACCTGCAAATGGCAGAGCCACACAGAACGGCCGGACGAGGAGCGAGACTGCAGAGATCAACGATCCGTATCTCCAGTTGACAAGCGCGCTGCGATGCTCTTGGGGAATACGTACACACGTTTTTAGGGCGAAAGATCTACTTCACGACGAAAGCTGCAGAAGCCGGGCTACCGCTGAAGCCTTAACCCTGACCTCTTGAATAAATAAATAAAACAAATATTGCCGCGACTGGGATTCGAACCAGCGGCGGCGCTAACAGATCAGCTTCGCTGGCCACTGCACGAGAGCTCTATGCTATCTCCTTTTTTTTCACATGGTATTCGTTACTATGATGCGAAGTGTTAGGTACATGAGCTATCTACAAACATTAAGACGACAGCGACACATCAACACACATAAGCAACGAAGCACGAGGAAAGAGTCAATTCGGAGCACATAGCTGATACATCAAAACACGACACATCTAAGCAACAAAAAACTAGAAAAAAGGCAATGAACAACACAGCACTAAGAGTGAGTACCACTCCGGTTCATACTCAGTCTGGGCATACAATTCTTTTAGGTATACTATGCTATCGTCGCAGCTGATGACGCCTCGAGTTAAACAGCAACACACTCTAGCGCTGTGCATTGAGCATCGCCGTCTTCATGAACTTCCATCGGCGGCGCGAACTGATGAGATCAGCTTAACCTCGATCAGTGCTTAACCTGAGTCTCATATCGTCGCCAGGCGTGCCGACGACCCAGCAAAGCAAAATTATAAGCCAATCAGGCCCATTGAGTTGCTCGTGGGTGCTAGTAAAGAAGAAATGGTAAGAAAGCTTCAGACTGCTCTGCTGACCTCCATTTCACCCCAGATAACCCGAGCACCAGACTAAGGGAAAGTTTGTACCCACTGTAACATCGGTGGGCACCCGATGCCACTGGCAATCGAACACCGCACCACCCGAATGAGAGGCGCTGCGATCAGAGACAAGAGATATGAGCCAGAGCCTACGAGATTGGGCATCAAAGCAAGACCTGATAAACTGCCTGAACCTTGCCGAGTCGCTCAGTCCTGAATGTCATATGCATGAGCATTATGAACGTCGTCACATGAATGGACCACATCGCGGCGCTGAAACTTCCATTCCTCTCAGACCACTGATCTCCATTAGATGGATATTAGCGGCACAGATTTACCTTGGCAGCATGCTGCTGGGTTTTGGAGTGGGTCCTGTTTTTGGAACAGCCGTTGAAGAAAATGGCAGCGCAATCTGTACGAATATACTGCGAAAACTATTCGAAAACTTGAGAACTCATTCCATTCGTTTGGAATAATTTTGAGCATCCCGTATTTTATTAGTTCAGCGAATCTAATAGAAGTCCATTCGATTCTGCATTCGAAGTTTTGGAATATTCACACACCCCTACTCCTTTGAGTCCATTCTATCCGTATGGCTGCGATCAGGTGGATTGAAACTAGTAATTACTCCTTGAATCGAGTTCAGGTCTTCTTGGAAGATACCCTTAAATAAAATGAACACGAATCATATCTTTAATCAGTGATGTAGTGAGTACTCGACGAATACGCATGCTCGCTTCACAAAGCTTCTCACGGAACCATCGGTTAAAATTTTCTCTCTCGTGACACATTTGTCCTATGCGATGCAATCGGGAACAGAGCGAAATAGGCATCACCTCCTGCTCTTTACAAGGTATAGCAATGTGCCCCTGATACTCGCAGAATTGGAAAAAAATCTGCACTTGAAACTGAGCATTCGCCAACAGGCTGGGTAAACAGATTTATTTTTAGCATGGCTGGAACTATTGATAAAAAGTTGCGGTGACCAGTTAGAAAAGCCTTTAATATCAAAGCTAGTGGGTCCATTATGCCGTATTACCTAATTTATGCATTTTTTACTAATGAAACGCCGTCACAAGCCGTTCCAAAAATAGAATAACACCATGTGTCTACTTTAAGCTTACCTTAGAGTGTTAGGTTCAATTTAAGTTGAGCAGCCCCTAGCTAAAGGGACGTGGTAAAAAGGTAACTGGTGGGTAGTGCTTCTGGAGTGGGGAGGCACAAATAATTCTCAGAAAAACGAAGCTCTGAGATGAAGGGGGGTGCGGGGAACTCCGAAACGTGATATGTTCTCTCGACGGCTGCTCAGCGTTTATAAATCTAGGCACGATGCAATCAGCATGCACTCCTTTCTTTTATGCGTAGCATATTGCAATCACTCAGTTCAGCCCTTGGGCGCGGCCGGGCAGCCACCAAACCACGTGACGAGACGTCACGTGGTTTGGTGACGTCACGTCACGTGGTGTCGTGACGTCACCAAACCACGTTAAAAAAGGAAACAAAGAAAAAAAGAAAAAAAAAGACGGCTGAGAATGGTGGCGGTTGCCACCGCCCCGTTTCAAAGGGGGCGCTCCTATCCATCCATCCATACGTCACGGAGGAAAAGCTGCTGAGAAAATCGAGTGCCGCCAAGCAAAACCTCGCGCAAAAAGACCGCGCAGTATGCAACGCATTCTTGGCTTAACCAAGCTAAGCCTGGGCATCTTTTTTTTAGAGATGTTTGCTTCGCCAAGTCAAAGGGCAACGGGCTCGCAGATGGCATTGGGGGAAATGAACTTGTTGCACAACTGGCACTGTCAAATTACGCCGTAGCAGCTGTGGCGTTGGAGTGAAAGTGGAAAAAAATACTTCCGGCAATGAAAACGACCATTTTTCTTCACCGCGTAAAACCTGCCACAGTGGAAAAAACCGGGTAAGACATTAAAGCAGAAGAGGCTGAAAGTAGCGAAGACATTGTTTGTCTTTCCGAGCCACCTTGGCGTGCGCCAGAGTTAGCTGCGAACCGACAAAGCAAGCTAACCAGGCGTTAAAAATAACCTGAAAACTGTCGATCACCCGGCCAGGCGCTCTTGAGTCCTCAGACTTTCTCTGCCGGAGTAGGGAAAGTATGCAGAACCTGTCGCCATATAACAAGGTCGACGGATAAGCTCCGCAAGTGAAAACTATATATTTTGATCGCTTTGTGAGCTCTCGAACGAGAGGCATGGTAATATTTTGCCTTGTGCCCATAGGATATTCTTTTCGCCTTTTTAACTGATAGCGCCTGCCTCTGCGTTTATTTTTTCTAACTTTAAAATCTAAAGGCTTAATTACAGGTAGAGTCTTTTTGTAAAATAAAAGCCCACTGAAAAATGTCATCATTACTTTCAGATCCTGAGACACTAGCCGCTCCGAAGTTAGAGAAAGAAGCACCGTTTCCCGCATTCCTTTTTGATACTAAGTCAATTCTTATCGCTATTAGTTGTAAGTTCGAGACAAAGATGGGCCAATGCGCGAATGCATAGCCCTTCAGGCCAACATTTCACATACCTGAGCTTCGTGATCGCATGAGTGGCGGTGATTGACAAGACACGCTGCACTTTAGTTTTGGACTGGCTAACACTGCAGCCCTTAAAAAAGTTTTAGACAGTCTATAGAGTGTCTATAGACTTCTGTCTATGAAGTCCATAGACTGTCTACAGACAAATCCTAGATAACAGTCTATAGGCAATAGAAATACCATAGACAGAATTTATAGATCTATGGCCGTACATTTTTAGTATACTTTTGTATATAGACAGTCAAGTCAAGTCAAGTCAGTTTTATTTACATCATTATGATGTGGGCAGGCTCAGGCAAAAAGCGAACGATTTTCGCTTGAGGGCGCCCGAGCCCCCCTACATGGCGTACAGCAAGGGCAAAAAATTTAAAAAAAAGTACAAAATCCACACACGCTACCTAACAGAATATAATACAGGAATTTCAAAACAATCGATATAAACTCTTGGTACATGCTCATTAATACGCAATACATTGGTGTTAACATAGATGCAAAAGTCATTCGTGTCACACTTTTCACACAAAGGGAATACAGCGGCTTACAAAAAATGATTTCTTAGAGTTTGTGTATGTTTCAAGAGAAAAACGTTCAAAGATGAATTTGTTTAGTAACCTTGGAACTGCATGACGCATCATCTGTCGACCGTGTTCTGTACGGCAAAAGGGAATGGTCCAACGTTCATGTTTTCGAAACGAGTATGGCGTTGAGTTTGTTTCGAGGGATGACAATGCTGTCAAGAAGTTGTCAGAGTGAGAAATGGATTTTTTTATATCTTATGGCTAAGAAAAATTCGTATAGCTTATGAACGGGTATGATTTTGAATCCCTTAAACAGTTCTTCGGTATGTGCGAGGTAGTCAACATTTGCTATATGACGTACTGCTTTCTTTTGCAGCATGTACATCTTGTGCAGGTTAGTTTGAGCAGTAGAGCCCCAGACAAGGAAACAGTAGTTAACATACGACATGAATAATGTGTTGTATATTATTAATTTAATCGATACAGGTAGATAGGAGCGAAATTTCGCGAGCATTCCGACGCACTTTGATAAATTGGTTAAAGTGAAGCTAATGTGAGGGTCCCAGCTCATGTTCTTGTTAAAGAAAATTCCTAGCGTTTTTACTGTTTTTACCACCTCTTTAATAGAGTTGTCTATTTTTAGCCTAAGATCTGATGTAACGACACTCTGCCGGTAATGAAAAAGTACTGCTTTTGTTTTTTTACTATTTATTATCAAGGAATTTGCTGCGCTCCATGATTTCAACTTTTCTAACACACTGTTTGTGTTTGAAATGAGCAATGGAATGTTATTGCCCCTAAATAAGAGACTGGTATCGTCTGCATACAGAAGATATTTTGGAAGGTTACTGATATTTGTTATGTCGTTTATGTATACAATAAACAGTAGCGGTCCTAAAATACTTCCCTGTGGAACTCCAGTGGTTATAGGTTGAAGAGCTGAAACATGCTGATCTATTGTTACACATTGATGTCGATGCTGTAGGTAGGACTTTAGTAGACAAGCTGCAGTGCCACGGATTCCATATTTTTCTAGCTTGTTGAGTAGTATTTGATGGTTTAGGCGATCAAAAGCCTTCGAGAAATCCACAAAAACACCTATGCACATCTCCCTATTTTCAAGTGCCTCGAGGATTATCTCTTTTTGCATTAGTAAGGCTGTTTCAGTGGACCTGTTTGGGCGGAAACCATGCTGTGACGGATTAATGAGGTTAAGTTTATTGCAGAAGTTCATGAGTCTTTTATGAATTACTCTTTCTAGGCCCTTAGAAAAAATCGGCAGAATAGAAATCGGTCGATAGTTGGACATATCGTTTTTATCGCCACTCTTGAAAAGTACAATTACTCTGGAGATCTGCATTAATTTGGGAAAGCAACCGGTTGATAACGCCAGATTATATATATAAGTAAGTAGGGGGGCGATTACGTTCAGCACATATTTAACTGGAATAATTTGTATGCCATCAATATCGCGTGATTTGCTATTTTTCAACGAGTTGAATATATTACATACCTCGCGTTCATCTGTCGGATCAAAATAAATGCTGCGGCTATTCCTAGGAATTGTGCTGCTCAGAGATTGAGGGTTTTGAGAACTGCTGACAACATCTTTAAAAAATTTGTTAATTTTTTCGGCAAGTTCTGTACCATGTATGCGGCGGCCCTGGAAAACGAGATCTTTGATAACTAGCGACGATTGGGTTCTGTTTAGCAACTTGTTTAGTTTTTTCCATACGTCTGCACTATCTTTACAGGATTCCTGTTGGAACTCATGCTGCAGGAAACGCCGCTTTTCATTTCTCAGGAAGGAATTCAGCTTATTTCTATATTGCTTAAATATTTTTAAATCTAGAAGTGACCTCGTTTTGACAAACTTTTTATATAATCTAGCCTTCTTTTTTATTCGTCTTAAACATTCACGCCTGATCCAGGGCTTTCGGTTGTTATGATGTGGCTTTAAAATAATTTCTCTAAATCTTCAACAGTAAATTCGCTTAAAAATGCATATGAATGTTTCATACGCCTCATCTGCAGTGTCACAGTGGAATACACCATCCCAGTTTTCATTCACAAGACTCGAGTAGAAAGATTCCAAGGTTACAGTGGTGATGTTCTGGACAATTACTGTCGTCGAAGTTTGCGCATGCGTTCTTTTATCTTCACATTCAACAAAAAGGTATATGGGAAAGTGGTCGCTCATGTCGTTACATATAACTCCTGATATTACATTTTTTGCATCAATGTTGGTGATAAAAAGGTCTATCAAAGTTTCTGTGTGCATTGTAACACGTGTTGCAGTTTTAGTAAAGATAGCATGACCATTTGCTTCTACTGTCAAAAGAAAGGTCTCCTGCGCAGAGCAAGATTTTAGCATATCAATGTTGAAATCACCCGCAAGTAATAATTCCAAATTATTTACATTCACGTAGTTGAATAGCAATTCAATATGGGAAATGAAATTATTGAATCGACCGTTTGGTGGTCGGTAGATCACGCAGTAGATATAGTTTCTCGATTTCAAGCATCTGTCTATAGACTATAGACTATGAATTGACAACAAGTAATATCTATAGGAAGTCAATAGAGGCAATAACAAGTCGAAAGACTATCTATAGACTATTTTTATAAGGGAGGGAAGTGAACAGGTTGCTGAAACGTCCGCCATTGTGGACATCTGAAAGAGATTACAGCCCGGAAAGGATAGGGTTCTGAATAGTCCTGGGCTCAGCGCGGTGGATCGGCCCGCCTGCAGCTTGAAGCGGACAGTCAGTTTGTGGCCTTAGTTCGTGTGCTTATGTATTGTGCCGCGCTTGCACGTACCTCTCTCCGCTTTTCATTGAAGTCACCCCGATTACCACGCTGAGCATTTCCAGCTGCACTAACACGAGCAAATTTCACTCGAGGCTCGATATCGCTCTTTATTTTTCGTCACAAGAGCAAAACTGAGAGTCGTTTACATTTTGACAAACCTGCATTTTCTGCTAACTTGGATTTGTAGCGCTACTGGAGGACATTGCAGAATGTCGACTCCTTTAGCTCTCTCACCTTTTCTTTATTTTTTGGCGCTGTACAATAGGGGAACTCGCGTTTTTCGCAGCCATAGTGTTGGATATAAAAGCCCCCTTGCCATGTAGCTGCGGCTTAAAGCCTGGCACCATGGGTTAGGAACTTTGAGTAAGTACAGCAGGCGGCACTCCCACGTCGAGCGCTTGCAGGGTGATGTCACCGAACTTGCCAAGTGAAGACCAGAGCCGTGAGGCTGGCCATCACGTGACCAGCCGAACTACAGCGCAAAACGCCGACGGATACAGCAGGAATGATCTACTCAGAGCTATGCATGAAATACGCAGCTACGCTAGACATAGTGGCTTAAATTCCATATACTGGTAATTAGCTTTCTCGGGGAAGAAACGCTCCGAAAAAGTGCGTTAACTTGCCTCCGCCACCACACAGTGCGTGATATTTTAACACGACCGTTCTGTTGAACTAAACCTGAACAGAACTCAGCAGCTAACACCATAGCCACTGATATATAGCAGCGCGACAACCCACGAAGTATTTGTTCTCAAAAGAGATTCGTGGTTGCAATGCGGCCATGCACTGCCCACTCACGATAGTGGATGATATGAAAGCCAACCGTGAAAGCATCAACCGCAGAATGTGCCTAATGTGCTAACAGCTCTAATCAATTCAGTTTGTAATTAGTTAACATTAGCCCTGACTTCCATACAACTGGCTATTTTGCATCGGCAAAGTCAAGGAGCGTTTATCACGTGGATAGCACTCTGTTTGATCCATTCCAGGATAGTACCGGATACTTTTGTATCTGAGATATTTCCTTATCGAGGTATGCTGTCCTGTTTACGCAGTTTATCAGCAGTATCTGGGCAGCCTATATGTACGTCCAGCAGTATGTCAGTGCGCGTAGGCACTTGAGGTGTATCAGGAAAGTGGGTTACCGGGTTCAGTCCTAAACCTTTGTATCAGAGATATTTCCTTATCGAGGTATGTTGCCTGTTTATGCAGTTTATCAGCAGTATCTGGGCGGCCTATATGTACGTCCAGCAGTATGTCAGTGCGCTTAGGCGCTTGAGGTATATCAGGAAATTGGGTTACCGGGTTCAGTCCTCAACCCTGCTAAAGTGGGTTGCACCGTTATCAAAGGAAAGACATTCCTTTTATCGGCACCCGTTAGCCGAATGCCATACTCGAATGATTGGCAATCAGCCAGTGCCGCTTCCAGGAACAAGTTTCTGGATATCCCACATTTCGAGAGCCGCATTTATTTTCGCAACGTTTTCTCTGTCCTGAAAATGTTTCCTTTAACTATTCACTGCTCGTGTCAATAACCATATGCATTCTTTTCTGATTTTTCTAAATCAGGAACATAAACAGCAAGATGTATGAAGTTGCACTCGACTGTTAAAGCAGAGAAAACCTTTACCGAGAGAACCTTTTCAAGTCTCTCTTGTGACGTATAGACCATTCTATGTTTTCTCAAGCAAGTAAAATGAAAAAAAAAAGCTAAATTAGAAACCAGTGCCAGATGCTGTGGTCTCGAACTTAGCCCGTCCTGTGGTTGCGGCGCCCTTTCGTTCTTGCTAAAGGGCCTGACCCATCTGATGGCTTTTTTGCATAAATAATGCCCCGTTTCCTCGCAAAATATCAAAACCATAACAGAAGTGATCGTAATAAGGGAGTAATTACTCATTGGCATCCACCCAAGCGCAGCCATACGGCTACAAAGGAAAGCTCTACGGCTTTCTCAGCAACTGGTAGAGCGACTGCTCCGGTGAAGCGGTGGTCCCGGGTTCGAACCCCGGACCAGGACGAATTTTCTTTAACTACGTAGTTTCTGAGAAAGCTGTATAGCTTTCCTTTGCAGCCGTATGGCTGCGCTTGGGTGGATACCAATGAGTAATTACTCCCTTATTACAAATTTACTCCACCTTGGGGGATTCCCCTACACATTTGACCAATACTGTTCCCACTTCGAGTTATTGATCAATTCGCTCTCGCCCTACCATAAGCTTGCCGTCCTGGTTAGCTCAGTTGGTAGAGCGACTGCTCCGGTGAAGCGGTGGTCTCGGGTTCAAACCCCGGACCAGGACGAATTTTTCTTTAAGTACGTAGTTTCTGAGAAAGCTGTATGGCTTTCCTTTGCAGCCGTATGGCTGCGCTTGGGTGGATGCCAATGAGTAATTACTCCCTTATTACAAATTTACTACACCTTGGGGGATTCCCCTAAACATTTGACCAGGAGTGATTGTGTTGCACTAGAGCAGAAACTTGAAAGCAATATCCAGGTACCCGTTTGTACGAAAAACAGGTGCGCTTTGTACGCACAGCAACAAGCGCTAGGCGGCATACGGAGAACTGGTCCGGCCACCACAGGTTTCGAGCATGTGGCGCATTCATTCCGAGTTTTTACGCTTGAACAGCGGCGCATTTGGAAGAATAAAAAGAGAGCACTCTTTGTGTCCTCTCTCCATTTTTTCCTAGCAATGGGCGCCCTCGACACGTGCGAAATAAACGCGGACTTTGCAGACATAGCGCTTTATTGCAGCGGGGTTCGGTGTACGTCGGTTTGTTGTGAAGCTTCATACGCGCCACCTGCTCTCTCTTGCACAGTGCGCTAGGCAATGGATATAGATATAGCAGCAGGCGAGCTTCGAGGTCAACACCACCGGTGATATAACACTGCTCGGAACAAAAGAACTTGCGCAATATCTATACATGCAGTTGTCTTCGAAATGCCAGGCAGTGATACGGATATGGCATATCTGATTGATTGGGCATTACTGAACATATATTTGACGAACTGGAGAAACATATGAGTTTGAAGCCTTTAGTTGATGGCATAGACTCGGACAGTGTTGTCTAACTGTGTAAAACTCGTGTTTAAATTGTCAGTGTGTTTCGGAAACGCGCGTGAGACACACCAACGAAAAGCCAGCAAGGTAGGTCTTATTCCCACTTTTATTTCTCTACAAACATTGTTCCCTCGCCTGCAGTTAGTTTCGGGTTAAGTTTGGGAATTTAGCCAATCAAATCAATTTAGTATGCCCCGTATACGCTTCGTATACGCTGAAATCGCACGAAACTTTGAAGAATGTCTGTTGTTACTTTACAAGTTTTGAATGGCCTCTTTTTGTGAAGAATAATTGGATTAATATTATATATGTAAGCAGGCATTACTAGCACACGCCGTATCAATAAAGCGGTCGAACAAGAGAGCACACAGAGGGTACATGTTATCTTCTACACAAGCAAGAAGGTATCTATTGAAGAAATAAACTGCATAGAGCGCACCACGGAGCAATCTTGGTACGTCACACATCGTAGGCACGTACTGAGTGGGCTTTTTAAGCTAAAGCTCTCCCCCCCCCCCCCCCCCCCTTCTAATGGCCGCACACGTTGCAGCAATCGTGACGGCCCTCGTCGTAAGCAAATCGCTTCAGCGTGGGCGGAGCGCTCGTCCTTCGGGCGTCCGGAAACGAGTGCAAAATAAAAGAACTCAAGTTTTTTGCATTAACCTAGACGCGCGCTTTCGTCTCGACAAAAGGGCCCCTCCGTTCAGGCACGCTAACGTATTCAGCCGCTTCCCTCTCGTCCGCAGCTCTTCCCTCACTCCTACGAGCAGCGACGCCAGGCCCTGACACAGCTCTCTGCGGCCTCAGATTGACGGCGTCTACGCGGAGGCGCATGTGCGCAGTCACTTTCGGCACAGATGATTTTATTCTGACGAATAACCGCATCCAAGTGCAACTCTTCCGTAGCCCCGCTCCCCCTCTCCGATCGCTCTCCGCTTTGATTCCCCGACGTTGTATTCGTTGCAGGAACAGTTGGCAAGGGGGCTTCTGATTTCCGAACGAGCGTTTAGCTTTCTATTTCCTCCAACGCCGTGCACGACAAGCAGCTCGACGCTGTCACCGTTTGGCGATTCATTCGTGCCCGTCGAAGCGAAAGCTCTGGTTGGACATATCCGCGACGGCAGCCGCAGAAAGGTAAGTGAGATCTTTTCGTTCATCTAATGTGAAATAATACAGCTTTCACTGAAACCAATAACATCATTGGGGAACGCTTTTTTCGGGTGTAATGTTTAGTAGACGTCCAAATCAGTTGCGCAGTTGTTTCAGGTAAAACATGAATTACGAGAAACTATAGACGAAGAGAAAACCGCATGCAGACAGCGATATGCGCTAGTCGTAGGCATAGAATATATGAACGGCATGTTTTTTTCCCCGTTCCTACTTGATGTAATATCATTTCTTATCTATCTTGTTCTCATAAGGCTACCTGTTTAGCATACACATCGTGCATGCTTGAAATGTTGTAACATGTATAATGGTATACAACACCGATAATCAGGAATGCTGTTTGTGGGCACCTATGGTAGGCAAATAAATAAATAATGGTTACGCTGCTAATGTATCTTTGTAATAAACACAAAAAGAACGTTTATTATGGTTTCATTGAACTCTGATTGCTTCCATACATTCATGCTTCCACGTCCCAGACCACCCTTTCCTTGTCTAATACGAAAAGTTGACAAGACAAAACTATAAGAGCATCAAGATGACATGCCCGGGAGTATTATAGAATATCTTTACGTGAAGTATAAACCACAAGCTATAGGAGTTCGGAAGTGATAAAAAACTACTTCCTGCTTTTTAGGATATCGCCACTTTAAATATCCAGCAAAGTTCGGTGTACTGTTTCGTTACAAGTTGAATGCACTGGAACCTATACATAGCCTTCATTGATTCCAGGTATGGATTTGACACAGTGGATACATCAGCAGTAATGCAGGCATTGAGGAGTCAAGATGCAGAAGAGTCTGGTGTGAAAATACTGGAAGATATCTGTATCGACTTCACATCTACCATAGTGCTGCATAAAGTGAACAATAAATTCAAGTAAGGAACGATGTCAGTAGGGTCGACATGATCTCGCCAATGCTATTCACCGCCTCTTTACAAGAAGCATTACGAGGCCTGGATTAGCAACAGCTGAGTATAAGAGTTAATGGAGAATACTTAAGTAATCTGCGCTTGCCTGATGACGATTGCCTGATGACTGCAAAGCATGATCAATGATTTAGACAGGCAGAACAGAACAGCAGGTCTAAAAATTAACATGCAGAAAACCAAAGTAATGTTAACGGTCTCGCAAGGGAACAGTAGTTCACAGTTCGAAGCGAGGTGTTCGATATGGCAAGGGAATGCGTCTGCTTAGGGCAGGTGGTGACCGCTGATCCGGATCATAAGAGAGAAATAACTAAAAGAATAAAAATGAGGTGGGGTGCATATGACAGCCTCTCTGAGATCATGAATGCAAGTTTACCAATAATACCTCAAAGTAAAAGTATACAACAGCTGTATCTTATCGGTAATCCCCTACATGGCAGAAACGTGGACGCTAACACAAAACTGCTGTATCTTACTGGTACTCACCTACGGGGCAGAAACGTAGACGCTAACCCAAAAATGCCGTATCTTATCGGTACTCCCCCACGGGGCAGAAACGTGGACGCTAACAAAAATGCTACAGCTTAGGTTAAGGACAACGCAATGAGCATGGAAAGGAAAATGATAGGTGTAACGTTAAGTGATCGGAAGAGGGCGGGGTGGGTGAGGGAAACAAACGCCGGTTAATGATATCCTAGTTGAAATCAAAAAGAAGAAGTGAGCTTGGGCCGGGCATGTAATGCGAATGCAAGATGACTGCTGGTCCTTAAGGGTAACGGAGTGGGTTCGAAGGAAAGGCAAGCGTAGCAGGGGGCGGCAGAAAGTTAGGTGGGCAGAGGAGATTAAGAAGTTTGCGGGGATACCGGGGGCGCAGTGGTAAAGGAGAGGGTTAATCGTAGAAGTATGGGAGAGGCTTTTGCTCTGCATTGGGCTTATCCGGGCTGATGATGATGATGACAAATAGAACATAAATAGAAAAACTCTAAACAAAAAAAAAAGAAAACGAGAAGATCAGGGGAATATAAAGACAGTGTAAAATGCATGATAAAATGAGTGCATAGCAGTATAAACAGCTTAGATAGCAATGAATGGTTCGAGAGAGGTTCGCCGTGCACTGTACAATAGCGGCAGAAAGTTAGGTGGGCAGAGGAGATTAAGAAGTTTGCGGGGATACTGGGGGCGCAGTGGTAAAGGAGAGGGTTAATCGTAGAAGTATGGGAGAGGCTTTTGCTCTGCATTGGGCTTATCCGGGCTGATGATGATGATGACAAATAGAACATAAATAGAAAAACTCTAAACAAAAAAAAAAAGAAAACGAGAAGATCAGGGGAATATACAGACAGTGTAAAATGCATGATAAAATGAGTGCATAGCAGTATAAACAGCTTAGATAGCAATGAATGGTTCGAGAGAGGTTCGCCGTGCACTGTACAATAGCGGACACACACACCTGGATTTGAAAAAGACAATGAAGACCCTAAGGCGCGGTGTTGTGCTGCCAAACGAACGCTAGAGCTGTTCTCCGGACGTTCCCCTATACCAGAGCGATTATTCTCCTTGTTACATTTGGTAGAGTTGCGGGCGTTCCCTCCCTCTAACACTAGAGCTTCGATGCTGTACCTTGCTCCCGACATTGGCCATGTCCGAGGGCACCTACCGGACTGTCGCCCACGACTCTCTTCATACCATCGTCTATTCTGGTGCACTCCGGCAGCGAGAACCCAGTATCTTCAGTGGAGCTGACAACCACGATGTCGACGACTGGCCGCCGTCCTATGAACGCTTCCGCATCATCATCATCATCAGTTTGACTACACCCACTTCAGTTCAAAGGCATCTCCCATTTCTCTGCAGTTAACCCTGTCCTTTGCCAGCTGCTGCCACCGTATCCCCGCAAACTTCTTAATCTCATCCGCCCATCTAACTTTCTGGCGCCCCCTTCTACGCTTGCCGTGTTTTGGAATCCACTCCGTTATCCCTAAGGATCAGCGGTTATCCCGCCTTCGCATTACATGCCCTGTCCATGCATTTCGACCCGGATGTCATTACTCCGTGTTTGTCCTCTCACCCACGTTTCGTGCTTGCGTTTTCTTAACGTTACACCGATCATTTTTCATTCCGTAGCTCGCTGCGTTGTCCTTAACCTGAACCCTTTTCATCACTCTCCATGCTTCTGCCCCATAGCTGAATACGGGTAAGATACAGCTACCTATCTAGCCGGAACTATTCCATTCTGCGTCGATTACCGACCGCTCAACAGGATTATACGGAAAAATGTACACCCTCTCCCTGCATCGAAGACGCCCGCGACTGCCTCCGACGAGTGGAATTCTTTTGTTCTGTTGACCTGCGCTCCTATTACTGGTAGGAGTGAATGGCGGCTGCGGACCACCAAAAAACCGCCTTTGCCTCTCCGGATGGCATTTACGAACTTGATGTCCTGCAGTTTAGCTTGTTCAATGCTCCTGCGACTTAAGAGCGTTTAATAGACAAGATTCTTAGCGGGCTCAAATGGCAAATGTGACTGTGTTATCTCGACGACGTCATCATACTTTCAAGGTTTTGACTCCCTTCTGGTCCGCCTTGAGCAAGTACTGCAGTGTCTGAATGACATTGGTTTGGACCTGAAAAGGTTCTGGTTTGCTGCCCGCCAGTAAACCATATTTTGCTACGTGCTCTCCAAGATGGCGTTTTGCTCGACCCTACGGAATAACGTGACGTTGCTGACTCCTCCCAAACAACCCCACTGAAGCAGCTGCGCATTTTTATTGGACTCTGCTCTTATTCCAGCCGTTTTGTCCGAGATTTTCTTCCAATTCTTTACGCTTTGACAGACCTACAACTCGGAAGCTCCAGCCTCTCGGCTTGGTCGCCCACTTAGACACCGCCTTCGCCACCTTCCGCCATCTTCTGGTATCTCCTCTATCTCCTCTCAGCACTGTATTGTGATGGAAATAAATCATTATTATATCTCCGCCACTTTGACCGCAACGCGCCCACTAACATTGACACTGATGCTAGCAGTGTTGACCTCTGCGCAGTTGACCTTACGCAAGCCGAACTCTGACAAAATCGGAAAAGAACTACTCCCCTACGGAAAAGGAGTGTTTGGTAATCATTTGGACAATTAGCAAATTTTTCCCGTGCGTCTACGTCCGCCCTTTTTCTATTGTTACAGACCATCTTGCCCTCTGCTGGTTATCCTCACTGAAAGATCCGTCAGGTCCCCTTTCAGGGCGGGCCCTTCGTTTACAGGAGTACGTCATTCAACTCGTCTAGTCCTCCTGTATGTTGCATCCATGGATTCTGAGCTCTCTGCGGTTGTCCCCCACTTTGCCATCCATGACTACGTGTTATATCGCTGCAACCACCTCTCCGACAGACGTAAATGGCTTCTTGTAATAAGTCGGCCTCTCCGTTCAGTTCAGTTCAGTTCAGTTTATTTACCTTAAAGGCCCCCTTGTATCAGGAGAATTACATAAGGGGTGGGATTTTAATGAAGTGAGCAAACAAAACAGCGAATATTATTTAGCACTGAAGGTGATCGGTTACATGTTCTTGAAAAGTAGAGGATGAAGCGATGTTGACGATGTCACGGGGTAGGCCGTTCCAGTTCGTTGCTGCTCGATGGAAAAATGAAGCAGGAAAGGTGGCAGTATGCGATGGCGGCCGGGCAACTTGTAGGGGATGACTGGTGCGGTGAGATATGCGTGCAGCAGCTGTGATATACGGTGACCGATTGAGGGAAGAATGAAACAATTTGTGATAAAGGGTGAGACTTGAAATGCGACGACGGAACAAAAGGGGAGGTAGTCCTGATAATGCTTTCAATGAAGAAATGGTGACGTCATATGAGCATGAAGAGTGCATGAATCGAGTGGCACGATTTTGGACAGCTTCTAATGTATTAATTAAATAAGTTTGGTGCGGGCTCCATATGGCAGAATCTGGACATCTACGCTTCCTTGGCACGCTGGTCATGTGCCATTGCTGCCGTGCTAAAACTCACACACACCTTCGACTTCGCTTATACTGGCGCGGCATGTTCCGTTTTGTACATGACTGCGTCCGCTATTGTCTCGACTGTCAACGCCATAAAATATCCTCTCGCCGTTCCTCCACTACCAAGCAGTCCTTGCTGTATCCAGCACAAAAATTCGGCTAAGTGGGCATTGACATCTATGGTCCACTTCCCATCACTCTGAACGGCCATCACTAGGTGATTGTGACAGTAGACCACCCATGTTCCTTTGTTTTAAATTGACAACAATCTGCGCTAATTCGAAAAAAAAAAAACAGACACAGGAGACAGACAGCAACATGCGTACTTCAACAGTAGCGGACATGAGAGCTCAGGAGGTGTCGATCTTAGCAACCCTTTCCGTGAGACATTTATCTTGACGTCAGTTTTATCTCGATTGAAATCGTGAAAATGTGGAAAGTGCCAGCGTCCCAGTTCATCAGCTTAAAAAGCGTGAAAGGCTACTTAAGTGGGTCTCCGAAGGGGTTGAAAATATACATAACTAGGTGTTACTTTGCAGGCACAACGAAACACTGATATGCCGACATGTCGTAACTAGGATTACATTCTTGTTTGACTTTGAGATCCATTTGGCACTTTCTTAGTTTTATTGGGTATAATCACTGTAGTACACACTTCGCTACTTCTTTCATACGTTAGACGCAAAGGGGCTTCGCGCTTACTTTTTACGTATTAATAAAATTCGTAATCTTTTTCGTAATGAATGCCTTTGTTCAAAAGGTCTCGAATCAGTTTGTTGTGTTTTAATTCTGCAATTTAGGACTGACGTAACACGGAAGTCACAGCACTTGACGACTAAATGAGCGTTGTCATGCGGCTATACACGACAGAAAATACGAGACAGTTCTGAGATGTCTGCAAATGAAGAAACCTTTCCCTTACATCAGAGATCATACCCGGAATCGGTGCTATACTAGCTGGCGTTCGGCCAAAGTGTATGATTGACACTCTAATGCAAACTTACCAAATTAGAGGGCGCGACAGAAAAGAAACAGAGATAGAAGGAAAAATCGAAGATCTTGGGTTGGGCCCGGGGCATTAGTGATGTTCTTGGAGCGAAGAAATGCAGAGGGAAATAGCTGCAGTCACGGAAATCCGAGCTCGATTCGCACTCAGCTTTCGGGGACAAGCGTCAGTGTAACGTGAGCCTCGCGCTCGAGCACGCAACCCTGGCAGACTTTGCGCACTTCGTAAGCCTGATGTTCAGCTCTGCGTGTCTTTTTCCCCGTGCACGGCGGACACGAGCGAGTCTGTGAATTCACAAAAGGCACGCACCAGTGTGTAGCAAATCATGCGTAACACCGCGTTGACGTCACAGCCTTTGGTGCGCTAGCGTTTTTTTTTGCCGTACATTGTTGTCCCGGCAGACTGCATCACGCATTTGCTTAACATTGCACTGAGACTCTGAAGGTCACGTGAATGGCGCTGACGTGATCAAACATGGTAGGTTTCCCCTAACTCAAAACCTTCCGCGCTTTTATATACGTTCTCTTCTTTTTAGCGTACCTGCTTCCGGTGATCCCACCGCGGTCACAGAGCCATAACACGTGCTACGTAAAGCCTCTTCTCTGTATTTCACGGATAGAGACTGGGCGTTTTTCTCGTGGCAAGCACCTCTTGGTTGTCTGTTTTTTTTAATTCGCGGAAGACTAACATTCTCCACATTCTTAGGAAGCGCCGGCATGAAGGCGTCTAAAAAATTTCTCTTGCACTCCCCTCGTAACACGAGGCTCACGACATCCAATACGCTTTTTCTTCCCCAACGAAAACAACCCGAAGGCTGTGCCTGGACAAAGGCATCGCAAGCTGACCAATGAAATGCGCATTGTTCCATCCATGTAACAAGAACGCTAACTTCCCAAAAGGCTTCGGTTTCTTACACTTCGCACGGTGATACTTTATGAACTAATGTTGTTCGTGCGCAAATTAAGCCCCGAAGATGAACGAATACTGCCAAGTATGGCTTCATAGCACGAGCTGAAGTAAAACGTTGACTCCTCGAAACGTAATATATTTAGAAGGTCTAACAATTGCGAGGACACTTTGGCAACTAAAGTGTTGAGAGGCGAAAGCCGAGGACACTATGCCACGATAACTTCCGATGGATGTGACGTCACACCATTCCCGTGGCTACATCGATACCAAAGTTATACATCTTTAGGGAATCATAAGTGTTAATTACGCTTAATTACACTTTTTTCCAACTAATTTGACAAAAATTCGACGTTTTTCCGGCCATTCTGTTATAATTTTCACTATGCCGTGACGACTTCCGGTGGATGTGACGTCACACCGTTAAAGCGGAAGCTTGGGCGAGTTGATACGACATTTTCATGAATAACAGCGTGAACTTGGACGAAGACCGAAGGAAGACACATAGACGGGCGCATAGACAGCGCTAACTCGGACCAACACTGAAGGAAGACACATAGGAGGGGACACATAGACATCGCCCGTCTATGTGTCTTCCTTCAGTCTTCGTTCAAGTTCGCTATGTTATTGAGGAAAATGTCACACCGTTCCTATGGCTATATCGACGTCCACGCTATTTGGACGCAATTTCGACATTTTTGTTTATAATTAATTAACTAATTAATCTACAGTCATCAAACTTGGCTTCTAGGTTCGTTGTTTTCTCTTCTATCTGAAGCAAGCAACCATTGGTTTTCTTCTATCTTTTTTAGTTCACGAGTTAAACGCGTATAACACGCTTTGTTAAAGGACAACAGTATGAGCCATAACGCATAACGCATTCTTCACCTAATTACATCTTGCCAACGAAGCCCCCGTTGTGACTCTTGTTATGGCGAGTGGCTGCTCACTTGAATGACGTGGGTTCGATTCCGAGCGTGGCGGTCGCATTTCGATGGCGGCGAAATGCTAGAAGCCCATGTACTGTTATTGCGATGTCAATGGACGTTAAAGGACCTCAGGTGACCGAAATGATCCGGAGAGTTCCACTGTGGTGTACCTCACGCTCTGAATCTCTTCGGGACGTTAAGCCCCATAGACCAAATCCTAAACATTGCCAACGTAGTACCCTGTCGTATCTATTCGGCTTCACGTTGAAAAAGCGATCATTTAGCAGCAGATGCACAGAGGGAACGAGTGGGGAAAGTATTACGACCTCCCAGTAGCAGTTCCATGTCCGGAAATCCATCGCAAAACTATGCTCACACCGCATGTACCTAGCGCTAAAAAATGTAAAAAGAAATTCGAATGACGCTCTGTGTGAGGCATGTTTGCCATCTGCGTCACAAGAGGGCAACATATGAGAGCAAGGTTGCTGAAAATATTTTTTTTCTTTTGCGATTATTTTGCTGCCCTTTGTGAAGTTTCTGCCGGCGAAAACCAGACGCGCATATAAGGTAACCAGTTTTCCCGGTGCGCAGCTCTAATTTCGTTCACTCGCTTCCACAGGTGAGTCCGACTGGTGCGTTGCTGCGCAGCTACGTGTATTGTTGAAGATTCTAGTAATGACGCGGGATTGTATTGTTCAGATCGGAGGGAAGATCAATATTTTCCAAATAATGCGAGAGAAGTTTGCTATGACATTCCTCATACAAAAGTATTCAACGGTCGCGATGATTTTCCGTCTAGAGCAGCGTTGCGAGATGCACTCGTGAAACAGCTTCGCGTTTCGAGCCTGCGCTTAAAAGCCCAGCTTTCTAATGTACTTGTCACTGCACTGAATATAGTATACTACTTCCGAGCGCACATACCTTTAGCTTCTTAAATCTAGGTGCAAGTACAGCAACTTTCAACTGCTTATTAAAACAGTTTTTTTTTATTATAATCACCGACCAAGCGATTAAGCTTGCACGACATGACTATGCAAGTATGGCTAAATTTATGCAAAAAAAGATGAGTAGACTTACGACTTAGCGATCCCACAGTGGAGGAGCTTTTTTTTTACATTGATATTTAAATGCGATGAATCACTATTTGTTTTTGTTTTTTGAATATTTCTGACCCCACGCTTATCTGTCCACAGGTACTGAAGCTCCAGGAAAGACGCTATGCCAGAACCCGCGGAAATCTCCAGAGATGAGACACAAGTCAAGAATGAACACGTGTATTTTAACAACGCATTCATCATCGAGCCCTCTGATATCACTAAGAAGAACAGCGAGAAGGTTTGTCCCGAGGAATGCCAACCAAACCATGCTTCAACGCCAACAAAGAACGTCCTGGCGGTTGTTCGCGAGAGCGGATGGATGCTGCCGTTGGTATACACGCACATCTGGATGTCGGCAGGCTTCTCACTCATGCAACCCTTCTACCCACCACTGGTAAGTTTCTTTCGAACATTAAGTGCAATTTCCACAAAAAAAGTATTACAAGCAAGCAGGTTCCAACTTCGTCAAACGCGTTTGCAGCTTGCGTCGAATGTTTACATAGGCTTCGCTCGTGCGCCACTATCGCAAACATTTTCTTCAACACGAACACGACATGGACCGCAGCAGTGGCCTAGTGGTCTGAGCCTCCGGCTGTATGCGGGGGTTGGGAGGTCGTCAAGAAAGTGGCATGTGTTGTTCACAAATGTCTCCATATTCCCTTAAAATGACTCCTGTGAATACTAATCAGGTGCGAATTACTTCACAGAGTTGATATTGAGGTTCATTGCTTTCCACATTTTTCTCGTGATTTGTTAGTCCCTAGGCTTCGCCACAGCCACCTGCAAATTTAACTTCGGCCGATTCAACGCCGAGATGAAGGCCCAATCGCGAGACGTCCTAGTTTGCTCTGCTCTGAGAGAAAGTTAGCTCGTGTTGAAAATAAATTTGAGTTCTAAGATAAATTTGCTTTAAATATTATGTAAATGATTTAAATAACGAGGAGCTTACCTTGCCGAGGAAACACAAATAGGAAAACTCTGGTTTTGTGCATTAACATCACTGGTAAGACCTCGAAAATCCGCGAATTCAAACTTGTAATCAGAGGTGCTGCTTCTGCAGGCGAAAAAGAAAACACCATAAATATATTTTGTTAACGACTGTTAGCTTGGCCTTGCTTATAAGTAGAATTTCACTCACTTATTTCCCGGTGTATTATAGTTGTTCATCGCTTCGTAAAACATGTTGCGGGGCGAGTTGGTGATGTATTTTCTTTTCTTCAAACTAAAACAGCGCTAACTTTTCAGACGAATACACAGATAGACACAGATAGACAGCGCCCGTCCTGTGATGTTTATCTGTGTATTCGTCTGAAAAATTAGCGCTGTTTTAGTTTGAAGAAAATATATTACGGTTGTTTCGTGGTGATATCTAGTGATGTGCTGATAAAAGTAACCGCAAAAACATACCAGATGCCTTCCGATGACAACATAGTCGCAAAAGCAGAAACAAGGCTGGTGCTTCGAGCTAACATTAAAAGCGCTCCCTCTGTAAATGTCTGCCGCACTTCTGAAGTAAGCATAATTGACCTCTTGTCATGCCCCACTGCATGTGCCGTTAACTATTTTCTGTGCGGTAGCATTTAGGTTGTCGTTTCCCATAAGAATTCCGGCTTCTCTGTCAAGAATTTCCTGATTAGTCGGAGAGGTTACATGACTTTGTGACGTGATCACAATCTGCCCGCCGCGGCAGGTGGTGACCTGCCCACCTGATTTTGAGCAAAGTGCCTACCATGGCAGGGGGGGGTTAATGTTTCGTCAAGAGAGGTCACATGACTTTGCTACGTCACCACAACCCGGCCACCATGACACGCCGCAACCTGCTCACTGGGTGGTGAGCTACCTTCCTCCTGAGAATAAGATTTATTGAAATCGATGCTAATTTGCCACCTCCACACAGTGGCGCAGCGCAAGAGCTTTACGAGAGCTCGGGCAGGGTAACCTGACCTCACAAGCGCCCCCCGCGGCAGCGGCGGATCACTTAACCGCTGCAACACTGTGCCAGGAGTGGTATGAGGACTCCGAGCGATCTATGAATGTGATTGAAAGGGTCGTGACGTCATCAACACTGAGTGATCACCAGTGAACCAATGATAGGGCAGAAGTAAGACTTTCTGACGGGCTAAATGATACAAAATGTTTTTTTTTTTCCCCAAAAAAAACTGTGCGCTAAATAGAGGTTCACAGGAAAAAAGTAGAGACGAGAGGACAAAAGCGGTTCTCTACTCTACAGCTTCTCTGCAGCGCTTCTCTACCGAAGCGTCTCTACTTTTTTCCTGTAGACCTCTATTTAGCGCACAGTTTTTGAAAAATGATAGGGCGCCGCCAGAGTCGAAAATCTGAGGAACCTAAATGTTTGTAAGTAGGCCCACCCCTAAAAATGTTCGAAGCAGGTCCACCCCAGAAATTGAATGAATGCGAATTAGTGCGTCGGATTATTATAATTCCTTTTGATAATCAAATGGAAACTACTCGAGCATCTAGAAGGTGCTGACCAATGAATACCAGAAAGGAAAAGAGAATCGTTTCCTACTGGACTTTTGGCGGGAATATCGCAAGAACATTAGACATTCATTGTGGATACCTTAGCAGGTAACATCCGCGTATATGCTATCGCATTTTCTTTTTTAGTAGCGTGTTTAAGAAGGCCCCCTAAGTGTTTTTTTTTTTAATAATGAGATGTTCTGTGCAAATCTGTGCTGGTAATAATGGTACAAACAGTATGTCCCGCTTTGCTGGCTTATAGACAACGTACAAAGGCGACACATAGTAGTCGTGTTCTGCGATCAGCGCTGAAATAGCCGCAGGGCCAGCGCCTGCTATAAACAGAGGCCCCTGAGCTCCTCCTGTGAGGTCAGCGTCCCTTGCCTGGTTGACGATGCCATGCCATGAATTTAGAACACGAGGTTGAAAAACTGACTGGCGCCGGGACCTCTGCCGCTGTCGTTTCTTTAGCTTTGCGGTCTGAATTCATGGCAAGGTATGTGTTTTGTCTGATCGCGAGCCGCTGATAAGGCACCCTGCGAAGGGCGCACGTGGCACGAGCTTTTAAAAGCTAAGCGTCGCTTGCTGGCGAACCAGTTTTACCCGAGCCATGAACCCATAACCATGAGATATAAGCGTCGTTCTGCGGGGAACTTGTCTGTTCCTTCGTCACGGTTGTCGAGCACGTAGCAATGGTTAACCTCGCAAAGTGCGTTGACGGCTCAGCAGGAGTACAGAGGCCTTTTCTTTTTCTATAAGGCGCTGGTTTGGTGCCCTTTCACGCCGCGTGCGTTGCCAACAAAACGGCAACTCTGCTACACAGACTGATCCGTAACGGGGAAAGCCCAAGTCGTGAAAAACCTACGGAACATCTTTCGCATTCGCATGCAATATTCCTGACGCATTTTCGTCAGCCAGCTGAAGGGCATGTTTCGCGGAATGTTCTTCACCCGTTCTTCCCTACCGTCTTTCTTTTTTTTTGTTACAGGTATAGTCTACATTACTTTTATAACATGTTCTTTTTCTACTTCCTCTTTTTCCTTTCATGAACACTAGGCTGCTTCTGCTGGCTTGGAAGCCTGGAAGTACGGCTTCTTCTTTTCAGCAACTAAAATCGCAATGCTGATGGGATCTTTGTTAACAGAACGACTCGTAAGTTCAATGACTTCATTTTTATAAAAACAAATTTTTGGAAGTTCTTTAGTGCTATGTAGAGCCAGCGCATGCTTGCAATGAGCACTCTTCTCAAGGTATATGCAAGCTATGTTTACGGAAAGTTCCAGCCACGCATTGACTATATGTTTATTTTTAGATGGCCTTTGGATCACCGCGCAAGTGCTACTTAACAGGACAAATAGGCTTCTTATTGTTCACAGTTCTTCTTGGGTGAGTCATGCGCCGGTCAGAAAACAGAACACCTCCGGTGGTCTGTTATCTGAATATGGTCTATAGAAACGTGCATAGAAACTCTCAGCGCATAAAATCATGCAACTGGTGGCTAATACAGAGACCATGCTTGCCTCCAGAGATTGCTATTGTTGTCTTTAAAAGTATGGCACATGTGTTTGTCTCAGCCACATTTTGAATATCTTCTTTTTTATTGTAAGCCTCTGTATAGATATTTCTTTCAATATTCCGAAAATGCTTCATTGCCCGAGATTTAAAATTCCCGGAGTCACAGGGTGGACAGCGGAAGACTTCTGAAACAGCAGTTATTTCACAGTTAATGCATGTTGGCTGAAGTAGAAAATGCAACTTTTCACTCGACCACTAACAGCCAGAAGTTCGGCATGATGTCCGTTTAGGTTAAGCAGGAAAATGATCCTTGCATTTCTAGCAAAAATCATGCGTGCCACAAATGTTGTTTAATTATTCTGTTGTGGTGTTTCTCAAAAACAAAAATGGCTTCCAGTTGTTCTCTTACCTTTTCGCCATCGATAAAGCAAGAAATGAAGATGTGCTTTCATCTCTTGCCTGTTTAGATTATGACGCCTCTATCTGGTTACGTGACCTGTTTTCGCTAGATTAGCATATTCATGCGGACAGCTTTCCAGGCTTTGTATTAACATTTCCAATTTTAGAGTGAGGTGAAGAAGGCGACTGCTTTTATTTGGTTTAAGAAGAAATAAGCTTGCGCTTGGAAAATTTACACACAGACGAGGATCATTACGTAGACAAAGGCGAAACTTTGATGTCAGCGTTAGCTCTACTTAGAACTCTTGCAGGTCAACTACGAAAACGTTACCCATGAAATATAATATTTCTGCCTTTTATCAGACGCTGACGGCTTGAGCTAAACTGAATTGCGTAATGTTCAGCGAAATTGCTTCTTAAATTAACTAAACGAACCATCTGCTTCATTCTTGTTCAAGTGATGCAGGTTATGCAGAGAGTGGCAGAGTACAAACATATATTTTAAGCATGTTCTAAGGAATACTAAGCAACCTGCGATTCGCGTTTAAGGGGCACGTTTTTCATGTAGAGGATTCGTGCTTCATATAAAGTGGAAATGTGAAGTGGTCATGAAACTTCTGGTCAATTCTGTAACTTGCCGTCGTGCTTCAGGCAGCGTTGTAGTATCAGTGCGACCCACTGAAATATTGAGCTGGTGTGTTGCGTAAAATATTAAAGTCGTGTGCATTTTTCGGCTGAAATATCGACCACCCACCTTTTGCAGGTCAATGAACTGGTCTCCCACAGGAAACATTTTCCTCACCCTCTCCATCGTTCTCGCCATCATCGGTGGACTTTTCTCCACTGTCTTCATTGTGTCCGCATACGCGGTGGTCACATCAGAGTTCCCCATGCACACGGGCCTTATCATCGTAAGTCCTGCATTGTAATTTACCTTGCTTTCATCACCTCTCGGACTACAAGGTGACTTAAATATAGGTGCATCCTGGTAGCGCGCAGGTTCTGAAATAGTTGAAAAGGTGAAAGATGGCGAAATTTACGCGAGAATTCTACTGCGGATGGCTATAGACAAGCGTAATAGTCTGGCAGCAGCAGTTGCGTACTATTCACAGACCAAGAGTTTGTGTGCGCGGTAAATGCGGACATATTGCCGCAACAATAACGCTGAGAAAGTTTTTAATATAAATGAAGGCAGTCACATCGCGAAGAAGTTTTTTTTTTATTAGTAAACCATACCGAAGAAGGTACGTACGTAAATGCGCGCCAATGTAGCAGGAATCAAGAAATCTTTCTAAAGTGAGCAAGTTTGACACGAGCAATTTGATATAAATCTCGATCACCCTTGTTATTTCGTATAACGCAAAAGGGTGTTTCGTGATGTCGAACCCTCGTCGAACCTCTTTGTAATGAAAGTCGAGCATAGATAAGCTGTTCTCCGCTATCTGTAGTAAAGCAGGTTCTGGGTGATGGTAAGAGTGTCGCATAATTTAAAGCACTTTAATTTTCGAACATATTCTGCAAATATATGCTACGGAAGCGTGTCAAGGTGCCAAGGCTTTCTTATTCTTAGGGATCAAATTTATCCAGACTTGTCGAAATGTGAACCGTGTTTTAGAGGAAAAACTGTTTTTCTTCCGGTTTCCAGTCTACAATGGAATTTCTATGGGGTGCCGGAAACATGGTCGGGTCAGGCCTCGGTGGAGTACTGATTGACGTAAGTGGAAGACAAACATTTTTTTGAGGGGGTTTTGCTCACTCACGGTTTCTGCAGCTCACTGCTGAAGGACGCTGCGTCGTGCAACACACAAAATAATCATACTTGTCCTGTTTCTTGTAGTAACTCGATTCAACAGCTGTAGTTAAACCAGACTGCCGACAAGCGTTTTTGGCATAAAGAACAAGAAGTACAAAACAAACGCAGGCGGCGCTAATCTTGTTTGAATGAACAGGTAAACGATGCTTGAGTATTACCATCAACGTACTAAAGCGAAAACATTTAGTCTTCAATGATTCCGACAGCTGGAGTAGCGATAAAAAATTTAGCTTTGTATAATGATAGCCCATATGCTCGAAATATTTACCACACCGCTTGTGTTAAACAATTAATTCTGCGTATGCCATAGGAGACTTCAGTTAAATAGATATCCTCTTCTATAACGCGACCTATTTATATCCAGTCTGTTCAGTCCTAAGTTTGTCATTATGCCACAGTTTGCCTTCAGATTTAGTACACTTTTCAGCCAGGCGTGAGCAGCCTTAACTGACAAAATAAATATTCTCTTACACACGCAATGGCCCTTCTCTTCCATCCGTCTGCATCTATAGCGTTATGTTGAGGCTTCACGACGAAGTTCACAATGCCGGGTCCAAAAAGCAGCTCAGCTGCACTCTTCTTGCAAATGGAGAGCTTTCGCCTCTGCACCCGCGCTCCTCCGTTGCTGAAAGCATGCACTTGATAGACACCCAGCGCTGGGTTTTTGATTTCGCAGAAAACAACCACCGAATTACAGCTGTCAAGCAAATTCCGGGCCCCCAGTTCATCATATCATTCACGCGGTTGCAGTTGAGCAGGTGCAACGCAATGTGTTCTCGGAATGGTTGCGACTAGCGAAGATCTGCCAGCTAAATTTAAAACACAGGCCAGAAAATCTTGATGAAACCAAGATTCTAGATTAGTAGCAGCGCTAGAAAGCTTTTGAGCACGTTTGGTATCACTGTATCGAATTTCCCAAACCATAAGAGACAACATATGCCTGCAATTGCGTCCCAGTAACGCTGAATTGACTTGAATTGGATGATAAGCTTTGTGATAATATCCAACCCGTGCTACACTCTTCACCACATTTGTCATCGTTGCAATCTGAGTTTTATATGCTGCTTAGTTTTTTTCAGTAAGATATGAAGCTTTGCAAGCTTCCACTGTAATGTTGTGTGCAGTTCAATACTGTTTGATGACGGGTTTCTTTGTTTGTGTCCCAGGCTTGGGATTACCCTCTGCCTTTCTTTGTAATGGCAGCGTTAGTGCTCTTCTCGTTGCCATGGACATCTCGGTCAAAGAGGCTGTCTAACAAACCCGTAAAAGGTAGGCAAGATTTTTACTCTCTCGCTTCTGGCATTTGTAGTTCATGAGAAAGAAAAGCCAGCAATATTTAATACTTAAAAAACAAGCTGTACTACAGCAACTTCGAGTAAGGATCAGTCAAGGGAGCAAAACAGTGCTCATGGGTCAGAGAGATAAGGGTGCTAAGATCTGTGGTCGCCGTTTTGGAGTTGTTCAAAGCAAGGATTTGCACCAACAGCCATTCTGTACTTTTGTTCGCGGCTATGAAGACACTTAAAGCGTAATCTATTTTGCTCAAGCTTTTTTTTTTTAGTTAAGGAGCGCATGACACGCTCTGCTGAATTCTGATCGAAAGTCTCTTGTTTGAGGCATCAGTACAAACTAAAACTGCTTTGGTGTACATTTACTCTTTGCGGCGACATTTAATGGCTGCTCGCGGAGGAGTGGTAGAGCCCAAATATTCAGAAAAAAATATAAGGGCGTTTAAGTCACCTCAAGAGTGGAATATGATAGCAATAGGTTTTACACTTTCCGCAACTCCTGCGCAACTTTTGTGTGTTTGCGTCAGTTTCATTGCAATTGTCAGCCCGTAAACCGTCATATTCGGTCTGCTAGCTAAAGAGCAGGTATCCGCTATGCTATGATTGTGCCAACTTTAGCAAGCATTACATTTTTTCTTTTTTATTTCGGTCCTCTGCATAAGTTGTTCTTTAGGAACTAGGTTGCTGACAACCCGGTGGGCAGATGTGATGATGTCAGAAGGTCACATGGCGTATCTTGGTCAATCAGGCTGCCCTGCCAGGGCAGGTTCTGATGACGTCAGAAGGTCATGTGACCTCTCTAGACCAATCAGTGAATTTCGTGGACACAGGAGATCGGCGGGGCTTCGGTGCGACAGCTGTAATGCTGTCGCATAATTCAGAAAAACTACTGAGAATTTGAAGAGAGATTAACTGCAGTAGGTGATCCATTTTGGCCGATCAAACTATAACAGCAGGAATACATTTTGACGCTGCGCGCGACACCAGCTTGTCTAATTTGTTATGTTTCATCGCATATTTTTGCACTTGTCGGGATACCGTGTTGGTCTGCTTTTTACATTTTGTTGACTGACGCTCCAGGGCTCATCAAGCTTCTTTTAGATGTTGATTGAAAGGAATGAAGGATGTTTTTGGGTTTAATAATCTTCAGAATTGCTTCTTCATTTCTGTCCAAAGAATTATTTACCGCTAAAGTATTCAATGGAGGCTATAAGGAGGCTAATTTGTCATGCGCTGCGAAGCACCTTTAATTTTGAGTGTGAATCTGCAATCTTGTTAAAGGGAAGCTGAAACGGTTTTTTGAGAATTCGAGGTTATTCAAGAATTCGAATCTATCAAGCTTCTAGACAAAGCATGAACAGTATTTTTGCACCAGCATTTAAAATGACGTCATACTCATCGATTAAAACCGCGAGGATGTTTAGGCTTCTTCTCACTACGTTGGAGGAGTGCGGGGAAACTCGGCAGTGACGTCATTGTTGCCGAAATTTCAGATGTCCGCTGCTTACGCCTGCATGGTGCTGTGCGTCGTCAGATGGCGCCAAACAATGCATCGTGACCTTCACCTTTCATGGCGTCGGTTTTATTCCATGGAATAACTTTTTCTTCGCTGGAAACGTAGGGCCGTCATACGTGACGTCATTATCGGGGCCTCTGCCCGTCGCTGTGCACTTCAGAGAAGCCTGAACGCCGACGACGACTTTATTCGGCGATTATGCCACCATTTTAAATGCTAGAGCGAAACGATTTCGCAGGCTTTACGTGCACGTTTCGAACATTCGGCGACCTTAAACTCATCGAATTCTAAAACCGCTTCACTAGCCCTTTAACAATGATTTGTTAACAAATCATTGCACTCCCACAGTAACAACAATGAACAAACTATTCGCCGAATGTGCTGCTTCGCAGTTTCTAGCTTTAACGATCAAACACAAGAAATTTTCAGATAACCACTGGGCGGATCATTGCCTCGCTTTTTTCTTGTTTTTGAAGATGCGCATCAATTTCTCAGCTCTGTTTATCAATTTATCAACGCCATCGTTGATGTGGTTACCTTTGCTCCCTTAACTGCGTCGAAAAACGCTCTGCCAAACTCTCTCTGTAGAAAAGTATTATCTTATCTGGTCACTAGCGAACATAAAGAAATCACCCAAGCTCAACCAGAGTCCGTGCTCCATGAGTATCAAGTCTTCTGACTTCAAGAAATGTGTCTTAGCTGTAACACATTCTCAGAAAAAGCTTCACGATCGCTACGAACACAACTGTGCAAATAGCGTTTCAAAGGGCTGAAGTGCGTCGTGCGCAATAAGTGCGGCTTTACTGCGGAGCATACACTATATCCAACAAGAAGTTCTCAAGCGCCAAAAACATTTTATAGCATGCTATATTGCCATACTTAGCCGCTTTTGCCGTGACCCTCTCGCTTTCACTGTTGGAGTTCTCTTTCGCTTCTTGATATTTCGAGCCTTTTTAAATTTTTTATTCTTGCCTGAAGTGAATAAAAAAAGAATGAGAGAAATTTTTTCTGCATAGGTTTTGCGAGCAGTTAAATAAATACCAAGAATAAGTCCTAAGCTACGAAATTTGCAACTAATAGCAATTGCTGTTTACAGTCTGTTCACCGACAGTATTAAACTTTTGCTTTGTTGAGCACAACAAAGTTTCGATAACTCATAACTCTCTTCAGACACTCAGAGCGCTAGGCAATGACGGGGTTCATTTGCCCGTAAATTACAGAAACACAGCAGTGCCCAAGCCCTGAATCTTCAAAAAAGCAGATGAAGTTGTACAAACTTCTGATAGATCCAGTGTTCATGATTGACATGATTACACTGATGCTGAGCTGGGTGATCATGGGATTCAATGAACCGACCTTGGAGCCGCACTTGAGACAGGTAAGGTTCCTTTAAAATCCGCATAATAAAAATCTTCTTCAACGGTAGTGAACAGTCTACTCTAGAACTACTCTTTATTTCAGTTTGGACTCGACACGACGCAGTTGGGTGTAGTTTTTATGGTGCAGTTCGCGAGTTACACTGTAGCAGCACTAGCACTAGGACTACTATGCCACTTGAAGGTAAGTTGATAGAAAACGATCACTTTGTTATTTGCGTTTGTACTTAACTATAATGTGCAAATTTTCTTGCTGAAAAATGATATTAATATAAAAGGTCGTTCGCCAGCACAGACGGGAGATTATTACGCTTCACTTAACGTCTTTAAACACGGTATAATGTTTTTTGACGTAAAGTTTCTCTAGATATAAGGTTCAGTTTAGTTTAGTTTATGGGGTTTAACGTCCCAAAGCAACTCAGGCTATGAGAGACGCCGTAGTGGAGGGCTCCGGAAATTTCGACCACCTGGGGTTCTTTAACGTGCACTGAGATCGCACGTTAAGGAACCCCAGAATTTCGCCTTCATCGAAATTCAACCGCCGCGGCCGGGATCGAACCCGCGTCTTTCGGGTGAGCAGCCGAGCGCCGTAACCACTGGGCCACCGCGGCGGGTCTAGATATAAGGATTTGCCCTGTAACAAAGTCTCGATGGCTGTTCTCTATTTTTGCCTGGATAATTTTGGCACCATGTAGAAGTAATATCTTCGTCTGTATCTTCTCCGTCGTTTCCTTCGGGCGATGCTGGATTGAAAACTGATGCTATATTTGAAACGCTAGTGCATTGAATATAGAAAGGAATGGAAACTCAAAACAAGCGGAGGAGAGAGATGTACACCGATATGCAAATGCGATATATTATTACATGCAACAAGAGGAGGAGAAGGAAAGGCAGGAAGGTTAACCAGGAGAAGAAACCGGTTTGCCACCCTACACTGGGGGAAAGGGATGGGGGCTATAAATGTGAAGGATAAAAGGAAGTAACGGGAGAATGAAGCCACTAAGCGAAATGAATAAGCATGTGGCAAATGCACGACCTATCGTGCCAGCCCGATGCTCTCAATAAAAGGAGCGGTGCCTGTGAAGCCTTCACCGCCGGCGATCGGCACGGTCACTGTACGAGAATCTTCACCATTGTCAGCGGGCGTTGATCAAGACGGTCATGCCAGAGAGAGAGAGAGAGAGAGAGAGAGACTCTTTAATGAAATGCAGAGAATTTAGCCGGCGTTTAAAAATCGCTGGAATGCCTATCGGCACTGCATGCAGGGCACACAAAAGGAATGTGTGCATAGTGTCGTCGCACCCACAGATTGCATAGGCAGGGTTATCAGCCATACCGATAACAGAGGAGTGGTTCATGAAAGCTACACAAAGACACATGTGACAATGCAAAATTGCTTCACGTTGTGATAAACCGGGTGGAAGCCAGAGATTCAGGTCAGGGTCCAGGGATCCTAGATGGGAGTTCGAAATGTTAACTCGTGAAACAAGGCGCAGCATTGATATACACAAAAAGACGACAAGCAGAGGCGCCTGCGCTTGTCGTCCTTTCTTTTTGTGCGTGCCAATGTAGCGCTTTGTTTCACGAGTTAACACGTAGAATCAACTGGTCCGGAAACATACTGTACTGAATGAGAAAACTGGCCGAAATTCCACGAGGCAAGAGTTATCTCCCATGCATTTGTGCGAAACGTGCTCGCCGCGTGTGCTCTCGAAAAGGGGAATGGCACACGATCACCGTCGTGGTGGGCAGTTCATTCGGTTATTGCCAGCGATATCGCTTTGTCCTTATAGCTATTGGTAGATAATATCGTCCTCTTTATTGACGGCTGAGTGATGAAGATCTCAGATTTCTGAGACCTGTCGTTCATGGTATCTACAGCGAAGAGTAGTCTGTAAAACTTGGAGGGCTGCTTTAGAATAAGTGACAATAGACCACTGGGAGGGCTTTCCTGATTGATGTACTCAATGATGACAGAGTGTGAGACATATTTTGTAGCCACCCGCTCAACCTCGTTAAGCTGGCATTGGCGGCACATTAAATCACCACGGGCGCCAAGTGCCTCTAACACAGTGATCTCAGTGCATGTCGTCTGGTTTTGTCATAAGCAAAATGCAAGTGTGAGTGATGAAGGGAAAAGGCCGCAGCTTAGGCTGGCTGTTGTGCACTAAAGTTTTTGCAAACGATAGCACGCCTTCAAACAGGCGGGCACCATCGACCATCTAAGGGTAGGTGGTCAGATTATCGATGTTTTTTTCTTTCAGATGGATGCTCTCTGCGCTTTCCTCGGTCAGTTTGTGACAGTGTTCGCTTACATCCTACTAGGACCAGCACCATTCATTCCGCTCGAAGCGTAAGAAACTATTATTTCTATATTCCCTGTTAGATATTTTATGACGCGTCTACAACTACCCTCTACCAAGGTAATATAAGGTATAATACTTAGGATGCTGACGCATCACTGTGTCCCATGTTCTATATTACCAGCCAATACAGGGCAACTTCGACCTTTTTTATATACTCTCTTAATGGTTGACTTGTGTTACTGTCGGCTTTCTCACCAGAGTACGTGACTCTATTTTTCGAAATAATCAAGCAATAACTTTAAATCAACAAAAATATTTCGACCGAAATTGAAATGTCAGCGCGCGGCCCGGAGGGGAACGGGAGGGGGACACTTGCATGACGTAAGCGATGACGTCACTGTTTAGAAGCGATCCGCATATGGGTGACGCCGAAAGCGAACTGGCGACGGCGCAGCACATCCGGGAACTCAGCTCAAATCAGCGACTCTTTCTCCATGTCATCTGACAGTTCGAGTGACCGATTCTGTAGTCACAGCTTCGCTACAAATAACTCCCACTTCAGCAACGACTTGCCGCGACAAGAAAGGCTTCATCAGGACGAGTTTGAGCTAGCACAGCACATCGCGGTTCGATATGGTTGCGAAGGTTCAGCCTTCACGGTTTAGAAATAAAAGTTGATGCGAGTGTAGTGAAAAAGAGGGCAGAGGAATGGAGTAATAGCACATAGTCAACTCAGCTCAAACAGAAAACCACAATGTAAAAATGGTGCCAGGCACATGTCAAGGTAAGAGAAGAGTAATTACCGGTGTGTCCCCGTTTAAATAAATTTAAACGGTAACCTGCATGCGTATCAGACAGGCTGACGAGTGAGGAAGTAAATATAAACTTAAGTTCTGAGATTCTGAAAGCCTTTGTTAGAAGTTTTGAAGTGTTTATACATGTTGACCCCCTAGCGCAAGCGGCATATTTCGTTAACGATAGAACAATCATGACAGCGGCTGAATGCAAGTGTTCAGACCGCATTTATTAATGAAAAGCGCTACGATAATATATTTCTGTTGCCAGGTGAGTTGTCCTGGCCATGCGTGGGGTTCACTGCTGTGCAACTGTCTCAGGGCGAGTGAACCTTTCTGTACCCAAGCCACAAGTAGCTTTGTTGCTGTTCGCTAGTTGCAGCAATTTACGCAGTCAGGGTTAAGTAACTGAAACAGGACACCTAACGATCTGCTAAATTCGCTGCCGTTGGACTTCTCATCATAGCTGCTCTTCCAAAAAACAGGCAGCTTCACAGGTGTCATGTTCGTGTCATTATCGTTGGCCAATCGTGGGTCATTGTCTCGGTTGTTGAATGGATGAAGAATGATTCAAGACGCCGTGTTGTCAGATGTCGTTCTTTGGCTAAAATTGCCGAGTTACCACAGTCAATCCGATGTCCTGACTTCTGCACGTGCTTACCAAGCGCACTTGATGCAATATTCGTAATTTTAAGCCCACGCTAAGATTCCTCGAGTCGTCGCATGAACTTCACCGTCTCGCCGATATATGCCTAGCAATAGCCAACACAAGGCATCTGATAGGTAACACCAAGGAAGTTGATATCCGGCAGACCACTCTTGACAGGGGGAGCGAACCTCAATCTTCCCCCTCCCCCTTTTTTTGCCCTCTGATAATATATAGCTTTCATTTCTGAAACTTCCGGTGGTTTCCGCTTACGTCAGTCCCTCGCTTTTCGCGATAAGAGCCTAGGAACTTGAAATAAGGTACAGAAAAACTGGAGAAAAGAAAAGGAGAGTTGAGGTTGGCGAGTGGCCGTTTTCGTCAGAGCTTTAGATTTAATTCTTTTGGTCTTTATTGTTCTTGAAATATTTTTAAATACTCTTGGTTACTTTCTTGCGCTTTTTATTTCTACTGTCCCTATTCCTGCTATTGGCTCGTGGGAGACAAATTTTGTCTGTGCTGCTCGCGTATTGAGACTGAAAAGAGTTTGACCACTTGTTTAAACGACATAATAAACGAAGGTACAACGACAACGAGCATACATGACAGTCCAATATGCGTTCTAAACATGAAGGCGCAATATACGGTTTGTGCACGTACTTCGTGCGTTCTAAGCTGAGGTACCTACCCTCAAAAACATCCCTTCGTCACGTTCGTGTTCTAGGGCTGTGAGTATACGGTTTATCTGCGTGAAGTGTTTACTAATCTCTCATAACATTGCTCCTTTTCGTTCTCCTCGTAGGGCCATGTGGATGGTTTATCTGTCTCAAGTGTTTACGGGAGTGGGCATGGCGGCTCAGTTTGTTTGTGGATACTGCCATGCATTGAAGCATGCAGTGTAAGTATATTCACGCTGAAGACCAGCAAATACAACTGTTTCTCACGACTTCACTGTAATCATTGATTTCTTCGCTGGGGTCACTGGGACAGAATTTTGTTGCGCTTGCGGCTAGAGAAGAAAATGACACTATAAAACGGCCCAGAATTTCAAGAAAGCGAGCATCTTTTCACTCTCTGTAGTGGGAACCTGCCGTGCTACGACACGAACCTTACAACGTTGACTCATTTTACTTTAATCGCTCGGCTCTAGAGCCTGTGAATCAGGTGGATTGTTTTGAAAGTTTCTGCACTTGTCAAGAAACGACGCATTGGATGAACTAAAGCGTAATTGAGCGAGATAACTTCAGGATTTATTGGGAGTTGATAAGCATGACTGGATGTTGCAACTCGGCCTTTTTATCGGTGCCGCTGCAACATCTGTGGAAATAATGCCCCTTGAATTCCAGGGCACGTGGCTACTCTGAAGACATCAAGACAACGTCTTTTATTTCAACGGTTGTATTTACAATACTCGTGCTTGGGTGAGTGCACTTTTGGTGGTTGAGTTACCTGTACCTGCCATCATCAACTACTTTTATAATTAGAGAATGCTGCGTTATTACGAGAAGTAAATAATAAAATTAAGGAGGAGACTTATGACTGTTTACGTGCTCTGAATGCGAAAGCATGGCATTTTAGTTTGATTTCTTTTTTTATTTTTATTTACTTCGAATTCTCTCTCTTCCTTCCTAATGGAACTCCTACTCGTTTACATACAGTCGTGAGGCAACGCATATCCGAGGGTCACCTTTCTTCGCCAAGGAGCAACGCGAGCAGAAACGACAAGAACGAATGCGGCTAGGGACTAAGCATTTCGAGCCTGGCTGGGAGCTCCTGACGCTGGTCCTGATTTCGTTATATAACATGCGCATGAAAAACCACAGAGTAAACATTCTGGGTACCGATCTCTTGTATGCGTAAAAGCAGTTCCTTGTAGCAAACCATGACATATAATATTTACTATTGCTAGCAGTTCCAAGTAGTGCAGTCATTTATTACTGTGGCCTGTAAGTTTCCGTTCAATCAACAGGTGTGTTAACGAGTGCTCTTAATTTCATGGCAGGGCTACTGTAACGCCTCCTATTGCCGGGTACCTTGTGGAACGGTTTGGGTACAGAAGTGGATCAATGTTCCTGCTCGGTCTTCTTGCGTTGTGGGTGAGTGCGCTAATTAAAAATTGCAGAACAAATCTCTTAAGAACATTTTTCATGGTGCCAAATAATACTTTTATAATTTTCTTCCCTAATATAAACAACTTGCTTCTGAGTAAATGGTGCCCATGCGTACGCAATCACCGAGAGCACATGGGCTTTAGAACACGTGAAACGAACAACGAAACTATTTTTTTAGTCATACTACGAAGAAGGAAATGAGCACTGTTTCGGTGAATTCCTATAGTTATTCATGTTTTAAGATGCGCAACTGTCTGCTAGTGTCTGAAGAAGTCAATAAAACAATCTTTATGTAATAACATTAACCCACTCATTGTTTTGTACAGACACTCACCGTTTCTAAGAGAAATATTTCCTTTCATTTACGCACTAGTAAAGGCCGGATTGCTCTTAAAAACTTCGCATATTATTTATCTCGAATTTAAAATATTGAGAACGGGCTCGGGGCCGTAATTGCTATAGAGCCAGAATTAAATTCGAAATATGGTCGCAGTTTCTGCAAGCCTCACCCGAATGTCTCTAAATGTCCTGCTCCATTCTTTGCTTGTTTCTTTCAGACTCCGGTCACGTTTTGCCAGTGGATTGTGTCATCGTGCAGAGAGAAGAAGAAGAAAAACTCCGCCACAACTGATTTGCAAATCACCACGTGTTAGTTACGCGCGACTAATTTATACTCATAAACACGAGAAGCAGGCAGCGGCATCCTCATCCATCAGACCGTCCGGAGTAATTTTTTTCTGCTCAGGCGAATACTGAGAACTTTCACGGAATTGGAAAGTCAGTGAAACTCTTCTGTGCTCCTCGAGTGTGTTGCTCAAGCGCTGCTGCGTTCATCTGAGCGCCGGTCGACAGAGCCGAATTCCTCGCAAACGAAACTTAAGCGAGTTAAGCAATAGATAAAATATCTGGCATTGCGGCATCAACTCCAAGAGGCGAGACCACTTAAACGAACACTGCCACATGCCTTCTTATTTTCGACTATATAAGCAATTATCGTAAGAGGTTTGAAACCTCTTCTGGCTGGAATATGGCTTCAAGAGACGACTGTGATATAAACTGGCTTCCAGTGAGGTAAAGACGCTATGTAAGCAGCTTTGTAAAACCACTTTCCGCATTTGTAACCACCAAACACCACACCAGCATCTCTCAGCATTACTTCAAGGGTGAAAACAAACATATAAAAACTTATATAACTACTTTTAGGCTCTTAAACCAAGGTACAATATTTGTATATGGTAAAGGCGGCAAAAAAAGTTTTCATTCACAAGTACGCGCCATGGACTGTATTTTACTTCAAAGTGCAAAGAAGTCAACTTCAGTCAGACTCGTTGCATTAAATCTTCGAGCAGATTACAAAGCAGTAGTTTGAAGGCTGCGAACAGCTCAATCCTCATATCAAGGCTTGCTTTTTCTCACATTTTATCTTCCATCGATTATCATATTTCTGCCCCCGCGTGGACAGACACATCAGAAGCACGCATTACCGCCGTTCTCTTCCCATAATCAACATAGCGCTGATCTCAGAAAGTCCTAAAATACTGTGATGCTAAGTGTTTGTAAGAAATTTAGTCAGAAATCCGCTCGAGTGGACATTTCATCCGAAAAATAAAGTTTGATTATAAATCTTCACTAAACGGCCTACATCTCCAATTACTTTTAAGCGTTCTGTTATGTTGACTTCGGATAAAAATGATGCAATAAAAACATTCTATGTCCCTAAGAAGTAAGAAAACATGTCCTCCGATAACCTGTGCGTACTAACGTTCTCTTGCAGGGCCATCTAAAAGAGCACGCGGTGACACTGGCAGCGTGATGGGGGCTCTTCAGGCAGCATTGTATATCGAAGCTCATACGATCAGACCGAAACTCGCTGCATAGGAGATTTTTAGCAACAAAGCGTAGCTTGCTGGCTATTTCTTTATGCAGTAGACATGTTCTAGTTGTTCTTGTCTGCGTGGGGCCGTCAGAGAAGCCTGTGCATTTTTCCAGGCTATCGACTGTACACTTAGAATTGCATTGGTGTTCTCCTATATCCAGGTGAGTTTAGACAAGAACACTGGTGAGGTAGGCTTCCACAAAACCTCATGTGTTACGGCGCTAGCAATATAAGGAACGTTGACTTGTATCGCAGGTTCAGCTGTGCTCAGGCTAAGCAGTGGTGCAGAGAAGCTGTAGACTGACTTCTGCCCAGGTGCACACCAGTGCATTTTAATGGACAGAAGGAGAAAAAACGCCCGGACAAGGGGGATCAGACTGCAGGCGGCGTCCCTCCATTTGCCTTCTAGTTCTTTCCTTTGTTATTTCACTGCCTCCTCTCTCTTCGTTCTCTCATCTTTCTCCCCTGGCCGCCTCGATCAGTGACCTTGAAGGGACCTCATCCATGCGATGGCTCACAATTTGCTTTCTTACGTCGTTCTCTTACTGCGCATAAGTTCGCGGGTTACAATATCGATGGAGATGCAATGCTAGATTTCTAATTGGTTAAAGAAGTAATGATTTATCCATTATTGCACGCCCGCGGGCGACTTTAGTTAACCGAAAATGCACCAACATTCTTAAAGGCATTCCATCAATCCTGTGCTACTGCGGTGTAAACACAAGTGACAGTAGTCCATTAACAACGGTACCACATCCAATGGCATCCCCGAATCAGCTCCGTAAAATACGTTTTCCAAAAAAATACCCAACACTCCTCTTCGCAAAGTTTACCTGCATGAATCCTTGGCACGCTGCCTCGTATAATCTCCATTAGGGACTTGCCTATAAATTAGATCCTGTACTTAGGAGCGGTTTTCTTCCTGTCCTGCTTGCGCTTCGTACTAAAACAAATAGCACTTAACTTTAACACTAAACCATACAGAAGCCAAGGTGCGATAATTTTGAGAACCTGACTGCAACACTCTGCGGCACTGTGTCTCCCTCTCTGCACGCCAGTTTTGAAAATTTTGCTCCAAGTGAGTAGCGTTGTTTTCACGAAGTAACTGGTGCCAGGTGTATTTCAAATCCCTGCTGAACGATATGGAAGGACAATTTCGTGCCAAGGAAAAAGAATCGTTTTTCCAAAAGAATAAATAGAGATAGACATCGTGATGTTCCACGAAGCGCCTAGGAATTGCAATCTGGTGCTATAACTTCTTTGTTCACTGACGCGGTGGAATGTTTTCCTCAAGGACACTGCAGCTTATTTATAGCTGCTGAAAAGCTTCGGATGATAAAGAACTTATTTGGGCATATATGACTTTAACAGAAGAATACGGCTGCTAATCCGTGAGGGTCAACGTGAGCAGCATGCATAAATTTCAAAAGTCTGTCAGTCATTCATGTCGTTTTTGTGAAATAGGACGTTTGAAACGCAAACGTACAATTTTACAGATTTTTTCTCGAAATATGTGTCTGAAAGGGGCAACTCACGATAATTTTCTTGAGCGTCATGGGCATCGCTATCAACTTTGCTAGATATGTGCCCTGCGAGTTCGACAGAAGGCAAAGAAAACGAACAAGATTTCAAAAAGACCCACCAAATCTCTTTTAAAAGGAACAGGCCACCTTCCACCTCACAGTATTACGAGACACATATGCTTTACTGAGAGCTTCTTCGAATAAACATAAAACATGAACATAGTCACTGCCGGCGAGAAACAAAGTAGGTCGACGGAGCCAAGTCAAACCAGCGAAAAGTGGCGAGCGAACTGCACTTTTTCACAAAGAATCAAATATGAATAGCGTAGCTTTCCTGCTGAATCGAATACAATCGAATAACGTTGCTGAAGGGGGAATCGAATACGATTCGAATACAGATCGAATATATTTAAGAATTTTCGCCACTGGTGCGAATATGAGTAAAGAAGGAATAATCGTACGGAACAGCAAGACACCAACAACGGCGCTGCTGCACGGAGCTATAATTGATAGAGTTATACTCGTAGCTGTCAAAAGGGCAACATTCTTCTTTATTAATGAATACACAGCGTAAAGTCCGGTATAAACATTAGAATTGACATGTTATACGTACAAGAAAATTACTGAAAATGGCAGCGAATATTCTACCGCCACACCTCAGAAGATGAGAGGGGGCAGGATTACGTATCAGCCGCGACGTTTGAGATCAGGCGTCGAAGACGGGTCTGCTGGACCTGAAAAAAGCCCTGTCGTGTCGCCAAATTTTGGAGACCATGTATGTGCAATACGAACGTCGCGATTCATACGGATTGCGTCATGGACCTGAACCTTCTATATCACTCAGACAGATTACGACAATATGCTTTGGGTTTTCGGAGTGGGGCCCTATTCTTGAAGCAGCCACCGAAGACAATTTCAGCCTGCCTTATCTGAAATTCACGCCAATGATTAGAAAATTATTCGAGAAGTTACCGATCAATTTCGAATAATTTTGGACAAACATTGTTTGATGATTCAATCGACGAATCGAATAGAAAAATATCCGATTCGTTCTTCTAAAATTTGTAATATTCGCACATCCCCACCGGAAAGCTAAAATCGCGGAGGAGTTGGTCATTACGAGCCGTCCGACAAGAGCTCGAAAGTGACCATCTTGGACTTCAGTCCAGCTTGTTGGGTTAACATTGAAGGAAGGACAGGTATCAATCGAGAGTTGAAAACTAAATTCCAAAGCTTTGGGGCCAACTCGGTGCGTTTTTAGGCGCCACTGAACAGTTAGCACGTAACAGTCATCGATTTCCAACTGAGGTCATGTGACTCAGGCCAATAACGTAGGTGAAGGGCACAGCTACTGGACACCTGTATGCGGACACCAGCCGAGCAGTTGGTACTCTTGCTGCTCCGACAGTATTGTTTAAAAAATGGCCTTTCCACTTGAGTAAACATTCCATGCTGATTTGCAGCAAGAGCAGAACGTTTCTGGCTCTTTCTGTTTTTAAATCTGCGCGGCTAGCAACGAAATCAGGGGCACAGAAGTGATATCCAAGGTCGTCTCTTACATTCGTGGGCACGTGCGTACGGGTTTTGTTGGCTCGGAGGCACCGTGCGCGGCTCGAGCAATAAGGAAGCCACAATAAATGTTCTGCTTGTTGACGTATGTGGCACGAAATTTATAAAAGTAACAAACTCCTGCTCGTAACTATCGACAAAAAAAAAGGAGAAAAAACTACGCAAACCGCAGAGCGCATTCCTTTCGAAAAAGGTTCCGTTTATGGACGGATTCAGCAGTTGGAAAAAACCGCCGCTACAGTGTACAAACGGCGAACATCGGCACAGGCCTACACAGCCTTTTGCTGCGCGACTACCGGCTGCCGCGTGCTAGAAACCATGGCATTCTCTCAAGCGGAGACTGCATTGGAAACCGGGCAGCCCGGTAAAGCTGAAAGGAGGTCTGCCTTCGGTGACGAAGGAAGGCGGCGCCGCTGTCTCGGGTGGCGAGCTTCGCCGAGATTCGGTGCTTTCGGTGAAAGAGTCTTGGCACTGGTTGAGAAGTAACCTATGGGTTCTGCCCCTAACGTTCACACATATATGGATGTCGGCCGGACACTCCCTGCTTCAGCCTTTCTTCCCGCCCTTGGTGAGTGCACTTCCTTAATATAGAGTGACCCACTTTCGGACGGACATCATTTTATATGCGCGTAGTAGCTTCAAACAACATACAAGGCGTTTACGTCAGCCCTGCAATGTCGGAATGTAGTCAGCTCGTCGGGTTCAAATTTGCCTGTCGCTCTGAATATGGCGCGGAAGGGTCGGACTTTACACGCCCAGAATCGGGGTGAGTCATCTGCCTTGCAGGATGCTGATTGGCTGAAGGTTACCAGGCTGGTGAGGCGCGTGTAACAGAACTAATGTCAGGGAATCAAGTTAGCGGGAAAGCATTTGGAGGCGGGGGTTGAGAATTGTGTTAGGGCTTTTAGGCCGCGGAATTTGGCAAAGTCATCGACTGAAACTTCTGTCATCTGACATGGATATCCAACATTATGAGGAATGTTTCGTGAGAAATAACTTTCTTCGTAGACTACCCGAGTCCCATTGTTTCCGATAAGCGAGAGCTAGCGTAAATTTTCACAGTTTATTCTTTACCTCTGCCCCTCTCACTCCTTCCTTATTCGAAATTAAAGAGAAATTGATTTTACGGAAAGAAAAGGGCGCAGCCAGGGTGGACACCTCAACCACTCCGTGAGGGAAAGGAATGGAGGAGAGAGCGAGAGAAGAAAGACAGATAGAGGCGCCGCAGTGAAAGGTTCCCGAATACTTTGGAAGTCTTATTCTTTCCTTCAGGAAAGGGTAAGGGTGTCCCTCAGTGTAAAACTGAGATCACGTCTTTCGTAATACCTATTTAGTTACGCTAAGCACATGCGCAGTCTGTGTTGCTTGGGCCACGATAGGACGTTCGTGCCTCCAGCTATACTTTCGATCAAGTGTGAAGCGTCACAAGCTCGAAATGGCAATACTGTTATCTTTTAGCTCTGCCTGTACAGCCTGGATGTGCCCGTAACAACTGTCGCTGTAAAACTGGCTGTGGTCCCGATGCTGCCGGCGCCGCGCAGCTGACATGCACCTGACGCCATCTGGCGCCGTCAAGGCGATTTGCGCGTGCGCATTGGCTGCTCGCGAACTTCCGGTGGTCCGGTACCGGTACCGGTAATAGCAACACGGTACACGGTATGCTAAAGAAGAAATACACAGCACCGGTGGTACAGCCACTCCAAATCGAACGGTCGATAACTAAGGGCCGAGACCGACGTGCCGCCTATTATATCATTAAAAAATGCCGCCACCGTCAACATGCTCTAGCGTGAATCAGTGCAGAAAATGCCGCAAGTGCAGGTGAGCAGCACGCGCAGCGCACATCCGACCCGCAAGAAACTGCAGCAACTGCAACGAAGGGGCTAACAAAAAAACGGTAAATATCTAACAGGCATAACTTGCCACGTAGAAGGTACCTTAGTCAATCGAAGGCAGTCTTGGCATCGAAGAGCCCTAATACATGACCGAACGGATTTCAGTAAGTTCACTATTCGCAGGTCTGAGCGTTTCAGTGCCACCATTTCGCGGCGGCATGATACTCCCGCAAATTTTTGTTACTCAAACCGCAAGTGCAGTCCCACCCCGAAGCTGCGTTCCAGTGATGTTCCGTGCCTTAACCGAAAATTCCCTCAGTTACAGCCGAAATCACTATTGAAAGCGCTTTTTCTCTGCAGGAGCTAGGAAACTCCGTCACTTTGGGAAATGAGATACAATCACCGTTCCCAAAATTGCCTATAACTAAAACAAACATGTCTTTTTGGAAAAATCGTGCCCTTGAAGTTCACTGAAAAGGATATATTTCCCGAATAAAACTACCACGTTCTGCACATTATTCACGGGAGCAGTAATTCCGTACTTTGGTGCTTATACTCGCGGAAAAAGTATAGATGGGGGATCGACTGCTGGGCTTAAACCAAAAAAAAAAAAAAAATACGATAGAACTTCACCGAATTTATATTCTGAAATTCGTTTCTAACCGAAAAAGGACAATACCTTTGACATGCACGCCACAGTTAGCTGGCTATCGAAGGGGTTACACTCAGTCCAAGAAGTAAATTAACATTACCAATGTGCTGAAGCCAGTGAAGTGAACAGAGGGTGTACCGTTGGACTAATTAACGAATGTTGTGCGTTCTGAGATATTGCTCTGCAACTTTGCACGTATCTGTAGAGAAGGAGGCTCCACCTCGTCGCAAAGCGTCGTCAGCAAGTGTAGCGGTGTTCCTGCTACGGCGAAGGCTAAGCGTGGCAGCTCCACCGCCGTCGTGAACGCCCTGAAAAGGCGATGTCCTGCCCTATCATCCAGCCTTGTGCAACCATCCAATGATACAATGAAAATCCATCGTTTAGAAATCAACTTCCTCCCATGAATGCCCCGAAGAACATAGGAGCAGGGCACCAACGTTTTTTCTCACTCTCTGTCCAGCATTTAACTTGTTACTTGATTTATTAGCGACAGTATTTCCTTCTACAAGCACAGCTATAAGTGCTTCGTCAGCAAGTAACTATCATTTTCGTGTTAATTAGTAGTAAATTGAATCCTTAGTGTGACAAAAAAGCCAAGATAAATTTCTAGTTAGTTTGGCCTCTCAGGAATACCCTAAAATGTCACTGAAAACGACCCTTTGTTAATCCATAGCAAATAATATTCGATGAAAAAACCTAAAACGGCGTTCAGAAATAAACATCGAAAAACGTCCGCTAAATTTACAAAAAAAAATAACAACCTAAAAGACCAACTCCTTTGCATAGGCTCTAAATTTAGTCTTTTTTTTTCTGCCCGGAAAAAGATTGAAAACGACTGAAAGGCTCAATGAGCATATACTAACAACTACAAGGAAACTTTTGCAGTGAATGACAAGTAAGTGTCACCAGTGCTTGCCTGATCCATTCTTTGTGCTATTTTTTAGGCCGCAGCCAAGGAAATTCCAGCTTGGAAATATGGCTTCACGTTTTCAGCGGTAAAAGTTGCCATGGTGCTCGGGTCAATCATGTCAGAAAGGCTGGTATGGGTTTCCGTTTTTCTGTTTTATTGCGCCGTTTTTACAGAACCGACCTGCCTTGTTGTGTAAGCAGAGCAAAAAATTAGTCGCCGTAGAAAGTGACTCATGCTATCCAATGCTGCAACTCGCTTGAGCTCCTGGCCGTACTATTGCGTCTTTAGTGCATGAACCCTCAGAAGAAGCATCCATTTTCAAAGCGATACGAACGCAACGCGCAAGCATCGCTTAAATATTGATACAGCTTAGAAGTGGACGAAGAAGAAGTGCTCCGCCATCTCGCTTGTGACGAGGAAGAAGAAGTGCTTCGCCTGCTTGCTGGGGTGATTTTTATAGATTGATGCTTGCTGGGCTAGCTGGTTAAACATGACCTCAGTGGCAGCGCACATAGAAAGAAGGAACGGGGTAGGACACAAGAGCAAAGAGCGCTGACTTCGAACTGTTTATTCTACCAAACGTGCCACGTATAAATATACACCAGAAAGAGTGAAATCCGGAAAAAAAAACAGGAAAAGCAAAGGGGGAACCACACTCGCCATGACGTCACAGCATAGCACCAGGAACCTAATTCCTGGTGCTATGCTTGACACAAGATTCTTTGTCGATGTTAGCATATGAGTGTTTTCGCACTTCTAACAAAACCAGTGAACTAGTGCGCTGTCCGGAATTTTTGGCAAGGCTGCCACGAAAGCATATGTGCTGCATTGCAGTCAAGAAAATTATTGCATGCAAACTTAGTTACAGAATGCAGCCTACGAAAGAATGTCTGAAAAGCCTCGCGTGTTCCCAATGCCATCTTTTAGTAAGCGCGGAAGAAATGTTAAATAGTTTCCTTTTTTTTTCACATAACGCAGATAGCATGGACATCCGCGAAGACTGTGTATTTTTTCGGACAGATTGGGTTCTTTCTGGCCTGCATAAGCGTGTCGTGAGTATCACAGGCGGAGTTTATTCACTTTGAATAAGTTTCAATTTTCTCGAGACAACTATTATCTGTCATGCACTCATCATATTTCATGCTGTACGGCGCTGCCCAAGCTACAACTGGAAGCACACTTATGCGCTGAGTGACCACAAAAGTGCCGGAAGATGAGAATAGCGTGAGACTGGGTCCCTTCCAGTGACACCGGCAATCCTAATATCTCCCCTGGCGTTACCCAGGCTGTGTGATCATGAGTGAACAATCCCACCTCGTCCTGTCATGAGGACAGAGTACACGATTCAGCCCTTGATATGCCGACGACAACTGAGGATTCCGTAATGACGCCTACCTGTAACAAGGTTAAGTGAAAATTGGGCAAATCAGTGCCGATGATGTAGGTAGTATGTAACTCGCGGTTATCAGAGCCGTTTCAGGCCAGTTACGAAGTAGCATGTTTTATGATATTCGCATTTGATTAGTGCATGCAACTATGACTATCCAAGCGCTGCACAGGTAAATATGTAGCGAGAGGTCTATGCACCTGTTGTGTCCGCGCTTCCTAACGTTCAATATTTAAAGAAATATGGCGCATAAATTTATTGTTTTACTCAGTGTCCTTGCCTTCATCTTCATCTTCTCGCGCGTAATGTTTAAATCAAATCTATTGCAACTTCCTGATTTTGAAACACCTCTTCTTTCTGCTCAATAGCCCTAATGCCTGCCGCGCACAGGTCATCTTTCGCGAAGCGTGTTGGAGAGCAGAGCACTGTGAATCTCTGCTTTGTGTCATTCTTTAATTAGGGACCCTGCAACCTTATTTCCGTTTTGTTTTCAGCTCACTCTACTGGTGCCCTACTGCTGATACACTACTAGGTGGATCGATAGCGGCCGCGTTTTTTTCCGGCTTTGTTGAAGGAGTGTACCTTGTCACTCTGTATGGAACATGCACGTCCGCATTCCTGCACAACACGGGAGTCATAATTGTGAGCTTACCCTGCCTATTCCACTTAACCGAAATTGTATCAGCAGCATAGAAGCTAGAAAGATCGGCAGCGTTCTTTCTTGCCCTCTACGCTAAAGTACCTTCATATTTTGGTTGGTTGGTTTATGGGGTTTAACGTCCCAAAGCGACTAAGGCTATGAGAGACGCCGTAGTGGAGGGCTCCGGAAATTTCCACCACCTGGGGTTCTTTCTCTCTGTATCATACATAATATAGGCACGCAATACAGAAGTCACTATTACTGTTCAAGATCTTTCAAATTCAGTAGGGGCATTCCTTCTGCAGATGTTGTAACACAGCCCATTTCTGATCACAATAAATTAACATGTACTGTATGTGCTTTGCGACTTTTCGACTACTAAAAGGGCTGTCGCAATATCGACAAAGAAGTTGTTCACGCACCGGTGTTGCCCATTGCTAAGATTGAGAGCAGAACTGCAAGCCTTTCAATTATCGACGTTAGGAGGCGATAGAGTATAAAACGGAATATTTACGGAAAGTAGTGAAACGAGTATACTGGCGTACTTAGACGAAAAGCTGCAGGATGAAATACAACTGTGCCAATTAGGAACGTAGTATGGGTGACGTTATACTTTTTATACATTAGTTTTCAGTGCTTTTATTATCTGTGCGTAATTAACGAACGGACCTATAGCCGTTGGCTATGAGTCCAAAAAGTTTTTCGTATTTTCTGTAAACGAATCCGAAATAAATTCCATTGAATTGAATTGAACTAGCACGTAGCTCTGTCTGCATCATATTGCAAACCTCAGGGAGCGCAGCGGAATGCACTTGCGAGTAAATTAATCATTCCTACCTTTTCTGTCAAAACAGGTGCATTAGGGCGCGCAGCCTGAGACTTTTATACTCAACTGCTTTCGAAGCCAAACGCTCAAATATCCTTTAGTCTAAAAAACGTCAAAAGAGAAACGCTGTTTTGTCTAAACATACCTCAACCGCACTCAACTATAAGACACGCGTTTACAGGAGGTACTCGCAAAGTTGGACTTGGAGCAGCAAAGGTTAAAAGGTAATGGAGAATGTTTTAGTAGTCCCCAGTCTGCTGACAACAATGTCCAGCTAAGTAACTCAAGGAACGAATTCAAGCATGATTGAAGACCTGAATATGCAAAGCAGATCTGCAGCTTTAATATTTCATATGCGGAAAACTAACGTAACGTTCAAAAGTCTTGGGACGAAGCAGCAGTTTACTTTAAACAGAGAAGCACTAGAAGTGGTACGGGAATGCTTACACTTATGGGAGGTAGAGTCCGTAGATGGAGACCACGGAAGTGAAATATCTTGGAGAATAAGCGTGGAGTGGAGTTCATTTGGCAGATACTCTCTGATCACGAATACCAGCTTACCTACAGAGCAGAAAGTTGAAAGCTGATGTGAAGGCTTGGAACTGAATTAAGAACAGCACAGCGAGCTGCGGAAACCAAAACGATAGGTGTAACGTTAAGAGACAGGAAGAAAGCAGAGTTGGTGTGGCATTAAAAGCATCTAAATGATATACTAGTCGAAATGGAGAAGAGGAAATAGGCATGAGCGGGACGTGTAATGCAAAGGCAGGATATCCGATGGTTCTTTAAAGCAACAGAGTGGATTTCAAGAGAGGGCAAACGTAGCAGGAATAGTTAGAGGGTCATGTAGGCGGATGAGATTAAGAATTCTGCAGGAATAAGATGTCGCAACTGGCACAGGAAATGGTTAATTAAAAAGATATGGGAGAGACCTTTCTCTTGTGGTAGACGAAGTTAGGTCGATGATGACGACTCTAAATGAGCTCTGTTACAATTTTCAGCGATTAATGCATATGCATGTACAGAGTTATAAAACTAATAGTGTGCTCATCTACTTTACTTAAAAATAATTGTACGTTCAACCGCACAAATATTATTGCCGAATTTTTAAGTAGTGGTCTCCTTCATGAGGGAGAAATGGCTTGTAGAAGCATATGCACTACCTTAATTGGAGCAAACAAGCAACAATTGCAACTTTAATGACCCTGCCGTGTGTAGCCGCAAAATGTTGTGTACGTGCTTGACAAAAGGGTTAGACTTGTTGTTAACTACAGAAGGGTAGCCTTGTCAATGTGCCTAGTTTACGATCACCGTGTAAAGGCTGGCGGAGCCTGTGAAAGAGAGAAAAAGTATCGGGGTATTTTAAATATTTGAGGGAACAAAGTTCGCAAGAATATTAATTACTTCTTGTGTTTTGATATTTATTTGTTGTTTGATGTTGTGCTAAACGTTCAGCAGGCATTCAGTTGCTTAAATATGTCGTCTGATTTCTTTAAAGGCGATAATGGACTGCATGTTTGGAATTGGTAGCATGCTTGGTTCTGTAATTGGTGGTGCGCTCATTGACGTAAGTATTTTTTATCCACTTCTATGATTAAATGAACTTTTTTTGAATGCCAAGGTTTCCAAGAGTACCCTCTTGGAAACCTTATACTCTCTCTGTAAGGACCCTCACACGAGGGTTGACAGTATTGTTAAATAAATAAATAAATAAATAAATAAATAAATAAATAAATAAATAAATAAATAAATAAATAAATAAATAAATAAATAAATAAATAAATAAATAAATAAATAAATAAATAAATAAATAAATAAATAAATAAATAAATGCTCTCGTTCACGGTCATTTGTAATCATATCGAAACCAAAGACATTAACTCAACTGCCAGCATATGCTGCTACATGAAGTTTATTAATGGGATTCACTTCAAATGTCATTAAAGTTGGAAGAAGCAAAGTAACACAAAGAGCACAGACGACCGAAGGAGGACAAACGCACGCGCTTACTATTACCAAATGAAAGTAAAGTTTCACAGGTTCTTTATCTTCCTCGCACCAGAGGTGCCCCGCCAGAGACGGTTGGTTTAACTCGCAAGACTGAAGCTTGATCTCTGCACCAGAGGTGCCCCGTCAGAGACGCTCTCACGATGAGTAGAGTCAGGGATAAAGGGAATACTTATGTACAGTTTATGTACAGCAATTTACAATAGATACAAGTTAAGGCACTAGAGACAAACGGCAAAAAGAGACAAAACATCAAAAAGGACAAACCAAACAACAGAAAGGGTGGAACCGGCTAACACTAGGGGAGGCCCCTACGCCGCGTAGCTGAAGATGCATAGCATCTCACCTTAGCCCAGAACCCCGCTTCCAGCTCCGGGGCCCGGTTTTAAAGCCCTAAAGGCCCGGCCCACATTTCGTTGCTTCCAATCATGTTGTGCTCTCAACATGATTGGTTCTTCAAGGGCATGGCCAGCCCTCCGGCTTCGACAAGGTAAAACCACCCTCTCTACCACTAAATAAACATAAAAACAAACACACACATTCGTGCCAGTACGTGCGCGAATCGGTACCGCGGGGCGGGGTGGACACCTGTACTTCTTGGCGCGTTCGCGAGCGGCCGCGTTCCAAATAGGAGACGCTTCGCTTTGAGCGCCCCCAGCCGCGTTCCGATGACCCCGCGTACACTACCGATCCCTTACAGTCGTTTGTAATGATATCGAAACCAAAGACATTAACTCAACTGCCAGCATATGCTGCTACATGAAGTTTATTAATGGGATTCACTTCAAATGTCATTAAAGTTGGAAGAAGCAAAGTAACACAAAGAACACAGACGACCGAAGGAGGACAAACGCACGCGCTTACTATTACCAAATGAAAACGGTATTATTTGCGTGTGCAATAAATACCGTCGAGAAGCAACAAGACACCACGCGGCCCTAGGGAGTAAAAAACAAAATATTTTGGACAAAATATCTGTGATAAAGAAAATAAACGTTCAGATAAGGCAGTTCCTTCTTTAACAGCGCAATCGAAGGCGTTCTCACGCAGTCTCTCTCCTTGTGTGGATGACGAAAGCTTTTCAGATGCTGGAATTCAGCAGGTGTGTTTGTGTTTCTTCAGTTTTCCGCTGCTTTGTCCTTTCCTAATGAAGCAGCTGGCCCAAATAGCCAATCTTCTCCATTCAAGTCAATGCCGCACTGAGAAAAATTTCGAGTTTCAAAAGCCCCCCAAGCGTGAATCCATGTACCCTCATGCGCTGTGTACTCACGCCACCATTTAAAAATCAATGGTGTGAAATAAGTAAATATGTAAGTGTTCACTTGCGAAAGCAGATAATTATTTGGAAAACAAGCAGATATGTGATTTGCCTTAGGCAATCATAGCGCATATTGCATGATTTTATTTTATTATTTATTATAAAATATACGTCATCCTGTCTGCTAGTTAGCACACCTTAGTTGTATTTTGATGTACTACACCGCTGGCAATGCTATGCCAAAAAAAAATCGCTGTTCTAACTGAAATGATTATTTTTAAAAGTTGTGTAAAATCTTACATGACACACCCTATATATTCGTAAACAAACTGACATTTATTTCGCATTTGGTGGCTCATCGCTCCATCCGTTTCCGTCCTGCCCTGTCCTTGCAAGGGCTTCCAGTTTAAAGTCGACGCTCGTTCTTGTTAGTGAAGCCACTTTCGAGCTATAACGCACGTAACATGCAATATCCAAAGAGCTACACTTCCGCGTGGCGGCTTTTAGCGGAGTGGTAGGAGTGGCTACAGGCACATTTTTTCTAGCGGAAATTCTGCACTTGGCTGCGCATAGAGCAGATATGCCCGCGTCACGTGACGTGACAAACCATTCCACGCGTTGTCAAGTCCTTCAGCTGCGCCTGCAGAAATTTTAGCTACTTCCTTTTCCCTTCTTTAAAGTCGCTGGTGCCTTGCCTTAAATTATGTTGCTATTCCTCGAGATGTGATCTGGCTATCTCTCCATATAACCGTTCTCCCAAACCGCTCATGAGAGCGCTAACGTCGCACCACCACAAGGATACCTGTGAGCACAACAGGTGTGCATCGTTAACGCAGGCTAGTGGCGGCAGGCGCATCAAGCACAAAGCTGTGATGCATTTCACCCCCACCAGCCACGTTACATGTTTTCTGTGTACTTCGTCTCAGTGTTTATTGGTTTTGATATAGAAATTAAATGTGGCTCGTATCAGCAAAATCTGAGTCCGAAGTATCAAGCACCTCGCGCCCTACACCGTTAGCAGTGGGGTTTCACTCGTCACTTGAAGAATTGTGATCTCGGGCATAACTTAGTGCCCGTCTTCAACCCTCTGGCTACCCCTCAAAAGTAATCGAACATGTTTCACTTCTCGGAAAGGTCCGTTGTAGCGACCACAGAATGGCAAGGTCTCGCATTAGCTTAGATTTGAAAAGGGAGCGCAGGAAATTAGTGAAGCGGAAGTCTATTAACAAGTTAGCATTAAGAGGGAAAGTAGAGGAATTCAGGATTTTGCTGCAGAACAGATTTTCCGCTTTAACTGAAGATGACGACAGTAATGTTGAAACAATGAACAATCGTCTCACAGATATCATAACGGAGTGCGCCGTAGAAGTAGGCGGTAGGATGGTTCGACAGGATACCGGGAAGCTATCTCAGGAGACTAAGGATCTGATTAAGAAACGGCAAAGCATGAGGACGTCTAACTCCATACATAGAATAGAGCTAGTAGAGCTGTCGAAGTTAATAAGTGCAAGGTAGCCGACATCAGGAAGTTTAACATGGAGAAAATCGAGTATGCTCTAAAGAGCGGAGGTAGCCTAAAAGCAGCGAAGAGAAAACTAGGCATAGGTAAAAACCAGATGCATGCGATAAGAGTCAAAGAGAGCAATGTCATTAGCAATATGGATAAAATCGTTAAAGTAGCCGAAGAATTTTACACAAATCCATAGAGTAGCGATTTCAATCAGAATGTTACGGAGAGAGGCAGTGGAACACAGCAATGGGACATCCCTCCAGTAACGAAGGAGAAAGTAAAGAAAGCCTTGGGAGCAATGCAGAGGGGGAAAGCAGCTGGTGAGGATCAGATAACAGCAGATGTGTTGAAGGATGCAGGAGAGATTGTGCTCGAAAAACTAGCCACCCTATACACGCAATGACTTGTGACCTCGAGCGTACCTAGAGCTTGGAAAAACGCTAACATTATCTTAATTCATAAGAAAGCAGACGCCAAGGACTTGACCGATCAGCTTACTGTCTGTTGCCTACAAGGTATTTACTAAGGTAATCGCTAATAGGGTCAGGACAACCTTAGACTTCAATCAACCAAATGACCAGGCAGGCTTCCGTAAAGGATACTCGACAATGGACCATATTCACGCAATCAATCAGGTGATAGAGAAATGCGCAGAATGTAACCAGCCCCTATATATAGCGTTCATTGATTTCGAGAAAGCATTCGACTCAGTAGAAACCTCAGCAGTCATGCAGGTATTGCGGAATCAGGGTGTAGACGAGTGTTATGTGAAAATATTGGAAGATATTTATAACGATTGCACAGCTACCATAGTTCTCCATAAAGTCAGCAATAAAATTCCAATAAGGAAAGGTGTCAGGCAGGGAGACACGATCTCGCCAATGCTATTCACTGCCTGTTTACAGGAGGTATTCCGGGGCCTGAAATGGGAACAGTTGGGGATAAGAGTTAATGGAGAATACCTAAGTAATTTGCGATTCGCTGATGACATTGCCTTGCTAAGTCACTCAGGACATGAACTGCAAAGCATGATCAATGAATTAGACAAGCAGAGCAGAACAGTGGGGCTAAAAATTACCATGCAGAAAACCAAAGTAATGTTCATCAGCCTTGCAAGGGAACACCAGTTCGCAGTTGGTAGCCAGGTGCTGGAAGTAGTAAGAGAATATGTCTGTTTAGGGCAGGTAGTGACAGCTGATCAAGATCATGAGAGGGAAATAACTAGGAGAATAAGAACGGGGTGGAGCGCATATAGCAGGTTATCTCAGATCATAAATGGCAGTTTACCAATATCCCTTAAGAGAAAAGTATACAACAGGTGTATCTTACCGGTACTAACCTATGGGGCAGAAACGTGGAGGCTAACAAAGAGGGCTCAGCTTAAGTTAAGGAGAACGCAGCGAGCTATGGAAAGAAAAATGATAGGTGTAACGTTAAGAGATCGGAAGCGGACGGAGTGGGTAAAAGAACAAACGCGCGTTAATGATATCCTAGTTGAAATCAAGAGGAAGAAGTGGGCTTGGGCGGGGCATGTAATGCGAAGGCAAGATAACCGCTGGTCCTTAAGGGTAACGAAGTGAATTCCAAGAGAAGGCAAACGTAGCAGGGGGCGGCAGAAAATTAAGTGGGCGGATGAGATTAAGAAATTTGCGGGAATATGGTGGCCGCGCCTGGCGAAGGACAGGGTTAATTGGAGAGACATGTGAGAGGCCTTTGCCCTGCAGTGGGCATAGTCAGGCTGATGATGATGATGTTGATGATTATGCTCGTTTTCTGGCTGCAAGCCCAGCACCCTAAGTTAATGCCAACAAAACTGTGCGACAGAGTATAACCAAAAGCACGGAAGCGAGTTTCTATCGCCTTTGTTCTTAGGGTAACCTTTTCGTCACCGCTTTCGACGCGACAGCGTTAAACGCCCAGTTCACCAGAAAATCCCCTGTCGTCGTTGTGAGCGAAAAACCATGGGGCATGGCTCTGGCAGTTGGTCCCCGGAGAGCAACCTAGGAGGCAGGTGGGCCACCTAGGTGACGCGACCTTGCGGCGTTATCACAACCTGTCCACGGGAGAGTGAGCAAACTACCTTGCGGCGTTATCACAACCTGTCCACGGGAGAGTGAGCAAACTACCTTGCGGCGTTATCACAACCTGTCCACGGGAGAGTGAGCAAACTACCTTGCGGCGTTATCACAACCTGTCCACGGGAGAGTGAGCAAACTACCTTGCGGCGTTATCACAACCTGTCCACGGGAGAGTGAGCAAACTACCTTGCGGCGTTATCACAACCTGTCCACGGGAGAGTGAGCAAACTACCTTGCGGCGTTATCACAACCTCTCCACGGGAGAGTGAGCAAACTACCTTGCGGCGTTATCACAACCTGTCCACGGGAGAGTGAGCAAACTACCTTGCGGCGTTATCACAACCTGTCCACGGGAGAGTGAGCAAACTACCTTGCGGCGTTATCACAACCTGTCCACGGGAGAGTGAGCAAACTACCTTGCGGCGTTATCACAACCTGTCCACGGGAGAGTGAGCAAACTACCTTGCGGCGTTATCACAACCTCTCCACGGGAGAGTGAGCAAACTACCTTGCGGCGTTATCACAACCTCTCCACGGGAGAGTGAGCAAACTACCTTGCGGCGTTATCACAACCGGTCCACGGGAGAGTGAGCAAACTACCTTGCGGCGTTATCACAACCTGTCCACGGGAGAGTGAGCAAACTGCCCACCGTGGCATGTGGCGGTTAAGATAATAATTGTTCACTCGGGAATAGCAACCTGGGTCTCACAAGGTCCACTTCCGGGAGCAACTGTTATCGCAGGGAAGTGGCGCATCGATTACCCGCTGCACCACTGTGCCATGAGTGGTGTGAGGACTCCGAGGGATCTATGAATGTAAAGTAGCGAATGATCTTCAGCAAGTATGGGAATTAACCCATTACACTATCGCACCATGCCCTTAAGGCTGAGCTTAAGTGTTCCCCCTAATTTTTTTGCGTTCCGTCGCCGGCACTGAAACGTACAGAGCTGAGAAAATCTGGAGAATTCATGCTAACGATGGCGGTTGAACGTTTTTCTGTATAAAAATGCCTGCCTGAAGAAAGTGCGCGGACGAGCAAGAGACCATATTACAGAGGGCGCCCTATACTTGTCTCGGGAAACAGCGCTGGCATGCAGTTGAGCCAGTTCGCGTGATTTTTTTCACTCACGCCTGTACATCCGTAGTAATGAATAACAGATACTCTGGCGTATATACAAACCATTTTATCTGTTCTCAGTAAGCATCGCATGACTCCTTATTGCATGCAAACAACTAAACACGTTGAGACCGAGTTGCTGCTTGGTACACATTTGCATGACACAGTAGTTTATCAGTCCTTTTGTTGGTGTTCACGTTCATATTAAAAATTTTAACACATTGTTCCAGCTATGGGCGTTTCCCCTGCCTTACTATGTATTTTGCGCGCTGTTCATCTCTATGGCGCCGTACTTCATAGTAAAAGGAACAGCTCCACAAGTGCGGACGACAGGTGAGGTCTTGTCTTAGTCACAATTCATATACAGCCATTGTTACTGCGTTGGCAGCATGGCCCTCGTTTCCACACATTTTTTTGTTGTGCCCGTGGAGAATGAAAGTTGGTGTGAGCGGAGGGCGCCGCGAGTGAGAGTGGGAAATGCGAGACAAAAAGAAAAAAGAGAGAGAGAGAGAGAGCAGTAGGCTCTCTGCAACAGTCGTGGAAAGCGGCAGCACGAAGCAACAAGGACGAAGGAGAGACACGATAACAAAGAACAAGCGCTTGTCTTGTGTTCTCGTGTCTCTCTTTTGTCCTTGTTGCTTCACGCTGCTGCTTTCCACTTTGGTTCACCAACTAGCCCGCACACCAAGATATTAATCGCTGCAGTAGCACTGTGACAGGAGGGCTGTAGGGACAGATTGCCGAGCGAAAGAGTGCATGGGGGAAAGGATGTGCACTGGAGTAGTGCCTCTAGCGGTAGCGAGGGGAACGAGCGCTCAAGTCGGAGCTAGTTGAGGAATGTTACGGGAAAAGGAAGGAGGAGGTACACAGCAATAGCGCCCCTAGAGGTGCGCGATTTCTGAGAGACACAATAAAAAGGTGAATGTTAAAAGCCGATTAGAAAAAAAGAAAAGGGAAATAATACTGCTGATGCGGATATTTTGGATCACATAGTATGGTCGCATGACAATTGTTCTTCTGTACGTCAGTTTCAACTATGAACTTGTTACATACCTGACTGTACTCTAGTAAAAAAAAAGGTCTATTTTTTTCCATGGGTGCGGAATGTTGCACCCGCTCTAACCTTGAAACGCGATCAAATAAGAACGAAGGTAGACTTACTACTTTTTGCCTTAATTATGCCACAGAAGCTGTAGCACTGTAGTCGTTACGAAATGAGCAATGTTCACTCATCTGCCATATTAGTGAAATATCGCTGTCTACAATGTCGGGTGAAATTTCAGAACCAGTCTCATCAAAGGACGCCAAAGTGACGTTCAGCTACTACAGACTGCTGATTAACCCTCGATTCATGATCAACATGGGCTGCCTGACGCTCACCTTCGTCATGTTCGGATTTAATGAACCCACATTAGAGCCCTACCTCCGACAGGTGAAGATATGCCTTTCGAAATATTGTTGCTGCTTACTATTAAGAAGAGTACAACTCGAACCTGAATTAAAAATAATAATATTAACGCAATTAATCTGTTAGTGGTGTACAAAAACGCCATATTATTTCAAGTTACAATCTGATTTCCATTGTGCAAGATAGGTAAAAGGAACGACAGCAAAATGACGGCATTTCCAGGCTGTTGCCCCAATGACCACGGCTAAAAGCCTTCGACACGTTGGCTATTTTGTCTACAGGGGTGATATATCCATGAAGAAGCGTCACTTTATACTGCTGCATGAAATTTTTTTAATGCTACAGCTTTATACTAACTGAAAGCCGAATTCTTAAGTACTTTCTCTTTGTATTCAGTTTCAAAGGCGGAGGCCTCACCCTTCTGTTCACATTGTTTTCTTTTCCTTTGTACCATGTAAATATAATAACTGAAATGGTTTGTAACGTTTGCAGTTTCACATTTTCTGACCTTTAAATTATTCTTAAGACAGCTGGAAACCAAACACTGATGTGTATGTGTCCAACAAGAGCTGGAATGAAAATATGAGAGAAGAGTACTATAGCATGAAACCGTTTTGTAAACTCACCTCTTGTTAACAATCCTATGTTGTTTAGAACATCTTTTCTCGTTCCTTCTTCCAGTTTAACTTAAGCAGTACGGGTGTGGGAGCCATCTTCATGGTCACATTCGCTTCCTACGCGGTCGGCGCCATCGTGGCTGGAGTCTTCTGTCAGTTCAAGGTTTGTGGATCTTTGCGCGTTTGAATAGCAGGTTTTTCGGTCCGCGCTTAGGTTTTAGTCCTCAAATTTAGTTTCGTGATTCACTAGCGCTCGTGTGCTGGGAAATCATGCTATCCTTTAATACGAAGGAAATCTGGTGAATATGACTATCTTTTTTTATTTATCTTAGTGGTTATTCTTCAAGGGTCCCTGCGCGGGAATATTACATGAAGGGCGGGAATGAAAATGGCAATAGACATCATACATGATTGGATAATGGTCAATGGTTTAGACGCCTGAATGTACTTCCTCTATGTCAGATTTGAAAATTTGGGGTTTACGACTGTTGCCACCTCGGCCGGAAAGCTATTCCATTCTCGACATCCCTTGAAGAAAAATTATGTCTACAATATTGTGACGAAGACGAAGCTGGCAGTGGCGCGCGACGGAGCGCCCGCGCTAGGCCAGCGGCCATTAAATCATCTCATAGCCATGGTTCACCACGTCTCATTCTTCGGCTGGCCGCCGCGTAACATTTGGTGTGAGGTGCTGGGGTCCCTTCATCGCCATCCTGGTCACGGAGCTTCGGCGTCCTGGGCCTGCCGTGGACGTCGGCCGTGAGTACCTGGTCAGCGCCGCACGGCCGTGCCCCAGCCCGCCCGACCTGAACCGACCTCGACGCTCACCCCAGCCCCGTCCCCCGCCCGGACCACACTACACGACGACCCAAGACCCGACGGACCCAAGACCCGACGGACCCAAGACCCCACCGACCCAAGACCCCACCGACCCAAGACCCCACCGACCCAAGACTCCACTGACCAAAGACCCAAACGTGAAGACACCGTCCCCCTGCCTCTGCCGTTCGGTGCGTCCAGAGACCTCGGCCGACAGCTCCTGGCACCCTACGGCCTGGATGCTTCGTGGACCGGGACTCATTCTCTCATCTTTCTCATCGTGGCGGCCAGCACTGCACCATCTTCTACATATTGTTCGATCCTTCACTCAAGACCATCGCCATTTCGCCGTCTGTTCGTCACCGACCGGGACGATCGCTCGGAGGCCCCGGGTAGTGTGACGAAGACGAAGCTGGCAGTGGCGCGCGACGGAGCGCCCGCGCTAGGCCAGCGGCCATTAAATCATCTCATAGCCATGGTTCACCACGTCTCATTCTTCGGCTGGCCGCCGCGTAACAATATAAACAATCGAGTCCACCTTAACGAACTAGAGGGCCACGCGGATTACATTCGTTGTATCAGATGCTCGCAGTAAGCGGATTGCTTGCATTACAGTGAAAAATACAAAGTCAGAAAAAAGTGCCGCTTATTCCTTAAAACTGCGCCATCGAAGTGTATTTCTGTTAAGCAGACCCCATCACGGCGCTTTATAGGCTCTCTAAGGCGAACGTACTCACCTCAGGCAACATCCGCTCAACTATGCATCAAGACGCGTTGCCGCAAATCTACATGCGTCTGAAAACTGTGTGTCAGCAACGTCGTTTATCGACCCTGGGCTCATGCAGCGACGAAATTAGCTCAGCGCACGTGCGCAAAAAATGTATTAGCTGCACTGTCTGCAATTTGGCTCTGCCTGCACAGGGTAGAATAACTAAGGCGACGGTGCAGGTGACGCATACCATGTGCCTAGCTGGGTCAGCAATGCATTTAAACTTAGAAAATCTCTGCGGTTAGTTAACCCACGACTACGCAAAGTGTCTTTGCACCCTGTCGTGGGGCCTGAGAAACACTCTTCAGTATCCGCACTAAGCTGTGAAGCGTGAGTTTTCAAACTTCTGGCGCGAGTTTCTCAACACGGCGTCTATTGTTTGTTATAGCCGAATGGCGCCGCCAAAGTTGTTCGTTGATTCCCAGAAAAATTCTAACTGCCCCAATGCATATTTCAATGGCAGCAGCGCACTCATTTGTAATAAGTGGACGTTTGTTACATCAGCGGCCGTCATAAATGGGCTGGACTGTATTATATTCAAAAGTTTTGTTACACGACGTCGATTTTTTTTTTCTGAGTGGTCGCCTTACTTCTAGTGGTGAGACCCAACGATGTAGTGTTAATAATGTGTTAACGTTGGCCTAACTGTGAAGGACAGTCTTTCATTTATTACACCTGTGATTTTCGGACATTGCGTACGCGTAACAGTTTACACCTTTGATTTTATCCCCTGCGTAAAAATACAAAAGTTATTTCAGGAAAAAAAACAGTCAATTGCGGAAACTTACCTGCGCGCTCGGTTTTCATTTTCTTTAGCAAGACGCACTCTTCGAATTTGTCGGTGCTTGCCTGGCTGCCATTTCGTTCTTTGTCGTTGGCCCGGCTCCATTCCTTCCATATGAACCGTGAGTACTAGCAAAGACAAAATAAATCCGTGTGCAATGGGCTCCGGGCGCCCAACAGCGCGAGTGGCGTTTACCGCGGTTTATTATCTACATAATCACAAGAAAAGCATGAATACTACTTTGACTTCCGTGAACGAGATCTTAATAAAATAATTGCAGTTTTTGTGAGAAATTTATGAGTTCTTCGGTTATAAGAGCTTTCTGTACCGTAAGTGTATTTTTTGTAATCTGATGGTTCCAGCTAAACGGAGTAAACTCAGAGGGAACTGTGTGCGTGTGTGTTTCTGAGAATGTCAGATAAGAGTGAGTGATTGAGTGAGTGAGTGAGTGAGTGAGTGAGTGAGTGAGTGAGTGAGTGAGTGAGTGAGTGAGTGAGTGAGTGAGTGAGTGAGTGAGTGAGTGAGTGAGTGAGTGTGTGAGTGAGTGAGTGAGTGAGTGAGTGAGTGAGTGAGTGAGTGAGTGAGTGAGTGAGTGAGTGAGTGAGTGAGTGAGTGAGTGAGTGAGTGAGTGAGTGAGTGAGTGAGTGAGTGAGTGAGTGAGTGAGTGAGTGAGTGAGTGAGTTAAAACGCAGCTGTTGCATCGCACTTGGCAAGTTCCAGAAATAATGATTACAAAGCATTCAACACCCTATAATCAGGACGTCCTTGATTGGCAGTATAAAGGAAAATAAATAGAACTAATACTTGATGGAAAGGATAAAGATAAGGCAAAAGATATTCAGAGCTACATGCAAATAAACGTATTTTAAGTAATTTTCGTTGTTTTGTCCTGTTTCAGAGCTCTTTGGCTCATTTATTTGTCTCAGGTATGCGTCGGTTTCTCTTGCGCTGTACTGTTTACATGTCCGTATTACAACGCCTACAACGTCGCACTGTAAGTGAATTCCACTATGCGTCGCCCAAACTACGTTTTTGAAGATAAAAAAAAAAGTCTGAAATGTATTATATTCTTGCCGTAGGGAATGTGGTTATCCAGCAACAATAAACACAAGCGCATTCGTTTCGAGCTGCATATTCCTGTTCCAAATGATCGGGTGAGTACATGCAGATATTAAAATGACCAGAACGAACTATCCTTGACAGAATCAAACTACCAGAAGCTAACCCGAGCTTTGCGTAGAAAAACAAAGCCACAAATACGTAACCAATTAGATTACATCCCGCCATACAATTTCTGGGATAGCATGGCATTAAAAAACGGAAGTAAGGAGTGCAGCGAAGATAGAGGAGCAGTCAAGCTTCACTGCAATCGTTGGTCGCTAGACCGTAGTGTTTAACGCCAGTCTCTCGGCGCTCGGTTTATTGTACACCGCTAAGCTCTAATTTCTTGTTTTCAAGTTTACTATTCCGCATATAATTCACTAATTCACTCCCGCTAGATGCAAATACAATTGTACTTAGTTTTGGGTTGCAATTTGCGTATTACTACTTATAAGTTATAATCCACTGTCAAAGGCTCCTGATTGAGGCTTGCTACAGATCTGTGCGAATAAATGGCGTCTACAGACCAACTCAGTGTATATAACTGGAAACATAGCTTTTGCTCACGTTTTTTTTTCTTTTTATTTTAGTGCAATTATCACGCCACCGGTCGCTGGTTACATTGTTGAAGCGGTCGGATTTAGGAACGGAACCATGGTCATGTTCGCGATTCTGCTCTCATGGGTAAGTTTAAATTTAACACTGGTGATGAAGTGTCTAAGGGACTAGGGAAAGAACAGAAAATGCAACGCATCCTTGTCGTCTCCTCGCTGCTCAACTCTCCCCTCCCTAGAGTGTGAATTAAGAATTTTTTTTTTTTATTTCAAAACTACTCCCGCCTTATATGCTTGAATTCAACAGGGGAAAGATCATAGGGCAGCGCACACGGCGTGATGGCGAAGCATGATTATGGTTGCATTGAGAAACGGCAACACCCCTTTTTCCGCTTCCCTATATATGCATCTCTTTTCTAATGCGTATTTCTTCCCGCGTCATGCCTTAGTGATTAAGGGAAAGATAATACACCCGCTGCCAAACTGGCATGACTACAATAAAATAGACTCAGATGCCGAAAATATCAGACTATGGTGTCCCGGTCATATTTAGGCACATTTTGAGAATGATACCATTTTAAAGACAAATGTAACGTGTTTATACAAGAAAATTTCAAACCATGAATGCTTATTAAGCGTTTACATTTTCCTTCGCCTTTGTTGCCACTTCTTTCTTTTAGAAGATTGGAAATTGCCGATATTCGTTGATATTGTCACGACCAGAGGAGCCGCGAAGGTAGGCGTCGGCAAGAACCCAAGACTGGGAGCGGGAGCCTTCTTTTAATTATAGAGCCAGCTTCCACGACACCAAACAGAACAAGCGCGCCGCGAGAGTCCACCGCCGCTTCGTCGTCGTCTTCGATTCAGCGCGGAGGCCGCGCGGCGCGTTAGGCGCGTGGCATTATTCCCCCCCGCGAAAGCAAACATCGTCTCGATGTGGAATGGGGTATGTACAGTGAGAGGAGGAGGAGCAAAAACAAGAAGAATAGGGGTGAGGTGAACTATACAACGTGCGCTAAATGAAATGCGGCGAGAGTCAAGGTCACACGTGGGGTAAGGGGAAAAAGGGAAGAAACACAGCGTGAACGCAGCGGTCAGTCACGCGAAAAGTACGGCTTTAAGCGCACTACATGCACAATTTCAGGCCGTTGACGCTGAGGGCCGACGATCACAGTTCCATGGGGTACAACTTCGTAGTTGACGCTGTTCAGGCGGCGCAGGACTCTGTACGGGCCAAAGTACCTATTTATAAACTTTTCGCACAATCCCTTGCGGCGCACGGGTGTCCACACCCACACGTGGTCGCCGGGCTCGTAGTGCACGTCCCTGTGCCGAAGGTTATAGTGTCGGGCATCGGCGGATTGCTGGTCCTTGATGTGCAAGCGGGCCAGCTGACGGGCCTGCTCTGCTTGCTCCACGAAGTGGCCAGCTTCAGGGGGAAGCTCTGCGTCGCCGTACGGCAGCATGGCGTCTAGCATCATGCGGACCTCTCTTCCATACACGAGACGAAACGGGGTGAACTGGGTGGTTTCCTGCGTCGCGGTATTATATGCGAAGGTGACGTAAGGCAAGACCTCATCCCAGGTTTTGTGTTCAACGTCGACGTACATCGAGATCATGTCCGCCAATGTTTTGTTGAGCCGTTCCGTTAGACCATTGGTTTGGGGATGATACGCTGTTGTTGGTCGATGAGCAGTATGGCTAAGCGCTAAGATGTCACGTAGTAGTCGGGCTGTAAACGCCTTGCCTCGGTCAGTAATGATGGCCGATGAGGCGCCGTGTCTAAGCACGATGTCGTGCATAAAGAAGTGGGCAACTTCGGCGGCAGTACCTCGCGCAAGGGCCTTCGTTTCAGCGTAGCGGGTCAAGTAGTCTGTGGCGACTACGATCCACTTGTGGCCGGTAGACGAGAGAGGAAATGGCCCCAGAAGGTCCATGCCGACTTTGTCGAATGGTATTTGTGGCGGCTCGATGCACTGAAGCAGTCCAGGAGGCTTGAGCGCGGGTTTTTTTCGCCGCTGGCATTGCCGGCATGTCCGGACATAATGTTTGACACTTGAAGTTAGGTTGGGCCAGTAATAGTTCTGCCGGATTCGGGATAGGGTGCGGGTAACTCCAAGGTGGCCGGAAGTCGGTTCATCATGGCAGGCAAGGAGGACTTCATCCCGCAGATCAGACGGTATGACGAGCAGGTAAGTTGTCGGACTTGAAGTAGAGTTCTTTTTATAAAGCACCCCTCTCCGCAGGCAGAACGACGATAGTCCACGAGCTAGGTATCGTGGTATTTCAGGGCAACCACCTTCAAGATGTTCGAAGATCAGACGGAGCTCAGTGTCGGCACGCTGTCTGGAAACGAGCTCAGATGTGCTGACCGCTCCAAGCAAGCTATCATCGTCGGTGGTGTCTTGCGGAGGAGGTTCGACGGGAGCGCGTGACAAGGTATCAGCGTCGGTGTGTTTCCGGCCTGACTTGTCGGTGACGGTGAAATCGAATTCCTGCAGGCGTAATGCCCAACGTGCTAGGCGGCCGCAAGGGTCCTTTAAATTTTTCAGCCAGCACAGCGAGTGGTGGTCGGTGACGATACAAAACGGTCTGCCATAGAGGTATGGGCGGAACTTGGCGGCGGCCCAGACTACCGCTAAACATTCTTTTTCCGTGGTAGAGTAGTTCAACTCAGCACGCGACAGTGCGCGGCTGGCGTAGGCAATTACTTTGTCAACACCGTTTTGCCGCTGAACTAGAACAACGCCAAGACCGACGTTGCTCGCATCCGTGTGCACCTCCGTGTCGGCATCTTCGTCGAAATGTGCCAGGATGGGCGGTGATTGCAGTAGGCGTCGTAACTCGTCGAAGGCAGTCTGTTGTTCGTTGCCCCAGGAAAATGACGTGTCATCACGGGTTAGGAGCGTCAGAGGGCTGGCGAGTTGGGCGAAGTTTCTAATGAAGCGGCGATAATAGGAGCGCAGGCCCAGAAAACGTCGGACTGCTTTTTTGTGGGAGGGGACCGGAAAGGCAGCAACGGCAGCAAGCTTCTCTGGGTCAGCGCGGATTCCGTCAGCACTAATGACGTGCCCGAGGAACTTCAATTCGGTGAACCCAAAGTGGCATTTTTCTGGTTTGAGGGAGAGGTTGGCGGATCGAACGGCATTGAGGACAGTCCTGAGGCGGTGCAGATGTTCCGTGAACGTTGCGGAAAAAATGATGACATCGTCAAGATAAACAAGACAGGTCTGCCACTTCAAACCGGTGAGAACGGTGTCCATCATTCTTTGGAACGTGGCAGGAGCACAGCAGAGCCCGAAAGGGAGGACGCGAAATTCATACAGCCCGTCCGGTGTAATGAAGGCGGTTTTCTCACGGTCCCTCTCATCAACTTCTATCTGCCAATAACCACTTCTGAGGTCGACCGAAGAGAAGTACTTGGCTTGACGAAGTCGGTCGAGGGAGTCGTCAATACGCGGGAGCGGGTACACGTCTTTCTTGGTCACACTGTTCAGCTTCCTGTAGTCGACGCAGAACCGTAGTGTCCCGTCTTTCTTTTTCACGAGGACGACAGGAGACGACCACGGACTGCTTGACGGTTGGATGACGCCGTCTGTGAGCATCTCTTCGACCTGTGTTTGAATAGCATCTCGCTCACGAGGGGACACACGATAGGGCTGCTGATGGATGGGGCGGGCTCCTTCATGCGTGATAATGCGGTGTTTAACTATCGACGTCTGGCGCACTTTAGACGACGACGTGAAACACGCACCAAACTCCCGCAAGAGGTCCTTGATTTGCCTCTTTTCAGTGGGTGGAAGGCCAGGATTTATGTCTACGCTGGTGACCGCTTCGGCGTCAGCTTCAGGTGTGTCCTCCGCACAAGCAAAGCATTCGGCCACTTCCTGAACATGGTCGACGTAAGCGATGGCTGTGCCACGGAACAGATGTCGATGCTCTTTGCAGAAGTTGGTGACAAGGACCTCTGTACAACCGTCATGAAGGGATCCAAGGCCCCGTGCCACCGCAACCCCCTTAGTGAGCACGAGGGAGACATTAGGCTCGACAACCCGGAGTCCCCTATGTGGCTCGTCGCAGGTAACTCTAGCAAGAATGCTGGCACGTGGTGGCACCGTAACGCTATCGTCGGCGACTCGCAGGGCGGACCGAGAACCCTGGTGCGCAGGTTCTTCTGTGGCCATTGCGGTAGAAAACGTCACCAAGCGGTTCGGCAGGTCTATGATAGCACCGTGCTCGCGAAGAAAGTCGATGCCAAGGATGACATCGCGAGAACATTCGCGGAGAACGAGAAAAGTGGCAACGAATGTGCAGCCTCGAACCGTAACCCGGGCCGCACACATGCCGAGTGGTGCGACAAGATGTCCGCCTGCCGTGCGTATGTCGGGGCCGCACCAGGGTGTCGTCACTTTTTTCAGGGCCGTCGCAAGCCGTCCGCTAAGGATAGAGTAATCTGCGCCCGTATCGACCAACGCACTGACCTCGAAGTTTCGTCGAAGTTTGACGAAGTTGCCGGTCGTACTGATTGGATCTCTGCTGCAGCAATTTCTCCATGTGCACGGCGTCGGCCAGAAACTGCGCGACGGTGTTGGGCGGGTTCCGCACGAGGCCGGAAAAGAGCTGGTCTTTTACGCCGCGCATCAGGTGCCGCAGCTTTTTTTTCTTCAGGCATGGCCGGATCGGCGCGATGGCAAAGACGCGTCACATCCTCGACGTACATGGCAACACCCTCATTGGGAAGCTGAATTCGAGAGGACAGTGTACGCTCTGCGCTCTCCCGGCGGTCGCTGTTGGCGTACGTACTCAGGAGCTGACGTCGAAAGTCCGGCCACGTAGAGAAAGTAGTCTCATGGTTTTCGAACCACGTTCGTGCGGAGTCTTCAAGGCTGAAGTACACGTTACGCAGCTTTGTAGCGTCGTCCCAGCAGTTAAAGGTCGCGACCCGTTCGTACTGAGCCAACCAGTCTTCGGCATCTTCAAACAGGTCACCGTGAAAGGGCTTAGGCGTGCGTGGAGTCTGAAGGGTGAGATAGGTGGGGCTGGCTGCAGGGACGGTTGTAGGCAGGGCGGGCAGTGGCGTTGCCATGAGTGGAATGGTAGTTGAAGGCGCGCTGACAACAGGGAGGGCCTCGGGGGACAGGCCTCGGATCCTCCGGCTGGCACGATGGACGGGGGTGGTCACAAGAGGCGGGCGCGTCGAGTCGTCCTCAGGAGTAGGGAGCATCGGTCGCACCTCCACCAGTGTCACGACCAGAGGAGCCGCGAAGGTAGGCGTCGGCAAGAACCCAAGACTGGGAGCGGGAGCCTTCTTTTAATTATAGAGCCAGCTTCCACGACACCAAACAGAACAAGCGCGCCGCGAGAGTCCACCGCCGCTTCGTCGTCGTCTTCGATTCAGCGCGGAGGCCGCGCGGCGCGTTAGGCGCGTGGCAATATATTGTACTCTGGATATGTTGCGCTGCTTGGGAACACATTTGATTTGTTCTTTTGTGGATAAGTAATCGCACGAAAAGTTGCGTGTCTGGCAACGTTGTATAATACAAACGAAAGTGGCTGTCCCATCCTGGTCAACAGCGGGAGTTCCGTGTGGTGCCGTGCTTCGATTTCTAGGTTGTAGAATCGAATGACTAGTCGAAGACCAGCTGATTATAGTAGCCAACCGCCTCCTCCTAATCGGATCCAAGAACCGCACCGACGACAGCACGGAAACCGTCACCCTGTGCATAGAAGCGTCCGAATTGCAATGTGAGCCGCACTAGATTTCTCTCAAAATTAAATGGATGTTCAGAAAGCCCGAAGTGCTGGGGCGACCTTGTATAAGCACTACCAGCCTTTTATAGAGGTGCAAAAACCTCTGTGCCGTGGTTATTCACTGCTACAGACGAGTCGCTGTGCGGCTTTAACTAAACTCACTCCGCATAGGTAAATGTTTCCTTTCGAGTTTTCTCAACCGCTTCATTGGTGCAGACGTCTATGGTTGCCTCATTAGACAAGCATGGAATGATTCCATGAGAATCAACGAAATGCGTTTGATTCACTTTAAAGCTGCAGTTCCGTAAACAGCAGCCTTGTCGCCTTCATGTGTGCCCGGCACCGCGCCCGGCACACTTTTCTGCTGAATAAGCTGTCCTCATAAAGTTTTTTTTTTTTTTTTAGAACAGCCAGCTATGCACGATTAAGCGAAGTAAGGTGAACGATTGCTTATCGAGTCGTACTAATTTACGCAGACCTCTGCCTTCGCACACTCATTCGCTAGCGGTTACCGACAGTCGCGTCTTGTGTGAGTTCAGTGAGCTTGAGAAGGCCAGATAGGATCGGAACATTATGACTGGGCAGTTTGCAACTTCTTCTTGTAGGCGCCAAACAAGAGCGGATTTAAAGGGAAGTAAGCAAGCGGGGTTGGAATTGAGGGGTCTTGGACAGCCCCAGGAGACAAGGCAAAGAGGAAGTCTGGCAATGCAACCCAATGATACGCTGTTTACGTCAGTCCCTCCATTCGGCTCATCAGCTACTTGGCATTTATTACGTTGCCCCAGTTCTGCACACATCGTCGCTTTGGCGTGAGATCATCCCCAACGAGGCACTTCCAGCCTCTAGAGCTCACTGAAGTGTTACTTCCTGAGGTACGCATCAATTATAGCAACGTGAAAACATCTGGAGACACCATCGAAAGCTGCAGGACAAGTCACTGACAGCGCACCAAGAACACTAAACAACGACACAGTACTATCATGGCACATTAAATCAGTGATTCGAAGTTGATTACCATGAAGAAAGAACTGGTCCCAAGTGAAATCACTCGAAGAAACAACCATGGTCCCGGTCACTTTTTTTTAGGACTGAAGTTTTTGATCGATAACGTACTCCGGGGCGCGTCATTTTATTGCCTCGGGAAACGCCAAAATGCCAATGTGCGGTTTTTCCAGCGAGAATACACACAAAATGGAACGCAACAACACATCGACGACGTCCGTTTTTTCGTTTTTTGCTCTTCACCTGAAGGCATCACGACAAATAAAGAACAGAGATGGCATTTTACCGCGCACGAGTAAAAGATAACTATAGCGCGCGTTACTCTGGAGTTGCGAACAGTACTTCCGACGACACTGTGCATCATTTTTAAAAAGTCAGATAGTTATAGGCAACCCCAATCCAATTCTGTAGGGCAAAAAAAGGAGACGCAGGCTTGTGTTTATTATTAAATACGATTGACGTATACGTTGTTATGAATAGAAGGACGTTTAGACGAAGGTTGCGTGGTTTATGTGCATAGAAGACTTGACAGTATTGCACAGCGTGTGTTCTGTCCTCTTGCAGCTTCCGTTCACTTTCTGGCTATGGATGGATGCAGTGTGCAGAAACAAGAAAAATCCGGTTGCTTGACATGAGAGGAGCTCTGGGGCAACCATACAGATATGCCGATGGCCTTCACGACCGCAGTTCAACTGTACGGAAGAACATCCGGAAGAAATGCATGGCATTATCCGTTGCTGCGAGCGGAAGCGGAATGCAGTGACAGCTGCCGGGGACTCAAACCCATTTGAGACAGTATCGCGGAATATGGCGCCAAAATTTTCAAATAAAAAGATTCTCAGACAATGCTGAGGTCCTTATACGCTTCTGTTTCTTACTATTTCTATAACTCAAGTTCTCCACTAAATAAGGTAATGTAAACGTTTCTACTGATACGCGCATACATATTAAGCAGCAGTGCTGCCGCCTTTGTCTTTCTGTTCGTTACCTAACTTAAAAGACGTCTTTCTGCACTTGAGTAATGCGTACTTCCTTATATAGTTAGATAGATAGATACAGAGAGAGGTAAAAGGCAGGGATGTTAACCAGAAAGGATTCCGGTTGGGTACCTTGCACAGGGGAAGGGAATGAGGGGATTAAAGAGGGAAGAGAGAAAGAACGTGAAACAGTCACAATCTGTCAATCAAGGCAGTCCCTCTCAAAAAGCAAAAAAGTGCCTCGTAAGCCTTGATGGCAGTCGACCCCTGTGGCCACGGACCGAGGATCTTGGCCTCTGTGAAAGGGTGAGGATCAAGGCGGTCCAGAGCACAACGCAGCTTATTTCTTTCGGTCACAAAAACAGGCAACTCACACAACAGATGAGTGATTGTCTCTTCACAGGCACAGTTCACACAAGAAGGGCTGTCGGCCATCGCGATCCGGAAAGCATACTTATTTGTGAAGGCAACGCCGAGCCATAGACGACACAGTAACGTTGCCTCACGACGAGCTACATCACAAGGACCCAGACCATCCCTCTTAACTGCCCTCCTCTCCCCTCCGGCTTTTAACGGGGAGTGCCCGCATTGTGGATGCGCATTCTCGGGCGTGTACCACATGGTGTGGGCATGCCCCCCTAACCTTGCTTACCCTCCTTTCCCCTCACCTACCCGAGAGAGCTGGGAGGCTGCCCTGCTCGGCTGCTCTACGTTAGAGAGCCAAACAGCCCTCGCCGCTTGGGCCCGAGCTGCCGCGGAAGCCACAGGGTCCCGGACTAGAGACCTCTCCTAGAATATGTTAGGGGCTGGCCCTTACTGACAGTCCCCAGTCTCTCCTGTAAATAACCCTAAATAAACGTTTTCCACCACCACCACCACCACCTACCTGGAGTACCTGTCTGGCGTCAAAATAACCGTACAACCGGCGCGCCTTGGTGAACCGTGCCCCGTTTCTTTTGAGCGCCCAATCTTTCCCTTTATTTAAAAGGGAGTTATTCATTCTTTGTCTAAAGAAGCTGTATAAACAAAACTTTTTCGTCGCGCCAAGGACAATAGTTGTGTCCCTCCGCTAGGGGCATTCTTCGCACTGACGTCACCGCAAGGAGGTAAAAAACTCAGGAGGGAGCGTGAAATCACGAGGCCAGCCTTGGCGAGACAAGTGCTCATGAAGTCGCTCCCGCCGCCTCTTCTCGTTCTCCGAGCCATTTGGAACAGTTCCGAGAACAGCAGGGGATAAGTATTGACGGAGAATACCTAAGTAATCTGCGATTCGCTGATGACTTTGCCTTGCTAAGTCACTCAGGACATGAACTGCAAAGCATAATCAATGAGTTAGAGAGGCAGAGCAGAACGGTGGGGCTAAAAATTAACATGCAGAAACCCAAAGTAATGTTCAACAGACTAGCAAGGGAATAGCAGTTCGCAATTGGTAGCGAGGTGCTGGAAGTAGTAAGAGAGTATGTCCTCTTAGGGAAAGTATTCAACGCTGATCTGAATCATGAGAGGGTAATAACTAGAAGAATAAGAATGGGGTGGGGAGCATTTGGCAGTTTCTCTCAGATCATGAATGTCAATTTGCCAATATCCCTCAAGAGAAAAGTCTACAACAGCTGCATCTTACCGGTAGTCACCTATGGGGCAGAAACGTGGAGGCTAACAAAGAGGATTCAGCTTAAGTTAAGGACATCGCAGCGAGCTATGGAAAGAAAAATGATATGTGTAAGGTTAAGACATCGGAAGCGGGCTGAGTGGGTGAGGAAACGAACGCGGGTTAATGATATCCTAGTCGAAATCAAGAGGAAGAAATGGGCTTGGGCAGGGCATGTAATGTGAAAGCAAGATAACCGGTGGTCTTTAAGGGTAACGGAGTGGATTCCAAGAGAAGGCAAACGTAGCAGGGGGCGGAAGAAAGTTAGGTACGCGGATGAGATTAAGAAGTTTGCGGGGATACGCTGGACTCAACTGGCAATGGACAGGGTTAATTGGAGAGACATGGGAGAGGCATTTGCCCTACAGTGGGCTTAGTCCGGCTGATGGTGATGATAATGTTTTGATTTTGGTAGTTCGTGCGCGCGTCTGCGCGGCCCATGGAGCAGGCGTCTACAGTAAGAAGGTTGATCTACAGTCAGTCTGTCGCACTGGTCGGCGCATGCGCGCGCGCAGTGGTGATAGATATCACCGCATGCTGTAAGCCTATAACGTAGTGTGATCACGGGGGGACCAACTCTCTTTTTTACTTTTTACAACTAGGCTTCAAAGTTGTCGCCGGACACTTCCTTCACAGTTTTTTTTTTCCTCCATGGTTGCGCGCGTGTCCGCAGTACTGCTATCCCAAGCATCCAAGTTACTAGGGAAACATATTTGAATAGGTATTAGGCGCCAAAAACAGACGAGAAACATAGGAAGGTAACCGGACGATGCGCCACCTATTCAAATATGTACCAAAGCCAACTAGCCCAGCAGCAAGTGCTCTTACTAGGGAAAGCCGCAACGCTTGCATGCCCATTACAATCAGTTACGAATACGAACAAAATATTCGACATGCGGTGGATGGGTGACGCCGTCGGTTGTAAATGCCAGAAATCAAAAATGTTTTCTTTTTAACATTTTATACCATCATTACATCCTTACATTTCATTTTTATACCTTCATTAGAGTCGTGTCTTTATAAAGTCCAGTATGTACACCCCATAAAGTTTCTTCGTGTTGTGCTTGCGTTTAATATTGAATAAAAGGTGACGTAAGCTGTAGAACTAAGCAAAGAAAAACGGATGACTGCAAATTTTGAAAACATGGTCTTAAGCTTTCATAAATTTTACCAGGGCCACCAGCATCATAATCAAAGTCCCTTGAAATCTGCCTGACGATCTACGACACCCATCGAAGAAAACAAGTGCAAATCCCAGAAAAGGCCTGGAAAACGCTCCTTTAAACTCAGGTAAAGAAATTCGTGCGCATTCTCCCTCACTATATGAAAACCCGCCTGGTCATTACTCAAGAACTCCCTCCAATAAACAAACGAACGAGCACACAGCCATCCTTTTTTCAGCGCGCAGAAGTTCGATCAAATTTTTTCAACTGTTCGCAGTCAAAATCGCCGAAGGCGTAGTGACCGACAGCATTACGGCGTATGCTCGATTGTGAGCATCTTCGACGGAACTGCGTTTCGTCGGGCTAACCACCAAGGAGACTCTTGAGTCTCCTTCGGAACCAAAGGCCGAAAAGAAAAGCACGATATTTCAAGACCCTCACGGCCCATTCTTCACGGACAGTAAATGATCAGCCCTCAACAAGCACCACGCCTCGCTACCCCACCGTTGTCATGGACGTAGGCCATTCACGTATAGGCTCAGGGACGAGGTCCCAGTCTCCTGTTTATCGCCAATGACGTACGCTCGTAAAGTCGCCCACACACTTGTCTGGAGCGCTCGAGCGGCGCGCTGTGTTGTACATTTATGACAACTGCCGCTGTCCGGTAAGCACGATACAGCTTTCAAAGATATAAAGAGTTACACACGATCCATGTGAATGTGCATGCACGATAGCCTCTTGTTTTGGGTCTTTGACCACTCGTAAATAATACAAGTGCACTCCCCAGTGCCTCGTTCGAGAACTGTAGTACATAGTACCTATGCAGCACAGTAGTACATAGTACCGTGCAGTACTTATGAATACTGTTGTAGTTCCGAGGGGATTGCTGCAAGAATTGCGCTTTAAAACTCAGTAACCCTTCGGTACTGATTGCTGCAGGAGTAGATTGCCTATCGCCACTTTTCTTTTTAAATTCACGCATCTAGTGACGACTTCCATGGGTCGCTCAGAAGCCATACTCAAGGTCGACTCTTGCGCATGGGAGCACTTGCGGCCGAGCTTTGTTTTCATCTACGACTTCATGCGCGGCTAGAGCTTACTGAAGCACGTGTCACGGCCGCAAATAAAAGTCATGTGCCTGTAGACTAGAAATAAAACAAACGAAACCAAAACTCGACTCGCGGAGCGCTTCTATTTTGTGACAACCCTCTTTTCCAGATGGTTTTAACAGCTGGGAACAACAGCGGAGGAATTGGACGAACGACAGACATTGCCGCAAACCTGCGTAGCCTACTGTTGCGCGCAGTTAGATTTTCGCGCTAGTTACACACTATGGCGTTCGACCAGGAGGAGATTGCAAAAAATGGCCAGCCCCGTAAAGTAGAGAAGAGTCGCTCTTCAGTGAAGCACGAAAGCGCCCTTGACTCACGTAGCGAGCTCCGCAGAGAGTCGGTGCTTTCGATGAAGGAGTCGTGGCACTGGTTGAGAAGTAATTTATGGGTACTGCCACTGACGCTCACTCACATATGGCAGTCGGCGGGTCACTCTCTACTGCAGCCTTTCTTCCCGCCGTTGGTGAGTATCTTTTGGAATTTTACAATGAAATGATTTTTGCCGGTCTGTCGGCGTCAGCTTAGTCGTAGCGGCTCGGGATCACCGGACCTAAAGTTGGCTTGTGTCAACAAGCCGGCGGGGATTCAGTTAGCTCAGCCTTGCCCGCTCGGCGATATGTTTGCAAACCTACATGGTGCTGAGCAGTTTGCGTGGGGTGACGTGGCCGGGTGTAGATCTGGGGCCACTAGGGGAGCAGTATTTTGAAAATTTCTTCACGAATACTTCGTTGGTTTCGCATGCATATCTAGAAGAGGGGTCTAAGCTTTAAACGAAAAAAACCTTCTTCGGCAGGCACATGATTTAGTCAGTTTTATGTAAGAAACAGATCGGTTTAAAGACAATGAATGAAAAATCGATTAATTAACTAATAAATACATTTATTTCCTGCATAAGGTTCACGTCAACCGTCAAAATCCGTGGTCCTCAAATGATTTTAAGAGATCAGAAAATAGAAAAAAAAACGGCTTTATTGTGCAGCGAAACGTAAAACAAGTACAGATGCTTCGGATTTGCACTATGCACTGAGGGCACGTATTATGCTGCAATCCGCAATGCCAAACATGCCTTTTTTTTGGAAGAGGTCTCCCAAAATTCCTAACCGATAACACGAGGATGTTTTGAGAGGTAATAAACCCGCATGTTACATGTTCCGTTTCTTATGCTAATGCCGCGGGTGAGGAAGCAAGTGATGCTGAATGTACTGACAGATATTTAACAGCGCGTTCGTACCAATTTTAACACAACATACTGACTCATAATTGTCCCCTGTGCCTACTATACCATTACCAAAAGTGTCTCCCATTCAAATCACTCAGCATGCTATCTCGCCCATTGCTGACAAAATTAAAGTTTCATCGCCTACTGGACGGATGGCTTCAACTCAAGAAGGTTTAAAAACACCTAACACATTTTCGCAATATCATCTGTTAATATTGTTTTCACAGTCGCTTTCAACAGCAACTCTACTGGACCGGAAAGTGGGGAGGGTTATCTTGTCCACAAACAGGTAAAAAAGAATCTGCGCTGGATTGCAGTTACGTGTCCTTTTAAGCCGCGTACCATGCAAAATCATGAAAAACGTTATTTACTTTCATATAATAAACTTTATACACCCTAGCAGCTTTCGCGTCACTAAGAACGAGTTTCGTAAGAGTCTCTTTTGATAAACCCAACTTGCAATCTATACTGTGCGATGTCAGTGCACGCTAAAGTACCCTAGGTGGTCGATATTTCCGGAACTCTTCACTACGGCATCCCACATAGCTTGAGTCGCTTTGGGACGTTAAAACCCCCATAAACCAATAAACTCGCAATCTTTACCTACGACCAGCATGCCAATCTCGATCTCAACTAACTCGTAGTTGAAATAGTTTTAATATTCAGCGAATTTAATTCAGAAAGTGCCACCCTAGAGCTTATTATTAAAACTTACCAATGTAGTTTGCACATCATAGCGAGACTGTAGCGCAGCAGGGGACGAGGACACACGAAGAAGAAACAAACAACACGAGCGCTAACCTTCAACAAATTTGCACTCTAATTATTAAGTTGCATTTAAATATTAGATATTAAATTGAAACCTGATATTATGGAAAGATTAAAGAATACCCCCTTAACCGTTTTCACAACGTTCATGTTAAAGGGACAACAAATGAGAAGAAAGTAAGGTTAGACTGACAGGTAAGCACCGCAAGCAATGCTTTTAGATGCAAAACATTTGCTAAAAGCAAAGTGAAATTTGCGTCGCCATGCGAGGATCTGGAGAACTCCGGCTTTTAGCTGCCAACTGCAACCGTCACTGGGCAATCAACATCGAAATAGCAGCAAATAAGTGCGGCGAGTGTCGATAAAAATGCGAAGAGTCAATTAAAACAGCGCCAAAGAAAGGACGGAGAGAAAGGCTGGACGCAAAAGCAAGCGCTGAATCTTTCGCCTCCCATACACTCGGGTTTCGTGAGGCCGCTGTACGCAGCATGTTCGGACTGCAAGATCTCAACGGCTTTCCGCTCTGTTGCCTTGCTAGGCAGTGGGTGAAGCGGTTTCATTCTCACCTCAGGCGTCGAATCCGCTACTTTGTGCATTCTGTGACCGTCCTGAATTTTCAGACTGTCTCGTTACTTATTTTTGGTTTGTAGCGCTGCCTGCACAATTTTTGTACGCGCTGCCGACCTGCACTTGCACGTACGTCCTGACGGCTTACTAGACCGGCGGGCTACTTCGGTTTCCGGCCGCAGTTTTTGCATGCGCTGCTGACCTGCCGAGGTTGCGTCCTGACGGCTTACTATAGTCGGATACAACTTAAGTCTGCAGTGAAGCTCCGCCCACATTCAGCCTCCGCGCACAGGATTCCTCCACGACAAAGAAGTAGTCCGTTGCTCAAAACATTTCTTGTTACGTAAACAAGAAGCTTAGCACAAGAAAAAAAATATGAACTCTAGAATTCTGATACGTCGGTTGTTTGATATAGTCATACATTAAAAAATTGGTTTCGTTTACAGTTGCGATTGGCCAGCGGAGTAATACAAGACGCCGCGGACCGCGGCCCAGTGTTAGCAACTGCTGTTTTTATAAGTTGTATCCTACTATAGGCCGTCGGGCGGTTTCCGGCCGCGCTTCAAGCCCTTAGAAGCGGCGCCTCTGATTGGTCGGATAGCTCCACCGCAAATGAGCATAAGCAAATGGCATAACTGTGCTCATTTTCCGCGGATTGTTTGAATTGAAGGTTTCGCTACTAGCATTTGCGATTTTTTCAACAACGCCGCCATGTTTGCCGGCTGAAAAAAAATTGGTTGTGTTTCCGACGAATAATCTAGCCATCTTGCTTAGTTTGATGTCATTTTTGGTTCCTTTAACAACCACAGCTCAAGCGCTCTCCCACCAAAATCCAGTGCTATGCAAGGATCTGGGCACGGCCCGCTCCTCTTATTGTGTATATTAGCGATCTAACTTTACAAGCAGTGTGTCGTATTCGTGTTTTCGTTGATGACTGCAATTTATCGTGCGGTTACTAAAATGCCTGATCACATGTCCCACCAAAACGACCCTAATCACGTCAAAAAATGATATGGCCTATGATAATTGTCGCTAAACCCCAACAAATGCAAATTAGTCCCGTTTCTATTTCAACACAGCCCCCTTAATTTTCATACGCAATTGATTAATCATCTGCAGAAAACAGCCAGTCTTACAAATACCTTAGCATCACCCTCAACAGCGATTTTTCCTGGCGTGCACACATCACCAACATGATATCATCTGCAAACAAACCTTTAGGATACATGAACCGTCAGCTTCGTCATGCGCCCCAAAACGTGAAGCTTCTGGCCTACAAAGCACTTATTAGACCTAAACTTCAGCACGCCAGTCCAATCATTAACCTACGCCAAATATAACCAAACAAATGCACTCAAATCAGTACAAAACCGCGCCAATCCTTCTGGTAATTCTGATTATTCGTATACACTCAGTGTTTCTTAAACGAAGACATATTCCGGTCTTGAAAGCTGCAGTCGCATCGCCAGCCATTATTTGCTGTAATTTCTTTTTCCGAACCTCTTGCAATCATACCTTACCATCTCTCTTCGAGTTTGGACAGCGACATAAACCAGGATCGGGAAATAAATGTTTTCTCTCACTCTCTCTCAATCAGACTCCACACATGGCTCATTCGAACCATGTATCTCACCGCATTGGGCATTCACTTCTGATTGCCTGGCCTCTTTACTATGGGCACCCTGTCACCATGTATATTGTGGTGGTAAATAAATAAATATCAAATATCAAATATCTTTCTTGCTTGTGCTACAAAATTTTTTACGTTCTTTTTAGCCTAAAATGACAGTGGACTGCAATGCCCTTTCCCACAACATCACTGCCATCACGTGCACTTCTGCATTTGTTACTAGCGGAGTCACATATGTACCTACGGAATGACTTCAAATGTTCTTATTGATCAATATGTAACTTACCCTAGTGTTATACCACCTCAATCGAGTCTTTAAGAAGGATAAAGTGAACTGAAGTCCCGGGAGATCATTTTCAGCGATGAAAATCTTCCGGAGCGTTCATACCACGCTTTCCCCCACTCTCGCGCGAAACCTTTTGGTATAGTTTAGAATAACTTCTATTTGGGCTAGATGGTTCTTTGTACTCGAAAATGGAAAAACAGTAGCGCCGAAACTCACACACACAGCTCAAGAACGACGTAGGACAAGCGCTCACTTCATCTTACTTTGATCTCTGAAAGGCGAACAAATATACAAAAACGTAGGCATGCGCAGAAAGTAACCTCATGTGCAATCAACAGAACCGTTCAGGATATGAAATTTCAGTTTTAAAAAGGTTCACAGAAAGGCAGGAGCGGTGATAGTAAGGCACGGGAGGTTTTGGAGGCGTACCACATAAGAAAAAAAGGAAAAAGTTGTGTCAGCAATACTTCTGTGAACCTTTTTAAAACTGAAATTTTATATCTTGATCGGTTCTGTTGACTGCACATGAGGTCACTTTCTGCGCGTGCCTACGTTTTTGTACATTTGCTCGCTTTTCAGAAATTGAAGTCAGATGAAGTGAGCGCTTGTCCTAGGTCGTTCTTGAGCTGTGTGTATGTTTTTCGGTGCTACTGTTTTTCCATTTTTGAGAAACCTTTTGGCATCACTATATGTAGCGCATAGTAATGAAGCTAAGAAAAACGCTGCACCACTGCTGCAGCCTGAAACCTATAACGTCCATTTCTTGATGCCAAAACCAGCACGCTATTACAATAAACAAGAAAGAAGCCGTGCCAACACATGCTCACCGGGATAAACGCTGAGAATGCTGCGAAGGCAGGTGGGCAGAGCGCGTGGTGCATATCCCAGCCACGGGGAAAGGTACGCGCACTGCACTGTGCAATTCACATTCATGCCAACGCATAAATGCTCACGCACGAGAGGCGTTAGAGGTCACTGAAACACAGTCCTGTCATCAAAATGCACTGACATGTGACCTAGTAAAATTCTTCAGGCCTATTGTGTTCAGGTGTTGCGTTTCAGCACCACATTCTGCGGCAGCACATCAGCCTCGATTACTTTCGATACCCCGACCACAAGCGCAATTGCATCCTGAAAAGCCGTTCAAAAAAATTGGCAGTGGTTTAGCTCTGGTTAAACCTGGAGGACTGCGAAAGCAACGAGGAGAGAGAGAGAGAGAGAGAGAGAGGCGATGGAGAGAGCGCGGCAGCGGCGGCAGCCTCGGCACGCTAGCTATGTACCGCTACTGAACATGCGCAACTGGCGAGCGCGGCGCCGGAACCTCTGAGTCGCGGTGGCGCGATAGCTGTGCGCCGTGTGACGCCACTGCTCCTCGCGCATATGCAGTATGGCCTTTCGTCAGCTCCGTGAAATGGCTAGGTGACTCGCGTAGTGTTTGTTGCTTTTGCAACAAAATCTATCATTTAAAGGAATTATATTCCAGTACTTTTGGCCATATACTTGCAAATATGGCTTAGGCTGCATATATATGTTGTTACTGCCAGGAAATCAGTAAACGTGGACGGAAGAATGAACTTTCAATACTAACTTCTCCTGGGATATTGCTTTCAATTCATGATGCGTCAGTGTCACCAGCATGTGCATAACGCTGTCGTGGTATTTTTAGGCAACAGCGAAAGGAATACCTGCTTGGAAATACGGCTTCACGTTTTCTGCGTTCAAGATTGCCATGGTGGCCGGATCAATAATTTCAGAAAGACTGGTACGCGTTCCCGTTCTTTGCTTTTATCCCCTAATCTAGAAGTTAACGCAACGCCTAACATACACCTTCCGTGTTGTGCAAGCAAAGCATAGTGTGGTAGCCGTGGAAGTTGACTCGTGCCAGCCAGTAAACCGCTTGCGTGTTTTTCTGGGTAGGTTGATTGCCGTTATTGGCTTATGAAGCTTTAGTGAAGGTACCAACTTACAAACGTCGCCCATAGCAGACCGCAAGTGCCACTGACATCACGCAAACGACACGAGCCAAGTGCAATCGGAATAACTTCGAGGGCGCTCCCAACTGGCTGCCAAAAACAGATACGCTGCCTTAGATGTAACGCCCCACAGAAGGAACAACCACCTCTAGCATCACGCTAGGCTGGCGTTATATTAAGTTGTGCCGGAAAAAAAAAGCGAAAATCGAGTCTAAAAACTGTCATTAATTTCTATTGCTTCAGCTTCTTAACAATTCGAATCCGAAATAGCTAAGGAAAACATTTTTTAAATTAGCCGCTTTCTCAATTCTTTTTTTTTTGTAACAGCGTTGGCGGACTATGACTGAATTGTAAGAACCATATCCACTGCTAAGAGGAGCGATATTCGCAACTACCGAATGAAAAGTCCAACATATTAGGAACCGTCAGTACATAAACATAATTATCGCTCTCTGTCCTAAGTTTGCTCTGAATACATGGTGCTTAGTTTTCCTTCTTCCTGTAGTAGTTACGGCCGCTTACATGTTCCTACTTCGCAGGCAAGCATTCTTCTGCTGAAAAAAAAAAAAAAAACTAACCTTACTTCATAGTAGGCGTGCTTGATCATATGTAAACAGTTACCGGGGCCGGTATTATATTGCTTTTCGTACATGATTATCGTTTGCAATAGACCACCACATAGCTGTTGTCCCTTTTTTGACAAAGAGGGAAAGAGGGGTCACAAAACGTTAAAAGCCACTTGAAATATCCAAAAATAATCACACGTAGAAGACTTTATTTGCGATTTCGTCTCTCAAATTTTCATGATGCTTAGTTCAGTAAAGTAATAAAATCAGTGGTCGAACTCCCAGGTGCTAAACTTTTCCGCGTACTCGGCAGATTTCATTTGTCTGGTTCGACTATACTGCCGGGTTAACATTGAAAGCAAATGTATTTCTTACAAGCTGGCATAACCTGAACAGCCAAGGAGCTTTTTTCTTTCGAAGCCCGTTCCATTCGTGCTATTAACCATGAGGAGCAAACTCCACAAGCTTCCTTGCACTTAAAAAGCGGAAAGGAGTGCAGTTAGGAGAATCTGCCTACGGTGGTAAGAATGCAAAACGCGTTTAACCGTTCCCCTTTTTCTTTGACACAATGAAGATAGCATGGACATCAGCAAAGACTGTGTACTTTATCGGGCTCACCGGGTTCTTCCTGGCCTGCATGAGCTTGTCGTGAGTATTAAAACCTGCCCATAAAGCCATTCGTACGAAATGTGTTTATCTCTTTGGTATTTGTTGTGCTGCCAAAATCTGTAATGCTCTAAGGCGCTGAACAAACAGCAGCTACCAAAAACTAATGTGATGAACGAGTCCACAATGCTGCGGATTATAAGAACAGTTTGTGACTGGTTTCTCGCGTAGCGACAAATCAGGTACGACAGCTTATGCGTCTAATTCATATATAGTTCTATATCGACGTCAGCGCGGAGGGCTGAGCCGCTGATACACTGACGAGAGCTGATTCTTCCAAAACTATGCTAACTTGTCGCAAGACAGGGCATATTAATTGAGAAAGATAAGTCCCTAAGCCATATACATGACGTCGACTATCATGTATGAATATGCGGTCGAATTCCAAGCTGTTCGGACGTATGAACCACATCATTTAAAAGGCCTCTGCTGAGATCATGGCATTCTTTCCAAGCGTCGTATGATGTTCGTGATAAGCCTTCACGCCTGCTATGCATGCCGTAGTTCAATTTCCAGCGTTAGAGGGACATTTCAAGGAATTTTGGACAACACACTTATAGTGTAACTATGCCTAATGGCATATATCACGTTATGTTCTGCAGCCACTTGGTAATTTTCTTTGTTTCTTACGCTACGGATGACGTCAAACGCTATTTTTTATGTTCAAAGCCATACGCCACGCGGCGACAGCCAAGAAAATTGAAGCGCTAGTCCTGAGTTTCTGGTACTGAGAGGATAAAGAAGTTTTCATTTCGTTTTTTCTAGCGCCTTCACCGTAATCTTCTCGCCCGTAATCCTGAAAATGAAGGTACTGCAGATTGTGACACGCCTACCATATCTGCTTCGCTTCTGTTGACCGCATACCACAGATGTTATTTATCATGAGGGCCACCACGATGGTTCAGTGATTATGGTGCTCGGCTGCTTACCCGCGCTGGTTCGACCCCGGCCGCGCGATCGCATTTCGGTGGATCCACAATTCTAGAAGCTGATGTACTGTGCAATGTCAGTGTACATAACGAACTCCATGAGGTCTAAATTACTCGGAGCCCGACACTACGGCGCCCCCATAGCCTGAGTCGCTTTGGGACGCTAGACCCCATAAACCATAAACTATACACCATGAAGTGCGCTACAAAGCAGGACGTTATACGCCTCTGCTTTATGTCATTCTGTAATTTGGGCCTCTGCAATTCTTGTTCTCTTTCGTTCACAGCCTACTCTACTGGTGCCCCACTGCAGAGACGCTTTTAAGTGGGTCCATAGCAGCAGCACTTCTGGCAGGCCTCACGGAAGGCTTGTATTACGTCACACTGTATGGAACATGCACGTCGAACTTCCTCCACAATGCAGGAGTAATAATTGTGAGTCTACATTTCTTATTGCATTTAATCTAAGGCAGACTTTGTATGTGGCACATAAACAAGACAGACTGGAAGTGTTCGAATTCACCCTCTGCGCTAAAGTAATTTTTCACTCTTCCATATTTGATATGGGTCCACGAGGGACAAGTCATTTTGGTTGTGCATCCCATGAATGTCCGAAGAGGCTATTGCTTCAGGAGAAAATATGGAGTAGCTTCTTTGTTGACAAAGTAAATTAACATGCACTGAGTGTACCACGTTACTTTCGGACTTGTAAGGCGCCGCACCAGAACGAAGGGAATGTGAACAGACGTTTCCTGCAGATCGCTAAGATCAGACTGCATAGCGGCAATCTTTTTTAATTATTGGCATTTTATGGCGCGAGCATGAAAACCAGAGTTTCCTAGGAAAGCAGCGAAGCGTGTTTGTAAGTGTGCTTCGACGGAAAGCAGCAGAATGAAGTTCAGAAATGACATTCAGGGATATATTACGGATGATAATATACTGGACGAGCTGTAGGTTCTTCAGAACCACAATTTCTGCCTGCACATTTGATTGTCACATTTGTGCTGGCGGAATAGCGTATTGAAACATTTGGACAAGCTTAAATGGCCTATACATGGCAATTAATTAACTACGACAGCACTAATGACCTGCCATCGGTTACGTGCCCAAATGTGTTGTGCAGAAGAACCGCAGTATACTTTGCAATTTGGGTTAATTTGACAACAGTAGCCTGGCCAAAATAAATGGTTTATACCAAAAGTATAACGGCTGTTTAAAGCTATGGAAACCCGCAAAATTCTGATATTTCCATGAACATTGAAAGAAAACTTGACGTAACAATATTAATCAGTTCTTGTATCTTATTTTTCTTTTCGTTTCTAATCTTTTGTTGAACACATCATTAAAATGCTCAGTAGACATGCAATGTTACTTAATTATTCTTTCTGGTTTTCTTCAAAGGGTATAATGGACTCCATGTTTGGAATTGGTAGCATGCTTGGTTCTGTAATAGGTGGTGCGCTCATTGACGTAAGTATTATTTTGCGTACAACTTGGTTAAGGGAACTTCTTTCCTAGAAATCCAAGGGAAAGAAAGGTTACCCATTCTACACTGACCTTCTAAATGCCGTTGAAACAAATGTCATTCCACTCAACTGCCAGTATTGTGGTGCTAAATGAGTTTTTTTCGAAGGCATTCCTTCAAATACCACTCGTGTCGACGGGAAACCTCGGAGGCATCCCATACTTTCAAACACATTCGATACGCGGTCACATGTATCTTCGTGTGCGGTATCGTCACAATGTAATTTTCTAAATGATGACATGAAAACAAGTATCAACATTTACTCCTGAAAGTACATAATTAATCGGAAAAGAGTACGTAAGTGTTTTTACTTCAAAAAATTTTAACGCACATTACATGCAACAGTTCTTTTTTTATTTGCTGCTCCCTTTGTTTCCGCTTCGGCAATCTTGAATCTCGTCAGTTTAAGCTTCTGCATCCTCAGTTTCGGAGTAAAATGCAGTTAAGCAGTTATCCTCAAAGCCGACGGTAAGGCGTCACCTAGGACGCTTTTTCCAGCTCGGTTTATAATCGCGAAACAGCAGATATCTGTGACACACAAAATGAGCGAACAGACAAAAGCGGAACTTGATGGCAGGAGTGTGACAGTGAAATGAAGAGTGAATGTTGAAGTCTCCAGCTGCTTCGGGAAACCGTCGCGGAGCGTTGTGCAACGCCGTCTAGTCCGACTACCATTCGGAGTCCCGAATTCCATTCGACTCAAATGTCGTTCAACGTCATGGTATGGCATGCTGAGATGCGAAGAGTAAGCTGTATGTTGCAGCATTTTTTTTTGTTTAGGATATACAGCGGGCAGTAAAACACAACTGAAATACCGTTTGTTGATTCAACTTTTTTACGGTGTGCCAGAAAATGTCCAGTATGGAACTTATTTATTTATTTATTTATTTATTTATTTATTTACTTATTTATTTATTTATTTATTTATTTATTTATTTATTTATTTATTTATTTATTTATTTATTTATTTATTTATTTATTTATTACCTCGAAGGCTCCGGTTGTGGGGCATTACATGAGGGATGGGCGGATTACATGCAGATTATATAAAGATTACAGAGTATATAAAGATTACAGGATACATAAAGATTACTGATTACATAAGGATGGCTTCAATCTTTTTCTTGAAGTCGATGCAGTTGACGATGTGTACGGCTTCCGGCGGCAGATCGTTCCAGTCCCGAGATGATATGACAAAAAAAGAACGGAAATGAGATGTAGTTCTTGCAGCGGGTGGGTATACGGTCTTGATGTGGTTGCTGCGGCTAGAAGGACGATTAGCTGTTGATGAGCTGTTGAATTATGAGATTTTTGAGTCATAGAGAAGAATTAGATAATTCCTTGCCCAAGTATGCGCTTATGCGTGTTGATTGGACTGTTACAAGCGCGAATAAGTGTGTAACAGTGCTTTGGCGCCTGCTGAAAGGCACGTGAGTCCACTTCCTACTTTCTGAGCTCCATGGTAAAGCATGCTTAAACTCTCTTCACCTCTTTAACAGCTGCAGAAGAGGAGAGAACTTATATGACTTTGAACATACTGTCAGTTATCCGTACAGAACACAGCGTTCATTTTGTTCGCTTTTCCCTTCTCTCTTATTGCTCTTTTCCCGTCTTCTGCTATTGTTCTAGATTTCCTTTTCTTATTATGCCTGCTACTTACTATTTTGAACCAGGAAACTGCTTTTGTAGCTGTACAGGGTCGGGCCACCCTACATCATTATCATCACCATAGATGATAAAGAGCGTTTCACAACCCTAAACCTCCTGCAAAAGCTGCTGCGACCGCGGTTTCATTGTCCGACACATTGTGCAAATTTTTCTTTGTCTGGTCTGAGGAGAATAAGGAGGGCTTTCTTCACGGTTTCCAGTTTTCCTGCAGGTAGCATATATTCATACGCGAAGTAATGCGTATTTCAGGGATCGTTGTGCAGAGCTCCAATGGTTTTATTTTACTATGTGTTCTCACGATGGCTTCCACTTCACAGCCGACGTTCGTTCTTGTTTGTGAAATTTGGTGAAGGCCGCTTTCGTGCTCTGTACAGCGATGTACTTGCGCGCACTGGAGTGTAAGGCAGGGTTGAATAGACATCTATTCGGGAGGAAATACTGCATTTAGCTCGGTATAGAGCAGCTATACGCGTTTCATACGACTTCCGGAAGGCACTTCATGCAGCGTCAAATGTTTCAGCTATACTCGCAGAAACAAAATCCATTTGATTTTTTGTTCAGCAAGCTCACAGCTGCATTCTTTTAAATGACGATATTTCTCTACATGTAGTCTCGCTATGCGTCTCAATACCTGCTATTTCGAAACGCTGCTGTCAGCGACGACGTCGGACCAGCACATGAATACCAGTGGGCACAGCCGGTGTATCCATAACGCAAGCTATAGTCATGACACGCGCAGCATGCATGCAGCTTGGAGACACCCACGTTAGCCAGGCTGAACGTTCCCTCTGTACTCCTCGGAACTCCTTGGCACGGATGTAGAATGCATACCTCGTATAAACAAACTTTGGGTCCGAAATAACAAGCTTCTCGCGCATGAAACGTTTGGTGACAGGCTTAGGCTCCCCGATTCATGAATTGTGTTAGTCCTGCGTAAGTGACTTTCCCTATCCGAGTATTCCTTCATCGAGATAATCGAGAATCCTCCATCCCTCCTAAGAGAGAACAGCTTTGAGAGTTCTGCCTCTTGTTTGCTAGCTTTAGATCCAGCTCTCACCCTAGAGTAAAAAATGAATTTTGAGACAGGGTACAGAAAAAGTATTGAGGACCAGTTTCGATGGCCTGCGTCTTTCAAAGAACGCGTTTCGTTACCGCTTTTTGGCTTCCTCGTAGAATACAGTTTGTGTGAGATGGTGTATTCTTGAATTGTTAAGGTTTCTCCTGTTAATTTAGTAGTTTTTACCCAATTCATTTGGCGTATATGAAACAGTTCAACAGCAATTCCTCTAAAGGCGACGTGATATCACATCGACCTACAATAAGTGTCTAACTCATCGCCAAAGGCAAGGGTTTCTCCCATCAACAAAGTGCCTCAGGTTGTCTTATTCCACAACTTAGCTTGAGAAGGTGCTGCTTCTTATGCACTTGCATCACAGTCTGTCATCCAGCCCGTTTTCTTGTGTTTGAGGTATTATTGACAGATTAATTTTCTGTTCCAGCTATGGGCGTTTCCTCTGCCTTACTATGTGTTCGGCGCTCTGGTCATGTCTATGGTGCCGTACTTCATAGTGAAGGGTACGGCGCCACAAGGGAGGAAGGCAGGTGAGGTTTAGTCCTAAAGTCACAAGTTATATGTAGCTCTTTTTAATGTGTGAGCATTAGGTGACACACCACAAAAAAAAAAGCGGAGTGACGTCGTGTTGTGAAGTATCGATGAAATGTGCAGAGGAGGTTACCGGTGTGTGAAGTGATGTGGAGAGGAGGAAAATGAGCGTCCAATCAGAACTTGCTAAAGCGATGACGTGTCATGTGGAGTAGATGGACCAACTAGAGCGCTTAAATAAATTATATAGAGAGAAAGTGCTGTAGTGGTATGAGTGGAGAGGGGGAAATTTTGCCTCCGTAGTGTCAGTCACTGCCTTTGTGGATACACCGTAAGCACATTATTACTAACCAATACTTGGCCGCGTGGATCGCATTTACCGCTATGAATTCTTTTCTTTTACTATGAGTGCGTATCAAAGCAGTACTTTCCCGACACTTCCGCGTAATCTAGTAACAAGCGTTGTACAGCTTTACATGAAGGCAGAATATTAGATGCGCTCTAACCATGAAGCATGATGGAATAGGAGGGCATATCCGTAACCACTCCTGTTGATTCCGGCTTTAGAATGAAGGCAAACTTACTATTCTTTGTTCTATTAAACAAGAAAAGCTGTCCAATTGTGGTCGCTACGCAATCAGTAATGTTAACACATATGTCATATTTGCCTAAGACCGGCTGGTTGCAATGTCGCATGAAATTTCAGAACCAGTCCTTTCAAAGGACGCCAAAGCACCGTTCAGCTACTACAGACTACTGATTAATCCGCGTTTCATGGTCAACATGGGGTCTCTGACACTCACCTTCGTCATGTTCGGATTTTACGAACCTACTTTAGAGCCCTACGTCCGACAGGTGAGCATATACTATTTGAAATATCACTGCATTCAGTGCGAAGGCACCTCCCTTCTCTAAAGGTTGTTTTGTTTCTCTTCGTACTATTTAACTAGTTCGATTCGCTGATGACATCGCCATGCTAAGTCACTCAGGAGATCAACTGCCAGACGTGATCAATGAGTTATACAGGCAGAGTAGACCGGTGGGTCTAAGAATTAATATGCAGAAAACCAAACCAGTGTTAAATAGTCTCCGAAGAAAACAGCAGTTTACAATTGGTAGCGAGATGCCGCAAGTGGTAAGAGAATACGTCTACTAAGGGCAGGTAGTGTCCGCAGATCCGGATCACGAGAGTGAAGTAACAAGAAGAATAAGAATGGGATGGAGCGCATATGGGGGGCTCTCAGATAATGAAGGCTAGTTTACTAATATCCCTCAAAAGAAAAGTATATAACAGCTGTATGTTACCGGTAGTTACGTATGGAGCAGAAACGTGGAGGAAAATTATAGGTGTAACTTTGAGAGACCGGTAAAGGGCAGAGTGGGTCAGGGATCAAACACCTGTTAATAACATCATAGTCGAAATCAAGAGGAAGAAATGGGCTTGGGCATGGCATGTAATGCCAAAGAAAAATAGCCGATGGTCCTTGAGAGTAGTAAACTGGATCCCAAGGGAAGCGAAGCGTATCAGAGGACGGCAGAAGGTTATGTGGGCGGATGCGATGAAGAGGTTCGCGGGGATAGCGTGGCCGTAGTTGGCACAGGACAGGTTTAATTGGAAGGACATGGGAGAGGCCTTTGTCCTGCAGTGTGCGCAGTCAGGCTGATGATGATAATGAAGGCTGCTAACGCTTGTATTTTCATTTCTTTTTGTTTGGCCTCTGAGATGAACCTAAATATTTCTAAGAGCAGAAAACTTAACACTGATGTGTGTGTCAAGCAAAAAGAGAAATAAAACAATGAGAGTACGATCATACTCGACCATGACGCTGTTTCTTAGTTCGAAAATTTAGTAGCAATAATGTTGCTCGGAGTTTCTTTTCTCATCTTTTCTGTCAGTTCAACTTGAGCAGCACGGGAGTGGGTGCAATTTTCATGGCCACATTCGCTTCCTACTCATCTGGAGCTATTGTGGCTGCAATCGTCTGCCACCTCAAGGTATGTGGATCGTTGCACGATTGAGGAGTGGATCTTTTTGTCGCTTCTAAGACTCTAATACTCAATTTGTAGCCATTACTGACCAACGCTTGTGCCAACTGCAATCAGTAGTCGATGTCAGTTCCCTTATTTCAAAGTCCTAGTTCACGCCGTAGTTCTAATGGCAAAAGCCAGCGATGTCGAATTGGAAGACAACCATTTCGCATCCAAATTTATAGAAAGTCTTGCGAAGGAGAGTCGTTATTTTACCACCTCTGATTTCCGTACGTTGCGTATGTGTAAAAATCAGTCGGCACTTGGGATTTTCTTGCTGTACACAAAAGCATAAAATACAATTAGAGCAAAAAAAAATAAATCAACTGGGGTTACTGACCAGGGTACTTGGCTTTGATTTTTTTTAGCAAGATGCACTCGTCGAATTCGCCGCTGTTTGCCTCTCTGCCATTTCATTCTTCGTCGTTGGCCCGGCTCCATTCCTTCCATACGATCCGTGAGTGTCCAGTCCTACAAAGATCCGTGTGAAACTAACCACGAGTTCTGGGCAGCACGAGTGCGGTTTATTGGGTTCACATTTTTTACACAATGACAAAAGAATGCTTCGAAGTTTGTCAGAGACGTCTTAGTAAATAAATCGTGGTATGCGCGATGTGTTTTCTCCTCTTCCAGAGCTCTTTGGATGATTTATCTGTCTCAGGTTTGCGTCGGCTTCTCATGCGCTTTACTTTTCACATGCCCCTATTACAACGCCTACAACATCGCACTGTAAGTGAACTTCATTATTTGTGACTCGAACAGTGTTAGCAAGGCTAAAAAAATATGTAAAACACACTATTTTCTTATCACAGGGACTGCGGATACCCGGAGACAATAAAAACCAGCGCATTTGTTTCGAGCTGCGTAGTTCGGTTCCAAATGCTCGGGTGAGTACATTCCGGGAGCGGGGGAGGGGGCTAGGCGATGCAAGCAGGTAAGAGCGCTGCTCGGATAACTGAGAATTAAAGAGAAGGAAGAGAAAGGGTAAGCCCCCCCCCCCCCCCCCCCGCCCCCAGGATGTGGGCTTGATTCATGAAATGATCAAGTTACCGGACGCTAATCACAGCTTTGCATAGAAAAGCGAAAGCACGAACGAAAATAAATACATGCAACCATTTGCATTACATCCCACATTATATTTCAAGGAAACTATTGCGTTTGGAGACACAACTATAAACACTGTTGTGAGTATGCGAAGGCAGTCGAGCTGACCTGCCATTGCTCATAGGAAGGAACATTCCATTTCCACCTCTTGGTGCCAGGTATATCGTTCAGAGCTCACCTTTATCTTCTTGTCTGTCCCGTTTACTAGCGTGAAAATAAATCACCCCAGATGTGAAGAACTGCACTGATATGTTAGTTTGGATTGCAGCTTGCAAACCACTACTCTGCTGAAATAAATAAAGTCATTCTAATATATTTGACTGGAAACATGGCTTATGTTTTGGCTCTTCATTTTTTTTTTTAGAGCAATCGTTGCGCCACCAGTGGCCGGTTACGTTGTTGAAGCGGCCGGGTTTAGAAACGGAAGCATGGTGATGTTCGCTATTCTTCTCTCGTGGGTAAGCATAAATTCCGTAATTGAATGCTGTTGCTAAACTCGGCAAAAGAGGAAGTAGTAAATAAGTTGAAATTGCTGGATAAATCTTCACCTTCTAGCAGCCTAGCGAATTAAATTAAGACATCGCAATTCCTTTGATTCCAACACTCCAGCCTAATATGCTTCTAAGCAGCAAGGAACATGGCGGACGTTTGGGCTGTTTGGAGCCACATAATTCGAGGTACGCAGCTTGTCTGAACACGCTGTGCACCTCTTATCAAAGTAAAGGAAATACACCCGCTGCTTCATTACCGTTTTAGACTGCACGCCACGTTTCTATCATTTCTTCCGTTTCACTAAAGATATAACGTAATCATGCACCTGGGTAGCATTTAGGCACATTGGGAAAAACGTATCATTTAAACAAAACAGTAAAGCGGATTCTAAGCAAAGAATATTAAACTGGGAACCTTTTAGAGGGTAGTAAATTTGCAAAATCAACGGATGCTTCCCTCCTCCCCCCGCCCCCTCCTCCTTGCTTAGGAACTCAGCCACTTTTCTTTTTCGAGCATAAAATTATCGTACTACGCCATAGGATTTAAGGTCCCATTGTGTATAAGCTTTAAATAACCAGGTAAATAGTATATACACCGAGAATCAATTATTTAATGCAGAAAACGAAGTACAAGGTCATGTTCAAAATTAAAATAGGTTCATATAGGTGTCAATAAGTCAATATGTACTGACATTTATATGGATTGATCTTAATGTAAAATACGACCGTTTGCCTCGTTTTCTGCCGTACAGATCTGCTTTATATCCTTGATTTTAGGAGTCTTGAGTATTGGCTCTTGTGCACAGCGCATGTTTTTTTCTTCTCTTGCAGCTGCCCTTCACTTTCGGTCTCTGGATGGATGCACTGTGCAGAGGCAAGAAAAAACAGGATTCCTAACATGATAGAATATGTGGGACAAACAATGAAAATACGCTGACGGCCTTCGCGATGGCAGCCCAACTCGACTTGTCACCCAGAGAAAATGCTATCATCGACACCTGTTCCTAGCGGAAGCGCAGGGCAGTAACAACCTCCATGACACAAACAAACAGCATCACTGCCACTGAATGCCTTGCAAAATTTCCGATCACAATTTTTTCAAGGAATACTAGGGGTCGTAGTGCTGTTTTGTTTTACTGTTTGTAGAAATGAAGCTGTCCAAGGATTATAACGTTCTTTAATCGTCCCTGCTTGTAAGCGCAGCAGTACTAAGAGCTCCTGTTGCCGCCTTCATCTTCTAGCGCGTTGTCTGCACTTTGTGTGCCTGTTCTTCAGTACACGTACTTCCTGAAGCGCAGTTAGGAAGTCGGAGGAAGAGAAGTGTTGGAGCATGCACGTGCAAAAGCGAATGATTAGTAAGCCTAGGTCTCCGACATTACTCTGGACGTCAGGGAAACCCAGGAAACGTGCAGCGGAGTAAGGACCAGACCAAGAAGATCGAGCAGGGCGCGGCGTGGCGGTAGGAGTAGGGACCTGAGCGTCTTGTTACCCTGTAGAAGTACACACTAGCAACTGAAGTGCTCATGATAGGCGGCCATCTAAAGGATGCCGACAGAGTTTGCGAAAACAGTGGCAAGCCGCCAGACAGATAATAAGTAGCTACCACCTTTATTTAGGATATGAGTACCGCCGCGGTGGCTCAGTGGTTACGGTGCTCGGCTGCTGGCCCAAAAGACGCGGGTTCGATCCCGGCCGCGGCGGTCGAATTTCGACGGAGGCGAAATTCTAGAGGCCCGTGTACTGTGCGATGTCAGTGCACGTTAAAGAACCCCAGGTGGTCGAAATTTCCGGAGCCCTTCACTGCGGCGTCCCTCAAAGCCTCAGTCGCTTTGGGAAGTTAAACCCCAATAAAACCAAACCAAACCTAAAACAACTCTCAATTACGAGTCCCGAGAAAAATTAGAACAGAAGCCTGCGCGCCCTTTCGGTTACTGCCAGTACTTAGTAGAGTAGTTGCGCATTTCCTCAACAGATGGTAGCACTTTGACACTTGTTGATGTGATTGCAAATGAGTCTCAACACTGGAGACTTCGCTTATTAATCAAAGCCTCCATGTCTTAAAGAAATGAGTGTTCCCTTTTTGCTCCAGTTTTGTTAATTTGCCTGGGTACGGTAAAAAAATTCGAAACGACAAAAAAAATGTTTTCCTAGGCATACAGCAAAGTTGTTGAAAAGTGGCACTTTTTCTTTTCCTCGATCTCCATTTTGTTGACTGCACATAAATTAAAAACAACAGACTAGCAAAACTAGAATGTGTCTTCATTAAAACATCCAGCGAGAGCCGTGACTTCCTCTATCTGCACACCCTTCTTCTATTCTTTGCCTCTTCTCCTACTTTCGCTTCCTTTTTTCTTTCTTTCCGCATTTTTTTTTTGTCGTGCTGGCCTGCATTCAGTCTTCTACGTTTGTTCATTATAATTTTACTTCTTTCTTGTCTACCTCTTTTCCTTTATTCTCTACTTCGCGATCTTCGAATGTCTTGGCTACGTCTTCGATTCCTTCAACTCTCCTTATTTTTTCTTCTCTTTTACCCCTTCTTCGTTATATCGTTCTTGGCTTGGTCTACTTCATTTCTTCTTTCCCCTCGCCCTCTTCTTTCAGTTCTTGGCTCAGCTTTTGTCTTCTTCTTGGCTGCTTCTCTTCTTCATCTTTGGTTTGTTTTTGTTGCCGTCGCCTCTCCTTCCTCTTTTTAGCGTAGTTAGACTTGACTCTTGCTGTCTGGATTCCTACAACTACAGCTACAACAAGAAATTCTCATATATATTTTCCGTCCGTATTGCGCCGGAAGGACCCACTGTCAGTGGAATTCGGGGCTACCACCTGCTTCAAATATAAAAACGTGCAGGCAACGAGTATTCATGCTTCATTGTGCAACCTCTTGTTGACATGGAGCTGCCACTTCACTAGTCATGCTGTGGTATGTAAGTTTATATAGGGCAACTTATTTTTTATAGCTTCAACTAATTTTAACGCGATTGCGAAAAGGGTTCAGCAGAAAACCGGTCGTTGGGGACGGCGGCGCGGATGCAAAATCCCCTGAGAAGCAACCCAGGTGCAGGTCACGTGACCTAGGTCACGTGACCTTGCGACGTCACCTCAGCCTGCCCATCAATGTGTGAACCAAATGCCCATCGTGGCAGGTGGCAGTTAAATTAATAGAGAGCTGTAGCATAGCTTGATGCACAATCCGCTACCGTGATCCTCTTCCGCGGGCACCACTGGGTGCGCGCTGATTTTGTTTGGACGCGGCAGGCCCGACAGCAGCTGACGGGAATGTGGCGCCCTCTGGCGACCTGCGCACGCGCAGTGGTGCCTCGCGCAACCGGATCCCGGTAGCGAATAGCGGATCACGCTACGCTATAGCTCTCTAATGACTGGTCGCGAGAGGTTGTGCGGTAAGAGAAACCTGGGTCGCACCATGCAGCAATACAACGTACAGAATGGACAATAATGCTTATGTGGGCATTAACCCACTGAGGCTGCCGCGTGATACCCTTAAGCGGAGCTTAAGCGTCTCCTCCAGTTTTTCATAAAATGACTCCTAACATTCGCCCAATATCTATTTTGAAGTTAGCTTCTGGGCATGTTCGCCACTTGAAATTCGAGTCCTTGTACACTGAGGTGGCTAACAAAAATACTTAATAATCGACTTTAAAGTGTGTGTTGCAATAGCGAAATTGAAATGAAGCCTGTGTATTCACTACCTGCACGGTGAAATGAGAAGGAAAAAAAGTAGTTGCAGGTTCTACAGGCGATATCATTCAACCTTCGCACCAAAATCGAAACTGGTCGGCAAAAGAGAGACGGTGACGTCGATGTTTCCGCCTTCTCTGGTGACGCAGCGCAGCATTATCGCCGGCGCTATTACACTGTACTTCCTTCTCCTCTCTCTTCTTTTTTCGACACCAACTTTCAATCTTGGGGTCTGCAATCTGCGCTAGCCAAGCGAGAAACTTTGGGTGTCTCCCGCGGCCATGGTAAAATGTCGTGTCGTGCTGACAATAGCCACTGTTCTGTACATCGCCTTTCTTGAAATGCCCAGGCCTCAAAATTTATTTCGAGGGGTCGAACGCTGGTAAGTGTGCACGCCTGGAAGGAGCACGCCTAAACGGCATTGCAGGTTGAAACAAGATTGTCAGTTCTAAAAAATAACGGACTTGGTGACAGCCTGTTCATCTCCTCAGCAAAGCTCTCGTCTAGCCGCGCAACACTACGCTGCTCAACACCCGGATCTCTGTGTTCTTTCAAATCATCGTTTATACGATTTTTCAACACGTTTAGTAAGCGAAGGGAGTTAGTAAATCACCAGTGAATAGTTCTAGACCGGCGTCCAAGCGTAAGTCCATGGCATCCAAGCCGGAATCGAGCGTGAGCGAAATTGCGACGCCCGCCACAGCCCAGCCCCCTTCAGTGCGGAGAGTGCTTGTAAAGCTTCGATTTTACCTATTCCACATCAGCTTGCATCAAGAATTGCCCGATAGTGATCTTGAACCAGGCCTGGACTTCTGCAATTTGCTTTTAATCCAAACAGACCGCGACCCTGAATTCCTCAAAAAGAATGTTTAGGTTGACCAGGCGCACATCTGCAAAAATACAACCGCCTGCACAATGACCGTTAAAGTTCGAGCGTTAATACCTACTGGATCCGTCTGCAGAAACTTTAATCAAGGTGGTCCGCCAGCATTTCGTGCGGAATTTTTAGTGACGGGATCATTGGCGCAAACGTCTTTATAGAAACACTGACCGGCAGGCTCTACACGGAAGCGTTACTTCATTGAGTTGTGGACGCCTTTACCTCCGGCCTGCCGCTTGGTGCGCTTAAGGATAGATAGTTTCAGTACGATTGCGGACCTGCGTATGGTTCTTCAACTGCTGCCCATTTTCTTGAGCGCAATTTTCTAGGGTAGTGGATAGGACGTTGTTGCCTCGTTGTGTGGCCGCGATCGCCTGATTTGATCCCATTCGAAATATGGTGGCGTGGGGTGCCTCCCAACCCCGGAGAAGCAACGAAGCTTGGTCACGTAACCTTGTGAGGTGATCGCTACCTACCTACCGGATTGTGAGAAAACTAACCACACTGGCAATTGGCAGCACCTACCATCGCAGGGCAGTGCGCATCCCTTAACTGCTGCACCTTTGCGCATGGAGTGGTTTGAGAACTACCAAGGACGTATGCATGTAAAATTGAGAATGACCAATTCCGCATATATGGCCGTGCACTCGTTAACGCTACCGCCTGATATCCTTGAGGCAGAGCTGAAGTGTCCCCTTCATTTTTTTTCTTTTAATTGGTTTCAGCACATTATACCTCGCGGCATGGGACGGCCCATTTTGTATTTCAGTCATTTTTTTTCCCAGCCCCAATTAGCATTAGTTTGTTCGCAAAGTTATACTACGATTGCCGGGCACAGTAAGAAAGAACAATAAGGAACAAATATTGAGGAGCATGTCATATGATAAGGAACCCATTTTTGCAGCTCATTTATGGTCGGCAACTGGGCCTCTACTGCAGCATTCCAGGAGTGCGAAAGGGCAGAAAATTAAGACAGGATGGTATTACGGCATACAACTCGCCTTTGCCCATATTTACGTTGCCGTTTGAAAGAACGAATTGCAATGTTTTAAGTACCTTGAAGTTTTTCTGTTTCCTCCACTCTACGTTCCGTGAAAGGAGCTCTCAACACATATTGTGACTAATAAATAGATTTATCAGTTTGTATCCTTTCTTAAAGATCATTTTTGAGGTAAAGAGGGTTTTTCGCTTAAGACTCTACACAGTTTTTTTTTAAATAGGCTTTTTGTGTTATAAGGGCGTTTTTTTTTTGGCATAACATTGTCAGCGGAGTAGTAGACTGGAATAATCTAAGGCGTGCTAACTAGAAGGCTGGTTAACTAATATTGAATAGTTAACTTACTAACTATTACTGTTACGGTCTATAATTATAGACAGCCGTGTAGCCCACCGTAAGTAATATACATATCAGTTTTTCGAATTTCGAAAATACAGTTAGGCTCGGCGCTGTGGCCCAACTAATTTTCGTGACATCGCACTAAAATACGCGCGCTTTCGAGAAGCAACTTCTCCAGTGCCCGTAACTCATTAAAATAACCAAATTTGTTGAGTCACAGCGCCAAAGGCAAAGGCGTTTTCGCCGTTCTAAAAGCTGATATGGCTGTTGCTTACGGTGGGCTACACTCCTGTCAATAATCAAATAACCAACGGTAATAGTTATAAAGTTAACTATTTAGTATTAGTTAATCAGCCTGCTAGTTAGCACGTTTTAGACGTATTCCGATGTATTACAGCGCTGACAATTCAAAGAAATGATGGAGCATTTATTATTGTTTCAAATCAATATTTTAAGTGGCGATTTTTTTCACCCTTTTTTCGGATATGCATACATTTATAAATGCAGAGTGCCACACGATTGGAAACATGTCGTTGGTTTCACCCAACTGCGGTTTCCCGATTATTTTTAATCATCTGACAATTTACGAGAAACTCCCTGTATGTCAGCTTGGGTGCTCATGAGCCTGCATTCTCGACTACACCGAGCTATGAGACCAACTGGCTGGGCTGGCCTCGTTCTTTCCACGGACAATCAATGAGTGGAACAGGCTACCAGCCGGCGTCACTGAGTGCTGCACGGAAGGTCAATTCCGCGCATTTTTATCTGATGTGTGATGTGGCGCGCAGTTGTCTTGCGCGTGTCTTTTTTATTTCATCAGTGTTATTTTATTTGTGGAGCATGGTTGTCTTCCTTCAGTACATATTTTTCCTCATCTATTAGTTGGGTGATTGTATTTCTGTTATTATGTGTACTTTCGGCCAAATGAGAAGAATTTATTGTGTTTCCCCCCCCCCCCTGCAATAATGCCCTTGGGCGGTGCAGGTATCTGTAATAAATAAATAAATAAATAAATAAATAAAAAAACTGGCGAACACACTACCCGTATTCAGTTAGTCAAGCCCGCGGCAGCATACGTATACTCGTTCAAGGAAACCTCGTCGACCACCTGCAAACGAAATTTCCAAACGAGTTAGTCATCAGCAGAATTCCGACGTACACTCCTACACGCAGCCACAACACGCATTGCCTGACGTTCTGATCCTAATACTTAGCGCTAAGGACGCCGAAAGATGCGCTTTCTAACTACGCAATTGGCAGCTACCTTTCATTACGAACAGTTGCAGAAAATAATAGGGTTCTTTTTTTTTTCTTTCGGAAATTCCTTTAGCGCAGCGCGACATGAACGACACATATGATTAACCCAGAGCCGTGTGCCCAGCTCCAGCGCCTGTAAACGAATTCTGTCGGCTCCTCATGCGAGTAGTGCGCATTCCGTGCAAAGAGGCAGCAGCTGTAAGAATATTCTGCTGACGTCAGTACGTGGCATGCATTTATAACGCCACAAACATTCGTTCCTTCCTGTTGCGTGTAAAGAAGAGAGTGTATAAAACCGCTGCATGTCGCAATACGCCTCCTTTGTGCGCAGAGCACATTTATCAGACCCATCAGCTCCTAAAGCAGGCAGTACACTGTTGAAACAGTGATCCTCGGCGCCAAACTGCATATCTTACTGCAGAAGAGCAGCTGTTTTCCCTCGGAAAGCAAAGGCAATGGTGTTCACCATAGAGGCGACTGAAAAAGAAGGGGAACTCCGCAAAGGTCACGGCAGTGTGTCGTTGGTGGGGACGGAAGACGCTGCACCGGGTAGCGAGCTACGAGGAGAGTCGGTGCTTCCGGCCAAGACGTCCTTACATTGGTTACGAAGTAACCTGTGGATACTGCCCCTGACGCTCACTCACATATGGCTGTCGGCCGGACATTCTTTGTTGCAACCTTTCTTCCCACCGCTGGTGAGTACTGTTTCCTATTATGCAAAGTAGGGAGTGCTGTCACCTGTTACGCAAGACGCACTTTTGTACGCACTCTTTTTTATCGGTTGTCTTTTCTTTGCGGAACGCAAGCTGAATATAAGGCATAGGTCGCTCAGATGAGCCCGCAAAGAGAACATTTAAACGGCTTAAATTAGAATTCGCGTGGTGAGGCCATTTTATTGCTAACGGAACGAGATGGGCATACGGTAGGCTTCACGATTAATTCACTTCCAGGAAATACATAGGCTCAGCCTAACCCGTTCATTTAACGGGGCATAGTAGCTATCGAGTCGCGTGGTTGGGTGAGCGTAAAGTTGGAACTAAAACCGGTACAGGTTTCACCCTTACTTCATCGCTCTACGGCAAGGTGCCAGCTGCAATGCGATATCCGAGAGCAAGACCGCAAGGTATAAGGAGTTGCACTGATGAAAGAGAACTTTTAATCATGCTGCTGACTTTTCAGACGGAGGAAGGCAAGTGAAGGAGTGGAGGGACGGCGGTGCGCTTCCTGAGCACGCTATCAACACGAGGCTTACTGACCTGCGTATCTGGTAGCGGAATTTTTTCAACGAGATGCAACCATTTTGTCCCGTGTTCTTACCCAGAAACGTTGGGCGTCACTGTCGTAACGTAATAAAAGCTAGGAAAGGTTAAAGCACTGCCCGTCGGGAAATCGAATTAAATTCGTTTATTCAGATAGTGGAACGTGATACACTTCAGCCGCAAATTCAATGCCAACACGTGCTCACCGGTGAAAATTGTGCAAGTGTATTGCTGGAATGCTGCAAATATTCTAAAAGCAAGCAAGCGGGTAGCGAGTCAGAGCCAGAAAAAAGGGCGCGCGCAGTGGAGTCACTAAAATATGAAAGAAGCCAGTGAATACGTTGTGGACGTTATTGTTAGAGGATAAGTCTTCACGAATAATTGGCGTCTGTGACATCTGACACTGTAGAGTTTAGAAGGCACATTGTGACTGTGTGTGTTTTATATTTCCACACTCTGCACTAGATATCACATAACACTGTCTCGAACACCAACTCGGTCAAATCATTTTACTGTATTTCCTTTCTTTCTGATGGCAGTACTACAGCTAGCAGTAAAATGCTTATACTCGCGGCTGCACTGTACGCTTAAATTTCCCACTCTGTGTTATAGTCTCGACTGAGGAGGAACGTAGACTGGCACTCTAATTGATGCCGGAAAAAATCTTATGACTCAGAGATCTGATATCTATGCAGCATCCATTCTTTATTTCTCGTGCTTTTTTTCTAGGCAACAGCGAAGGGTATTCCTGCTTGGAAATATGGCTTCACGTTTTCAACGTTCAAGATCGCCGTGGCCGTCGGCTCAGTGATTTCGGAAAGACTAGTATGGCTTTCGGTTCTCATTTGAACGCGTCATCCAGTGCAACCACTTGCTTGCATTCCAAGGCAGACATGTTGTTGTCTGTAACGAATAAGACTTCACAAGAAAAAATAAAAACGTTTGTCAAAGTTCTCGTTTACAAGGACTCAACCATAAATGAAATATGTCCTGTTACACAAAAATAATTACAGTTGAGTGGAAGAGGAATATAACTTTTATAACTGCGAGTTTAAAAGTTGTAAAAGTGGCATTATGCTAGATTGGCATAGATGAAAGAGTGTTTTGAACAAAGTGAGCGCAGAAACCATTGACCTCCTCTTTTTTTCTACTTGCCAGCTTTAAGCTCGTAACCAATGGCGAACAAATATACCAGGGTATTAAGTTTCCGACATGTGCAACGGTAGAGGATCTTATAGACGTCTGGAGACCCGGATTACATTTGCAAAGCAATGCTATCTACTGGCCGATTGATATACCGTGCATTCTAGAGCTGTCCTCTAGGAGTAATAATTACAGCGCTCTTTTTATTTCGGATTCGTTAACATTACTGTAAAGCGTTCATAATTTTCCTCTGCGATACATTAACCCACGCCACGCATACTATATCACGCTAGACAAGCAGAACTTTTGTCTTGCGGAAATTTGCACTTGTTAGGGTGTTACAAGGACCGCACACACAGTGCCTTGAACACTAAATGAATACTTTACCGTCGGCCAGCATTTGGTTGTCATCTTGCCTTTCATTACGAGACGAAATGTGCATTGTTGTGTGCCAGTCGCAGCAATTTTATTCATTCGCTTAATTACTCTCAAAGGCATAAATTCTCATAATTATAGCTTTGTGGAGCACTTCGATGTGAATTATCCAACTAAATCCTAATACCGCTTCCCTCAGTAATGTTAAAAAATGCAGTGTGATCGAAGCCACATATATTGCGACTGTCAGTACTTTTTCTTTTCTTTACCACCGCCGTGGCTTACTGCTTATAGTCTGCTGCTGACTTGAAAGACAAGGGTTCGATCCCGGCCGCGGCGGTCGCATTTCGATGGAGGATTTCAGTGGATGTTAAAAGACCCCAGGTGGTCGACATTATCCGGAGCCGTCTACTACGGTGTTTTTTTGTAGCCTGAGTTGGTTTGTGACGCTAAAAACCCGATAAACCAAACCGAAGTGTTTAAGTGTTGCGGTTGTACTATTTTGTCGAGATGTTCCAGTGTACTTACCTTCAATATTTCTCCATTTCACTGTCCATGATCAGCAGAAGTGAAGCCACGCTTACGCTGTAACCAAGATCGAGCACTCGATGTGGAGCTCTAACAATAAAATAGAATGACAGAGAAGAACCGACTAAACTGGAAGGTGGACGTTTCGGTTTAAACGAAAAAAAGAAACAATCAGGTTTAGCCGAATTCAGTTATTTAAATTCGGTTTCAACCGAAAAAGGTCAGTATTCTTGACATGCAAGTAATAGTTGATGACTGCTGATAGCGAGTTACGCTCAGTCAAGGATGAAAATTACCCAAGCCTGGAAGCGAGGGGCATGATGCGCCGATGGTATTGCTGAATAAGCAGCGTATTTGAGCTGTTTGAGGTATTGATCGGCCATCTTACTTGCCTATGCGCACCGGGAAGCATTGCCTCCTCGCAGCCTTCTAGCTAAGCGCTGTTCGCTATTATCAGCTGCTTACAACAGCTGGACGGTTATGTAGGTTAATCAACTGCATGTAAGATACTGACACGAAACGGCACATGGACGTCAAAAAAAGTATTTTCTGGCTACCGCGACGATGAAGTGGAGGTTCCATCGATGCTGTAAACAGCCAATCCCCCGCCGTGGGTATGTGCCATTAACCCTGATCACATCGTCAGCATCAGCAGCAAACAGGCAGCCCAGGCGATGCACTGCTCTCGCACTAACCCCATGCCAACAATCCGCCGATAACATGTTACCTTAGTTCTCAGAAGTAAACATCAACTTCAATTTTTGTCTGCCGGCTATCTCATTTAACTTCAGTTTCCCTTTTAGTGAAAATAGCGAGCAGAAGACCAAGTACAGTCATTTTTGCGTTAATTTCTTGTAAATAAATTGTCCAGGATGACAAAGACACCGAAATAGATTTTAATTGACTTTTGAACACGCAGAATTTCTACATTAAATCGCCCAAAAGAGTCAGTATTTCGTTCGTTGAGAACAGCCAAAAATTAAGTTCTGAAATTAAAGCTGGAAAAAATCCGCCCAATTTCCCAAAACAAAAAAAAAAACGACAAGTCCAACCCCTAGTTTCAACATACTGGTCAAATTGTGCATTGGCTGCCAACTTCCATAACCAAACGAGCTATATGGACAGAACTGACGCAGCTACTACAAATTATTTTAAATATCTAAACTAGGTACCATTAAGTTCTCGATTTTTTACATTCCTATATTTCAAAACTGGTGCATTTTTATGGTCACCAATACGACCTTAACCATTGTTTCTCGCCAGAAAATTTCACAGAGCTGTGGCGTTGGTTCAGTGGGGCGTAATGCTAGACGCCCGTGTACCGTGCGATATCAGTGCACTTTGAAGAGAACCCTAGGTGTTCAAATTTACCGAGAGCCTTCCCCAACGGCGCCCCTCGTAGGTTGAGCAACTTAAAGACGTTAAGCCTCATAAAAAAAAACTGAAAATCTCAAAGAACGCATTCACGAGAATTTGGAACACGACGTCTCAAAAGCAGCTCATGTTTACTCTGCCTCTTTGTGCGAGGATGGAAATGGTACTCAATATTATTTTTTTCTTTGAAAAATTGCAGATAGCATGGACATCGGCCAAGACTGTGTACTTTATCGGAGTGACAGGGTTTTTCCTGGCCTGCATAAGCCTGTCGTAAGTAGTATAAATCAAACTGCCACTAGTCGTTACTTTTCAAAAGACGGCCGGTACCTGTGATGCTGTTCTGTGCTTAAACACGATAGAGCTGGGGTCAGCTGATACAGGGAAGAAACTTATGACAAACATAGAGGGTAAAAGCGCCATGTGACTGGCTACAGTCCAGTGACCCCAGAAATCACATCTAAGCGCACGATAGAGAAGGAAATTTCTAATGAGGGATCGTTAAATCGTGAGAATATATAGGCCAGAAGGGCCGCTGCATTAACGACAGGGCACGTGAACATGAAAAATCGTTGGAAAACGGAGGCGGGTCGAATTTGCTCCTGCACTGCAAAGATTGTAAGTGTGAGCCAGTGCTTAACGGAATGAGGGTTCTGGGCAGGAGTCACGACCAGGTGGCACATGAAATTCTTGAGGCTTCCATGATCCAAAAGAAGGACAGCATTTGTGTTAGCGACACTTCGGTATCCCTCCGTCAAAATGAAGTGTCTTTTCTTGACAGTTTTTTGTGATGCGACTTTTCAGCCATGAATTTCTTGCGGTTGTCTGTTGTTTGTTTAGGGGGGGAGTTAATTTTGTTATTGGTTTTGTTTTTGTCTTTTCCTTTTTGTTGTTTTTTCGAGTTCTGACTGCTTTTGCTTCACATGTTTGACTCTTCTTTTGCTACGATTGTCATTTGGTTCTTACTTTTATTTTTGGTGTTTGATTTCTGACTGCTTTTGCTTCATATGTATGACTCTGCTTTTGCTACGATTGTTTGACACTGCTTTTGCAAAGAGATGGCCTCCTCTTATGCCTTTTATTAGAATCTGCTAGTTTATCTGCAGAGGTTAAAGGTTTCTTGTCTGTTTTTCCTGACGTTGCTGCTTCTTTTCCACGTGTTGGGTTGAGAGCGATAATGCGATGAGTCTCATGCTTAAGCTGTATGTTTAAATAAGCCACCTTACCTTATAATAAACAGTTGGTAGTGTGCGCATGTGGTATCCCTTTCTTGTTAGTGTCCTTGTTGCGCCAGCGTTCATTTCATCATGCACCAACTCGCCCCTCAGGCCATTCTTCTGATGTGAGAATAGAATCCAAAATCCACTCCGCAGTGTGCTGATGACGGCTAAGGCTACCACTACGCTGACAAGCGAGGCAGAGCATAAGGGTCGGCCACAACCAGTCGATGCTTTCATTTATCTCGTCATTAGCTAGCATTCCTGACGAGCATGTCTGCGGGTCCGGGATAATCCAAAACTGTTTTAACCTATGGTACGGCTTAAGAAATGACCACCTGTTTATCTCATGCGGCTCTGCTCTCTCGCACCACTGCATGGCTTGCCTACAGTGTGCGCTCTTTTAAAATGGTTGTTTTTCTAGGGACTAGGATAAAAAAATTTCAAGAGTGCTCCGTCACGTTTCCAGCATCCCAGCTGAAATTCTTCTCTCACAAGTCTTCCTCGCCTTCCTGAAATGAAATCGGAAGCTGTTTGTACTCCCTGACTGCGAGACAGCTACACTGCTCCGCAGTTCTACCGCCCTTAACATACAAGGGATTTGCCATGGAGCAAGAAATCGCATAAGACACAGTATGATTTCGTTTAGTTCCAACACATTAATCGCTTTTCTGTGCCTTTTCTTTTTTCCAGCCTCCTTTACTGGTGCCCCACTGCAGAGGCACTCTTTGGCGGGTCCGTTGCAGCAGCAGCGCTAGCAGGCTGTATGGAAGGCATATACGTAGTCACACTCTACGGAACCTGTACGAATGCCTTCAGCTACAACGCAGGAATTATAATTGTAAGCATACGGTATCGGTTATACTCTCAAATCGGAAGCGTTATTCGTTTGACGAAAAATTCTGAGTGTATGCAGCGTTCGTCTTTAACTTCTGCGTTGAAAATACTTTGCATTGTTCATATGAACAATAACGAATAAAAGCGCACAAGTTACAAATCATTCTGACTGCGCCGCGGCTTTATAATTCTGCGGAACATTTTTAGAATCCGTTCGTAAGCTGAATAAATTAACGTACACTGTGCATACAATGTCGTTTCTCGCCTAATAAGAAAGCAGCCCCAACTTTAATAATTGAGTTGTGCCAGGACACTTCCCGTAGGTCTCTGTTTTCAGAGCAGCGCACTATTTCAATTATCCACATTAGAAAAGACCAGTATAAAAACCAGACTGCCCATTGAAAGCAACACACTGAATTTCCATATGAATACATTGACAGAAAGCTGTCGAAACTAACATTTAGAAATACACTGTGAAAATTTTGCATCATTTGAGCACGTATTGTTGCACCGTTGTTTTTTATACGCGCAGCCTGAGCTTAGTAGCGTCTAGTTCTTTCTGTGCTACTTCGTAAATGAACATGGTAGCCCTTAATGTCTTGTCAGTGATTCCAGCGCTCAGTGCCTTTCCAGCAATGTACCTGCGGGCTTACACGTCTACAGGTCCTTCTGGAACAAAGCAATTATACTTCCGCCGAAGACAGGGCACACTGCTATGCAAAACAGACGAACACACGATTACGTTATAGTCTCAAAAGCACCAACCCTGTCATGCAGTCTTGTCGAAACTAATTTTAAGCTGGCCCAAGCTGTTAGAGCTATCAGTGGCAAATGTGCAGATATTTACCTCGAAGAGAACTCCAAAGTATCATGTCATGGTTACGCTCAACGTAAAAACTTCCAAGCTGAACCACACAGCTTCAATGCATCCTTATGTATTGGACCCACGCACGCGGATGGAATGGTTAACGAGACCGATTGCAGTAGCAATCACTTTCGTTCTGGGATATACCATACATTTATCTAAAGAACAAACCTGGCGAGGAACTGTAATTCCCATTGAGTTTTTCCGTATTTTTCTTGTTCTGTAGTCGACTTTTGTCAGAACGCTGAAAACAATGTGAATAACATGATGCGATTTCTCTTTTCTTGAAGGCAACAATAGACTGCATGTTTGGAATTGGTAGCATGCTTGGTTCAGTCATTGGTGGTGCACTTATTGACGTAAGTATTTTTATTTCTCATCGCCAGGTACAATGAACTTTGCTTCTTGTATAGCAAAGCAAAATAGCTTTTCGTTACTACCGCATAAATACTTTGGTCCTTTTTTTTTCAATATCTCTATCACTAGCTGTCATACATATATTTGTGTTGAGATTTATATCCTATTTTTATTGTAAAACTCCCAGGATGTAGGTACATTATCCCTGCTTATATTGTTAGCATTTTAGTTTTAATATTCTTTTTGTTACTGTTTTCAATCAAACATTGAGAGAATATAAAGTGTGTACTCCATTCATAAACGTGCTAACTGAATAACAAACACGAAAGTGGCAAATAGCCTACCATTACTTGCCATTTCTGCAGCCTATAGCTAGAGCTATTTATTTTGATCCACAATATAGAGTTGTTGAACCATATTTTATATGCCGGATCTCTGGCTAACGTTCGTGCCGCTGTTTTCTTGTCTCCTCGGAGAAATGCATGAAAGAGTTCCCGCATTACTATCTGCCTGATGTCTGACGTTCATCCTTTTAGCTCTGCAACCGCATTGCAGCATGGACGCACGCAACGCGTTTGCGGAACAGAGCACCTGTGCGCACATGGGAATATATGGCGGTGAAGTAAAAATGGCTCCCCACGTGTTCACTCTGGCGGAAACGCCGCAGGTGACTGCGTATAAAGCGGCTCTGCGCGAGTTGTCTGACGTTCACAAGGAACTTCCTGCGTAGTGGAGCCTTTAGAGTGTACTGGCTGTAAGATTAGGCACTTTATTTTCTGTGAGTCGCGCCTGAATAACTTACATTTAAATTACAAATATCGAACGTGGTCTGAAGGCAGGAGTCAGTATTTACTTGCACGTATCAGCTTATCACTTATCACTAGCTGATAGCACTTATCAGTGCTGTCAGCTTTAACGTTCAATCAACACATGTGCGCCTGCCAGCGTAGCAATTCTGTCATAAACGAAGGCTTATCATGCAGCGTGCACAGGTTCGAATCGGGCATTCAAGCTGTGCTAGCTACGTTGCTTTCTCTCCTACTCCGGGCCAGAAATCGCTGTCTTTGAACTAGAAGTTATATCTCATGTCAGATATATCACGTGTTGGAGCATCAAAACATATCGCAAATAAAACTATTAGGAACTGGCTCGCACCCTTTAAGTCAGGCATCGTGATGATGCCGCGTACGGCAGCAAAAGCGGCGGCGAAACTCTCACTGTCCTGTCAAACCGAGAGCTTTGAGAATTCGCTTGCGAGGCTTAGCTAACGCCAGCTGCATTTCAACTTCTGCACCAACAACAATCGTGATCTTTAAAGAGTACGTGCTCCATGTTGGAACTTCTTCCACTGACTGGAAGCTACGAGCGCTTTGAGGACGGCTGCCAAATCACTCACGAGCCAATCAAATTTGTCTGGAAGCCGTTGCCTAGACCTCACAGCTTCCACTCCGCTGGTAGAAGTTGTGATATGGAGTATAAACGAATGCCAAGACGTGCACAGATGGCATTTTTTCTTCACCAAGGTACGTTCTGTCAGCACGCTTCACGCATGCGACGCGAAGACGCTCACACAAAACACTGCTCTCGTGAAGCATAGTCATAGCTTTCTGCAATGATTATGATAACGACTATGAGGAAAGGAGAGGCGAAGCAACTCTCTCACTCTCAGTGAACACCTGACCCACGCCATGAAGGAATAGACGAAGAAGACGTTGAAAAGAAGGAGAGAGCAAGAGAGTCGCCATATAGTGGAAAGATCGGGAACAATTTCCCTGCTGTCTGCACATTTCTTTTCATCTGCATACAGCCGCCGTGGCCAGCATTCGAACCCGCGATGTTGTGTTCAGAGGCCGAAGTCTACACCGACTGACGACTCGTGGAGGGCTGTATCTTTTTGCCGTTAAATTAGAAGCTCATATAGTCTTCGCGAAGAAGGTACACGGCACACTTCAGAAATGTTTTCTCTAGAGCATTCAAACTACGAGCACACGAGCATAAGTGGGCATGTGAGGATACCTATGAGTACTGTAAGAATATAGTTCGCCGACACCTATGGTTACACCCACTTGCATTTTTAGCGTAAGGTATGTCAGAAATTGAGTCTTGCAGAAGTTCCTTCTCTCAATGTATATGGGTCTCGTATTCGTTGTTCAGATCTTTATCAGTCATTTTGGCTGGTGGTGGTGTTGGCATTAAATTATTTCTTATCTGTTCCAGCTATGGGCGTTTCCTCTACCATTCTATGTGTTTGGCACACTGCTCATGTCTATGATGCCGTACTTCATAGTGAAGGGAACGGCGCCGCAAGTGCAAAAAGCAGGTGAAGTATTTGACGCCTCACAGTTCATGCGTAGTTCTTTCCTCCCGACATAGTTATTGAAGCAGAGCTTTCACTACAGCCGCTGTACTTTTGAAAGGTAATGAATTACTGCATGGCCACTCTAGGTATTAGTGGTTCCACAGGTAAGAAGACGGGTTATTTCATCTTTCCTTGTTGCAACAGAAAAAGCTGTTCAAATGCGGCCAACAAATAAACGGTGGTTAAGAAATATGTTGCAGAGAAAATCAGAAGTTGCAATATCGTATAAAATTTCAGATCTACCTTCTTCGAAGGACGCCGAAGTGCCATTAAGCTACTACAGACTGCTGATAAATCCTCGTTTCATGATCAACATGGGCTCTCTGACGCTCAGCTTCGTCATGTTCGGATTTAACGAACCCACATTAGAACCCTACATCAGCCAGGTAAGGATACCCATCTAGAAATATGATTTTAGTGTATACATGGGAAACACGCAAACTAAATCGGATCAAAGAACACTGAAAACGAAATTTTTCTTATTATTTCTTATTAGTTTCTTATTATGTGAAAGCGAGAGGTTTACTTATTTTAAACTTCTGCCTCCTCCGGGGTGCCGGCTGCAATGAGGATATCTTGCCGCAGATTTTTCGTATTTTTACAGTAATGTTTTTCTTTCTTTCTTGTTGTTTAGTTGCTCCGATGTAAGTCTTGCGTTTTACTTCATTGAGGTATTTCGCCTAAAGGAATGAAAAGGACACATGCTTCTTTCCAACATCGTGATTTTCTTTTAACATTGTGTAGGAATAAAAAATTAGCAAACATTATTTGTTTAAGAGGCGGATTACAAGTTGTCGAACGTTTCTAGTCCCATACTTTTTTTTTTTGAAGTAGCCCACTGCGCTGCGAATATCCCCATTAAAAACAACAATAAACCAAACTCCTAGGCGTATGCACAACCCTGAACTGATGACCTGGAAACATTAGGCACCAGTATTTTGGTATAAGCTTGTTCTACAAATTTAAACCTTAATTGTTCAAAACCGTATTTTGCGCCCTATACCGGAATCTCCTTTGTGTTCCTTCCTCCCAGTTTAACTTGAGCAGCACCGAGGTCGGTGCCATCTTCATGGCTTCCTTCGGTTCCTACTCACTGGGCTCCATTTCGGCCGGTCTTTCCTGTCACCTCAAGGTTCGTGAATAAGTTGAATTTTTATCCCCAGAACTATCGAATTTCCTTTATACTCGAAGGACTCATAAAAATTATTGATGTGCCTTGAGAACATAAACAAATCAGCATCTTCAAGGCAGTGCGTGAGCAATCGCAGTGAACTTGAGCAAACTGCCGCCTTATGAATGGGGCAGTCACTTGAATGATGAAGAGGGTCCTTCAGCCTTGCAAAAACACTCTCAGTTTCGTTACAAATCTGGCTCTTTTGCGTTGTAAATGAAAGCAAGTTCGTGAATGTGCAGGCTTATTGGCAATAAGGAGTAGAGCTACATTAGAGCGGCAACCCTGGATGCGGCGCAGACAGAGCCAAGCGAAAACGCAGATACTACGAAATCAGCAGAAGACTTTGTGCCTCACTCAGGGTCCGCGGTCTGCGACTCGTGGCCATTCACTTATCAAAACGACTCCGGAAGACTCTTACATGTACGGCTGCGGGCAAGTATCGATTGGCCACTGGAGTAGGTTCACAAAACTTTTCTTGAAGAAGTGTACTTTGTGACCGAAAGGCAAATTATTTTTTTAGGCGCCGACAGTTCACTTTTGTCCATGTTGTCGAGATTGGCCACCTTTTGTGTCCAGTGAAATCACGCGGCAGTCTAGCTCCGAATAAAACATTCGCGATCCGTCGCTTATAACTGTATAGCTGGCCCTTATATTTTCCTACCTATAATTTCCGTCTCTAGAGTCAATCTGAAAGTCAATCAGCGGATTAAGTTTGCTCGCAAACGGGCAAACGACTGTTTAGGCGAAAAAAAAAATGAGTAAGCTGACTGCTGTAACTTGCACTTATTCTCGATTTTTATTTTCTTCAGCAAGACGCATTCTTTGAATTTTTCGGCGTCATCCTGTCTGCGGTTTCTTATTTCGCCGTTGGCCCGGCTCCATTCCTTCCATACGATCCGTGAGTATCCAGTCCGACAGGGAAGATTTTTGTGCAAGTAACCATGGATGCTCTAAAACGTCAGCGACGCGTATAGGGCACATAAGGTGTATAAAAAGTATATGAACATTTCCGCTGTGTGCAGGCAGATGCCAAAACACCTGCTCATAGGACTGTTGCGAGGAGGCGCAGAAAGCTCGCAGTGCAACTCCCACCGTGTCAGCGAGAGGTGCACACCACATCAAAGTGTGCAATACGGCGACGCTAAGGTAGCGCTTATTGAAAAGGTCTATAGCAAAAACAAAAGTCCGCAGAATTCAGCAGAGAAGTCTTATTAAAGTTTATAGAGTGTTTTTGCCATCCTTACTCCAGCCTTTTTTTCTTTTCATTCAAACCCTCACACGTCAAAAATACGAGCGCACGTGTCATTTTCTATCCCGGGACTCCAATGCGCACGGTGTTAAGCGTCTGCGTGCAATATCTTCAGCCCCGTTTATCCCGAGTTCTTTCACCTGAATGACGTGGTGATGTTTCTCGCTATCGATCATTATAATTTTTGATTGCTATGTTTGTCGTTTATAGTGGATATGCAAACCAAGGAAGAGCCGGCTGAAGGCGTTACAGAACGTCTAAGGACTGCCCTCCTATGTGAAAATAACACCAAATTCATAGCATTTGAAAGCTGCGATTGAAAACAAAATAATTTGAAATAGAATGTCTGCACTATGTACAAAATGGCTAGCAGCAAATTCTAATGTATTGCTATATATTACGGTACAGGGAAACAACAAATGCATGGCATGTTACGAAATGTACGTGTGTGTGAAATCAGATTAGTTTGGAACGCATAAAACAAAACATAAAGCAATAGGAAGACAAAAATATTTTGCCATGCTATGCAGTCACTGTGCCTGCAATTTTTCTAATTTCTCTTATTCCAGAGCTGTTTGGTTGATTTATTTTTCCCAAATATGCGTTGGCTTCTCATGCTCAGTACTCTTTACATGTCCATATTACAACGCATACAACGTAGCATTGTGAGTAAGCCTCTCTATTCTTAATCTTAACTGCATATGCGAATCATGAGAAATGTTTGGAAAATGTTTTCTTTGAACCGCAGGGAATGCGGTTATCCAGAAACAATAAGCACAAGTGCATTTGTTTCAAGCTGCGTTTTCCCGTTCCAAATGGTCGGGTGAGTAGAGCGATTCATTGTAAAAAGAGATTATGAGGTTATTGGAATGACAAAATTTCCAGCGCTCTAAACCTGCGCTTGCGGGGAAAGGTCAAAGCGTAAAAAAAATAATAAATAGACGCAACTATATACTTATTTGGAGCTGTACGGAGTACTGAAGCTGTTGTCGCAGGAACCATAGCGTTGGCTCTAATCGCTGGCTTTCCAAGGTACGAAACTTTAGGCCTAGCTCTCGGTGCCCCGTTTCATGTTAAGCGTTGCGATTATATTGCTTGCTTGCTTTTTTAATGCGCTGTCAGCAAATTATCTCGCCAAAAAAAAACATATATTGAGCGTAGACCTAGGATAAAAATTGCCTCCAGCTGCTTAGAAGCCGATGAAACTAGACGGTTTTTTTTTTATATATTCTGAGAGATACTAAGGCGTAAACACGAGGGGCCAGAATATGAAGGGGTCGCGCAACTAGCAACTTTTATTCATTGAACTGCTCCGCGTTATTTGTGGCTGAAATACCTTGTGGCTTACTATAAGAAAGCTGCGACATCGCCCACAAAAAGCCACGCACAGCTGCTTTACTAGATTGCAAGTTTAGTGAAGGCATGTTCACACATTCGCCATGCATGTAGGAAGTCAACAGCCACCGAAACCAAGGATTGTAGGGGGTGTTTATTTCTTTAATTTCCTGGTAGTGATCAATGGCAGATCAATAGCGTAATTATTTTATTGCTTAACGATGATTGATTAGAAAACAGAAGAAAAACAACCACAAGCCGCCGGTTGGATCCGAACCACCGACCTCCGAATTTCGCGGCCGGTACTACGTCCGGCGTATTGGACGAGGGTGGCGCTGGTGAACACTCTCAAGGTTCGGTTACACTGTACATAAGTAGCCCCGAAAGAAGAAGACTGGACAGCCGTCGCCTTATCTCAGTTGGTAAAGCATCGGAAGCGAAAATTGGAGGTTTTTTGTTTGGACCCGACCGGCGGCAAGTGGATGTTTTTTTTTATTCTGCTTTCTAATCAACTAGCTTTAAGTGATAAAATAATTACGCTATTAATCTCGTATAGAACACCACCAGTAATAAAAAAAAAAACATCCCCTATCTTCCTTGCTTTTGGTGTCTGTTGGCTTCCATTATGTATCATAACGAAGCCCTCTTTACCCTTCCCTTGCCTACTCCTTTCACCACGCATGTTAGCCTGGCGTTAGCCAGCATGTTAGCGTTTCATGCTGCATTTCAATAAACGATCGTGCAAATACAGATTTGTTCTGAAGAAAATGCAAACTGTTACGTAGTCCACAATGAACCGCATATGCTTGCTGGATGCAATTGATTGTAACCGTGTTTGTGCTCACGGAGCCTTGGCTTTAACAGAGACTTTAGTATCGAGATAAAAAAGGACTTTAGTAAATTCTTGCGTCGTAAATCTCTGCTGTTAAATAAATATTTAAATTTCATTATAGTATTTCTGACTGCAAGCACGGTGGATTGCCCCGCCCCCCCCCCCCCCCCCCCCCCCCCTTGCAGAGCAATCGTCGCTCCGCCAATCGCCGGTTACATCGTTGAAGTGGTCGGATTCAGAAACGGAAGCATGGTCATGTTCGGGATTCTTCTTCTGTGGGTAAGAGTTTAAGCTTCCCAAGTTAAATACTGACCTTTAAGCTGCCACGAAGGATACTATAAAACAGCGCAAAGCACAAGACAAATCCATGCCTTCTCCAAGCTGCCTTGCTCCTTGGTTATCGAATTCTGAATTCACTGAGGCGATTACGCCAGCCAAATGTGGCTGATTACCTCAAGGAAATATTCCTACCCCTGTCACACGGCAACTTCAAACTCACATTAGGTATTCGCGGGAAGACAGCTCCAGGTCTCACAGCTTGTACGGAGGTTTTCTCAGACACAATCAGGAGCCCATAGGCTTTAGTTTATCATCATCACCAGCCTTACTACGCCCACTGCAGGGCGAAGACCTCTCCTATATCTCTCCAATTAACCCTGTACTGTGCCAGCTACGGCCACCCTATCCCCGCAAAATTCTTTATTTTATCAGCTGTGCCTTTTGTAGATAAGAAAAAGGGTCGTGATAGAGAAACAATCAGACGCCTTTTTATCTACTGCGCATGATTTGAGTCGTTTTTTTTTTTATTCTTGAAGCAATCGATTGCATGCAGCTATGAGACTCGAGTTGGCGCGTTTGTCAAGATTAAGAAAAGCCAGCCAGGTTAACCGTTCAACGCACTGAGTCGCGAATTCGTGACACATCATTTGCACGCCATGCTATTGATGCTGCGGGGAGCTTGCACACTAAGTTTGGTGTCAACATGTTTCAGCAGCCAGTGCTTTCCTAGGAAAATGCTTGGCGTCTCTGTGAGGGTGCGTGAAGAGCAAGGGGGTGAGAATGTGCAACTTCCGGCCAGTGTTTAACAACTCCTCCTCTATCACTTCCTGAAAACTGTATTGCGGGAAAAATAGGAAGATATCTGTTCGATAAAAAAAAAAATTCTACTGCCCTTTAGCCTTCGATTTGGTTCGAGGTCTTAGAATCAGCCTTTCATCCAACTCGTACTAGCTGCACAAAGTGGACAAAACTCACGCTGTTTAAAATTCAAGATAAACTCATTTCTTAATTTATATATTGCCACGCGCCTAACGCGCCGCGCGGCCGCAAGGGTCCTTTAAATTTTTCAGCCAGCACAGCGAGTGGTGGTCGGTGACGATACGAAACGGTCTGCCGTAGAGGTATGGGCGGAACTTGGCGGCGGCCCAGACTACCGCTAAACATTCTTTTTCCGTGGTAGAGTAGTTCAACTCAGCACGCGACAGTGCGCGGCTGGCGTAGGCAATTACTTTGTCGACACCGTTTTGCCGCTGAACTAGAACGGCGCCAAGACCGACGTTGCTCGCATCCGTGTGCACCTCCGTATCGGCATCTTCGTCGAAATGTGCCAGGATGGGCGGTGATTGGAGTAGGCGTCGTAACTCGTCAAAGGCACTCTGTTGTTCGTTGCCCCAGGAAAATGACGTGTCATCACGGGTTAGGAGCGTCAGAGGGCTGCGAGCTGGGCGAAGTTTCTAATGAAGCGGCGATAATAGGAGCACAGGCCCAGGAAACGTCGGACTGCTTTTTTGTGGGACGGGACCGGAAAGGCAGCAACGGCAGCAAGCTTCTCTGGGTCAGCGCGGATTCCGTCAGCACTAATGACGTGCCCGAGGAACTTCAATTCGGTGAACCCAAAGTGGCATTTTTCTGGTTTTAGGGAGATGTTGGCGGATCGAACGGCTTTGAGGACAGTCCTAAGGCGGTGCAGATGTTCCGTGAACGTTGCGGAAAAAATGATGACATCGTCAAGATAAACAAGACAGGTCTGCCACTTCAAACCGGTGAGAACGGTGTCCATCATTCTTTGGAACGTGGCAGGAGCACAGCAGAGCCCGAATGGGAGGACGCGAAATTCATACAGCCCGTCCGGTGTAATGAAGGCGGTTTTCTCACGGTCCCTCTCATCAACTTCTATCTGCCAATAACCACTTCTGAGGTCGACCGAAGAGAAGTACTTGGCTTGACGAAGTCGGTCGAGGGAGTCGTCGATACGCGGGAGCGGGTACACGTCTTTCTTGGTCACACTGTTCAGCTTCCTGTAGTCGACGCAGAACCGTAGTGTCCCGTCTTTCTTTTTCACGAGGACGACAGGAGACGACCACGGACTGCTTGACGGTTGGATGACGCCGTCTGTGAGCATCTCTTCGACCTGTGTTTGAATAGCATCTCGCTCACGAGGGGACACATGATAGGGCTGCTGATGGATGGGTCGGGCTCCTTCATGCGTGATAATGCGGTGTTTAACTATCGACGTTTGGCGCACTTTGGACGACGACGTGAAACATGCACCAAACTCCCGCAAGAGGTCCTGGAGTTGCCTCTTTTCAGTGGGTGGAAGGCCAGGATTTATGTCCACGCTGGTGACCGCTTCGGCGTCAGCTCCAGGTGTGCCCTCCGCACAAGCAAAGCATTCGGCCACTTCCTGAACATGGTCGACGTAAGCGATGGCTGTGCCACGGAAGAGATGTCGATGTTCATTGCAGAAGTTGGTGACAAGGACCTCTGTACAACCGTCATGAAAGGATCCAAGGCCCCGTGCCACCGCAACCCCCTTAGTGAGTACAAGGGAGACATTAGGCTCGACAACCCGGAGTCCCCTATGTGGCTCGTCGCAGGTAACTCTCGTGAGAATGCTGGCACGTGGTGGCACCGTAACGTTATCGTCGGCGACTCGCAGGGCGGACCGAGAACCCTGGTGCGCAGGTTCTTCTGTGGCCATTGCGGTAGAAAACGTCACCAAGCGGTTCGGGAGGTCTATGATCGCACCGTGCTCGCGAAGAAATTCGATGCCAAGGATGACATCGCGAGAACATTCGCGGAGAACGAGAAAAGTGGCAACGAATGTGCAGCCTCGAACCGTAACCCGGGCCGCACACATGCCGAGTGGTGCGACAAGATGTCCGCCTGCCGTGCGTATGTCGGGACCGTCCCAGGGTGTCGTCACTCTTTTCAGGGCCGTCGCAAGCCGTCCGCTAAGGATAGAGTAATCTGCGCAAGTATCAACCAACGCGCTGACCTCCTTTGTGTCGACGAGAACAGGGATATCCAAGGAGACCCTGCCTTCAGCACGGCCCGTCGATGGCTGTTGTGGAGGATTCAGTCGGTGCGGCGGCGGAACCTGGTCGGCGACTGGGGTAGCGCTGTCGGAGTGATTCAAGCGGCGCGTCGGGGGAAACTGTTCGGCGATGCGGCGTTCGGCGTCGGGGCGATTGGGTCGGTGCGGCGGCGGAAGCGGGTCGGCGATTGGGGTTGCGGCATCGCGGCGATACGAAAGGCGCGTCGGGGAAAACTGTGCAGGGATGCGGCGTGCGACGTCGGGGCGATTCAGTTGCTGCGGCGGTGGAAGCTTTCCGTCGGAACGGCGTTCGGCGGCCTCGCCTCCAAAGGCCGCCGGAGCTAGTTTTCCCGACGAGGGCTCGAGGAACCACGTTGTCCTGAGGCGAAACGGGACCCAGAGGGCGAAGACCGGCGTGGAGAGGGCGATCGCGACTCGCGGCGCGGAGGAGATGGTGAACTACGCTGGCGGGTGACATACTCGGCGATGTCTTGAGGGCGCTCTCCAGGGCGTGGACGGGGGCTGTCGACAGAAAAACCGCGTAGACCCATTTCGCGATAGGGGCACCGCCGGTAGAGATGGCCGGCCTCACCACAGTGGTAGCAGAGCGGGCGTTGATCCGGAGTGCGCCAGAGGTCAGTCTTCCGCGGTGCCTGGCGCCGATCCGCCCAGTAAGGAGTCGGCTGGGCAGAGTGCACCGCGACCAATGGTGCGGTGTAAGGCGAAGGCCCAGGAGATGGGGCCGTGCGGCGCACGACGTCCGCGTACGTGACTGGCTGGACAGGAGTCGGGTACGGCGCGGGATCGTATGGGGTCGGTTGCGGCGCCGGCACAGCTGCAGCGTCTTGTGCCCTGAGTGCCTGTCGGACTTCCTCGCGGATGACGCTGGTGACGGAATCGACGCGAGGGGCAAAGGTGGCTTGAAGGTGCTGCAGCTCCTCGCGGACCACGGAACGAATGAGTTCGCGAAGGGAGTCCGCATTCGTCCTGGGTTCATGGTCGAACCGGTCCAACGTTGATAGAGTCGACGTTTGGCGCAGTTGCCGGTCGTACTGATGGGATCTTTGCTGCAGCAATTTCTCCATGTGCACGGCGTCGGCCAGGAATTCCGCGACTGTGTTGGGCGGGTTCCGCACGAGGCCGGAAAAGAGCTGGTCTTTTACGCCGCGCATCAGGTGCCGAAGCTTTTTTTCTTCAGGCATGGCCGGATCGGCGCGATGGCAAAGACGCTTCACATCCTCGACGTACATGGAAACACCCTCACTGGGAAGCTGAATTCGAGAGGACAGTGCACGCTCTGCGCTCTCCCGGCGGTCGCTGTTGGCGTACGTACTCAGGAGCTGACGTCGAAAGTCGGGCCACGTAGAGAAAGTAGTCTCATGGTTTTCGAACCACGTTCGTGCAGAGTCTTCAAGGCTGAAGTAAACGTTACGCAGCTTTGTAGCGTCGTCCCAGCAGTTAAAGGTCGCGACCCGTTCGTAGTGAGCCAACCAGTCTTCGGCATCTTCAAACAGGTCGCCGTGAAAGGGCTTAGGCGTGCGTGGAGTCTGAAGGGTGAGATAGGTGGGGCTGGCTGCAGTGACAGTCGTAGGCAGGGCTGGCAGTGGCGTCGGCTTGAGTGAAGTGGTAGTTGAAGGCGCGCTCACAATAGGAAGGGCCTCGGGGGACAGGCCGCGGATCCTCCGGCTGGCACGATGGACAGGGGTGGTCACAAGAGGCGGACGCGTCGAGTCGTCCTCAGGAGTAGGGAGCATCGGCCGCACCTCCACCAGTGTCACGACCAGAGGAGCCGTGAAGGTAGACGTCGGGAAGAACCCAAGACCGGGAGCCTTCTTTTAATTATGGAGCCAGCTTCCACGACACACAACAGAACAGCGCGCCACGAGAGCCCACCGCCGCTTCGTCGTCGTCTTCGACTCAGCGCGGAGGCCGCGCGGCGCGTTAGGCGCGTGGCAATATTTCCTTTCGAATGTGGGTGCATTACCGAGCAAAATATGCAAGTAATATTTTTGTTTTTTAGTTTGATTTCACCACAATTTGGACATAAAAGGTGTAACAGAATCCAATTGTGTAAAGCAAAAGGGAGGCATGCAACCCTAAGCTAAATGCATGTGAGAGTCAGTAAGAAGATGACGACGTTGCAATGTAGGTACTGCGATTTATGAACTTTATAATTTCAAGGTGGTAGTGGTAATTGTGTTAAGAAAAAAGTGGGGTTTTGAACCTGCATGGCCTATGACCTGGATGTTCAATTAGTGTTCCGTCTCTACTACACAGCAGAGGTTTCCCATTCTCTTGCAGATGCCGTTCACTTTTGGGCTCTGGATGAGCGCAATTTGTAAAAAGATGAAAAAGCAGGCTGCCTGAGCTCAAAGAATTTAGGAGCTTGCGAAAAAATATCGCCGACGCCCCTCCCGGTAGAACATCAACTCCAAATGAAATTTGGAGAAAGCACATTCTTGTATCACATTTCAAGAGCAGCTGCGTCACTTCAATACAAATCTCCAATCCTTTGTAATAGTATGACTGACTATTTCCTCCGCAAAGGTTCGAATAAAAACACAAGCGACCAGTGCGATTTATTTATGCGACAGAGTATGCGTCATCATTAGTGTTCCGCCCGGGTGGAGCAGATCTGCTGCTGTGGCGTTCAGACCGTGCAAGCGTATGACACGCCGTACCTCCAATCCACTCTCCCCACCTGCCACCCCTCGCCAGCCATCCTCTCTTTGTCTCCCCCCCCCCTCCTTTTTCTCTCCCTCCTCTTCCCTGGAAATGTAGAGGGATATTTCCCTCTTTCGATTTTGCCACCTGCCAATCGAGGCTTCAGTTCGATGGACGAGCAGATTTTTCCGACATTGGAGCTTTAATGCTAACGCATTAAAACTTTTCAGGGCGAGTCTGGCAGTTGCACATTTTTTACCCCTTCATACAAACCATGCTGCCATGCCCATATGTGACTGACACGGTTCTGCTGATAAACAAAACCGCGCTTGCTATAAACCAATGGCATCATTTTCATCCTTTTTCACTAGTTGCACTTAAAAGGTAAATACACAAGTAAGTAAAAGGAGATAAGGGACCACATGTCTACATCAAATACATTCCTCCAAATTTGAGCGCATTATCATTTTCCAACCTGTCATTTTTTTGGCTTCAAGAAGGTGTGAAGGTAGAAAAACCGTAAAACGGATATCGAGAAAATTCAAACAAAAATTCGCTCCTTCCCATTGGCTAGGTGCAAAGCAAACGTTGGACTGAAGACGCTTACCTAACGACGTCAGAAAAAAAGAGACCTGTCAAAGACAACGCGTCTAGAATTTCAAGCGCTAAACAACGACTTTCACATTGTGCAGCCACGACAAACACCGAAGTGAACAACCGGAGAAGGCTAGGGCAGACTAGGAACGTATGAAACCTTACGTTGAAACCTCTAAATAATGTCTGCTGACACAGAAGATAAAATGATGTTCAACGAAACTTTCACACTAACCAGCCCCGCCCTAATGTAAAACGATGTTTTTCTTTATAATAAATAGTACTTAAATATAGAAACAAAAGAACTGGGTTTCCTCGCAGATAACTTTTGTTTTGCGCCAGCTACGTGGAAACCAAATAGTGCTATCCGAGTGCCGTTTCGAAGACTGGTCCTGTTTCCGTGAAGGGAAGATAAGTCAGTCCGGACGCTTTAACCGGACGAAACGCGCGAGCGAGAATGGCAACGTGAAGAAGAAAATTACGGTGTTTTCTCAGTGAGAAGCGAAGTAGGCCGGACCTGCGTAAACACTCTGAGGCCTGCCGCATATCATTAATTCTCTCTTCACACGACGAAACCATCTCAACGCCAACATTGAGGTAAAGTGCCTTTAGACTGCACCAGGAACCTACACTGACAGCTCAGTATCTGCACACCGATACGGTAGAGCAATTGTCGGCAGGAGTACGCTAGCCTGGTCTCACCTGTAACTTGCAACCTCAATCTCCACCTCAAGCTCACTCTGTCGATAAGCTCTAGGTAAATTGCTGCCCAATCAGCGGAACAATACCAAGATTTTTCGGTACACTCCACAAGTAGTTTAATTGCCATTGCATGTTTCTCAGGTAACGTTTAATTCGGCACGTTATATAATAATGGCTTTATGGGTTTAAGTAGATTCAACGCCCCAAAGCGACTCAGGCTATGAGTGACGCCGTAGTGAAGGGCTCCGGAAATTGCGACCACCTGGAGTTCTTTAACCTGCCGTTATTTAATAATGAATTGAGCAAAGCTACTATAGTAGAGAGAAAGCAATTGTAGCAGATGGGGGGGGGGGGGGGGGGGGGATCAGGTGGCCGGATGAGATAGGAGATATGCGGGAATAAGTTGGCCGCAGGTAGCCCAGGCCAGGGTTAATTAGAAGGATACGGGAGAGGCCTTTGTCTTTCAGGAGACGTAGTTAGGTTGGTTATGATGATGACCTAAAAGTATATTTCTTATATATGAAAACAATAATGAACCTAACCTGCGTGAAAATATCTGCGAACAAACAATCAAAAGCTTTGCCGAGTCACATGCTTGACAAGGAAAAGTGTAGCGCATCAGCTATGTCCTAAAATGTGGACATCCGCCGCATATACTGGGGCTCTAGACTCCTATCATAATGCCCACTTCCTCCTCAAATAGGTCGTAAATAACCTCGGCGCCCTCTTGTTGATGAAGCATGCTTTGTGCACTCACAGAAAGATAGAATGAGTGCAAGCGAGCGCGTCCAATCAGGCCGTGGTAGGAGATCACTTACTGAGCTGCCTGTTCTAATTTCTATGTAATCTAGCTTCAGCAAAACAGAAAAGACACTCCTGGCTTGGATAGTGCTTTTGCAATACAAGCTGGCGGCAGTACGTGCAGTAAAAACGTTCTGTATTACTCTGAATTTTACTTTCACTTGTTCTTAATTTAACGTTCAATACCCGAAACTGGGCCCACAGAAATGAGTTTGTAAACTTTGTATCTGACTTCAATTAACTAATGTGGACTCTCGTCGTTCATTAAGGGTGCTAGAATGTTGTTACCGCATAAATACTACAGTTAAATTTGACTGTCCCCTCGGTGCGGGATGTTTACGCTCTTCATTCAGATTTTTTTTTTACGGCCCAGCGCCGTTTTGTCCATGAAGTCCCGATACTTCAGCGCGGCAGTGGCAGTGAAAACTTGCTATTGAGGTTGACGTACAATTATGCTTACGCGAGAGAATGCATAAGTAAGTAGTACAAAAAAAAACCAAGCGCATGTTGTTCCCTTGCTTTTCGTCTTTCAAAGTAAAAAAGAAGCTGCTGCCTTTTCCCAAACTATAGGTCAAGGTTGCAAAGAGCAACGTACGTGTCCATGCTTATTAAAAGCTGACAAAGGGTGCAGCATTTTTGGACACTTTAGGCGCTCTGAATACCAGTTGCTGACTTTAGAGGCTTTATGGAAGGAACGTACTTTCTTTGTCAAAAGTTTAGAGCCCAGGGGGTTCATTTCTAAGCTTTATATTGGGACTCCAGGAAAATTCCTGGAAGTCCTACCTATTGCAGGAGGTAGTACCAGAAATCTTCTCATGTCTAGGAAAGTTGGAGCGCTAGAGATCCATTAAGAACGACACAGTGTGGCTCAAAAGAAAACCCCCTGGGCTCCAAACTTTTGACAAAGGCTGCACCTCGTAGCCCTCTACGGAAGCTGCACGGCGGCTTTCCTCCACAATACCGGAATAATAATTGTGAGCATGGAAATGTGAACCACATAAATGGGGAACAGGACTATAGCGATGATGCCTACGCCCCCTACAGGCCACACTGAAAGGAACAGGGAGTAATATAATGCCAAGGCGATCGGTTCTCGATGCAGTGCTACGTATTTGAGAAAGATCTGACGCAAAAAGGTTGTGTGCAAATGCTTTTGCCTGCTGTCTCAACGTAGTAATGTTTAATACAAGCACGTTCAAGAATTTAATGTTTGCCTCATGCGCCTCAGCAGCTCATGTAGTCCATGACAAGGGCACGTTTCGTTATTTGCATTGGACGTAATCATATGGCTGCGACAAGCATGATTATGAAGTGGCTCTTCTTGTTACATCGATCAGAAAGGGATCACTTCCTTTTTGTGTTGTGTTGTGTTTAATGGCACATACGCGGTTAAGGCTACCATGCGTCAAGCTCATATCACTTCAGTTTAAAAGTAGACCGTTCCTTGCTTGTATAATACCGCCAACCAACTACATATGACAGGTAGCAAAGCCTTGCTGCCAAAACAACAAAATGCATTCTCAAAAGAGGTTTCAGTCTGTCTTTCGCGTTCACACGTACGTTAGAATTTCTATTGGCCGCGGTGAAAAACAACTTGCCCAACCTAATGTGTTTCGCATCTCGGAAGCTATAAATTTGCCTCTGAAGTGTTTTGCTAAATCGCCGAGCGATGGCGCAACGATGCCGGTTCTCAGCAAAGAAGAGGGCCGCAGGTGTGTATCCCGCATGCGACCGGCATCTCATCGCAGATGTGTGTTACCCAGCCTTCTTGTCCGTTATAGTTCAGGTGTACTGTCTGCTGGCTTTTTCTCAAGCAGGCCCAAATGTGCATATAAATTCGTTTGAAGTGGACATTTTTCTCGTTCGCAAACCTATTCTAGAGTTTAATTAATAAATTACAACAATACGTACCCTCATCAAACAAAGCAGATGAGTTGCCAGAGGTACAAGATGAATTAAAACGCCAGTGGAGCCATCATCTTAAAATACTGACAGCACATTTGGTCTAGAACTGTTAGACGTAAAGCACTTTTCTAAGAGCACTGTTCTTAGAATTTTTTATAGTTGAACAATACTGCGAATTGGCCGTGTTGGTTGATACTGTTCATAAATGTCAGCAGCGCGAAAAACAGGACAGGTGATGCAGGTGATGCAGTCAGGTCTGGCAGATATGTTCAGAATATAACCAAACCATATAAATAGGCAAAGCAGAGCGGTGGGTCTTAAGATTTATATGCAGAAACCCAAAGTAATGGTCAACTGTTTCGGAAGAGAACAGCAGTTTACAATTAGTAGTGAGGTGCTTGCAGGGGTAAAATAATACGTCTACTTAGAGCAGGTAGTGACCGCAGCTCTGCATTACAAGAGCGAAGTAACTACAAGAATAAAAATCGTGCAGAGCGCATTTGGCAGGGTCTCTCGGATCATGAGTGGCAGTTTACCAGTATCTCTCAAGAGAAATGTATATAACGGCTGAATCTTAGCCTATGGGCAGAAACCTCTACGGGGCAGAAACCTGGAGGATAACGAAAAGGGTTCAACTTAAGCTAAGGACAACGCAGCGAACGATAAAAAGGAAAATGATTGGTGTAATGTTAAGAGACAGGGAGAGGCAAGAGTGGGTAAGAACAAAGGCGGGTTAATAACATCCTAGTCAAAATCAGCACAAGGCTGGGCGTGTCATGCGAAGGCAAGGTAACCGATGTTCCTTAAGAGTAAAGGACTGGACGAAGGGAAAACAAGCGTAGCAGGGGGCGGCAGAAAGGGGATGGGGGGGGGGGGGCGAGATTAAGAAATTTGCGGGGATAAGATGGCCGCAGCTGGCACAAAACGGGGTTATTTGGAGAGAGAAGGGAGAGGCCTTTGCCCTGCAGTGGGCGTAGTCAGGAAGATGATGATGTTGATGCTAGCGAATGGTTAGCATAATGATAGTCGCAGTACTTTGGAAAAACTAAATATTGCTACCTAGCATTTCCATGCGGCGCATACTTACTTCGAAGACGATGGTGTAGCGCTTACGCTGTCGCGTACAGGCCCGACTTCTATACAACAGCGATGTCAAGTTCCTGAAGCCGTAAGTTCCAGCGTGCCAGACGTCCAGACGAGCTGCGAAGACTTGCCAGCCAGCAAAAACAGTGATGATCGGTTACGACTTTCAATGGGTGGCCGTATAAACAAGGGTGAAATATCACGTTGACCCACATGACTGCAAGATATTCTATTTTTCAGACAGCACCATTTAATAATTCGTCATAATGGCCTGTGAAAGAATATTGTCACGACCAGAGGAGCCGTGAAGGTAGACGTCGGGGAGAACCCAAGACCGGGAGCCTTCTTTTTAATTATCGAGCCAGCTTCCACGACACAGAACAGCACAGCGCGCCACGAGAGCCCACCGCCGCTTCGTCGTCGTCTTCGACTCAGCGCGGAGGCCACGCGGCGCGTTAGGCGCGTGGCATTATTCCCCCCCGCGAAAGCAAACATCGTCTCGATGTGGAATGGGATATGTACAGTGAGGGGAGGACTGGGGGTGAGGTGAACTATACAGTGCGCGCTAGATGACATGCAGGGGAGTCAAGTTCACACGTGGGGTAAGGGGAAAAGGTACGAAACAGCGTGAACACAGCGCTCAGTCACGCGAAAAGTACGGCTTTAAGCGCACTACATGCACGATTTCAGGCCGTTGACGCTGAGGGCCGACGACCACATGTCCATGGGGGACAACTTCGTAGTTGACGCTGTTCAGGCGGCGCAGGACCTTGTACGGGCCAAAATACCTGTTTAAAAGCTTTTCGCACAATCCCTTGCGGCGCACTGGTGTCCACACCCACACGTGGTCGCCCGGCTCGTAGTGCACGTCCCTGTGCCGAAGGTTATAGTGTCGGGCATCGGCGCATTGCTGGTCCTTGATGTGCAAGCGGGCCAGCTGACGGGCCTGCTCTGCTTGCTCCACGAAGTGGCCAGCTTCAGGGGGAAGCTCTGCGTCGCCGTACGGCAGCATGGCGTCTAGCATCATGCGGACCTCTCTGCCATACACGAGACGGAACGGGGTGAACTGGGTGGTTTCCTGCGTCGTGGTATTATATGCGAAGGTGACGTACGGCAAGACCTCATCCCAGGTTTTGTGTTCAACGTCGACGTACATCGAGATCATGTCCGCCAATGTTTTGTTGAGCCGTTCCGTTAGACCATTTGTTTGGGGATGATACGCTGTTGTTGGTCGATGAGCAGTATGGCTAAGCGCTAAGATGTCACGTAGGACTCGGGCTGTAAACGCCTTGCCTCGGTCAGTAATGATGGCCGATGGGGCGCCGTGTCTAAGCACGATGTCGTGCATAAAGAAGTGGGCAACTTCGGCGGCAGTACCTCGCGCAAGGGCCTTCGTTTCAGCGTAGCGGGTCAAGTAGTCTGTGGCGACTACGATCCACTTGTGGCCGGAAGACGAGAGAGGAAATGGCCCCAGAAGGTCCATGCCGACTTTGTCGAATGGTATTTGTGGCGGCTCGATGCACTGAAGCAGTCCAGGAGGCTTGAGCGCGGGTTTTTTTCGCCGCTGGCATTGCCGGCATGTCCGGACATAATGCTTGACACTTGAAGTTAGGTTGGGCCAGTAATAGTTCTGCCGGATTCGGGATAAGGTGCGGGTAACTCCAAGGTGGCCGGAAGTCGGTTCATCATGGCAGGCAAGGAGGACTTCATCCCGCAGATCAGACGGTATGACGAGCAGGTAAGTTGTCGGACTTGAAGTAGAGTTCTTTTTATAAAGCACCCCTCTCCGCAGGCAGAACGACGATAGTCCACGAGCTAGGTTTCGTGGTATTTCAGGGCACCCACCTTCGAGATGTTCGATGAGCAGACGGAGCTCGGCGTCGGCACGCTGTCTGGAAACGAGCTCAGATGTGCTGACCGCTCCAAGGAAGCTATCATCGTCGGTGGTGTCTTGCGGAGGAGGTTCGACGGGAGCACGTGACAAGGTATCAGCGTCGGTGTGTTTCCGGCCTGACTTGTAGGTGACGGTGAAATCGAATTCCTGCAGGCGTAATGCCCAACGTGCTAGGCGGCCGCAAGGGTCCTTTAAATTTTTCAGCCAGCACAGCGAGTGGTGGTCGGTGACGATACGAAACGGTCTGCCATAGAGGTATGGGCGGAACTTGGCGGCGGCCCAGACTACCGCTAAACATTCTTTTTCCGTGGTAGAGTAGTTCAACTCAGCACGCGACAGTGCGCGGCTGGCGTAGGCAATTACTTTGTCGACACCGTTTTGCCGCTGAACTAGAACGGCGCCAAGACCGACGTTGCTCGCATCCGTGTGCACCTCCGTGTCGGCATGTTCGTCGAAATGTGCCAGGATGGGCGGTGATTGGAGAAGGCGTCGTAACTCGTCGAAGGCAGTCTGTTGTTCGTTGCCCCAGGAAAATGACGTGTCATCACGGGTTAGGAGCGTCAGAGGGCTGGCGAGCTGGGCGAAGTTTCTAATGAAGCGGCGATAATAGGAGCACAGGCCCAGAAAACGTCGGACAGCTTTTTTGTGGGAGGGGACCGGAAAGGCAGCAACGGCAGCAAGCTTCTCTGGGTCAGCGCGGATTCCGTCAGCACTAATGACGTGCCCGAGGAACTTCAATTCAGTGAACCCAAAGTGGCATTTTTCTGGTTTGAGGGAGAGGTTGGCGGATCGAACGGCTTTGAGGACAGTCCTGAGGCGGTGCAGATGTTCCGTGAACGTTGCGGAAAAAATGATGACATCGTCAAGATAAACAAGACAGGTCTGCCACTTCAAACCGGTGAGAACGGTGTCCATCATTCTTTGGAACGTGGCAGGAGCACAGCAGAGCCCGAATGGGAGGACGCGAAATTCATACAGCCCGTCCGGTGTAATGAAGGCGGTTTTCTCACGGTCCCTCTCATCAACTTCTATCTGCCAATAACCACTTCTGAGGTCGACCGAAGAGAAGTACTTGGCTTGACGAAGTCGGTCGAGGGAGTCGTCGATACGCGGGAGCGGGTACACGTCTTTCTTGGTCACACTGTTCAGCTTCCTGTAGTCGACGCAGAAACGTAGTGTCCCGTCTTTCTTTTTCACGAGGACGACAGGAGACGACCACGGACTGCTTGACGGTTGGATGACGCCGTCTGTGAGCATCTCTTCGACCTGTGTTTGAATAGCATCTCGCTCACGAGGGGACACACGATAGGGCTGCTGATGGATGGGTCGGGCTCCTTCATGCGTGATAATGCGGTGTTTAACTATCGACGTTTGGCGCACTTTGGACGACGACGTGAAACACGCACCAAACTCCCGCAAGAGGTCCTGGAGTTGCCTCTTTTCAGTGGGTGGAAGGCCAGGATTTATGTCTACGCTGGTGACCGCTTCGGCGTCAGCTCCAGGTGTGTCCTCCGCACAAGCAAAACATTCGGCCACTTCCTGAACATGGTCGACGTAAGCGATGGCTGTGCCACGGAACAGATGTCGATGTTCATTGCAGAAGTTGGTGACAAGGACCTCTGTACAACCGTCATGAAAGGATCCAAGGCCCCGTGCCACCGCAACCCCCTTAGTGAGTACGAGGGAGACATTAGGCTCGACAACCCGGAGTCCCCTATGTGGCTTGTCGCAGGTAACTCTCGCGAGAATGCTGGCACGTGGTGGCACCGTAACGTTATCGTCGGCGACTCGCAGGGCGGACCGAGAACCCTGGTGCGCAGGCTCTTCTGTGGCCATTGCGGTAGAAAACGTCACCAAGCGGTTCGGGAGGTCTATGATCGCACCGTGCTCGCGAAGAAAGTCGATGCCAAGGATGACATCACGAGAACATTCGCGGAGAACGAGAAAAGTGGCAACGAATGTGCAGCCTCGAACCGTAACCCGGGCCGCACACATGCCGAGTGGTGCGACAAGATGTCCGCCTGCCGTGCGTATGTCGGGACCGTCCCAGGGTGTCGTCACTTTTTTCAGGGCCGTCGCAAGCCGTCCGCTAAGGATAGAGTAATCTGCGCCCGTATCAACCAACGCGCTGACCTCCTTTGTGTCGACGAGAACAGGGATATCCAAGGAGACCCTGCCTTCAGTACGGCCCGTCGATGGCTGTTGTGGAGGATTCAGTCGGTGCGGCGGCGGAACCTGGTCGGCGACTGGGGTTGCGCTGTCGGAGCGATTCAAGCGGCGCGTTGGGGGAAACTCTTCGGCGATGCGGCGATGCGGCGTTCGGCGTCGGGGCGATTGGGTCGGTGCGGCGGCGGAAGCGGGTCGGCGACTGGGGTTGCGGCATCGCGGCGATACGAAAGGCGCGTCGGGGAAAACTGTGCAGCGATGCGGCGTGCGACGTCGGGGCGATTCAGTTGCTGCGGCGGTGGAAGCTTTGCGTCGGAACGGCGTTCGGCGGCCTCGCCTCCAAAGGCCGCCGGAGCTAGTTTTCCCGACGAGGGCTCGAGGAACCACGTTGTCCTGAGGCGAAACGGGACCCAGAGGGCGAAGACCGGCGTGGAGAGAGCGATCGCGACTCGCGGCGCGGAGGAGATGGTGAACTACGCTGGCGGGTGACATACTCGGCGATGTCTTGAGGGCGCTCTCCAGGGCGTGGACGGGGGCTGTCGACAGAAAAACCGCGTAGTCCCATTTCGCGATAGGGGCACCGCCGGTAGAGATGGTCGGCCTCACCACAGTGGTAGCAGAGCGGGCGTTGATCCGGAGTGCGCCAGAGGTCAGTCTTCCGCGGTGCCTGGCGCCGATCCGCCCAGTAAGGAGTCGGCTGGGCAGAGTGCACCGCGACCAATGGTGCGGTGTAAGGCGAAGGCCCAGGAGATGGGGCCGCGCGGCGCACGACGTCCGCGTACGTGACTGGCTGGACAGGAGTCGGGTACGACACGGGATCGTATGGGGTCGGTTGCGGCGCCGGCACAGCTGCAGCGTCTTGTGCCCTGAGTGCCTGTCGGACTTCCTCGCGGATGACGCTGGTGACGGAATCGACGCGAGGGGCAAAGGTGGCTTGAAGGTGCTGCAGCTCCTCGCGGTCCACGGAACGGATGAGTTCGCGAAGAGAGTCCGGATTCATCCTGGGATCATGGTCCAACCGGTCCAACGTTGATAGAGTCGACGTCTTGCGCAGTTGCCGGTCGTATTGATGGGATCTTTGCTGCAGCAATTTCTCCATGAGCACGGCGTCGGCCAGGAACTCCGCGACGGTGTTGGGCGGGTTCCGCACGAGGCCGGAAAAGAGCTGGTCTTTTACGCCGCGCATCAGGTGCCGCAACTTTTTTTCTTCAGGCATGGCCGGATCGGCGCGATGGCAAAGACGCTTCACATCCTCGACGTACATGGCAACACCCTCATTGGGGAGCTGAATTCGAGAGGACAGTGCACGCTCTGCGCTCTCCCGGCGGTCGCTGTTGGCGTACGTACTCAGGAGCTGACGTCGAAAGTCCGGCCACGTAGAGAAAGTAGTCTCATGGTTTTCGAACCACGTTCGTGCAGAGTCTTCAAGGCTGAAGTAAACGTTACGCAGCTTTGTAGCGTCGTCCCAGCAGTTAAAGGTCGCGACCCGTTCGTAGTGAGCCAACCAGTCTTCGGCATCTTCAAACAGGTCGCCGTGAAAGGGCTTAGGCGTGCGTGGAGTCTGAAGGGTGAGATAGGTGGGGCTGGCTGCAGGGACAGTCGTAGGCAGGGCGGGCAGTGGCGTCGCCATGAGTGGAGTGGTAGTTGAAGGCGCGCTGACAATAGGAAGGGCCTCGGGGGACAGGCCGCGGATCCTCCGGCTGGCACGATGGACAGGGGTGGTCACAAGAGGCGGACGCGTCGAGTCGTCCTCAGGAGTAGGGAGCATCGGCCGCACCTCCACCAGTGTCACGACCAGAGGAGCCGTGAAGGTAGACATCGGGGAGAACCCAAGACCGGGAGCCTTCTTTTTAATTATCGAGCCAGCTTCCACGACACAGAACAGCACAGCGCGCCACGAGAGCCCACCGCCGCTTCGTCGTCGTCTTCGACTCAGCGCGGAGGCCGCGCGGCGCGTTAGGCGCGTGGCAATATGATTAAATTGAGCACTCTGCTGGAGCTACTATGCTCTTATAGCTTTCCTGAGTTACGCAAAGCATACCACAGGTGCAATATGTGCATTCGGTGCAATATGTGCATTATGTGTATTGTTAAAAGGTAGAAACCTTTCGTCTCTTGATCACGTGTTTACTAACCGCCTCATCGCTTTTCCCGAGATCAGAATCTAAACGGGGATCCTTTTATGTTTTAGGCCCACGGGGACAGCCCCAATCGGCGGTTACATCGTCGAGGCAGCCGGTTTCAGGAATGGGAGTATGGTTATGTTTAGCATCCTCCTCCTCTGGGTAAGTGCGTCTCGTTGTTGTCCCATGTATACACGCGAAATGTACAGTGCGAAAAAAATTATGCCAACGTAAAACAGAGGTTAGTGTCTTCGTTTGCAAATGCCGCTGACATTCGTAGATCCATGCTACGCCTCCAAAGAGAAGTAAGCGAGCCTATGAATTCACGTCCCAGGCATTGCTACTATTTAAACTTAGCCTAGGTATATACTCCCATATTCGTTTGCCGAAAGTGGGAAGAGTGCTAGAGAGAGGGAGAGAGACAAGTGCCTGCAGGCTATTGTCGCAAGCTGGCCTGTTTTCCGTTAAGCACACGGAACGCTGGCGACATTAACTGTTAAGAATATCGTCAATCGCTGCTATGCATTTCGCTCTTAGCATGGATGAGGTATTAGTTCATCATGGAGAACCGCGTTAATACGCGGCACATAACAAATTCCTCTGTACCGGTTTTAACATCCCTGACGTGCGTTTATTTACCAGCGCGAGTAAAAAAATATGAATCATAGGTCATACTTCGTCAGTCGCCGTCATCGCAGCAACGAATTACACTTGTGTAGTTCAACGGAACACAGCGGTCAGAAAGACGGTTGCTCATATATGCAAAGAACATTTTGTTGTGTGTAGCTTTCAGACGCCCTACGCAACCAGGAAGAAATAATTTGACACGTCTACTATTTAGAAAACATTACAATACTATTTGTGTTAGACTCTATTTAAAAAGGAGTGTGCACTGGTAGAGATACTATATCTAGTATGGAACATAAAAACCATTTCCGTATCTACTAGTGTACTGAACCCCCATTCTGGATAATGCCGGTTTGCTGCGAACTTGAACTGTCGCTGTGGCCACCTGTCTAATCGCGCCAACTGCATCCCCGGCAGGCTGCACCACGTGGTGTGCATGCGTCTCTTCTCACACTTGCTAAATATGGGAACATTGAACCTTCGGCAATTCCGGTCGAAATGAGCCACAGCGGATACTATACTCTCCCGACCGGATCACGCTTGAATTATGTTTGCCGCGGCCCTCGTACTTAATAATGAACGCCGAAGGGAAGCGGTGCTGTCCAGCTCAGTAGATTTTAAGCTCGTGGAAATGTGGCAAATAGGCTGACTGAGCATACGTCGCTTTTGGGGGAGCGAAGAAAAAAGGTAAGGATCATACGTATTACTTTTGTGGGACGAATGGAAGTGTGACAGAAATCTGTACCTTGTGACCATATGTTATACGCTTCATTATGAGCGGAGTTAAGTGTACTTCAGGACAGAGACACGCAACAGTAATCTCCAACTATGTTTGTATTGCGATAGCTACGAGCTGGAACCTATCTCTGAAAATAAGCTGCGTAATTAGTTTCGTGAACTCGCCCTCTTCGACAATATGTATGCACTGCCAACATCATTCTGTTCAATGTTTTTCTTTAATTCCTTGGTTCTGCAGCAGCCAAGCTAGTATCATCCATCGCTTCAGCCTCATTACGCCTAAAACAAAATATAGGCGTTGGCGACTAAGAGAAACTGCTGTCAAATTTTTGTTTTGTTCGTCCTTCATTTACTCATCTGGTCACCTGCTCATCATCTGGGGTTCGCAAAACATTGTACGCTTGTTAGGCAGAGTACGCATATCATCAACGCAAGTATTCTTGGATATCTGACAGAAGCTGAGGCACAGTAGGAGCAGTGTAAAAATTGTGGTAATGGTAAAAGCAACTGATAGACTGCGGACTTGATCGCGGCCATTATTCATCGGCCCACATAATGAGCATGTTAGCAATGCTTGAGTTCTTTGCCACATGAACAAACAAGAACGATACTGCTCGGAATGATTTGGCCAAAACTTTTTGCCAGTTCTTTCCATCTTATTGAGGAGTAAACTGATTGTTCTTACATCCTGGAAGCCCTTCATCGCAATAAAACGTCAAGTTGCGAAACCTGGCCTATTGGCACAAGGTGGTAAGGTTAATTACGCGGGTGGCGGCAAGGCAGCCAAAGGGAATTTGATAATATTAAAGCCTTAACTAGACTTCTAGACGCGAGAGACGCTGAACTGATGACCGCAAAACGCATTGAGAAGCCAAGCTGCTCCTTCGGGATCAAGTGAACACCTTCTTTTTATACATGGAATGGTTGCGCGATTAAAACAAACGTCTGAGGTGCATCCTATACAATATAGGATGCACCAACAGACAACATGATGTCTTGCTTTATGTTCGTTTTGTTCAGGCTGCTTTCCCTTATCTCATATAATGCGCCGACCATCCCGGAAACATATTCTTTTTATCTGAGAGCTTCAAGTACACTTCGTTTCATTAAGTAGCATGAATTCTAAGTGGTCGTATTTAACGCATAGCGGTGGTGTTCTAAACTGCGCTTCGCAAACTTTTCGGATCGAGATACGTAAGGCTTCTCTTACCCGAGAAAGCCTTCGCATCTTCCGCATCCTCCTCTTTATCTGTAGTCGCTGAGTAGTCATCTTGCTAGCCGAGATGGTCAGGAAGTTTTCCTGCGCCAACAGATTTTGCAGGGTTTTAACTCACAGCTCCTGTTTATTGTTTCTGTTAAGTATGCATTGAAAGCCCACGCCGCTGTCATCATCATGTCCATGTCTTCCACGAATCTGCTGATATGGTAGGCTTCAAGGAGTTCGTAGCGTTGTATCCGTACTGTTATTATAATACTGGTAAAGTAGTTGTAATGGTAGCAGTTCTAGTGGCAGTGATAGCAGTAACGGTAGTGTTGGCGGTTGCGATGACAGTAGCCATCATCGTCACGGCACTGGTACTTTTGGCGTAAATGAAAAATAAATAAAACCACCGATACGAGCCACTGTCATTACCTTCTGACCAATAATGAAGCATTACCATGTTAAACTACTGACCAAAGATGATAATATCATCAATGGCTCCGTGTGTGACACGTCTCTGGTTTGTGGACCTGAAAGGAATCGCTCCTGGGAGGAGGGAAGCGGGTGTCGACGTCACCTCCTCTAGCGCCGACAGGGGAAACACATGGAAGGACTTGCAGGACGAGTTCAAGCGACCGACAACTGACGATTTATGTATACAGGTGCGCGACCAGCGTGTACTTCAACAAAAATGGAAAATGAAGGAAGGATGCCAGTTTAAACAAAATGACAGAAATGGCAAATCTGCATAAGTGTCACCGCCTATTGATAGTCCTCCTAAACACGGGCCCGTTTTTCAAAGCACTACTTGGTTCCACTGCTTCAAATCTCTTACACCACGTCTTCGTTTCACTAGCTCTTAATTGCAGTAAGGCAGGAATTCACTGCTATGAAACTAACCCACACGAGACACCTAAGGCGACGAGCAAATGTTTTGCTAACCAAGCGCTTCTTTCACGTAGCGTTTGTCGATTATGCGCAGTTTTGTGCTGCCGCCTCTAGATTGATCTCTGGGCGAATAGCTACACTTCCATATTGTATAGCATCGTGCCGCATGACTGCTGCTAACGCTTTTTTCTTTCGCACGAATATTTGTTTTGTGCGAACGTTCGCAAGAGTAGCAAACGTTTGTAAAAAATATTCCATTAGGTTCGAAGCTGTCTCCATTAGATTCGTGTTTTTAAGCATCTAATGCCTTTAGCTCCCGTTATTGGTGCGCTGCTGGGGACCTAGGCGCCTGAACGGAGGCAGAACCTAAAGAAACTTTCGCGAAACTTGCAGTCACCCCCTCGTGCCTTCGTTTTGCGTTGTCGCCGAAGTCGTGCATGCGTCCCCGTGGTGAGTGCCGCCAGCTTGCGGCACGAAAGAGCCTACGCTCTGTCCCACAGCCCGAGTGCTCACGCGTACTCCCAGCGAAGTGTGAACCAAACAAGAGCAGAGCGCGTGTTGCGCAACCCACACTCTCGCAGCAATTCGTCTAGAGCGGAGGCGCGGGCACTTAAGCACCCTGTCTCGTGCACAGCCATGGCGCCATCTTTCGGCAAGGCTAGAATTCGTCATAAACAGTGAGGGCAGCAGAAGGCAGTGGCGTAGGGATCCTGGACTTTGCAATGGTGGCGCCCTACTGGCCGAGCGACGGTGCGGACGGTTGGTTGTGTCTCGCCGCGATGAGATATTGCTTTGCGACGGGGTTCAGTCCCTCGAATGGCTACAACGGTACTGCAAAGCATTTCATGCTTACGTGTACTTTTGAACACGGGAAAGATCGCAAATTTTAGCTACGCTATTCGTATTCGATTCCGTTCAGTAAAAGTACGACTCGCGCACCTATACTCCATAAAAAAGACAAAAGGTACTTTGATTTCGAACGCATTCGGGAAAATTTCATGCGAGTTTTCTGTAGCTCGTGGCTGTTTGCCTCAAACCTCGAGTGTTGTACGAGGAGTGTTGTAGAGTTCATTTCTCTGCAGGCAAGCCAGTTATAACTTCAGAAAAGCCAATTTTATTAGCCTTCATAATGATGCAGGTTAAAGTGAAGCTAATCCAGCGCTTTCTGCTGAGCTCATGATTATCAAGCCCCACAGTGGAGCCAGACATTGAAAGCCTGCTCTGGCGACGCATGGCAGAGTGGGACTTCGTGACAGAGTGTCGCGCAGTCCATCCGATGCTGTAGAGTAAAAGTTAAAACAAAGACTGCACTCGCGTAGCAACAGGGTCAACAGCTGTTGGTGCCCTTCACTTGTCAAGTTGAAGCTGGTGAGGGGAGGGGGGGGGGCGCGGGTGATGAATAGTTTCGATATTACGACAGCGTGTGTTGTTGCGTGTGACATCACCTAGCCATCTGTACACAGATGTAGTCGTACATTTGGACTCATTTCGGGCGCAAACCACGAGCAGTGGATTTATTGATTAGCTTTTTTTTCACTTATTTTAGACCGAAGATACGTGTACGTTTCCGAGCGGAAATGCAATGGATCATAAACGGCTTGCAGCCACGTCACAGTAGGCACCATGCTGGCGAACCAAGGACACAGTGAGAACTTGCGCTCCGCCGTAGTCGGCGTATCGTCACCTGCTCATGCAGACACGGGAAACTACGCATGGTTCCCCCCTATGGCGCTTCTAACGGCACATGCAAGCCACCTGTTAGAAAAGATCAGAAGCAACACAGCAGAACCAAAGGGTTTTCAATTCTATAAATACAAGACTAGACGATGCAGTCAAGTTATAAGCAAATTCGATGCAGTCAAGTTATAAGCAAATTAAGTCAGCTTTTTGATTTTGGAAATTATATAGGTCTTTTACGTTCCTGCATGACCAAGACAGGTGATAGAATTCTGGCCTAGCGCCTTTAGTGAAAAATGAAACCCAGCATACCTCCTTGTATGAAAACATGGGATGCTCACCGTGTGAATAAAGGCACAGAGAGTAGAGGCGAACGGTAATGGGTGAATCTACGAAGAGCAAAATGCATGGTGATGATAAGATATTTTTCGAAGCGAACGCAGACTCTCTCAGGCATTCAGAAAAAGTGTGCGTTTGTTTTAGACGTAGCACAACGTTTTATCAACGTCCGGCACGTTCTGCCGCAGCTCTTAACACCTCCATGGGCGCTGCACGTCACAGAGCTTCATTCGTGCAAGGTCTGCAAGGTTTTTGTAGCCTTTTCGCTGCTTAATCTGAAAGAATGCGGAGAATGTCAAAAATGCTATTGCTGATGGGGCAGGTGCATGCAGGTCACCGCTGGCACTATGGGAACAAGCGAGAAACACCTCTCTATCTAACCGACGCCTGCGCTTCCGTGCGTTGGTAAACACAGCTTTTTTGTTTTTTGAACGTGTGATGAGTGCGCTGTCTCATCTTGTTAGGTTGCACTTGTATCCAGTTTTTTCGTACTGCATTTGGCGCCCCGTTTTCTTTTTTTAGCGGCGGGCTGAACGAAAAGTACGACATGCCCGCTGCCTCTATCCTTGCATATATCAAGCGTTACAAGACACCGTTTCTGTCTGTCGCTAGGAAGCATGGCATCGGCAGTGAACGCAAAGAAAGTAGTAGTAGTAGTAGTAGTAGTAGTAGTAGTAGTAGTAGTAGTAGTAGTAGTAGTAGTAGTAGTAGTAGTAGTAGTAGTAGCAGTAGTAGCAGTAGTAGTAGCAGTAGTAGCAGTAGCAGTAGTAGTAGTAGTAGTAGTAGTAGTAGTAGTAGTAGTAGTAGTAGTAGTAGTAGTAGTAGTAGTAGTAGTAGCAGAAGTAGTAGTAGTAGTAGTAGTAGTAGTAGTAGTAGTAGTAGTAGTAGTAGTAGTAGTAGTAGTAGTAATTGTAACTTGCATACTGCGAGGCATAGCGTCCCAAAGCGACACACGGGCTATGAGGGACGCCGTAGTGGAGGGCTCCAGATTAATAAGACCATCCGGTCTTCTAATACGTGCGCTGACATACCACAACACACAGGCGTTTTTGCATCTGGCCTCCATTGATATACGGGCGCCGCGGCCGGTATCGAACACGTGACCTTGGAATCAACAGCCGAACATCAAAGCCCCTAAGCCACCGCGGTTGGCAATAACAGTAATGGTAGTGATAGTAGCAGTATTAGCAATAGTGGCATGGTGATGGCAGTAGAAGTAGTAATAGTAGTGCAGCTGCAGCGACGGTAGTAGTAATAATAGGGGTGGTAGTGGAGATTGTTATAGTGGTAGTAATATTAGAAGGAGGACACAACGACCAATACAAGTAGTAGTTGTGCTTATTATAATAAAAGGAAAAAGTAGTGGGTGTGGGCCTCTTTGACTATTCATTACATGAAACGAACACTTGAGCAGCAGCTTCCAGAAGTACGAAAAAACAAGCAAGGTGTGTTGCTGGGCGAGTTGGTTGGGGTACATCTTGAGAAAAACAGCGCGTTAAGCAGCCACTATAAACAAGCTAAAAGATGAGTGCGTTAGCACACCGTTAGTTGCCCTGTTAGACAAAGAGTGTTCATTCCTCTCTGCTTCGATCTGATTCCGTGCCATCTTTTGGTTTCATCCCGTGATGTTTTGTTGGCGCCCACGTTATACGATGTTTTCCATCTTGAACTTTTCTGTAAAACTTCTCTGTTATCTCATCTTAGGCTTTACCTCCCACACGTTTTTACGATTCGTTGCTTGTTTTTAGAGATCTGTTGTTCGTTCAATTTCATTTTTTAGTGACCACCTTTCCTGCTTGTTTTTATTCTTATCGGCCTCTCAGGTTTTTGCTTTTATCTGTTTTAACGCTTTTAATTCCGTCATCTTTCAGCCCTGCCGATTTTTTACATCTTCCACAGGCTTTTCCTCCACGTTTTATGCTTCAGTCTGTTCAGCTTTTAGTGCCTTTATCTTTGTCACCTTTCGTCATTCGTCTAGTCGTGTTGGTTATTGGCTTCTTCGGAATCTTTTTAGAATTTTTTGGAATTGTTTCTTTACGCTCTCTGCCTCCCCCCCCCCCCCTTATCTTTTTTTTTTCTCGCTTGTTTTGGTTGCGTTATTGGTTATCAGTGACGATAAGAATAGTTGGTCTATGTGTTGGCTCTTTCCGTGCTCGCACTTTGATGATCATTGCGCGTGCGCATCACTCCCTCCGGTTCTGTATAAAAGGTGCGGATTGGCTTCCTTCCAAAATAAACGGTGTTAGTCAGCGCAGTTGTGTGTCCTTCTCGTTCTGGTCCTTTGTCTGCAAGCGCTGTTTTTCACAAGAAAAAACAAGGACAGAAAATAGAGGTAGCAGCGGAAAGAACAGCGAGCGCAGAGTCCATGTGCACGTAAAAAAGTAATATACACAGAAAAACTTCACCACAAAAGCAAAAAAGAACTTTGCGGCCTTCTTAACCGTATTCATTATGAAGAAAATGCAGTAGAATTTAGGTTGCCCGCCATGGTATTTACAATGAGAGTCTAACACTATTGTGATTTTCCCGTCATAACTACGGTTGGAACCGGTTTCATTGTCCTTACATGGTATGCATAATTCATCATCTTCTAGAATGTCCGAGTAGCTTCCAATCCGTTATCATATGGGATTACACCTTCGATCAAATAGTCCACCTTAATCGACCAAGATGACGTCATAAGTGTCATAATTCACCAATCAGGGAATTTCGTTACTGAGAAACTGGAAACTGCATGGCGACAGCCTAAAAGCTATCGAATTCATAATCAGATATGTGCTACGTACAACGTGCACCTTAATCAAAGTCCTATCACAGTGAGACACACCATAAGTTACTATGAAAAATATACACGCATACAGCACATCTGTACGTACAACATACATGCTTATCGATGCCTTATCACAATCAGAAAACATATACGTATATATACAAGCACGAGCTTTCGCAGCAGACAGAGAACACGGTAAATATGGCCCTGTGAGGACGTGAATCACCAAGGAAGTCGAAAGAGCGCACTCACAAATGATTTCCCTCGCACTGAGCTGCCGCTTGGTTCACTGCGGCATGCGCTACCACAGCGCTCTAAGTACAGCAGAATGATTAGACAGTCAGCTACACAGATCTTTTTTCTTTTTTCCAACAAGCCCCGATGGGCTCAAAATCAGGCAATAGAAGTGCATAGCTTGCTATGTTTCTAAGAAAAGAGTAGTCAACGGCACTTCGGTTCACTACGCGTGTGTGTGCGCCTGTTTCAGTGATACATAAATTTAGCATTGTCATTCATTTAAGGAGCTCTCGCAGAATATTAGGCACATGGAAGCCGCGAAATTCACCGCAACGAAATTCGCTGAATGTGCAGTCATCTCTGCGAAGGCCGCCCGCAGACGTTTGGCGTCCCATGTGTATTCCTTCACAAAGGTTACTAACACAGATGGAGTAAATCGAGTGTTCCGAAAATGAGCCCAAAATAAAATAAACGGTTCGTGTGTCTATTTCTTCCGTTTATTAAACATATCTGAGCCGTGCATTAAAGAAGCTAAGAAGCTTCTTGAGCCTTTTTTTGCCCGTCTGAGCAGTCTGCTTGCGTGAGTAGTGAGCAGTGGTTTATTCAAAAATAAACTAATAAAAAGGAAAGAAATTTTTTTTTGCTGGCCTCGGCATCTGCTTGCTCTACTGAAAGCACCTGAGCTGGAGCAGAGAAAATAGAGGGATAGCAGGCAGACTGCAGAAATGTAATGAAAGAGGTGAGGGGACAAGCAGAAAAGATAGGGGGAGAGAGATACAATATACGAGTATTCTATTAACAAATTCCTGTTCCTGATTTCCAGAAACAGTTTTCATGGCAGTAAACTGCTGCTTAACTATCATCGTAAGCAGTGTGTGCTCTAAGCCAACGCGTTGCTGCTAAGGATGACAAACAACAATACATTACAGTCGTTCACGTTGCTCTGTTCTTCCTCATCATTCTATAGGTATCCCGATCTGATCCTTGAAGGCCTGCTTTTCAACCTGCACTTGGATTACGATCACCTCTCTACTAAGAGATTTAGTCACTATAAAGGTGAAACAGGAATCAAGGCCTGAAAGCTGAGATTGCGATATGAGCGAGAGCTTTATTCGTAGGCTTGTCGACCCTTATTAAGTCAGATAAGGGCTGATTTGCGTTTTTAATTCTTCAAAGGCATATGTAATGCAAGAGCTTTACATGAGCAGTGGCTGGTTTTATTCATTCATGAGTCGTTGAAGGGCGCGCTTGAACTCGCGTTAGTGGCAGAAGTCGTCAAAATGTGCCTGGAGTTTGCATGTAGAGATAAAATTTAGGACGATAAAAAAATTCGGAATCGGAACTCGGAGCTTTTTCGACAACATTCTGGATAGACACACTCTCGACAAAAAAAAAAAAAAGAAACAGTCCTCAAACCCAGCAGATACGGAGGGATACTTCATCACTCGTGGCAAGACCGAAAGACTGACTAATCGGGCGGGAATCCAGCGCAGACGTGACAGCCTACGAGCGAAAACAAATCACACATTCGAGCTTGTTGTTCAACGAAACGACTTGCTTTTCTTTGTTCTTTTACTTCAAAAGATGAACATAAAAACAACTCAAAGCTCGAGCGACGCCGCTGATGGGTTTTAGTACACAGTCAGCATCCAGACCTAGATAAGCAATAAATGGGGAATGATGAACACAGGTCGCACTAACTCGTTCAATGCTGGCAGCAGCGGACATGCATGACAACGGGTCAAGGCTTGATGGCGATGCTTAGATGTTCGTGGCACGCAGTACGCTTGCGTGCCAGCTGTACGGAGGGGTGTTTGAGAGCACGCGGAGTGTAGTATCACATGCTATCTAGAACAATGTCTTTTATTAAGTCCAACTCGAACTAAAATAAGACTGGATTGCAAACACTTCCATCAAGGAGGAGGCGAGCAAATGGTGGTACTTTAAGTGAGCGCTTTAATAGATATTTCAAATGAAGCCTAAACTGAAAGAAAATTTAAAAAAAATGCACATATCCACGTGGGTCCCTTCAACACTCCTCCACGGGAAAGAGAGAGCTGCTTATCAGCCGCAGTTGTAGAAGCAACCTAAAAACAGTGTTAGTAGATATTTGAGATCAATGAAGTGGTGTATTAGCATTGCACATGTTAAGCGTCAGTGGTTATGTGTCATGGCCACGGCTACTGATAGAGAGCGTCCCGTCACTCCGAAAGTGAAACGTAATTGTACACAGGCGCACCGTACTCGTTAATCCGCTGCACTCTACTTTGTATCGTGATTCGCTCGACTCTATGGCTCATTCCTACTCATTCACTGCTCCCCCTATGGTTGCCACCTTGGTCGTTCTATCCCACAGGGGAGTTAAGGGGAGCAAGAAACATAGGGAGTTTTGTTGCAATGCTCCACGTACAAGGCGGCACAACCGATTCTCTCTATGGCAACCGATTACACAGCGTCTATGAGATAAATATACGCGAAAAGTGCAAGTTCCAAAGTAGTGGCGTGTGAAGAAAATTTCAAATGAAATGTTTTCTTGAGATACACAGCTTCACTATGAGCTTTCTACAGCGACGAAGCCTTCTGCCTGCGAAGGGATACAGCGCGGGAGACTCCAGAACACAGTGACTGAATAGTACGAAATGAAAGGCGCAGTAACACTCTCATATCTCGGTGGACACTTCAACCGCGCCGTGAGGGAGGGGAGGAAGGGTAAGAGGAAAGAGAGACAGAGGGATTGTAACGGAGGGTTCCGAAATAACTTGGGTCACCTGGGGATTTGTAACGTGCGCTGACATCACGCAGCAGCAGATGGGTGTATTTTGAGTTTCGCCTTCACCGGAACGCGGCCGCGGCGGGTGCTTTTCTGCCTGCTGCCGCGTTCGCCACAGTCGCTCGTGCGCAGGTTGTTGCTGTGCGCGTTCTGGGCATGACGGCTGTCTGTGGGCGCGTTTGAGGGGTTGCTGCACGGCAGCCGGCGCGGGCTGGGCGGCTGGGCCCGTACCCTCTCACCTGCTCCCGCCGCGACCTCCTCCTCTTCTCCTCCTCCACTTTCCGCCTTGTGCTTCAGCCACTGCCCCCTCCCTCTCCCTTTTCATTTCGTCCTCCTTTCGTTGTGGCTGCTTTCATCCCTCGCCATGCTTCTCGTTTTGCTACAATTCCGCTGGTTCGCCGTGGTCTTCGCTTTGCTATAGCTCTGCCGGTTTAGGAAGTCTGGCTGTCTGCCAAGCACTGAATGATGGAAAGAGTACAAATAGGAAACAAAAGAGAAGGTGGTAAGGCGTGAAGGACAGACGCAAGAACAATGAGCCGCCACCACAGCACTTCGTATAAATACGGCACTCTTGAAAAGAGAACAACTGCATGACCAGCCGAGCCGGAAGGGCTGAAGACCCCTTGGACTAGAGTACAAGCAACCTGTGCTCTGTCAGCGGGAGAGCGTCAAGGCGGACATGCTCACGTCAGGGCGCTGGTGCTGGAGAGCTGAAATAAGAAGGCACGCGAAATATTACGATCAGTGGCCTCGTCGCTGCTATAGGTGTCACGGGATGCCGGCCGTGCCAATGGCATACCAATAGTGTTTTCTAAATATTACACGAACACACAAAGCGGTATGAAGGCATCACACGTCGCGATAGACCCGGTGGAAGGCGTAACAGTTATCAAGGATCCAGTTTGAGCAGACAGGAATTGACAATGTCTCCAGAGGTCCACGGAGTGCTAGCTCAGGAGCAAGCGAACGAATCTCACTCGAGTATGATGAAAAACAGCACGTATAAAGAGGACATGCAAGATGAAACACCACACAGGGTATCTGTCGCCTCATAAGCACACGTAAGGCATTTAAGCAAGCCGGCATCTGTAGCGGATCGGGCCGGCTGGTCTCTTGTGCCACTGACTTATGTGTCTGATTTCATCCCCCACCTTCCGACTTTTTCCGCATCTTGTTTGCATCGGTGTTTCTCACTTCTGTTATTCATTATTCCTGGCACATTGACTCCTTGAATATCACTGTCAGCGTCCAGCGTCCAGCGTGTGTGCGTGCGTGCGTGCGTGTGTGTGTGCGTGTGCGTGTGTGTCGCATTTTTCTTCTCCAGTTTCTACACGCCGACTTTCAGCGTGTTCATATATCTCCAACTAGCCCAGCTAGAGAAATTTGTCGAGCCTACTCGTTGCGTCTGTTCTTGAGATTGAGGTGAAGACGTATGGCCGTCGTTGCGAGTGCATCTGGCGGAGGTTAAATGGGCAGAAAAGTCGATCCTTTTGAGAATCCGGCTTTGTGGAAATGCCATCCAGCTATTATTGGCCCTTATAGCCACTTAAGTGGCCGTTCTCGTAGGGAGCTGTTCATAAACCACTCACAAATCACATCAGTTGCTATCCAGCCAAAACTACGCATCGCATGGCGTCTTACTCACGTGATGTAGACGGAATATTGAAATTCTAACGTGCGCTTAATGGGAGATAAATCTTTCTGTCACGGCCCCTACCGGGACCTTACGGCGTCTCTCATAGCCCATGTCTCGCTTCGGGACGTTAAACCCCACATTTCACTGCCACCAGTCTCTCTAACACAGATGTTACATTTACATGCGGTGACAAGCGCAAAAGAAATCTGTACTATGCCTCCGAGTTTACGAAGTGTCAGACAAACGCCTGTGCTGTGTCAGACTCCCCTCGGTATTGAAAGTTTGACAAGGATGGAGGAGTGAACGAGCGGTATGCAATGTTCCCTCACCTAGCGACCGCGTTTGACTCGGTTGTGTACTGCAGCATTGTGAAAGCGTTCAAAAGGTGACACAAGTGGACACACATCGCGCATCGAGGCTTTTAAAAAGAAATCGCTTTGTCGCTTCTTTTTGCCTCCCGGCAGTTTTTCTCGCGGTTTTTCAAGTAATAACATCTCTGTAAGACAAGAGTGCGTAAAATACAATGCGCAGCTCCAATGGTGGGTAACGGGAAATTAGGTCTGTTTGATACTGGCTCTCGCATACGCACGAGCCGACGCACATATAGTAAATAAGTTATTAAATTATGTGTCGCTAGAAAAAGTTCCGTCAGCTACAGGCAGATCAAACGGTGCATGACTAAACGTTTTCTTTTTTTTAATTTATTTTCATATTGATACAGGGTGATATCCCGAGGTTATAAAACTCTAAAGGGGACCAGACCAGTCAAGGGGACCTCCTGTAAACAATATTAGCGAAATATTTTAAAGGGCAGCAAAACACACAAAGTTATTAGAAACAAAATGGCGTCCGCATTGGAAATACGTTACGTTTTATTTGTGTTGAAATATACAACTATTCTTGTAACTGCATAGAAACTAGACGAGGCGTCCGTGAAGGACGTGAGAGGAGATTTTCGCAGCGATGGTTGGCATTCTCCTGCTATCAGATTTTAAATTCAGACCAACGCGACCGGATAACCAGGCTTTTGCTAGACACCTGTGCAACGTGAGTGCATGCGGGTATAGCTATCGTAGATTGCCTAACAAGGCCTGCTGCTAGGCTTTATTGCTACTGATGTTTCCGCTATTTTGCAAGCTATCTGCCGGAGGGGATGAAATACATGTGCGGTTTAAATGGGAATTAACCACGAAGGTAATTGGTGAAAGCAATAGTTTCAGTTCTGGGAAAGCATGGAGATAATGACAAAACTGACGCTTTGAAATAATTATGGCTGGGAACTGACCTTTTACCAAACGCCGAATAATTTGTGGTACGGCGTAGGCCCAACTGTTAATATCTGATTCTAGCCTGGGATTTATAAAGGCTGACAAGATATGTCTGGCTTTATACAAATCACTGCCGGTGCCAGTCAATGCGCGGCGGATATTTCCTTCTGAAACGTGCACTACAGTTGCGCACAGAAAATATGGGAGTGCTGTGTCCGAATGATATAAAAAAATATACGAAAATGCATAAGCTTTTCATCTGTTCTCCGCAAGTCGTCCGTTTTCAGTAAGCTTTCAGCCTTATCTTCGCATAGTGTGCAGGATGTCGGACGTAGTGCTGAGTTCGTATTCTGCCTTTCTGTACGTGCGATGCGCATAATCTACACCATAAAATTTGGAGAAACGTGTATAAATGTGTGCCTTTGGGTTTCTTGTTTTATTTGCGAAGTGTGCATACTTTGTGCTTTGTGTACCTGTGTACAGTGCATAAACTTTTTTTTTAACGCATGTATGTGAATGCTTACTGGGTATACGTGCTTTAGGGTGTGCGTGCATGTACTTATTTGCTTTTATTTTATGCACTGTAGTGCACTAAGTGCCTCAAAAAACAATGTTAACGCTTATGAACTGCGAATACGAGGTTGTCAAAAGCAACGTGTATTGATATTATTTGCTTACATTTATAGCTCTTACGTATTTTGAAACTATGCACCTCCACGAAACTTCATTGCTTTATTACCTGTAAATCTCTGTACGCTGCCAGTAAAGGGGCAAGGGTCTTAGTCAAGCGGCTGGCATTACAGTTTTCAGTCCTTGTTCTCGCACATTTCTGAACCGGAAAAGTGAAATAAAGTGAATGTGAATATCCCCATGGATCACGCAAGAAAAATATGGAGTCAGCATGAAATTTCATCTGAGCCGCGCAGAAAAAATGCGTAAATATGAGATATCGTCACACAATATGTCCCGGTAGAGTTAGCCAGCACCTAGCTTATTAAATCGATGGCTATTGTCACTGTGCAGACTAGCAGCACCGGCCAATTACATGTCGTCCTTTCATACGATCAGCTTTTGCCAACTCAAAATCTGAACAGAGGGTACATTCACTCGATGAGGCCAGCTGTACGTACAATGAGGCTGTGCTGTTTTAATTATCCCAGTGACGGAAGTCATACATCAATAAAAGAAATCGTTAACAGCGAAGCAGCAGTCCCTACTTTTGCTGAACGACGAACATATGCCAGTTCCAAGTATACTTCGCACAGGCTGAATACCAGTAAGGCGTTTGCGAAAGCATTTTGTAACAACTGCCTACCACTGCTACTACGATGCAAACGTATTTCTTTTATTGGTTGAAATTTTTGGGCGCACCTGCAATAGTCCCATGTTCTCATTTCTTTTTATCGGCGCTCAATCTGAACAGCAGTTGTTGGGAAATTCAGGTTTTTGTGTGCGAGTGTAGATCGCCACGGTAAATAAGATGAGGAGACGGGAGGACAGACCCTCAAGTGAATTTTAATACGTCGCAGTGTAAGGCAGCCTAGCTCCAGAAATCAGCCAGTACTTGTCACATGCTCCACGCCATTGCTCCAAGCCCGGATGCTGGCCAGACGCAAACCATTATTATGTATGAGCAACTTAGTGTTTTCGATTCCTCGTAAGCCGAAAACAAGTGCCTTATCTTATCGCGGTTCTATTCCAGATTTTAATCTTTTGCCCTTCATACTATTCGTAGCTAGCCCTTACGTCGTCAGGGTTAAAGGATAGCAATCAATGCCAGACGCCGAGCCCGTTGTGAAAGTCAAAGCTTTTCAAAAGGGTGAAATGGAATCGAAAATAAAACGTTACAAAATAAAGCTCTGCATGTCGGTTTCATAGTAGAGCCCGGTTTTCGTAAATCGGAGCGTAGATTCCACTGCACGACCTTTTCTTCCCTTGTTCGCCGGGCCATACAGGAGAACAAATGGCTCGCGACACTTTTTCAGAGCCAACCTCACCCTTGGACCAAAGTTAACAACCCCAAGAATGAGCGATGCTCACAGCAAACACGGAACACACGGGTTCAGAGATCACAGGCTCGGCCTCCTCTTTCGTACTTCTCCACACCTCCTACACTCAAATATACTTCAATCTAAGCAGCCTAAAGTAATTCCCTTCATTGTAGCCTCTGCAAACACCACCTACTGGACCGCCCATGCCAAAGCCGCTGTCAGGTATACGGCGTTTATTCTGACAATGCCTATACACATAAGTCCAGTGTGTGGACGCACCACTAAGCCACTGCGCTGCCTACCCCGCCACGTCCCTCTTTACTGTGTTCTTTATTCTGAAGAAATCTCAGCAGTTCCGCATGCTATGGCAGCTCATAGTGGTCCACATCACCCAAGTTTTGGGCGACCACTATACCACCTTGAACTGCATTCTTCCCTCGTCAGCGATCCCGACTCTGGCCCTTTAATAAAGTTTTTTCTCTCCTATGCAAGCAGCATATTCGCAGCACAGTTTAGGGTCGAGTGACCACGTTCATAAATTTACTGCGACAGGGGAATTAGAAGTTGGGGGAGGGAGGAGAGGGCGGCGGAGAGAGGGATGGACACGCTTATCTCAAAACCCTGGTACCATTCAGATATGCTTTTTCCAGCAATGTACTGTCGCTCACACACCCGTCTAGAGCGCTGAAACGGACGCTCTCTGTTTTGCATTTGTAACAATCGCCGCTGACTGGCGGCCCGATGCAGCTTTTGAAGTCATGATGAGTTAAACATGATCTAATGGAATGTACATGCACTATATGGACAGGTTTCGTACCCTAGATCACTGGTAAGTGACACAAGGGTATTCCCCGGTGCGCCGTTAGAGTGCTCTATGCAGTTGTATCGGTGACTGTATGCTTCACTCGGCTGATGTTGGTAATGATCTTTAGCCTACTGTCAATCTAAGTGCACATGCGAAGTTAGCGCCTAGTAAACTGGTCGACGTACACCGGCCTCATGAGCGCGATGCTTAAATGTTTTCATTGTTTCCACTTTTATGTAACAAACGTCTAAATTCTCAGACTAGCCCGCTTTCAGATTTAGAAAGTTCCTCTCAAACTGTCCTCAATGGCGTCAAATTTTTCCATACTACCATAACCGGCCTTCAGGTTCCAGTTCTGGAACGAAAAGGTGGAACGAAAGGCAAACGTCGCTAGCAGGTCCCAGTCAAGGTTCCTGTTGTCCCGAATTCGTTTTCCTTTATAGGCCAGTCCTCAATCTTGCCGAGCGTACCGGAACTGGCAGGTGCGTCCTGAATTGTGATGAATGTGAGGCACAACCTGCTGTAGATGAGAACACGGATAGTGTGCGCATACTTAGAATGAGCCACGATAGTATATACATATACGCCTAGCGCCCACGTTTCGCGCGAAGAAAAAATTGTCCTTATTTTATTTTGGGTGCACTCTCCGTTCGCTAAGAAATAGGCTGCCAAACACGAATCTTGTTATGTTTAATTTTTTATGGTTATGTGTCCAGCTACTTACAGTAAAATTTCTCCCTACAATCGTTATGGTCTTTGATTTACATGCATTCTGCATCTTCTGTTGTGTGCAGACACCTCCTTCACAGAAAACGGTCCTGTCTGCATCAAGCGACGGCCATTATGGACTACTGATCAAGCCTATTGGCTCGCTTAATAGCATCCATTCCGGACGATGCAAATTTACGGGGGATTTTCGAGACCTCAGAACTTAATCCTGTACACGGGGCTAGTACGTCCACAGCACAGGATTGCAAAGATGGAACCTCAGAAAAAATATGCAACTCATGTGAAGGTCACAAAACTGCTTATTTCTGGGCCGTTAAAAACGCAGGAAAAAAGCTAGTAGCCATTCTTTAGCCTTCTAAACGAGCCTTCTAAACACAGCTCCCCCCGATATGAAAACGCTCGGCTCCTGAAAGGTCAGGAACGTCCAGGGCACCTCGTCAGTGTCCATCATGAGCCCTGAATGCGGCTGCCCATAAAAAAAAGTGTGTTCGCCGTTATTACGAATCATTTAACGATCACATCCTGTAAGTTCGTGCGAGTAAAACACTGAAAAAATACAGACAGCAAGATGAAAAGAACAAATTCTGTCCTTGACGTGACGTGAGAGCGTCGGCCACTTGCGTTCCAGAACAGGCGCGCGCCGACACAGCGCGACTCACATGTGCGACACGGTTTCATACGCAGGCACTGCGCCTGACACAGTTGGCATAGTCGTCGACTGCGGCCAGCAGACTCTCAGAGAAGCATGAAGTCTCCGGCACTCCTGGAGGGGAGAGTCGCTGTGGAAGGCAGTGACTACGGGGCTTTGAAGCATCCAGACTCCGTCAACGGCTGCGGTGATGACCAGGGCTGCCATGGGAGCATGTCAGCTGAGCAGAAAGCAAATGGACTGCCGCCGAAGACCCCGCAGATACCGGAAGAAACCAAGTGGCAAATGAGGGTTCGGAAGTTCCTCTGGATTGTGCCACTCATACACAGCGAATTCTGGATAGCAGCGGGATTCTCACTCCTTCAATCTTTTTACCCTGCCATGGTAAGTCAATGATGCTTCTTATAGCTTTTGTTCGATCTCCAGTGCCGCCGGTACCCACCGATGATGCATGGATCTAAGCGTTCCCCTGGCCTGGTGTTCGGCCTATCTAGGGTGGAACACTTTGGAAAGGGGTCTCTGACCTCACATTGCGTAAACGAAAAGCCACGTGTCACGGCGCTCTTTGGCTAAATATCATCATTATCTAAGCTTTTGAAACGTCTCGCCTCTCGGCCATTATCGGCAATGTACGCCTCAAGGGATGCTTCATGTCTAATGCCTTACCCCTCTTACAGCGTGGTTCCTCTTACAGTCTTGGACTGCTATCCACTGGGTCGTCGACACCGTTAGGTCCCGCTAAGTTCATCCAGTTACCGCTAAGAATGTAAATGCCGCTATCATTGAGGCCATTTATGGCGCAGTATCAGTAGGGTCAAATACCATCATTCGGGCACAATGATTTCTTTATGTCGCCATTTTATGCATTCATAAGACATACTTATGTAAGTTCCTCTATAGTTCTTACCTTCCCTTCTATTCGAAAACGTGTTTTTGAATAGCAGCTTTTGGAAAAAGGAAGTAGTATGGACAATCATGGAGATTTAATTGTCTGCTGCTTCATTGAAGGAAAATGCTTTTAGGCACGTGTTGTTATAAAATATGGTAGGAGTTTATTGTAGTTTAACCGAGTAGAGAGGCGACAGCACGTGTTCATCCTTCAACTGGATGGGGACATTTAAGATCGGCCTTGTATGATGCCATAGCTTTAGTGGCTTAATGCCCATATATGCAGAATTGGTCATTCTCTACTTAACAATCATAGATCGTGGCGAGTACTCCTACCACTACCAGCGCTGTAGCGCAGCGGTTAAGCGGTGCGCCACTGCACTGACAGGTTGCTACAGACCATGCTTGCCAGGCTTTCGCAATATTTGTATTTAGCTAGAAACTAGCCTGGCTAGAGTTTAATAAGTAGTAGCGTATTTGAGTAGGCACAAATCTGTAATCTGTGCCAGAATGACTCATTTTGCTGAGTTTGCGACCCGTATCTGGGTATTTCTTCCTAATTGATCCATAGTATTCTGTGATTTCTCGGTAGGTGATCATCCTATCCTTTTCTGGCGATAAGTGTTCTGTGGAAGGGGGTTTCGAGACCACCCGGAAAGTAAGTCCTCGGGAGAGCTCGCTTGCTCCTTCATTGCCCCCGAGGGCCTGATATGCGTAGTTCAAATCAGTAAAACCTGGTGCTCCATTGGATTGTCTGTGAGGATTCTGACCGCTTCGGCTGAGATGCGTCCTCTGTTAAAATTATTCATGGCGCTTTTGGAGTAGCAGATAATTACATTGATATTGCCACGTATCATTGTAGTGTTTGTTCGTTCACGCTCAAGGCTGCAGGAAAGGGTTGTTATCACTTTTGTTCGTGGCGCGAGAAGCGACCAGACTAATCTCGATTGATCGCAGCCATGAAAGGCTGCATCTAGGTTTTTCTAGATTACTGTAGATGATCTTGTCCTGTTATCTGGAAGTTTCCTTGCCGCCTTTAAATTGAGCGATGCCGCGAGCGGCGGACATTCTTAGTTCGACGACTGACAAGCACGTTTGTTGCTTACGCCGCCACCGAGTGATTCAGTTATTTTGCGGGCGCAAGTCAGCCCAAATAAAGAGCTTCGTTTCCAAGACTAGCTGGTGGCTTCCTGACCGCTGGACTGCCGTGACTACAACGTGACATCTGGTGGAGGTGCTGGGTAGCCTTCCAGGTACCGGACAACTCCTGCAAGTCGTGACGCCAGCCCTTTGAGTGATTCGCCGGAAGACCTGACTCCAGTCTACCACGCAGCCTCTGGAGCCTCCAGCCATGACTTACGCCGCAGCAGTGCGCCGTCCTGTACCTCGACGACGGGACCCAAGCCCCTATCGCCGTTAGCCAGCTGCGCTGGAGCGCCGCCCTCTCACCCCAACTCGCCCGTCCTACGAGCGTCGTACACGGCCGAGGAAATGCGTCGAGTGGAGAACACCCGACCAGCGCCTCCCACGATGCTTCCACTGCGGAGAAGCCGGTCACATTCTCCGGTACTGCCCTGAGGAGAATGGGCATCCGAGGGTCCCCTTACGGCGCCCCACGACCCCGACCCGGCCAGCGACCAGCCGCAATCGAAGATTTTTGTTTTGCGTCGGGAAGGACACTCATCGCCGAGCCGCCTATCGCGTTCTCCGTCGCCATCGTCACCGCGCTAGGTATCTCCTAGCCGAGGCTAGGCAGTGCGTGGACGCTTCCCTAGCCCCCGAAGGTTAAACTGAATAAAGCAGCCTCTGGAGGTGAGGTTGCTTCTGAGAGCAAGAACTAAGATCCTGCATCGACGAAAACAGAAGACCATGCCCCCTATGACGACGACGAACCCTGCGACAACGACGACCCCTACGACAACGACGACCCCTACGACAACGACGACCCCTACGACAACGACGACCTCTACGAAGACGACGACCCCTACGAAGACGACGACCCCTACGAAGACGACGACCCCTACGACAACGACGACCCCAACGACGACGACGACGACCCCTACGACGACGACGACGACGACCCCTACGACGACGACGATCCGTACAACGACGACGACTACTACGACGACAAATACGACGACAAATACGACGACAAATACGACGACAAATACGACGACAAATACGACGACAAAAACTACGACAACACAGACGACAACACCAACGACGACGACGAAACGGCCAGACTTGAAGCTTTTACCGCTGCCCTTACACCTTATTAGGAACGCTAAAGGACTCTAAGTTCTCGAAGCATTCTCCGTGTTTAATTTCATTTTAAAGCATCGAGACGATGCTTCTTTGGAAGGGGGGTAATGCCACGTATCATTGTAGTGTTTGTTCGTTCACGCTCAAGGCTGCAGGAAAGGGTTGTTATCACTTTTGTTCGTGGCGCGAGAAGCGACCAGACTAATCTCGATTGATCGCAGCCATGAAAGGCTGCATCTAGGTTTTTCTAGATTACTGTAGATGATCTTGTCCTGTTATCTGGAAGTTTCCTTGCCGCCTTTAAATTGAGCGATGCCGCGAGCGGCGGACATTCTTAGTTCGACGACTGACAAGCACGTTTGTTGCTTACGCCGCCACCGAGTGATTCAGTTATTTTGCGGGCGCAAGTCAGCCCAAATAAAGAGCTTCGTTTCCAAGACTAGCTGGTGGCTTCCTGACCGCTGGACTGCCGTGACTACAACGTGACAATATTTTATGAAGCAGCTTCCAGCGCTATCAACACTTCTTACGCCGTTGTGACCGACCTATTCCTGACCGTGCAGCACAAGCATATGGTCATGCTCTCATTAGACTCAGCCGCAATCTAGTCTCTCCTGTTATGGTATTGCGCAGTGTCAGTGTAGAGTACATTGGATCGTCCTCCGTATTTCCTCTCTAGGGCTTCGACCTTGCCCTGCCTTCTTTCATCACGAAGCATGGGGTTCATGTTCTTGGGAAGGGAGGAGCGGGATTCAGATATTATTTCAATATCCTCTTTCGGGTCGGCTGTGTCTTCACAGGGGATCCCGAGTTTGTTTAGGATAGGTATGTCCACCCGACTTGGTTAACAGAAGTCTTTGGTGTAGCGCCATGCTGGCCGCCTCGGTCAACTCCTCTACGGTTCTAGTGACGCCCAGTTTCAGGAGCTTGTCTGTGGATGCGCATACGGGAAGTCCTGGGGCTGTTTTAGTGCTTTTTCTAAAGATCATGTCTAGTTTGTCTTTCTCCTCCCTTGTCGGCTTTAAATATGGTACTGTGTACGTGATTCTGCTGATCACGAAAGCTTGGACGAGTCGGAGGAGGTTGGCTTCTTTCATACCCGAGTTACTGTTTGCAATTCTGAGAACGAGTCTACTAGTCTGTTGTGCACTGCAGTCTAGTCGAGTTAATGTCTCATTATTGCTGCCGCGGCTTGCAGCCATATAGGCGCAGTATGCGCATGGTGTCCACCATAGGCGTTTGTATTCGCCTGATCTAATTCGGATGGTTGGCTTGCGGTCTTCTATCCGTGCACCTAGCGTGTGGAGGACGAAGAGCTCAGACTTTTCCGCCGAACAGCTCAGGTCCTTGCCCAAGAGATCGTTTTCAATCTCATCCTCTGCCTTATGTTGGGCTTCTTCTATTTGGCTGTTATTGTCTCTGGCAATCCAGATGGTCACGTCATCCGCATATATGCTGCGATTTAGGTTTTTTATTTTCTCGAGGCATTCAGGGAGTCCTATCATGGCGGTGTTGCAGAGGATGGCGGACAGGACTGACCCTTCTGGAGTTCCTTTGTTTCCAAGGCTGATGCTGCCAAGTGAGCTTTGTCCAATCGTGATATTTGCTTTCCTGTCGGTGAGAAAGTTCTTGACGTAGTTGTACATCTTCTCCCTTACGTTAGTCTTTGGAGGCTATTTAAGACAGCAGACTGACGTTGTGACGTCTAGTCCAACGATCACTCTGGTAACCCTTGTCTTGTTTTCCAAAATTTGCTGTTTATGTTGGAGCATAATGTCGCACGTTGACGAGTGTGGATTGAAGCCTGTCATGGTGTTTGGGTAGAGCTTGTGATCGTCCATATATTTGTTCAGTCTTGTTTGCACGACATTTTCCATGACCTTTTCTACGCATGATGCGAGCAAGATGGATATCAGGTTTCTGATGCATAAATTCTTACCCGGTTTTGGTATTAGGATGATCTGAACAAGCTTCCATTCTGGATGATAGATCAGTAAAGAATCTCGCAACATACATGAAGGAATGGTGGAACAGAGGTTCCGTTCGAGGAGCATAAGAAAAGAACAAGACAAGATGACAAGACATTTGGTGGGGGTTGGTCACACTATTGCTCTAAATGGGACACTTAAGGGGGTGAGGCGATTGTGTTAATGGGTTAGTGACAATATATGCGGAATTGATCCCTTTATGCTTTATATTCATATACAGCTGGGAGTTCTCATGCCATTATAGCCAGCACGCTCGAGCCAATGCGCATTCCATGCCAAAGCGACATTTCATCTTTAATTTTTCAACGTCGTCCCATGCCCACAAGATGGTGGGTGCAATTTTTCCCACAGTTCTTCGGCTCCCCCTTTCCTCCTCCGTGTTTATTTCCTATCCCAGGTGACCGGTTTCTACCCTCGTGCCTTCCCCATTTGCACAACATACTTGTGTTCGTCGTGGAGGTCGTTTTTCTTTGTGTTTACGTCAAGCCGCATGGTTCGCCGGTTGTGTTGTTTTTTTTGGAAGCACTTCCCAAATGGTCGCTTAAATCTCATCGGTTTGTAGGTATGCCCCTTGGATATACCCCTTAGCTACCCCTTGGGTGCCCCTTGCGTGCAGATGGCACGCTGCAGACGACATTGTTCGATCGTACTTGCGCATGAACATTCCCGTTGGGCTGACTGTGAACGTGGCCTGTATGTTTTTAACCAGTGCGAGCCTTGAATATTCCTTCTTTTTGTGTTACGTCTTTCATATAATTACCCCCTTCCCCCTGCTGCGCATCTCGCTGTACGCAATTATTAGATCGCTGCAGCTACGCTGACCTTTTCCACCACGTTACAGAAAAAAGAGCTTTTTTTGGAAGACACTCCAAAGCGTTAGTAGCTGTATCCTCTCCGATGAAAACATATACATATATACGCCGAATGGGCCGGATTCGAACCGCTTACTGCAGCCGTAGGCACGTCCTCGCGCGTGTCCTGGTTACAACTCCTGCGCACGCTTCGATTTTTTTTTAATTCGAATTCATCTCTCCCGGCTCCTTTTTTTTTATCGTCTGGGAGGAGGCAGAAGAAAGTTTAACGAGGTGTATTAAGACAGAAAAGCATAAGGAATTATATTCACAAATAATAAACTCACTGCATGCTCAGTGAAAATACACAAAAATGATAAAATAAGAATGGATTATATCCATCACAGCTGCATACGGTGCGCGAGAGATGAAAATGCTGAAGTGTTGTTGTCGCCTATAGAATGTTAGGAGGCACCGTGTTTGCCAGAAGCTACAAGGCCCTGTGGTTTGCTTCTCAATTGCATAGTGGAGCACTTATGTGACCCCTGACGATGGAAATCTTTCTAAGGTAAGGAGAACCCCTGTCCTCACCTTTCAAGACCTTTTGGTGCTCAGAGAAAGCGTAACGGCTCCACTATACGAGTGAGAAGGAAATCAAGCAGCCTGATTATTTTTGGCAAAGTCGGCACATCTCAAAGTTTGTTCGCTGACACGTTGACAGCTGTTCGTAAACGCGTGAAACAGTTCTAGCAAGAAAAACGGGGTTAATAAAGCTAAAATCGACCGATCAAGCCCAGCCACGCGCAAGCGGCTGTCCGGCCGTCCGTCTATCCGACCAGCTCCGACTGCTAGCAGCGCCTCTATCGCATTCTTTACCGAGTTGACCCGCACCAAGCGGCATACGACAGACTAGCAAGTATTTTGGGGGCCACACTTAAGGTAATGATGTGGATTCCAAAACAAAGTAAATGCAGAAGGAGACGCAGACAGTCATTTGAGCATACGAGATTAAGAATCTTGAAGGCTGCAGCTGGTTTAGAACCTAATTAATTACAGGTCATTGAAAGAGACCTTTGTCCTGCAGCGGCCGGAGCCCGCCTGTTGACAATCGCATACGGTGTTAACCGGAGACCGAAGATTTTTTGTTTTACTTCTTTTCATTAGTGATAGCAAGTACGAAAAAAGAAGCGCTAATCGTTCGAACTATTCTAGCATGAAAAAGACAGAACAAAAGCAAACAAAAATTACTATTTTGTTTACCCGAAACTCTCGTTTAACCGAGTCGCTGTATATCACTTCGGTCCCATTTGCAGCGCACCTGTGATTTACCTGCGTTCAATGCACTAGCGTACTCCAAAGGTGGCCAAGTATTTTCCTTTCTTTTTTCTTTAGTTGTTTCGGTGACAAGGACAACAGATAGCACTAATTTTGTGCCACGCCATCGACGCTCAGAATAGGCGTAACAACACCTGCGACATAGTAGCCTCAGAATAAGCCGAGTTTTAAAGCGCTTACTTTCTGCCCTCATTTGAGCTCGAATATCGTATTATTGGAACGACAGTTAGCAAAATTCTTTTCGACCTGATAAAAGTGGAAGGAGTGTGCTTGGTGTCATAAATGGTCAGGCAATGTCAAGGAGCGGGGGTGCATTGGTGGAGTAGCCAATTGGTGAAAAAAGAAAATCTAAAATGCGAGGATTGGGGGTAGTTTGATTTCAGTTGGTAGTTTGGGGCTAGAAATAAAGCTCTAGCGGTGGTGGTCGCGCGTCGTTTATGACGACTGCGAGGCTAAGGATTATAATGGGCGAATCTTCAGTGGAAGCTAGCTTTTTATTGTGACATCCATGTTTCGAGCACGGGATAGGTAAAAAAGCTGAAAAGAATGAGTGCTTTTAGCATAATCGAAAACAGAAGGGCAATGCAGGCTGTTCAATATTAGAAAAAGCACTTATTAGGCTGTTTCCAGCAGCAATAGGGAATGGAATAATTGATAAGAACAGCTATGGCTGTTATCCTGGGGTGCAGTCAGGCCGGGATGAAACGCGAACACGAGTATGCCGTACTTTTTTTTAACTATACGGTGAGACAGTCCTTCACAAACGGTTTACTATCATATGCTTCCGCAGACCGTTCACCCGGAAACATGAATCAGGCTAGCTGTGCGTGTAGCTGAAAGTACACAGGTGAAATATTTTATCTTCTTTTACTATTCGCATTTCACTTCGGAATGACTGTACAATCCCTTGCTCACGTACTCAAAACATATTCAAAGAATTCAAATTGCAAATTTTTGCTGGATTCTCCCGGTTAACTCCTAAGTGAGTGCTGGACCAGTGGCATGTCATCGTTGCATGAGGGTAAGGTGGGCTTCACTTCCCCTCTAATATTTTGGGGTAACGGCGTCCCATACAATTCCCTGCCTGCCTCGCCTCGCAGTATCGTACATACTCTAAAAGGATTCATGGCTCTCTAAGTGGTAAAGAACGAAAACAAATTTTTTTGAGGGCATAGCGAGTTTGAGAACCTCGTCATAAAGTGAAGAATATTCTGAACGCCTTCGTGAGGACATTCAGACAGCTCGAAGCAGCTGCAAACACTTCTGGTATTTATCGGCCTTTCTAGCGTCTCAGATTGGGACGACACAACCCGCACACTCCCGTTCAGCGAGTGAATTAACGAGAAACATCTCACAACATCGGCACGAATAGGGTTGGTGTCGTGGAACACTACAGTACACCGCTTGGCAAGAAATTTGTACCGCCGTCAACCGGCTGTAATACACTCCGTAGTGCGGTACATGGAAAATGGCTCTCTTTCCTCGATCACAGCGATCACCCGACGGCAGACTGTCCGCCTCGTGAGCGGTAGACATTCCACGCTTCGAGCAGTCACTAGCAGCTGTGATTATGCGTTAAAGCTTGGGCCTCGCATGTGAAAGGTACAGCGCCATGTGGAGGCTCCAATAGCGCATCCAAGTGTTGCCAGGACCCCGCTGGTACTTGGGTTGACGCTTGTCTTCCCAGCGGATGAAACGCTTATATAAGAGGCTCCAATCCTCTAAGTTCTAAACACGAAGCTTAATCATCGCAACCCATGTACATCAAATAGCGGAGGTGATTCCGCGCGCATTCCGTTGATTTTTCTTTGCGCATCAATTAATTTTCACCCTTGTGGGCTTGACCTTAAAGTTTCCTGCATATCCGTGAGGATACTAAGTCGTAGATACTAGGTCGATACAGCGCAAGTCACACGGCTTTATAGCAACAAGTTTTATTGGACGGTCGTACTCGCATGTCCTGAGTTTATGTGATTCTGTCGAGTCCATGCCCTCTGTTTTTACGAGAAACTCAGCCGTTAGGAATCTGCGCTTGCAACCATGAGGGATGAGACCACTTTCCACAACTGTCGTCGTTGTTCACAAGTAGCATTCCACGGCGCTCATACGCTCTACGGCCGCCGTCAGTGAAACTGATCACGTGCATGTTGTTGTGCAAGACTTTATTAGGCCTCCAACGCAACGAAAACCCCACAGCTGGCCGCCTGCTGGAACCAGGCAGCGGGCTAGCAAGTGCAGCGCGACCTGTCTCACTGGCACCAGCAAGAGCGCTGGAAAATGCGCCTGTATGTGTCGACCTGCCACGGCAGACATGGACCGCCGCTGCAGCCGCGGAGCCCGGGTGATGCTTGAGTCAGTGGAAGAGGTTTTTCAGAGTGCCGCATTCTTTTTCAGCGCACCGCCAGGCGTCGAAGGTATATGGCTGCCGAAACCCACAGCTCACAGTACAGAGAGCACAAAGTTTTGCAGAAAATTTGCCAAGAGCGGTTCCCTTCCCTCTCTTTCTGCGCTCCGCCTTTTCACCTGTGCTCTCGGATCTGTATAGATGGACAAGGTGCTACCTAATGAGGTACAGACACAAAATTTCAAACGCAAACAAACGATATGTCTTCTCTGATGCGCGTGAGGAGATGCCTTCTAGCAATTTGAGCCTCAGGCATTGAGTGGAGCAAAATTTAATGTTTTTGAATGTCGTTTGAGGAGCCACTCCGCATTTCTGCCCGCATCGAATAACAACAAGGCGCACTTGCGCAATTATTGTGACACCACCGAACACAGTGGTTATTCACAGGAATAGCCAGTGCTCGCGGCGACGCTGACGTCATCAGGAATGAGGTAGTCCAGGTTGGCCGGTCTCGCGTGGCGTCAAGTTGCACTTGAGCGCTGCAGCCACCGACAGAGACCGCAGCTGCCAGTACAAAATTGTTTGTAATTAATTAATAACAATTACAACTCGTGTTTAGAGCTCGTTGTCGTGATTATTAGGCCTGTACTTCTCTTTAGAGGTAATGAAAGAAGGATATTCAAAAATTGCGTCTCTTTAAACCAATTTCAATTTTTTTCTTCCTATCGTTCTCATGATATTGTCATTAGTGCTAACAAGTACACAGATGATTAAGTTATCATTTATGATAGCGTTGTAGTGAAGTAAGATACACAGTCCACCACAACGGTAGTTGTTCTCTTGGAAATGTTAGAAAGCGGCTACCATTTTCCTTCCAATGCAAATGGCATCGAAATGAGGAATATGGCACTCGATACAAATTTCCGCTTATTTCCGGTGGCACAACCCTTCGGCGGCACGAATTCTTCGCACCCGGCGCCCGGGACACGTCGAGACGCTTTGGCCACTCGAGCTGTTGAACCTGGCTATGCTACGATCGCCTCCAACGAGCGTTCACAGACATAAAAGGAGCGTCCGTGGAGAACTTGGAGAAATACAGCGAGTTGAAAATCGAAATCGATTTTATCTCCCTGCTGAAGTATTGTAATATATGCCTGCGTAAACAGTTTACCTAAACCCGCTTTCGCTCTCTCATCGTCTCGTTTTTTTCTGCCGACTTCTTCGACGTTCCAAAGCCGCGCCGACCAACAAACTTGGCCCCACAACTGTGACGACCGCTGTGGCGCTACAGTCGCGACAGCATCTGCGGAACACAGTCAATCCCCGTCTCTCCAACATCCCCTCGATATTTAACTCTATGTTCACTCTATGTTCATTGACAAAGCAACTTAGAAAGTCTGCGTTTCCGCGTGAGCACTGGCTCTGAGAGCAAAGCGAAACGGGTGGCTTTACCAGATCACTTACTAAAATTTAGCAGCCTCCCGTCACTGAAAGTGAATGCAAAGTCGATCGTATTGGTGAACTAATTTGTCACCCGGGCCCGGAGTCGCTATGCAGCAGCAGTTTAACGATTCGTCGTTGACTGGCGAAGCAGGAAAAGGCGAACCGCGTGTTTTAAGGAAGTAGGCATTTTCCGCGGGAATACTGCGTTCCGCAATAAGTTTCTCGTTGCTTCGCAGAGCTTCGTACTCCTCCCACCACCCAGCAACGTACAGATAACGCAATAACGAAGGTATCGGCATACGCTCTGAGTTATTGCGATATCATAACGCGGCAGCCCTCTGGCATACCGCGCGCTAAAAATTCTCAGGTGTTCACTAAGAGCACATCGCACTCATTTCGCGATTGCTTCGCGTGATCAATCGTCCAATGCCACGCTCAACCGCTCAGTCGTCAATCGCAGTTCTCGAGAACACATCCTGTGGCGGGTCCACAGCTGCTGCTCTCGTAGTAGCTCACAAGCGATGCCACACAAATGGCCGCGTGACTCCATTGTTTGAAAAGTGCGATGCCTGAACTTCCAAGGATGATTAGAACTCCGCCATTTTGTTTCACGACAAAATTTTGTACCGTCGCAATAATAATTCAAAAGGCCGCTATTTCGGCTGCCCTGTCCACGAGGTCGTCCGGTAAGTCTGTCAGGCATAGAAGTCTCAGTTTGGGCTGAAGTTCTCTAGCTTCATGCCACACAGGAGATGTACGCAGAGAAAGAGAAACAAAATGGCGTCACCAACTGAGCAATGGCTATCGCCACCTTGTATATGGATGAGTTGGCAAGGAAGCACCATGTAAGTAGTAAAAGCCCTAGAAAAACCAAAGTAATGATCTGAGGATTACTAAAGATTTAATTTCCGTTTCCTTTACAACATGTTTCAAAGTAGTAAAACCTTATAATTTTTTTTTAATTTTTAATGTTTAAAGTAGCTTACGGCGGTAACGTAAAAACATGTGGTACCCTATCAACGCGTTTAGTTTCGATGCTTGTTTAGTCTTTACGGCATTAGAAATAGGATATACAAGGGGCTGCGAGAGATGTGCAGCAAATATTTACAGTCACATGTTAGCTGCCAGATTTACCACGCAATCCCTGGCTGAAGTAAAATCTCTCTGTTCATGTCTTTTGAGGAAGATGATGCCGTACAGGCACCATAATTCAAACATTTTCTTTTTCTACTTTGAAATAGCATCTCCTTTCATACTATCTGTCATAGCCCTCTGCTGGCCACATGTAACGGTGCTGCGTTCTTTGTAGAAGCAGCCCCTTAGGTTGTAGGCATAGTAAATAGGAACTACCTTCAACGAGCGAGTTGTAAAAATCCCAAGATGGGATTGACAGTATTCCGAAATAAATAAATAAATAAATTAAACAAGTTTTAAGCGCTTTTCGTCGTTTGTAATAAAATCTTTGCTCAAAGCCAGTTAAGCAATCAGTAAATAACTAATGGAGAAGTGATAGGCAACGTGCCCTGTCCACTCAGCCTCGCTACTGTCCGACTGTCCTTTCCGCAGCCGCCGGAGATAGTCGGTTGGATAACAGACGAAAAGGCTTGATTGTTTACTGCACAAACATAAGCCCAGGATTGTCAATAAGAACATGTGCTTATAGTTGTTTCTATCCTCTTTCACTTGCTCCACTACCACCGCGCAGAGCGGTTCAGGGGCCAAAAAACTGTGAGCTAGCTAGCACGGCTTGCCTTTCTTCATAACCTTCTCCTTGTTTACAACGGGAGACATGCGCCTGATTCACGGCGTGCTGTATCATTCTTCGCACAGCCTTGACCAGTCGGCCAGACGCGCGCAGTGAATTACATTGCCAGGTGGCCTGTAAAAAGCCGCGTCCGGCACCCTACAAACCTGCTTTCCCCGCTCGCTAAGCTCTGTGCTATTCCGCTGTTCTAGGCACGGAAAGCGTCAGTGCAGGTTGCCTGTAAACTCTTTTAGGTGTTCGTTCTATGCTGGCACGTTCCCATTTTACATGCGACAGAGATAGAATGATGACTTGTAGGCATTTAGTTTCTTTTCTCTCTAGAAAATTGGAGCGTAGTAGCGTGACGTCATAATGAATGTGTTCCATTTTAGAGCAGGATGTTAGTCACTAGGTTGGAATATTGTCTCAAAAGATACAGGTTATTGATTCAATTATGACATAATCATATGCCGTAGCGAAACGCCTAAGCTTTGCGAACATTTATGTGCCCTTTTTTAATGGACGCTCAATTTATTTTGCATGGCGAAATTAGACGGGTTATAATAAATGAAGCATCCACGACCTTCGTGCTCAAGGGCCCAGCTCCTTAGCCACTTGCCCATCCCGACGCGTCGAAAATACGGAAGGATGCTGACTGTCTCGTTGTTTTCGCTATGTTCTAGACTCGCCTTACAATTAGATCGATGACGTTAAACAATTCCAACCACCTTTGTTAGTTGAGGGAGCACTGCAATCAGAATAAATTGATTATTACGTCTTGAAGTCATCAACACAGTTGACGTTACCAGCAACGTGATAGGTATAGGAACTCAAGAACCGAAAATGAACTAGAAAACTTTTGTTTCGTGCATTCCAATACAATTTGTGTTGATCCCTCAGCGTCGTTGCTTGAAGGCTTGACCGCAAAAACAAAGTGAAGTAACTCCCGGTTTGTGGACGCCGGCACAAATGCTCCCTGCCGCCCCCAGTGAGAGAAAACAGCCAAGGGAATGGCCCCCGCTGCGAGCAGAGTAATTTAATCCTTATATTCGCGATTGCAGGACACAGCGCAAAAAAGAACGGAATACAAGAACAAGGAGAACGACAGGACGGTTCTTAATTGTATTCCGTTCTTTTTTGTGCTGCATCCTGAAAGCATGGAAACAAATAACTCGCCCAACAGCAAGTGCTGTTTATTCTTGAGCACTCACACATGACTCATTATGCCATGGAGTGCTGTGCTGTGTTGGTCCGGATGGTATCTATCTGTCCAGACTGGAGTAGGGTCGTGCACTCAGCGTTTCCTTTCATGTGAAGGTGCGGTGAGTTAGCGACAACGCCCGTACATGTTTCTATGCTGGAGTGAGCGAGTGTTTCCTGCTGAACCCTTTCTCTCTAAAAGCATGCAGCGCTGTCCAAGCTGGAAGTGGCGTGGAATTGCCAGTGTAACGCATCAATCTTGCAATTCGTTTTTACGAATTTCAATTGACGCTCCGAGGGGCTAATTATGGTCACAGTGCACGTGTCGCGCCGCTCTAGCCAGAGGCGATGGATTTAAAAGAAAATTATTAGGACAGAGTTTTAACATTCCGTTTGCTCAGCAAATCAAATTTTAGAAACCTGTTTGCACAACAACAGTTCCTGACGGGAAAGCTTTCCGGCCGGGCCAGTTGCGGTCACAGCAGATAAAACCTCCAAGAAGTTGGCATATTGCGATTCTCAGAAAGATAAAAATAATGGGTTTTTAGGTGATCTAGTTCCCTTCCTGAAGCGTGACGTCCCCAGTGGCAAATCCTAGTGACAACGGGGCAGTGGTGTCGTTTGAGTCATTTACGAAGGGCGAGAGGGAACAAATGTAATGAAAGACGGAAGAAAATAGTAAAACTCTGATCGGCTGATTGCAGCGAAAGCTTAATCAACGGCTGCTTGCTTATAGTGGGCCAGAACATGACCGCGCATCTTCGCAGAACATCCGGCGCGGATGCGTTACATATGCCGCCATAATTGTTTTATGAGCGGAAGGTTGTTTCAATGAACCCAGCGTCAGAAAACATAACTAAGCCGTTTCTGGTTGCGTAGGCCGAGCGGGATTTGGCTGCATTTTGTCCCCAGCTGTGTTAGTGGCATTTCCTGCAGTTAACATGTATACCTGCACCGCGGTAGATAAAAAGGTGGTAGATTGTGCCATTGTCTTGCACGCAGGTTAAACGAATATTACTTCGTTGTGCACCGCCATTTTGCCCCCATGGGTGAGGGTTAGGGAACTGAAACTTGAATGCCTGCCCGAACAGCGATAAAAATTTTAAACAACAGAGATAACTCATCTACGATGGTCAAACGGAAATGCATTCCATGGCCGTCGCGTCATATAGTTCTGGCTATGGAGCTTAGGACGTTAAAATTATTTATGGACGCCATCCATAAAGCATTTTTCTTTTCCTGTTGTTGACTCATTGCCGGCTTCGAATGACTTTACGTGGATGGTCATCTTTAGACGTGGACTGTCCTCCATAGGTTTCCGTATTAATGGCTGCCGTTCTTTCAGACTACAGATTAGATTTTAGATAGAGTGTCTTGGCTTTGTCACACCAGCATTTCCATGATATTAGTTTTTAATCTTCTGCTCTCTCCCGAATTTTCTTTGGCTAGGAGGAGCCATGATAAGTTATTACTGTATCTTCAGTCCGACGCCAAGACTTAATAAGAATAGTTTTCTAACCTAGTTAACTTTCGCAGTGGCGCTAGCCAATCAAGAACAATGTCTTCTTCAAGTTTTTTTGGCTGCGAAACACAAACAGTCTCGTGAAACTTGTAACGTGTAAGCTTGGTCCAATAGATACACAAGTTTTGTTTTGAGTGACGCTTGGCCAATGGATGGAAGGCATGTGAGGAATTCACAATAACCGCAGCAAAGCTGATTTGGACATACAGACACAGGCTTGAAACATTCTTGAACATCCTCTCGTTTCTTTATTTCCATCCTTCATCATTTTCATCATCGCGTTGTTTGGGCTCCCACCCCGGGTGAGACAGTTATAACGCGTTTTCTTTCCTCTTAACCAACTATTATTAGCACGACATCGTTAGAGTGGCATGTTCGGCGGCAACCCGGGGATTGAAAGGACGAAATTTCGTTCGGGGGCTGCCACTGAGACGTGATAACTAAATTTCCAGGGGTCAATAGTGTTGATTATGAGGCCGCAACATAACTCAAACTTCATTACGACATGTAAGAATGTAAAGTAAACAAATCGCGCTGAAAAGGAAATTGGGGTGAAATGGTGATCGAAACCGGGACCCTTGGACCGCGAGTCAGACGCGCTACCACTAGAAGATCGAGGCACGTTCGATGGACTTGGTTAAAGGAAGGCTGCGTCCTGTGGAGAATACAAAAATTAATAGAAACTATCTAAAAATTAGGGGAATAAATATACAAAGAAATAAAGTAAAAAATTAAATTAAATTAAATTAAAAATGAAGCAAACAAACAACAGAGTCTGTGTCTGCGAAGTCATATGTAAAGAGGACCCCCAGCCTCTAAGGAAACCCTTTAACGTTATCGTGTAATATTCTGAAGGCGGACTTTTACTGTCCCCCGAAATTTTATTTCTACTATTAAATGTCGGATCTTATGCTTGTCAGCCTATCTACACACCCATAGCTCTCTGACCACCAAAATACGACCGCTTGGAGTACTGCGACTACAAGCGGAACTGTGAGATCAAATATCTGATGGAACTCTTGAGGCCAGGCTCACACTTTCTTTGTTTTTGTTTCTTTCAGGCTTCAACTAAAGGCTTGGACGCAGACGAGTTCAGCTATGTCTACTCCACGTATAGGATTGCAATGATATTGGGAGCAATGCTCGCGGAAAGAATTGTGAGTGAAATCTGAAGTGGCATTATGTTCATTGTTGAGTTACCGGTATGGTATGCTAATTGTCTCAGCAGCATGTGAAAAACACATTAGGTGACCAGTAAGCACCTTAATGTGTGAATTCTTAATAAAGGTCAACGTCGAAGCCTGGCACTCAAGTGCGAATGAGTTTGTCGACGTTTGTTCGCTTGCAACTGTTTCAGTTTCTTTTGGTCTATTTCTCACTTACATTTGGAGGTTGCAGCAGTACCGCACGTCAGGCTCTCGTACCCGCCTTTGTAGCCTTGCACTGGCAATGTTGCAAGTTAAATGATCAAAAGCTCGGCTATCTTGGTGAGAAAAAACGGTAAATCTCTCTCATCCAATCGGACTGCGTAGTCGAAGCCACATAATACATCGACAAATCAGACATCAAATTTTTAAAAGTGTTTACATATTAAAATAGGCTGTAATTGTCCGGTGTAGAGGCCCCGCACGCAAGCCTATCACGATTATATGAGAGTTTTCTAACATCATTGAGAGTTTGGTCTCTTTTTTGGCTGTCGACAGGTACGGCTTCAACATCACTAACAAGCTGTAGTAATGCCAGTTACCGTACTTACTGATGCAGAACCGCGGCTCGGAAAGCAATAAAAAAGTGCAACGTAACTCACACTTACACCTGGCAATAGTTTCTTGTGAGACTAAACGTGGTGATTTTCTGCATTTTGTATATTTCATTTCGCTAAAGAGCGTTTACGTGTTGACTGAAGTTATCGACAACCTCAAATAACTCAGCTTTCGTTAGGTAAATTACAAGCGTTGCCATGACAACCAAATAATGTAACTTTTATGCGGTAGAAATTATGCACTAACTTTAGGTTGTCCGTCTAAAGTCATCGTTGCCTTGTTAAAGACAGCAAGCTTGCACCTACCATGCCTTTTTTTTTGTTAAGCACAGAGTAAAAATCCCCGGAAGTCATGAAGCGCTCCACAGGAGTTGACCATACGCACACAGCTATGTCCTACACATACAAAAATGGGCGTTCAGAACCAGTTTTTACCATTTCAAATGGATTACACTTCTAAGGCAAGGAAAGTTTAAAAAACAAAACAAATAGCGAATTTTTTCAAGCAAGATTGCTTTGCACAGATATGCGAGCTTCCATAAAGTGCCAAGTTAAGTTTGCTGTTGTATGTTCATCCGACGAAAACGGCGAAAAAACTCAAAAAAGGGGAAGAAGCACAATATGGCCGCCTGTGGACGCTCAGTTGTGCTTCTTCCGTTCCATACACGTATTTTTCTTTTGCTTTTTCCAACGATTTGAGCTTCCATGACTGTCGCATGAGTTACGTTCTATAGCCTTTCTTACATGTGCTGCTGGCTTCTTGAGCCAAGAGCACTGCAGCCGGATTGACCTTTTTACCGTAAACCTTTTTATCACTTTCACACAGATGATTTGGAGTACACCGGTAACATGCTACCTCGTTGGCATGACGGGATACTTTGCGTTCAACGTCATTTACGGGTAATGCAGTTTTACTCTTCCTATTAAACTCAGTGTCTTTATCTGGCTTGCGCATCTAGACCGCGGGTGTTAACTTCGTCTATTCTTAGGCCGAAGCATCGCACAAAGATAAATTACACCTTAACTGATCTAAGGTAGAGAAAGTATAAAGAATTGTTTAACAAATGATTGCGACAGAAACGAATTTGAAGTGACGTCACAAATAAGTAAACCCTGGTCACAGTTACAACAAACAGTTGTTTTTGACAATTTTAGTTCCCTTGTTCTTGAACAAAGACACACTGAATTTAGAAAAAGATAAAGCATCTGGACTAGTGTTCATGCCAAGAAGCGTCTTGCGATTTCTGTACAACACCGTTTTTCACTGAGTCTCTACTTGGAGACGAGAATGATCACCTGTGAATACTGAGTCTACGCGGTTTAAGCTTTTCATGTGAAGTCCGCACTCCATATGCACTAATTAGGAGAAGAAATTAGAAGAGTTTAAAATGGTCTCTGCTTTTTAAGGCCTGTCTACGCCACTACCTTGCACCTAGTGTAGACGAGTTCATTTGTAAGTCATTATCCTGAAGAGGTCTTGCAAATAAAGCGTTCATTTTCGCACCAAAACTGTTGTGTGATTTCGCTTGGTCTGCCCCCCCCCCCTCCCCCCCCCCCTTTTCCCCGTCCGCCTTTCTTTTGCCTTCTATCAGGTCATTGTACTGGATGCCAGGAGGAACTGTGCTTCTTGTCATCAGCTTAGCATCATCTTTTCTGGGCGGGGTTGCATACAGTCTGTATATAGTCAGTGCTTACGCAGTCTTCACAAATCGCTTTGTTTCGAACACTGGAGTCGCCATAGTAAGTAATTTTCCTCGTTCGCATATCGACACACCTTTGCCTCTGTTTATAATGTTTCATCAAAACTGCATTTTGGCACTACTTCTAATCAAGGCAGACTAAAAGAACTCCAATATAAACACTTTTCCTTCCGTCAAGTGACTTGGATTCGAGAAAGACTAGTCATTCAGCATGCGCTTAAATAAGCGGGAACGCCAGACCAACAAATATCGAAGTATACTCAACCAATGTTTTTCGCAATGCATCTTCCGGCCATAATACTGAGAGTACTGTGTAATATTTAGGCAGGCAGATGTCAGTAATCACCTTTAAACGCAGCAGCAGCGACGATTTTCCTCTTGGTACTCTTACTTTTAGGCAGCTTAAACTGAACTCCCGCACTAATTTGCGCATGCTTGTGAGCATCAATACTATTTTCACCAGCAAGCGATTAGAGGGAAGGTCGGGGCCGCACAGTTAAATATTATTTTCGCTTTTATCGATAACAAATTCGTTTATTATGAATGCAGTATTAACTTTAACTGAGCAAATGAAGTGGAACAAGATAGGACGTGGTGCAGTTAGGAAGGAAAATTGGTTTGGTTTGGTTTATGGGGTTTAACGTCCCAAAGCGACTAAGGCTATGAGAGACGCCGTAGTGAAGGGCTCCAGAAATTTCGACCACCTGGGGTTCTTTAACGTGCACTGACATCGCACAGTACACGGGCCTCTAGAATTTTTCCTCCAAAGAAATTCTAGCTGCCGCGGCCGGGATCGAACCCGCGTCTTTCGGGTCAGTAGCCGAGCACCATAGCCACTGAGCCACCGCGTCGGAAGAAGGAAAATTGGCAATCCTTTTTTCTACACGAGAGCAGAAACATATTTGCGGTCAGAACCCTGAAGCAAAATAATCACAAATATTTAGTAAGAAATTCAACACGCCGACTCTCAAGGTTTGATGTGAACATCGTGTGTTTTCTTGCCAGGCAGCATTGGAGTTCACGTTCACAAGTGGCAACATGGTGGGCTCAATTCTTGGTGGCACGCTCATTGATGTGAGTATAATGTATCTTCGAAATTTTGCTCCGCGTAAAATCACCCGAGCTGCTAACTTCGGAATTTCTATTAAATAAAATAGAAATATTACAGACGACGAGCGTCTTCCTTTTTCACGCAATTTCAGTTCTCGTGATTTACAACCACACCCTTTTACAACCACTGCATCTTCTGAGAACAGCCTATTAAGTATAAATGACAGGAACACTGAAATTCATTCTGCTTCCGTAACACATCTCTAATTAGCGTCTTGAAAGGTTTCTAACTCGTGGAGCTAACTATGCCTTTACTTCTCTTGCAGAAATTTGGATACCCCGCACCATTCTATGTCATTGGGACAATCATAATGTTCTCGTTCCCAGCTATCGCAAAGCTCAAGTCTGTGCTCAACAAAGATTACGGTAAGAGCACAAAACGGACACTCTCCACTTCCCTTTACGGGATTTTTCGTCCCGCTTGCTTCTGTAGTCCAGAGTAAATAGTTTTGTAGTGATGGTTCGTCGCGTTCAAACCGGTTCAAGTTTCTCTGCACGAGTAGCGTCCCCTACGTCTCAATTCTACTGAAATTGCTTATCGGTTACCAGCAACGCCTTGCAGGGTATTACGGCACGGGGCTACAGGTGTTCAATATGGACATGACAAATTAATTCAAAGCATGGAAGAAGGCTTCATTTCATGAGGTGGTTTCGGCTAATCGAAGCCTTTCCTTTAGCCCGTTCTGACTTTGCCCCGATCCCTATCCTTCTTCTTGCTCCACCTGTGCTGTGAGCAAACAAGCACCCTTACCAAGCGACAGGCCGGAAAAAAATGGTCTCACAATGTATTGCTTTTGTCTTTCTCGAGCTATAGCCCTTTATAGTAGCCATGCCAACAAATCGCACTATGAGGTGAGCCACCACTTCCCACGAACTGAAGTGCCGAACGCGATCCCATTGCCAAACCAAGTTGAGTGAGTGGCAACGAAAGTGTAAAGGAGCTCTAAGCCTAACTGAAATGTTTCAGCAAATTAAGGCACGTTCGCTGTAACCAAAATCGCCAGATAATAAAGGGAGCAGTGAATCACAGAAGCGGTCGTTCGGAGGGGGGCTAATTTATATAATTCGAGGGGAAGAAATGTTGCCACGACGGGGTCATCCAAACAAGCTTCTATAAAACCTAAAAAAATATATATAAGCCATCGTGTGCGATGGTAGGCAGCCCACATTGGTTCTGATTGTGATATCAGACAGGCTGAAATAAATAGGAACACCATCTCAAACTCTGGAAATGGCTGGATGCACCGATAAAAATTGCCACAGGAAATGCAATGTCCTGTGTGAACCAAAAATAAGTATTTTCATTCGTCGATGCTTTCTAACGTAAAAAAAAAATGTCAAGCGACATGGTGCAGTGAAAGTTCTGGAAATTACTCACCCGGTTTTGCATTCTGTTTAATTTTGTTTATGATTCCTTTGTTAAAGCGTAGTTGCTTTCTGTTCGTCTCTTTTTTTTTTGTTGAGCGGGGAGGGGGCTCGAGTTCAACCGCCCTACTTGCTCTTCTAAAGCTTCTAAAGCTTCAATACCGGTAAATTATAAATATTACAATTAAAAAAACAGGCATATGTACAAAATATTTACCGTGGTCAGTTTACACAAATAGAAACAGTATGTCTCTGGCCGCTTTCAAAAGCAGGGCACTCTACGTATGTGTGTGGATATGGAGAATACTTGTACAACAGCGCTCAGAGCAATTGTAAAAGTATTTCTCGACATATCCGGCGCGTTCACATACAGCAGGTCGTGCATTTAACGTAGGGTCATCTCTCTCCCACCCTTCATTTCAAAGTACACGCTAGCGCAAACGGAAGTGTGTGCAGCTCATAGGCTCATTCTGCCCCTCTTGAAATTTCAGGTTCTTTCGCCGAAACACACGACCCGAAAGCAGTCACAATAAACTACACAAAGCTCCTGTGGGATCCAATGTTCATTGCGGGTCTTGGCTGCATGGTTCTTTGTTGGGGCCAGATGGGATTCAACGAACCAACGCTAGAGCCCAGCCTGAGAGAGGTTTGTCCCATACCATAGCCCCCATTGCCCTTTAGAACAAGTACGCGCTTCGTTTTCTAATTCTTGACCGTTTCCTTTTCCAGTTCAATTTGACCAGCACAGAAATCGGCAGCGTATATACAGTTCAGTTCGGTAGCTCCGCAGTTGGGAGCATCGCGGCTGCAGTCTTCGCCCATTTCAAGGTATATTGTATTTGTTAATTTTATCGAGAACTTTGCTTTCCGGTCAATGATGTGACACCTTAAGCTAATCAACAACAAAAAAAGAATACGGTTTTCAACTCGGCTTCAAGCTTCCATTTGCCAGCCATCAGGGTTAACTGAGTGATCACGGAAACCACATTATGCTAACTATACTCAGCAGGACGAATGCGATCTCCGAAGGGAATATATTTTGCTTTAGAAACGAACGCTGAAGAAGCCTGCATTTAATTCATTTGCAGCCGTACGAGAGCGTTTGAGTGCATGTTAATGGCAATTTTCTTTCCTTCAAACGAAGCTTAAAATGTGTAGTGGCCGTGAGCAATAATTCTACTTTCAATTTCGCAGGGAGAAACATTATTTGCACTCATCGGTCTTGTGCTGTCTGTGGTGGCGTTCCTGATAATTGGGCCGGCCCCTTTTATTCCCATCAAACGGTAAGAAGCCCACAGCCAACACTACGTTCACCTGAATTTTTCACTTTTCCCAGCCTTTTTTCAGAAGAGCGACAACTAAGAATTTGTTCTTACAATCCTAGGGGACCGTACGCCCGATAAATCATACCGTAAAGTATCAATGCTGCAGGGCCGCGTCTTCTCTTTAGGATAATGGCTATCACCAATGGATTACCTTACCCTAAATCTGCGGCTTAATGAGGTGATTATGTAAAAAAGCGTGATCAGTTAGTCGATAGAGCCTGCCTGTCCGCATGAGGTCGATCTTCATGAGTAGAACGATGAATAGAAAAAGCTTTATCGTAGTTGTTATTCAGCTGCCTGAAAAATGCTGCCTGACGTCCAGGAGGACCTTGAAAAAAAGAGAATCTTCTTTATGAGCACCAACAAGTCCTGCGCACTCACTTCAACTGCGGTCATCCTTATTTGTACGTTGCTATCCTGATCGTAAATCCTTATAACACGACTGTGCAACAGTCTATGATGTGCTAGTATTTGTGGCAAACGGTTGCATTCCCTCATCGACAAATTTGTGCTCATACAGGGGCCCTTCGCATTGTCTGTTGTAATTCGATAAAGCATAATTCTGCGTAGCAAACAAACTAAGAACTCTATTTTGCATACGAAGTCCATCTCTCCTTTTTCATGCCACTAAGTATTCTTTATATGAGCAGCCTTTAATCTGAACTTATACTGATGACGCCTACTGTAACACAGCTAAGAATACACCCTGGCGAAATCTAGTGTTCTCTAGTACACAAGGCCACTTGGCCCTGTGCCAACATAATCTTGCGTAGGCATTGCGTGCGTGACAGAATCCTTTTCAAATCGATAAACATCATCGTCGTCGTCACCTTAACTACTGCCACGGTTCTATCTAATTCCCGCAAACTTGTTAAATCATCTGCCTAACCAAGTTTCTCCCGTCCCCTGCTGCGCTTGCCTTCTTTTTAGTATCCAATCACTTGCCCTCAACGACCATCGGTTATCTTGCCTTCGTATTACATGTTCTGCCCAAGCCCATTTCTTCTTCTTGATTTCGTCTAGGATGTCATTAACCCGCGTTTGTGCCCTGACCCACTCTGCCCTCCTCGTATTCCTTAACGGCATACAAATCATAAAAACAAAGTTTAATGTGCACATAACATTCCTTGCAGGAGTCTCCCAATGGTGTACATCTCACAAGTGTTCACCGGCGTTGGCATCTCTTCCCTCTACATATGCGGTTTCTGCCACTCATTGACGGTGACACTGTGAGTGCAACTTGTATAACACGACAAATGTCGCGAGAAAAGCTACTGCTCTCTTGTCAAATACAAAAACACCGGAGGTGTCCATGAGAGATCGAACACGTATGTCAGATTGAAATCGTTATTTCAATAAAAAAAAAAAACAAAATAGTGGAAGTACACAAGGAAGAACATATCCGAGCTTACTTTTTGAAAGGAAAAATTGTCCTTTCCGAAAGAAAAAAATCAGAAAGCCAACTTCGTGGACGGCCGGTTCTCCGCAGTTCGAGAAACCTGAACATTGGGCCGCTATAAAAAGAAATTGTGTGCGCCCAGCTCTCCAGATATTTTTCTGTCGACACTCCGCGTACAGCATAATGAGGCGACGGGTGTAATTTTGTCTCCCAGGATGGGTGTCGAGTAAAAAAAATGTAAACGTCACACATTTTGAAAAACGTTCAAGATATGAAGACGTATACCTCCGAAAATTTGAAACCAAGAACCTTTAAAGTTTTAGACATGACTATGTGTTCTGCTGTTAATATCCATACTCATTTCGGAGTGCCTGGTAGGATTTCTTCATGTTTGAAAATAAAGTCGCATGCGTGAAAAACGCATGCGTTGTCAAATTTTGCAAAAATTTTACACAAGAACTTTCAATTTCCTTATGACTTTCAGAAATGATGCTTCAAAACGCACCCAATTCCATGCTTAAAAATACTGCATTATTCTTTAATTTCGAGACTTGCAGTGTGACCCTGTTAGTGTGTTAGTGTGACTGCCGCTACCATTTGAGCAACGGATTAGAAGGGTAAGGTTTCAACTTGAAAGACAAAGTGCTCAGTGAACAGAAAAGAATTTCGAATTAATCATGCAATGAGAAGTTTGTAATAAAAACTGCCGCTAAGAAGAGTCATTATTCTTTAAATATCGTCACCTGCGCTTCGCGCTCATTTCATAAAACTGCCGCGCTCGCTTTTCTACGCCTATCAGCACAACGCTCGCTTCCTTTATGGGCACATCACCTGCGCCAAACCGCACGAACAGAGATGGTCAGCCGAGATCGTAGGTCCTTATTGAGCAGCCGAGATGTTTTCTACCAAATGACGGACGAAACATCGACCTTCGCCCTTGAGCGAACGCGGTGTGTCGGGGAGAGGCGTGGAGTGGCTCAAAAGTTTACTCTTTTCGAATTTCTCTCTCTCAGCTCGGAGCGACGACTAGCGAAGGAATTCAGAGTATGAGCCTTGCTTTCATGCGAGTTCCCTAGCCGCAGTGAGTTGGCCGTGAGCACGACGGGCTATGGTTCGCCAGAGTCTCTTGCCTTCGTTTGCTGTTATGGAAAAGGGTTATAGCCAAAAGCGCGTGTACTGCGCAGATTATTCCAGGAAGTATTAGAAAAGAATTTCTGGTGCACCTCTGGAAGTGCCTGAGAAGTTGGTCGACACATGACTACATAAGATGTCTTCAGAAGCAAGCCATTAGCGAGGAATAGGAGTTTTTGCAGAAGAGCAGCATTGTCGTCTACTTTGACTTTGCAGAAAGCACAACTGTTCTCATTCCTCAGAGAAACGAAGAAGCTAAAAGAAATTCCATGTTCCTCCGCAGTCAAAACAAGAAAAAAACCGTAGTTTAGCTACCATAAGTAACAACAGAACCTACGATTCTGCACACGCTTTTTACGCTCTCAGTAAAGCACATGAGTGACTAGACGTATTCGGTACCTTCATATACTAACATGACGGATGTCAGCGATGACGCAGCAAGCCACTTGAAAAACAAGTACCAACTTCATGAGCTCGAGCGCAACCATTGGACTTCTGCAAAGTGGATGTTCACGACAACTGGGCATGGCAAAAATGCCTGCGATGGAATCAGGGGTCTTGTGAAGCATCAAGCTAGGCTGCATAATTTCAGAGGGCACGCTGCGGCCGCCATCAAGTCAGCGTCTAAAATGGTAGAAGCACTGACAACTAAGCTGTCGAAGATCATTGATTCGCATTCCGAAAGTTGGGGCTGAAATATTCAGAGAGGCGAAAGAGAAATAATGGGTGTCTGTTACCGCTGTGCGTGGCATTGAGACATGGCACTTGTTTTTGGCACTGCACAGAGACCTACACGGTGCATGTGTTTCCAAGCAGAACGCTGGATTCGGGAAAAAAAAATACCGTAACCTACAAACATGGACATATCAAGTATCTCTTGATGAAACACGAGAAAGTCATCGGGAAATTGCGAATGAAAAGCATTGTTGAGACAAGTATTTTGAAAGCACAAGAAGATTGAAGTCGCTGAAACACTACGGGCCAAAAAAAAAAAAAAGCAGCGCACCCGCTCTCTTTGCGAAAAGAGGAAGATCAGTGTTCCTCACGTTATGACATTCAAATTCAACTTTTCCTACGTAAAGTTTACATTCTTCACTTTTTGATGAATGCCGGCTTTGTCGAGGAGCGCAAGTGCTCAAAAAATCGTGAGACTCAAGGAATACGAACCATGTATTTAATTTTTAGAACTCTAAACTATCAAAATCAGAAGCTAAATTATGTACATCCTCATTCAGCGCGTTTAAAGTGGTTAAAAATGTCGCATTTATATTCGCATTTATTATTCGCAGCCACGGAGTGGCTTCATGGGCAGCGACACAGTGCAAAAGCGTATTGCGCTCCTAATTGGCTAGAGGCAACTGTAATTAGCGCAACTTTGCGAAGGAACACAGTGAAGAGCTGGGTGTTTCCTCGCAATATATTTCATCGCAGGACCGGCATCCTAGTCACATATTCCGTCAGCTAGGTTGATATTTTATTCGTTTTCCTAAGACTACGGTTTCCGCTTATGCTCGGAGCTAATGGAATAAAGTCACAATGTACGTCTGAAGGTAGCACACATTTGTATTCTTTTCCTCTGTTTTACCTGCTTGCCGTGAAATCGAGGGCTTTGTCACGGTAGGGTTCTCATACAAGGTATTTTCATTGCAGGCAGCGCGGATATCCAGACACCGTCCGGACTACGGGCTTCGTGTCGAGTGTATCACACACTTGTCTTTTCATAGGGTAAGCATTTCTGCATGCATCAAAAATACCGAGATGGCTTGACCACATCGCGCGCACATTTTAATGTATCCGCCTCCTCAAGCAACTGCGGCACTTCTTTTTTTTTACTGTGGTAGGGGAGGGGTGGTTGGGGGGGGGGGGGGGGGGGTGAGGATAAGAGGCAGCGAATATCGCCGGACTCAGTCAATAAGAAGCCAAGGGACACTTAATGTAGTTTGCCCAAGCGCGTACACTGAGCATAGCTTGTGCTGCTCAAATCATCCTCTGCTAACTTCAACGTTGCAGTGGAAATGATCAAAACATAGTTTAACTTTTCTACAATCTGCACCCTTTACTCACGAAGCCGATGAGTGCGTACTCAACCTAAGCTCCAACGTGCCTGTCAGCCACTGCGACACACTGCAAAGATTGAGCTGGACGAGTAACGTCCACCTTAAATTTGCATCCCATGATTATAACTGAAATTTTCCCGAACACTACATTTTCCCTCTGCAGTACCCTGCAGATGACTCCGGAACAATAGAGAAGCACTGGGCTTCAGCTGACATCAGGGCTGAAATCGTTACAGAGATTCAAACTGCACACAGCGTCAAGCGCACCCCATGTGCAGTGTTTATCAAAAATACACGCATTATTGTGTTTGCTTCCAAACTGTGAAGTACGTGGTACGTTTAAATTCGTCAGCGCTGTAAATCTCTGGCCGGTGAAGGCAACGTGACCTCAAGTTGTGGACGGAACGCTAGCAGTCTAAAATGAGCCTTTAAAATCAAATGCCACATATTGACAATTGTGCGGAGGCTCTATAGAGTCTTCCTTAACAAGCGTTCAGCACTTTTGAACGTTTAAACAGGGTGCACTCGCTGTAATCTCAGCTGCTGTGTACGTAAAACTATCTAGTATTGCGTGCTAACCCTCAGTGCTCATTTTTCACTTCCTTCCATTCTTTCAGAGGTCTCGTAATGCCGCCCATAGCTGGCTACTTGGTGGAGGCATTCGGCTACAGCTCTGCAACAACAGTTATGGCTGTTCTCCTCGCTGCCTGGGTAAGCCTTCTTGCTTCTTACATCTTTGTTCTGCAGTCGTTCTGTCAAACTCTCTCAAAACCTGTCTCTCTCCGAACATGCATCGTACATAATACAGCGTGAATGAGCCTACGTAAACACGCGTTGGCAGTACACAACACTGTGTATGTATTTAAGAACAACTTCGCCTCGTTGGACACTACACTGCACCGAAGGTCTTTTTGCTCCAAGCATAGTCTTTTGATCTACAGATGATTATCAGACGTCATTCGAAGAGGGCCGTCCCGAGGAATGTCTCGAAACCTTGAATCGTGAAGGTTCTGCACTATACTAAATTTTTTTCGGTGCCAACCATTGGATTCAGACACTGCCGCTACTACATGTGCTACTTTGTGTTAGACTACTATTATTTCACCAATCGTTTTTTATCATTTCCTTTTTATTCCATTCTGTTTCCTGTGTTGTTGCGTGGCGAAAATACCCCCTGCTAGTGAGTAATGTAGCCCCACGCCAATATCGCGTTTTTTCACGGTTGCATCAGTATTAGCCGCTTATAGAAACATGGTAAATGTTCGTTGAGGGCCAAGTACATCGCCTCTTTCTCCCAGATCACACCTCGCAGGTGTTGGACAGACAGTGAAGAGCGTTTGGTGATTCACTGAGCTATCGGCTCAAACGTCCCAGACGCAAGTTCTGAGGTCTAGAAGGTTGGGAACAAGACGTAATACTTTTGAAAGAAAAATTGACGACTGGAAAAGCTATTCTCTCGACATTCAACGGGGAGCACGTCGTACTGTGGGGAAAAGAGAGCGGTTTGCTGCGGCAACGCGTTGAGGTAGAACAGCGTGAAGGCGGATATTGCGAGGCCGCAGTCTTGGGGCACCGCTTCAGTCATTGAAAGTTTACATTCGCAAAACTGCAGGAATACTTTAGGCACCCGTGAGATTCAGGGATGAAAACTACGACCCTGGTCCACCTGAGGTGAACATCGATTACTTAACTCGCACCGGGAAAGAGCGTTGCGGTGGCGGTGTTCAATATTAAAATGACACTGAGAACAAATCAAAAATGGCTTGTATGGGTAGATTAATCGTCCTAGTGGCAGAGAAGCTACTTCCGCTGAAAATTTAGCATTTATGAGCTAAAATAGTCAGGAAGAAAATTCTCTACCGGACGTTTTCGCAAGAAAACTGCGCTTAGACAAAAATAATGATGGTTTTTTGCACGCGAATCAGTGGGGCTAGGTTACACTGCTATTTATTTCCAAATGGTGATAACGTAGTTCTTTTCGGGCTTGAAGTCTCGGGTTTCGTTCGAGTGGCGTGAAGATTTTGAATCCAATCTCTCAGCAACGAACTCACCCTTACCTTCCGAACAAATATCAAAATGACCAGAAAGAGGCATAAAACCAATTTAAGGAGAAAATGAATTTCACACGGCTATTACAGGTGTCCCTTTAAGGCGCCGACGGAATGAACCTTAAAATGATTGCGTCAACAAATGATCCGCTTGTGACAAGAAGTCGCAAAAAAAAAACTTTCTTATTTCATACCACTGCTCACACAGAAAAAAAGATAATAAACTGTATTTTTGAAGGTTTTGAACTAGACTGCCTAGCCCGCGTTAATTCCCTGTTTTACTGGTCATTCAACAACTAGCGTCATCTGCTGGCCGCCAATAGCCAACAATGCATAACTCAGTAGGGATACCTTAAACTTTTAATTATGAGAAAACTAGAGTGTCCCTGTAGATCCCACGCGAATAAGGTAATTATCATGTCCGACTCTTCTTCCTGGCTACAAAATCTCACCTATAAAATGTTTCCTCTGCTCACACAAACTATTTCCGACGGTCATAGAAAATCAATGGGATACATCGAACATTCAAAATTCCATTGGTGGTCTTGGGCGTTCGGTGCCCCCCGGCTTGTGGTGGCAGCCTCGCGAACTAAACGTGTATGTCCATATTGCTGGGCTTCTTAAACAACTATTGTCCGTGGAAAATCTGTGGTTTAAAGTGTTGCGAGGAACTGTTAGGAAAGGCTATTTCATAGCTAAGGATTGTTGTGACAGATATTGCATGGCTGTGCGAGGTATCACAGCACAGTTTTATTGGCATTCATATCATGCAACCTGATTTAGTTCGGCATACCACAAATTTCACGGGCCCTATTAAACAGCGGAGACGACAAAATTTTCCGTATTAGCAGCTGCATATGACTGTTAAGTTAACGATTAAGACTACTTTGAACTGGCGAAAACAGCCAGTCTTCCTTAGTGTAAACTTCGCCATAAAAAAATCCAAGAGTATACCTAAACAGGCATTTTGCAACAACCGTCATTAATCTTGTTCTCCACAAAGCATCACAAAAACCGCAACTGTACACAGATTCGGTCAATCTCATTTCAAGCGACATGCTGTGCCATTTCAGTACCTATGGCCAGTGTGTACGGTAGAAAGCATTTCTGGTTTTTACAATGCTGAACTGAGACTACACACTGAGACTACACACAAAGCGTCATAGCACTGATGGCAGCTAAACAATATCACGAGCATTTTGCTTTGTCTGATCCTAAGCACTTGATTACTGCGCAGGTCCCTGTCATGCTTACCGTGTGGGTCGCCAAGGTATTCTTCTCGTACAGAGCGGCAAACGTGAACCTGACTGATGCACGAGATAAATGGTCACTTCAAGATAATCATTTCTTCCCCAAAAAATAAAGCATTTTACTTACAATTATTCGCATGCTGTTGGTTTCTTCAACAAGGCAGTAGTATCTGCAATCATGTTTCTTTGTGTTCAGCGCCTTATAGTATCAAACTATTCACACTTTTTCGCGTGCAAAGTGCACCTGCGACTGACAAACATGGCTCCGTTGATGAAGTCAGGTGTCATAATCTGCGAACCTATGCACAAAAACGCCCCCATAGAGGAAGAAAAAATGCTGTTCAGACTGTGGTAGATTCTGAAGGAGAAAATAAGCAGTTTTCGGGTAGTGAAAGTACCAAACGTTTTTCGATCTGCGGATTCCCCAACATGCATGGGACATTGTCGAGAGAAGTAAAAATCATTCAATCCGAAAACAAAGAAAAAGAACGAATAAGAGAGCTAACCATGCTTTGTCAGCGAACAAGAGCAGCAATCCGACATTTGCAACACCACCTCTGTACACCTAGGCCTCATTTACAGAACATTTGTTCTACGCATGAACGCTGCGTGGTTGGCCTGGGACACCAATGCTGACCAATGAAGAAGAGGACCGCTCCATCAGAATGCTCTAATAAGGCTCAAATTCAATCAAATGCCATTCCGATATGCGAGCGGTTTCGGTGATCCTCTCCCTGAATTTTCCCGTAAACCAATTTAGTGGCACCACAAAGGTGACCTCGTCGTTTGAGTGTCCACCTCGTATGCGAGAGATTTGGGGTTAGATACCCCGTGACACGATACCCGATTTCACAGTTTTGTTGTTCAAAAACATCTTAATGCGCAAAGCACAACTAGAATAATGATGCAAGAATGAATTACAAAAAAAAATACAAGTTTCAACATCTCCGTGCCAAAATACACAGCTTACAATAAATTACAAATACCACAGAAAAGTCTCAATAAGAAATCGCTTCGCCCATGAGATCAGAGCACCCGTGCAGTATATGCAGGGGTCAAAATCAGGACCAGTTAAGATGAGTGTGCTTAAGAGCACCATCTTAATATTGCAGGGGACATACATTTTAATAAATGCAATTGAAATCTCTGCAAATGAAATAGAATGAACAAACAACCTCCGAAAAAATTTTATAAACAAAAAAGGTGAGCAAGCATTATAAACTACAAATTGTGAACTGGCAACGAATCAACAACGCTTCAACATCCACTTCCTATATGAATATGCACTTTTTGGGAAAGGCTGTATGCCGTGCCTATTGAGCAAAAATGAATTGTGCACATTTGAGCGCCGAGATTCTTTGCAAAGGAAGCAAGCGGGGCATACAGCGGTCAATAACATATGCTTGGCGACAGTCACCAACAAGCTCTGGAAATAAATAACAAGCGATACCATACGCAGCAAAAACGGCAGACAGGATGCAGAGGAAGTCGCGGAAGTCGACAACACCACTTAAAAAATAACAATGACCTTGTACGACTCGCGAAAAGCGTGCAGCAGATACTTTAATGGGGAGATCTGCAGGGCGGCCGGAAATATTAGGAGAAGCGACAGTGAAGGGGAAAAAACCAAACATAGCATACTATGGATCCCAGCACACGAGGGCGTAGAGGAAAAGAAGCCGGCTGACAGGACAGTTCAAGGTCACACATCTCATGCCCCGACATCGCAAGTCTTTAAACCTTCATCCCCTCAAAATAAACAGCGAGAAGATATACCACCACCGAAAATCAGAAAGAAATACTCGCAACCTCACAAAGAACTCCCTTGTTTGGTTTGGTTTATTAGGGTTTAAAGTCCCAAATTTAACAAAACTGAGTCCCAAGGCGACTCAGGCTATGAGGGACGCCGTAGTGAAGGGATCCCGAAATTTCTACCACCTGGGGCTCTTTAACATGAACAGACATCGCACAGTGCACGGGCCTCTAGAATTTCTCCTCCGTCAAAATTCAGCCGCCGCGGCCGGGATCGAACCCGCGTCTTTCGGGCCAGCAGCCGAGCGCCATAACCACTGAGCCACCACGGCGGTGGGACACCCTTGTATGCTTTAATTTAATTATATGTCAGTCAGTACAGACATTGACGGGCATTCCTTCTAACAGGATCTTAATCCCATCTTCCTAAGGCGTAACACATGGCAACTGAGCTTAAAGGCAGGTAAAAACTACCACGTCACATTCATCAAACGCAAGCGCGAACTGACACAAGGAACACATCTGATAATAAAGAACTCTGAACAGTAATTATCTTCATCAGCCTAACGATGCCCACTGCGGACATTTCAGAAGAGTACCCAAAGTCAAAGAGAAATTTTTTTTTCGGAAGATCTTTCTTCCTTTATGGGACAGCAGGATGATACGTCCCACTTTTTTCATTGCCATGTTTCGAGTTGCGAGTCTACACCATGCCCTAAACGCACGGCATTAACTGTTTCTTACTGTTTCTATATCTTTAGCGCCACCTCGTGGAAGTCCAAAAAAACTTTTGTGCCTTTGTTTTAATAATATTCACCCGGCGGCACGGCATACCCGTATAAGAGCAAATCGTTCCGCTTGCGCGCGCAGCAGATGTTTTTGTTTTATAGAATATTTTGGCGCGCTCTGCAGCATGTAAATCATGACTAAAAAGCGTCAGAAGTTTATTTCTTATTCACGCGAGTTCTTAAATGTCTTATTTACGTTATTTCTTTCAGTCCTGTCCATACTGGTTTCACAAAAAACTTGTGCAACATGTAATTCACTACTTTTAGCTATATATACCAAAGATAAATAGCCCTGGTCCAGAGCAGTGGGAGGCCCTCCTGACTGACTCCGACCCGAGCCCACAACTTATGCTGGTGACGAGGGCCAAGGCAGCCGCGGAGGCCAACGGGATCCTGGAATAGGAAAGACCGACCACTGAAGCTCCACATCTATCTACCCCCATCGCCTACTCCCTAACTCTTCTTTTTGCAACAATAAATGTTTTTTACTACTACTACTACTTAGCTATATATTTCGCAGGCATTTTGTGCTATTTTTATACGTTTCTATTACGTAAGCAGTCTTAAGGTCCCCGAGAATTTTTTTGCGTTGGCAGTATAGCTCCTTTCCCGAAAATTGCCGTGCCGTGGAGCATGCGTGTGCGTGCCTGCGTGCGTGTGTGTGTATGTGTGCGTGCGCGGGTGTGCATACACGCGTGCGTGTGTGTGTTCGGGTGTGTGGGCGTGTGTACCTGTGTGTGTGCGCGCGTGTGCGTGCGTGCGTGCCTGCGTGCGCAAGTGTGTATGTGCGTGTGTGTGTGTGTGTGTGTGTGTGTGTGTGTGTGTGTGTGTGTGTGTGTGTGTGTGTGTGTGTGTGTGTGTGTGTGTGTGTGTGTGTGTGTGTGTGTGTGTGTGTGTGTGTGTGTGTGTGCAGGCGTGAGTACGCCGTATGCCGTTGCCAAAGTGTTCTACGAAAGAACGCCAACAAGCATGAGCCCCTCGTTTCGGAGACCAACAATTACGCCGCCGCGGTGGCTAGTGTTCTGCTGTCGCGAAAGACTCGGGTTCGATCCCGACTGTGCCGGTCGCATTTCCATGGAGGCGGTAAGCTTGAGGCCCTGGGTGATGTCAGTGCATGTTAAAGAACCCCAGCTAGTCGAAATTATCCACAGCCCGCCTCTACGGCGTCCCTCATTCCCACAGTCGCTTTGGGACGTTAAGCCCTAAAACAAAACAAAACCAACATCGCGAAGTTCGACAGCGGGCTGATATAAGCCCCTCAGAGAATTCAAGATCCACCCGTCTGAGAACAGCATATCACAAGCCGCTCGCTAGAGGTTGACGTCTATTTCTTTTATAAGCAGAAGACTTTCCGAACATCGGCATAACAGAAAATTATTCCATCGCAGTTAAATTTTAATGGCGTAGAATCTTTCTGGACTTCATCATTATCGCATGCTAACGAGCGCATGCATTTCCGCATTGCCCTTTTGTGTAGCCGCTATTTATTTTTTTTCCTTAAGTATCTCTACTGTTGCTACAAGCCCGCCTTTTCTCGTTTATTTCCGTGGCGCGCAGCAAAGGATGTTCGAATTCTTACACAAAAAAAAACTGCACTAATTTTACTTCCTTTATTTTGTAATAATAGTAATAATATCGTGGGTTTAACTCGTCAAAGAGACAAGGGGGCTATTAGGGATGCTGTATAGTGCAGGACTCCAGATTAACGTAGACCAGCTGAGGTTTGTTAAAATTCGCTCACATCGCACAGCACACGCGCATTTTCGCATTTCGCCGCCATCGAAATGCTGCCCCGGCCGCCGGGATCGAACGCGCGACCTTGGGATCAGCACCCGACCTCAGCAGCTACTTGGCCACCCTGAGGGCTCTTATTTTGTACCTGTTGCCTGCGAGAACAAGTGTCCCCTGAGGTAATTGTTGCAAAAACATGGTTTGGAAGTTGCGCCTGTTTCACATATTTATGATACCTGACAAAAAGCAAGGGAAGCCATTCTCACTCCGTGCTTTATGAGTTATAGCAGTTCCCAGAAATTCGATAAAAAAGTTGGAGGGGGCACGTAAGCCTCTCCTTAATGGCACGACGCGATAGCATGTCGTGTTAAGGCCCATATGTGCAGAACTCGTCATTCTCTAATTAACATTGTAGGGTCTGCTCGCGGGCAAGTCAAATCCCGCGCCGCTCACCGCGGGTAGTCTGGAACCCTTCTTCCCGAGTGGTGGGGCGGGGGGAGAGAGGCGAGGAGAAAGCCTTTATAAGGCGAGACCGGAGAGGCTCGCGCTCTCTTGCTCTTGGACCAGCCCTGCCGAAAGGACCACCTGACCCAGCTGCCACGACGACGACCGGCCCCCCTGATGTGAGAATAAACCGTTTGTACGAAGTCCTGCCTCGAGTGACTGCCTGTGCGTCCCCGCGCAGAGGAATTGCCCACAAATAATGGCGCCCAACGTGGGGCTTTAATTAACACCTTGTGGACGATTTCTCTGCCGATTTTGGGACGTGCAGCCAGACTCGTGGCAGGCCCTCTTTGTTCAGGGCCACGCCGGACCGATAGGGTTAAGGAGCGGGTCAGGCGGAATGTTCGCGGGGTAGCGACTTGTGCAGTGTTGTAAATTTGGTAGGGGTTTTGTGTTATTTATGTAGTTTTCGGGCGTTTTGTGTTGTGTATTTCCGCGTGTTTGTAGATAGATTGTTGTGTATGTGAATGTTCTTGTTGCCATGAGCAGTTAGCCGGTGCGGCCGGACAGTTAGCGCGAACTATGCCTCCCAGAAAGGATGTTTCAGCCACGGCTTTGGATGGCGGGGCAGCCGGTAGTGAGATGGCCGACGCGGCGGCCGTAATAGGGGAGGTGACTGAGATGTTTGCCGCATTAGCCCGTCAGCTCGGTTCGGTGGCTGGCGCCAACCAGGCCGCAGCATCGGTAGCATCGGCGACAGCATCGCGCCCGAGGATAAATATGGAGGTCCCCTCCTTTTCCGGGTACACGGACGCGAAATCAGTCCACGAGTTTTTAGAACTCGAGGACTATAAGACGGCTCTGGGCGCCCCAGATGACGTAATGCTAGGGCAGGTCCTGCCTGTAGCACTCGTCGAGAGCGCGGCGCGATGGAGGCGCTGCCAGCCGACTTTCCAGTCGATGGCGGACTTCAAAGACCGTTTCCGCGCCGAGTTCTTGCCGCCTGATTATGAGCGCCGGATGCTGGATGAGCTCGCGTTGCGCACCCAACACCCAGAGGAAAGCCTCCTCGAGTACGTACGCGCAATGCAAGAGCTGTACAAGAGGGCAGACCCGACGGCAACCGACCGAGATCAGGTTGCGCGTGTGATCAGGCAGTGCCATCCACGCTTCAAGCCGTATCTGCGGGGCCGCAGTTTTACAAACCTCGAGGCCCTAGCGCAGGAGGCCAAGACCGTGCAGGCGGATTTACTCGCCGAACTGCGCTACCGGCCGCCCCCCAGGCCGGCCGAATCGCTAGAACCGGGATGCGCATGGGATGGAGGCCGAGAATGCGCGATGAGGGCTCGGCGCGCCGAGGTAATGGCCGTGGAAAATCAGGCGGAACCCCATGTTGTCCCTCGTGCGCTTGACCCGTACGCATTCGAGCAGCGGCGTCGTGCCGGTCTCACAGGCCACGCGCGGAGCGAGCGTCAGGAATGCGCGGAGAAAGGGGAGAGTCGTCCCCAACCGCTTCGTGGAACGAGGGGTCCTCCGTCCACGCGGCGGGTCAACGACCGGCTTTGCTAGAATTGCAACCAGCCCGGCCACGTGGCACGCGAATGCCAAGCTAGGCGTATGCAGGGAAACGCCAGGCGCTGGCGGTGATGTCTGGTGGCACCGACCTTTCACCGTCAGCGGGAGAATTTCATGGTTGTCAAGGCGCTAGTCAGGAAAAGAACTCCCGCGCCGGCGACGGGGAGGCCTTTGTCCCGCTCGCCTGTAGTGCTCAGGGAGTCGTTCCGCGCTCAAGCCCTTTTATGCTAGTGCAGTTAGCGGGTCGATGCTACTCCGCACTCGTAGACACGGGCTCAACGCTGTCACTGGTCGGTGACGAGGTGTACGAGGCCTGCCGGATAGGTAACATCCGTGTCAGACCGGCCGAAACCCCGTTAAGCTTAGCAGCTGGGGCGGCAAGGGCAAAGGGAGCAGTGCGTCTTACGATGCGTTTTGACGGCAGAAAGCGGAGACATCGCTTCGTCTATCTGCCTGGCTTGTCAATACCAGTAATTCTGGGAAGGGATTTTCTCTCGAGCGAAGGTATTGTGCTCGACATGGGGGGGGAGAATGGCTATCGTTACAGCCAGCTCGCCCCCCTCATTCCCTTCGAAAGCGCATCCTTGCCCGGCTGTCCTGCACAAAAGGTGGGTGTCCACACCTGTGCGACAGAAAGGCAGGTGAGCTCCCTCGAGACGCTGAGAGACGGTGGCCCGTTAGAAGCGATTATTGCGTCTTTCTCAGGACCCAGTAGTCAGCGCCGAAGGCTCGCGGAAACTTTACTCCCGTTTTCGGATTGCTTCACGGAGAAACCGGGCAGAACCGACCTGCTTCAGCACGAGATTCAGACGGGTGATACGCGCCCTTTCAGGTGTAACCCGAGGCCGTTAAGTGCGCATAAGAGGCAGATTCTCGACTGTGCCCTAGACGAGATGATTGACACCGGTGCGGTGAGACCCTCACAAAGTCCCTGGGCGTCACCAGTGGTTCTAGCGCCGAAGAAAGATGGATCGGTCAGGCTGTGTGTTGATTATCGTAAGCTCAACTCACTGACGCCTACGGTTGCGTACCCTTTTCAGTCGATCGAGGCTGTGATGTACGCGTTAGGGAACGCGAGGTTCTTCACAGTCCTAGATGCAAGCAGAGGGTACCTGCAGATTGAGGTGGCCGAAGGTGACATTGAGAAAACCGCATTCACCTGCCACCGCGGGCTCTTCGAATTTACTCGACTCCCGTTTGGTTTGTCTAACGCCCCGAGCACGTTCATGCGACTGATGGACATCGTGCTGGGCGATGCAAGGTTCAACTACGCCATGGCGTACCTCGACGACGTTGTGATATTCTCACAGTCGTTCGAGGAGCACCTCATTCACCTGAATTCCGTTCTCGATAGAATGAGACGTGCCGGTCTAACCATAAATCCAAAGAAAGTGCAGTTGGCATCGAAGAGAGTGAACCTCTTGGGCTTTGTCGTGGATGATGGCACACTGAGACCGAATGATGACAAACTGCAGGCAATTCTGAACTACCCCTGCCCCATGGATGTGAAAAGCTTGCAGAGGTTTTTGGGGATGGTTGCGTTCTACAGGCAATTCATCCCGCGCTGTTCGGAGCTTGCAAGGCCACTGAACCTGTTGTTGCGTAAAGGCTCGAAGTGGGTCTGGGGCAAGGAACAGAGTGACGCATTTGTTGCCTTGGCTCGCGCGATAGCGAATACCGCTAGTCTGCGCCTCCCCGACCTGAACAAGCAGTTTGTCTTGCAGACAGACGCTAGTGACTACGGTGTTGGAGCTGTTTTGTTGCAGGAACACGAGGGCAAACTGCGCCCTGTCGCGTTCGCTAGTCGCACGCTCACATCGGCGGAGCGGAATTACTCCGTGACCGAAAAAGAATGCCTGGCGATCATGTTCGCATTGTCGAAGTTCGACATGTACCTAGACGGAGCGGTCTTCACCGTGCAGACAGATCATCAGGCATTGTCTTGGTTAAAGAGGCTCAAGAACCCCGCAGGCAGACTCGCCAGATGGGCGCTGACGTTGCAACGTTACGCGTACGCCATCGAGTACCGCCGGGGCAGCTTGAACAAGGTGGCCGATGCTTTATCGCGCGCACCATGGAATGCTGGCGGAAGCGCTTCAGAGGCGCAGCCCAGCTTTGTAAAAAGCGGCGTCACCGCTGTTGGAGAGGAAGAGAGGGCGGACGGGAGTGTCGCGCCCTGTTTGGAGAGAGAGGAGACGGACAAAGGTCCCGCATGGTGCTGTGACGGAAGGGAAACACAGCAGCTCGTGGCGGCGACCGCTCGCCTGCCTAGGAGCGAGGCAGAAAGAAATCTGTCTTGGGGAGTAGCGGTCAGTAGAGAAGAGGTGATCGAGGCCCAGAAAGCAGACGGTCTTTGCCAGCGGGTGCTGAAGGAGCTTGCGAGCAGCGCAGCTTGCACCGGGAACGCTGAGGGCAAGTACGACGCGTATCTGCTGGGCGATGATGGCTTGCTGCTCCGCTACATCCCCCAACTTGACGAGGAAGAGGCGATAGCATCCCCTTTCCGAGTCGTGGTCCCGAGAAGGTTGCGGAAACGGTTCCTGCAGTACTTCCATGACTCAGCGCTGGCAGGCCATGGCAGCGGCAGTAAGACTTACGACAAGTTATGCCGTGTCGCGACCTGGCCAGGCATGAGAAAGGATGTGCTGGGATACGCCCGTACCTGCCCGGTATGCCAGGTAGCCAAGCCTCGGGCGGGCAAGCCCGCTGGCATGATGAAGGCGGTAGTTAGCAACTACCCGTGGCAAGTGGTCGCGTGCGATATCATGGGACCCCTCCCTCGGTCCGCGCGCGGAAACCAATTCATCCTGGTAATAACGGACCACTATTCCAAGTGGGTTGAGGTTTTCCCCCTTAGGAAGCTTGTGTCGGAACGAATTTGGGAAAAACCGTTGGAGACTTTCACTCGTTTCGGTTTCCCTTCCGACCTGATTACAGACAATGCTTCGTATTTCACAAGCAAAGTCTTTGTAGACTCCTGTCGGGCGCTTCAAATCCGCCACAGGAGAACGAGTCCCTACCACGCTCAGAGCAACATAACCGAGCGGGTGAATCGAAATCTGAAGAGCATGCTGGTCGCGACGACCGAGCAGCACCGAGATTGGGACGCGCGGCTGTCCGAACTGGCGTTCGCTACAAGGACAACCGTGAACAGGTCAGTGGGTATTACACCCGCTTACTTGAATTTTGGGAGAGAGATCGCTTTTCCGCTAGAGAATGCCCTACTCGACGCGGCGGGGCCTGCGCCCCCTCCGCTTTCGCAGTACGCGGCAAGGCTCCGGGAGCGCCTGGAAGCAGCGCAGCGAGCAGCCCGCGAAAACCTCGATGTGGCGCGCATGGAGCAGGCGGATCAGTACAACAAAGGTCGCCGTCACGTCGTTTTCAACACGGGCGACCTAGTACTCAAGAGAACGCACCCACTTAGTAACGCAGCGCGCGGTTTCGCCGCGTCGCTAGCGCACAAGTGGGCTGGGCCGTACGAAGTTACGGCACGGACTACGCCGCTCACCTACCAGTTGCGGTTGTTGACAAACGGCGAAACCGCCGGTCCGGTGCATGTCGCTGATTTGAAGGCTTTCCACCTTCGCAAGGACGATGGCTGCGAAGCGGTGGAAAATCAGCGCGATGCGGCGATCTCACCCCCGGGAGGACGAGCAGGTAGCGGTGCGGTTCGCAACCGACGCTACAACCTGAGGACCAGGTAGCACCCGTGTCTCTCGATCAATTATCACTCGCAGTGCTCTCGCCCTCTCAATATGCCTTCTAGGAAGCTCCAGCGGTCCGACACCCGGGGCTCGGACTCCGGAAGGGATGGCAGACCACCGTCGAACGGTGGCCGCCATCAAGGCGCGCCACCCGGCCGGCGGCAGGGTCCACGCGAGTGGCGCCGGTTCCACGGCTGCGGTGGCCCCCACCGCCAGTCTAACCGCGCGCCTGCCCACTGGAGAGAACCTCCCAGTGGTGCAGGACAACGCAAGAGGGCCAGTGACGACCAGGCGCAGGGCCCCCCTCAGCACCCAGCCGGCGCTTCGGCCGCCGAGCAGCCGCAACCCAAGCGGCCCAGGGTCCTGCGGCACGTGGCCACCTGGACCACGGTCGCCAACGGAGCGGCCATCTCTTACTGCGCGCGGTCCAGGTGGCGGGACCAGGCGCAGCCCCTTCGCGGCGGTGACCTCAAGGAAGTGCCGCTGCCTTTCCGCGGCCTGACCCTGGAGGAGAGGGACCAGGAGCCCCCGGCCGTGTTTAGTGACGAGGAGCGGGCCGGCCTGTGTTCCCTCTGCGGCACACTTGTTGTGCACCGGCCCCGCCACGAGGCCGGTGCGCTGCATAGAGCGCGCAGGGAGGCGGCGGAGAAGCTCTTGGCGGCTGCAGCGCCTTTCCCCGCTGCGCCACTGCAGAGGGGCAGCCCGGAGGAGGCGGCCCTCCGCATCCTCCAGTCCAGCCGCCCAGACCTGCTGTCCCCGGCGGCCGAGGAGCTGTGGAGGGCGCTGCCGGCAGGGCCCCCAGCGGAGCCAGGCGCCTCGCCCCCCCGGGCGGCTCGTGAGGAGCCCGTCCAGCCAGCGGTGAGCGGCCCCCCGGCGAGCACCCCTCCCCCCTGCGACGACTCTATGGACCCGGACCCGGAGGTCATCGAACGCCTGCTGGCGGACCCCGGGACGGACGTTTGAGGGGGGGGGAGATGTAGGGTCTGCTCGCGGGCAAGTCAAATCCCGCGCCGCTCACCGCGGGTAGTCTGGAACCCTTCTTCCCGAGTGGTGGGGCGGGGGGAGAGAGGCGAGGAGAAAGCCTTTATAAGGCGAGACCGGAGAGGCTCGCGCTCTCTTGCTCTTGGACCAGCCCTGCCGAAAGGACCACCTGACCCAGCTGCCACGACGACGACCGGCCCCCCTGATGTGAGAATAAACCGTTTGTACGAAGTCCTGCCTCGAGTGACTGCCTGTGCGTCCCCGCGCAGAGGAATTGCCCACAACATTCATAGATCCCTGGGAGTCCTCATACCACTCTTGGGACAACGGTGCAGCGGTTAAGCGATACGCCACGACTGCGCTGCGATACAAGGTGTTACCACCTATGGGGCTTGTGCAACACAGCTTGCTGTTGCCGAGCAGATTCTAGCGACCAATCATTCTTTTAACTGCCAGCTGCCACGGCGCGCAGTTTGTCATAATTACGCGGGCAGGTTGTGATGATGGTGCGACAAGGTCACGTGACCTATGTTTCCCACCTGCCGCTTAGGTTGCTTCTCTGGGATTTTTTCGTAGATTTTCCGCCGATGGTGAAGGACGCTCTTTAACGCTATTACGTTAAATATGTACGCGAGTATGTGAAAGGGAAGACTGCAATAAACTCATTATTTCACATAAGTCTGGCATACAATGATTTACAATTACCAATAGCAAATTTTTGCCATTTTCGCGCTGTCTAGCACAGACAGCTTTCGGTGGGTAAATCGGCGCACTGGCACTTCTCGTTTTGCCTGAAAGAAACAAAGGGAGAAAAGTATGCCGAGGTGCAAAAAAAAAGGCTGAACCGAGCCCCGAACAGGCTCGGAGCGATTCTTTCGAATGGTTACGGTTCGGGTTCAATTCCAAGATGGCGAAAAATTATGGCTTCGGTTCGGTTTCGGTTCCGGGCAAAAATACGGATTCGGTTCCGGTTTTGGGTTCAGGTTCGGTTAGGGTTCGACACCCTGCTTCAAACTGGACTTCTGTTTACAGTGTACAATTGTATTTTGCGTGATGTACAGGTATGTTCTGAGCACGCGGAAGTGTCTAGCACTTCCGGGCGGTGCATATATTTGTTCTCTGCCAATGTTGGCTCCGTAGGTAGGAGTGGAGAACTCCGTCTTATTGTGACGCGTTCTCCGTAAATGCAAAGAATAGAATCGAAAAGTGAAAAAGAAAACCGACGCAGTACGTTGCCGACAGCGCAGTAGCCCGGAGGTAAAAACATTCTCGGAAAAACCGTTGCATTTCTCTGCCTGTGAAGGCCATCTAGATTTGTTTCCACCAGAGAACCTCGATACGAGAGAGAATCAGGAAGCATGCAGCACCTGCTCGACAAACGCTTCGCTGGCGTCAGAGAGCAGCTGCACCTGACGGCAGTGCTTCGGCGGCTTGGACTTGCGCCTTCCATGCTGAATGGAAAGGCCCCTTTTTTATCAACCACCTGTCTCTTGGTGGCCTAACAGCCAGGAGGATTCGAATCCTTCAGTACTTGGCGTTCACCTTTATTCGAGGTAGTGTTGTCGGATTCCGCAAATGAGTCGGAGTTGAGTTGAGATGCTGCAATCTGCACTCCCTTCCTAGCCTATCGAATCTACCAAAATTGCATACGGGATACGGACCCCGCACACCGTTACCTTATATGGGCCCCTGCTCATCAGGGGTTGGCAGGAAACGAGGCAGCAGACGCAGCCGCCCGCGCGCTCTCTCACCGGGCTGTTTTCTCCTCCCCACCCGATCAGGAACCCGATTTTAATCCGGTCTATACATGCAAAGATATTACAACATATTATCAAATTGTCATCGCCTTTACCCTAGCCCATGTAAAGGCCTGAAGAAGGCGGATGAGCGGCTCCTCCGCCTTCTCACCAATACATTGCTGTGCCCAGCAGCGCTAAAACATTTGGACCCCTCCTTTAGCGGCAGCTGCCCACACTGTAGTGCAGTGTCTTCTGACACCTATCACATGGTGTGGGCCTGCCCCTTCAACCCTGCTATTCCCTCCATCCCCAACCCAACGCGGGAGGACTGGGAGGCGACCCTGCTCGGCTGCCACAACTTACAGGCCCAACAAGCCTTAGTCGGGCGCGCCCGGGCGGCGGCCACCGCCACTGGGGTCCCATACTAGGGACCTCCACCTAGTGTTTGTAAGGATCGGTCCCTTACGGGCTGATCCAAACATACCTCCTGTTCATTCTTAATAAATGTTTTCACCACCACCACCAAGCTACAGGTGGGGTTAGCGTTGCGGTTTCTGCCGGCAAGTGTCATATACTCTCATTGTTCGATTCGCATGAAGGACCCGACAACCTTTGAATCTTTGGTTTTAAGGACTGTTGAGCTGTTGCACTGCCTCAAAGACTGTTGTTGCACGAGCAAGGCCTACGCCGTGCTGGTGCAGCCCGACATAGTTGCCAGGGCTATAGGCTATGGTTTCCTGCGTGCCGGACATTGCGTTGAAGATCTTCGATTACTGAAAACGAGGAAACCTTCTAAATGGCGAGAGACGCACGCCCAATTCATGTCCTTTCTTATTTATTCACTTGATCTAAACGCCCGAGCAGATCTAACATATGGGGTTACCACAACATTCGTGCGCCTACATTGGCGTGCGGCACTTTTCTTAGTGTTAAAGCCAACGAATGTAACCGGCATAGTTTCGACAGAGTTTCCAGTGCAGTGCGAAATTACATTTTTCTTAACAAACCGATGCCAGTGCACATCAGCTAGGACTGAGTAACAAGTGGCGTAGTTACTCTTCCTTTACCGCGCCCTCTGAAATCGTTCAATCTGACGCAAAATGCCACATTCTGAGCAATATGGGTTCTTTCTGGACAAGTAAAAGCATTCAGTCTGTTGCAAAAGCACTGCACTGCTCTTTCGAAATCGTTTTTTTTTTTTGTCAGCCGCCCGAGGGAGAAATTTTACACTTCTCACGAAACCCGTCAACACATCAGTGATCGCGCAAGCATGGCGCCCAAGGTGGCGTCCTCTTCTCGCACTCACCCTACTCAGCAGCGACGGTGTTCTCGTGATTTGGTTTAGGGTTTAACGTCCTAAAGTGACGCGGGGAATGAGGGACGCCGTAGATGTGGGCTCTGGATAACTTCGACCACTTGGGGTTTTTTAATATTCACTGACATCAGACAGTACACGGGACTCAAGATTATCGCCTCCATCGAAATGCGACCGCCCCAGCCGGGATCGATCCCGAGTCTTTCGGGACAGCAGACCACTGAGCCACCACGGCGGCCTGGCTGTTGGTCTCCGGGACGAGGGGCTTATCCTTGTTCGCGTTCTGTCGTAGAACATTTTGGCCACGGCATACGTGGAACATTCACAGCAATTAGCTTCGGCTATATCAGCTGCAGGTATAGTGTGGATAGGTGAAGGTGGGTGAAGGTGAATTTTAACCAGCGAGTGCCCAGAGGGGCGCTCACTGGAGAGTGCATCAAGGGTGGAGGTTCCACACGCGCAGACGTGTGCATGCACACACACTGGCACGCACGCACGCACGCACGCGCACACACGCAGGCACACGCACACACCACGGCACGGTAATTTTCGGAAAAGGAAGCTATACTGCCAACGCAAAAAAATTCTGAGGGCACTTATGTCTGCTTACGTGGAGGAATGCGAAAGCACGTTTTGAGGAAAGGAAAGGATGCAGTAGCTCAGATCTCGACATCTCGACGGACACCTCAACCGCGCCTCAAGGAATGGAACTGAAAGTGCATATGTCATAGGTCCCAACCCCTGTCTCAAGTTGATCTCGACACGTCAGTGGACACCTCAACTATACCTTAAGGGAAATTTAGTCTGTGAATGCATGCAATCGAAGTTGCGTATGTCATCGGTCCGAACCCCAGTCGCAAGCTAGCCTCGAACTTGATTAAACCATGTAAGCTATATGCAGAGAGAAATGCTATGACACCACCCAGAATTCTGTGTGATGAATGATTGCTCAAAAAATTCAGGGGGCACTTTGGCTCTGTAAAGTAGTGCAAGGCGAAAGCCTTTCCTAGCGCCCTGTTTGGCATTGGTTGCTTTATTTTTATTTCGATTTTTTACATTTCAATTTTTATTTTTATTTCTTTACTTTTTGTTTTGGTCTTTTAATTATTCTGTTTCTGTTTATTTTTGTTTATATTTATTTTTATTCCTGATTTTTTTACTTTCATATTTTTCTTTTTAGATTTCATATTCTTTTTTATCTCCGTGGGTGACCTCATTACTGCGAATCCGCGCACTCTGACGTCATAACCATTTCGACAAACCGAAAAGCATGACACCTCTGCTGACAAGCTTCGGCTGACAACCTTCTGTCGACAACGATGAGGCATTAGAGGCTTTCGCCTTAAAATTTGCCGCCCCCACGCTGAGGCCAACCAGTGATGAGATCGCTGGAATTTCGTCTGTATCTGTCACAGCCGGCGTCATCGCTTCGGCGGATGCGGTTGTTGCCACGCGCGTCTGTTCTCTCGATCTTTCCTCTTCAACACTCCTCTGTCTGCACGTAGCCGCGATTGTGGCTCAGCTGGGTTAGTGGCCAGGCCCGTGCACTTTCCTCTTCATCCTTCCTTCAGTGGCATCAACTGCTCCTCCGATATCTATTGCTTAAACGAGTGTCATCGCTTCGGCAGACGCTTTTTTGCCCTGTGCGTCTCTTTCCATCATTCTTTCTCTCTCTTGTCTGCACGTAGCAGCGATTGTGACCCTTTCACTCTCTAAATTTTATGTCGTTGTTTAACGTGACATTGATGTGACGTCATTACCTTGACTCGTAACTCATTTTGTGCAAGCCAACTTGTGACGTAGCTTTTGTATGACGTCCTAACCTTAACACCTGTCTTTCATTTCATTAAAGTGATCTTCTCACGTAAGCCAATTATTACTTCACTTAATTAGTCACGCTAATTAGGGACATAATAATTTTTCATTCCGGTATTTCCAACTTTAATAATTAAATATTTTCTTAATTACTCTGATTAATTTCTTAATTGTTTAGCAATTAACGGTGTGACGACATCATTCTTCATCACGGCATATAACACCATTAATTTATTACCCCTTATTCCGCTTTCACACATTCATTCATCTGGAGTGACGTCACCGTGTGGACACATTCTGCGGAGACGTTCCGCTGACAAAACTGAGCTATATTATGCTTTCGGATTAATGAAGAGCCTATCATATTCCGAGCTTCTTTCCGAGCTTCGGAGCTCCGAAGCTTCTTTTAGAGCGTGGGTTGAGCCGCGCCGTCGCCGTCGGTGGAACCGAGCCAAACCATAAATAAACGAATAAAAATAACAATTGCCGCGATTGGGATTCGAGCCCGCGGCACCGCCAACTGATCACCTTCGGCGGCCTCTGCACCAGAACACTAGGCTATCGCCGATGATGATCATGAAATAACTTTATTTGCACCCGTCAAGGAATCAGAGGGCGATGAAGACGAGTCTTGACCGCCGTCATCTTCCTCCCCTTTCAGCAGGCTGGGATTCCTTGGGATTCAGCGGTGTCCAGGGCCAGACGGATGACTTCTTTTTGTTCTTCTTCTTTCTGGCTGGCCATTAAAGCCTCCCAGGACTCTATATTCCTGTCTGGCTCGTTGTGGCTAGGGCATGTCCACACCATGTGGATCATGTCTGCTATTTCATTACACTGTTTACACCTCGGGTCTTGGATCGCCGGATGCCATCTGCTTAGTGCGAGTGGGTTCGGAAAAACTCCCGCCTGTAACTTTCTCCATATGACCTCTTCCTTTTTGCTGAGGCCCTTGCATCCTCCATGTAGTGTCTGTCTTTCTAATCTGTAATGGCTAAGAATATCTTGGTACGTGTTCAGCTCCTCGTCCCGCTGAAGGGGCTCTCTGCTCGACGAGACCGCATTGGGGTCCCGGTGTGTGAGTCCTCGGGCCAATGCGTGCGCTGTCTCGTTTCCCCGGAGGCCCTCGTGGGCCGGAGTCCAAACAAGGTTAATTAGTTCTGCCGGTGTCGGGCCGGCAGTCAGAATTTTGATAGCAGTGTCGGATAGCCGATTTGGAATCTGTTATAATCACCCTGACATTCCGTTGAGTTGAAGCCAGCGCAATGGCTACCTCCTAAGCAGCTGTTGCATCTCTCTGTTGGGTGCTGCAGCACGAGACTCGGTCTCCGCCCTCCCTGGTCGCTACGGCTACGAAACCCGTTCTGCCTTCATATTCCGCCGCGTCCGTGTAAAACACGTCCTGTCTATTGGCTAATTTTTTCTGCAGAGCTTTCGCTCTGTCCTTTCGCCTACCCTCATGGTGTACCGGATGCATATTCCTTGGGAGTGGTGGGATTCTGATTTTGTTCCTTATGTCTGTTGGGATATTCTCCGTGTGTTTGAGCCGCGCTCGAGGTTCGAAGCCTAGCTTTTCTAGTATTTTTAGCCCCGAATGGCTGTGTAGGAGTCATTGCTGTTGCGCTACTCTGGTAGCCTCAATGACCTCGTCTAGTGTGTTTGAAATCCCCATGTTCAGAATTTTCTGGGTGTATGTGTACGGCGGGAGGCCCAGAGCGGTTTTGACGCCTTTCCTAATTAAGATTTCAATCTTGGTTTTTTCTGCTTTGGCTAGCCGTAGGTATGGTGCCAAGTATGTGATTCTGCTGATTACAAATGATTGAACTAGTCTTAAGAGGTTCATTCCCGCGTTCACTCCTTCATTCCCGCGTGTTTATTTGCTATTCTTTTGAGTAGCCTACACGTCTTCCCTACACTCGATTCGAGTTTTTGTATCGTTTCGGTGTTCTTACCGTTTGTCTGTATCCTAAGACCCAGTACTCTAATCATCTCCACTGAGGGTAGTTTACCGTTTACCGTTTACCGTTAGCGTTATCCCATGTTCATGGGGCTTTCTTTGTCTCTTTTGTGGGCTGAGGAAGAGCGCTTCCGATTTCTCGGCAGAACATTGGAGTCCTACTTGTTTAAGGTACGACTCAATTTCCTCGATCGCTCTTCGGAGGGTACCTTCGATGTGCGCGTCACTGCCTCTGGTAACCCAGAGGGTGAGGTCGTCCGCGTATATTGTGTGGATGAGTCCATCTATACCCGCCAATTTCTCTGGTAAGCCAATCATTGCAATGTTGAAGAGTGTTGGTGATAAGACCGTGCCTTGGGGAGCACCTTTGTTGCCCAGCCTTATGCCTTTCTCTTCCTTCCCTCCTAGGCTGATAGTAACTGTTCTGTTTGAAAGAAAGTCCTTCAACGTTGTCAAAAGCTTTGGCCACGTCTAGGCCTACTATTACTCTGGTATCAGCTGTTTCGTTGTCTAGCACTTGTTCTTTAAATTGAAGCATAACATCGCATTAAGACAGATGTGTCCTGAATCCGATCATCGTGTCGGGGTAAAGTTTTTGTTCTTCTAGGAATCGGTTTAGCCTCGTTTGAATAACGTGCTCCATTAGCTTGCCTACATATGAGGTAAGCGAAATGGGCCTCAGGTTTTCGAGACTTAGTTTCTTACCTGGTTTTGGAATAAGGACTAGGTTGGCCTCTTTCCACGTAGGTGGGATTCGGCCCTTGTCACAACATTCCTGCATGTACGCTGTTAGGTTTTTAATTGATGCATCATCCAAATTCCTCAGCATGCGATTGCTGATTCTATCTGGACCTGCCGCCGTTTTAGTTCTGAGTATGTTCAACTCCGCCCTAACCTCTCTGATGGTGATGGGCCCATCCAGAAGAGGATTCTCTGCACCCTTGTACTCGGGGAGGGGTGTGGGTCGTGTGCACCTCAAGTACCTGTCCCTCACTTCAGAGATTAGTTGGTCGCAAGTGCCTTCGTATTTATATACGAGTTTCTGTAGTTGTTGTCGTGCCTCATACTTTGTCTTGTCCGGGTCTAAGAGATGTCTGAGCATTTTCCACGTGTTGGCTTTGCTGATTCTGCGGTCCATCTGCTCGCAGATACTACCCCAGTTTTGTCTTGTTAAGTTCAGCGCGTGCTCCTCGATATCTCTATTCTGTTTGGCTAGGAGCTTACGTATGTTTCTGTTCCCCTTGTTTTGAGCAAGTTTTTCTTCTAGCTCCCTTTTCTTGCGCCACAGGCCTATCATACGCCTGTCCACCTCTTCTTGCGTTTCGTCTGCTTCCACCTCTTCGGTGGCTTCTTTAACTGCCGCGAGAATGTCTGTGCCCCAAGATTCTATGTCCCTGATTGCGTCTCGGGTATGAAGGTTCGCCCTGAATAGATCCCAATTTACCGCTGCGACCTTTTTGGGTTTCGGTGTGGGCGGTCCGTCTTCTACAACGATCTCAATAATTTTGTGGTCGTTTCCTAGGTCCTCCCCCTTGTTACACCACCTTGCCGTGATTTGGCATCCGGTGAGTGTCAAGTCAGGTGTAGTGACCCTACTCACGCTATTGCCCTGTCTTGTTGGTTTGATAGGGTCAGTGATCAAGATGAGCTAATTGTGGAGAATGCTGTCCCAGAGTTCTCTGCCCTTGATTTGCGTATATTTGTATCCCCATGCGGGATGATGAGTGTTAAAGTCCCCGACAATGACGATAGGGTTTTTGCCCGCTATCTGTTTTGTTTTTGCGAATAGCCTGTCGAAGCCACAATCCTTTCTCTGTTTCGGAGAGCTGTATACGTTTAAGACGAATATGCTTTTCTCTCTCCGCTTACGCGGTATCATTTCGATTAGAGTGTGATCTAATTGGACGTGTCCTGTCTCGTGCTGCAGCGCGGTAACGTTGCGTTTGACAAGGGTGGCAACCTGCGTATTGTCCCCTCGGCCCGGGTACGATTTGCACAATTCCTCGGCGTAAGGTATGATGTCTTAAAAGATTCTTTAAAGAATATACTTTAAAGAAATACTTTAAAGAATTTCAGTAGATTCTTTAAAGAATATACTGAAATGTGTCCCAAACGAACATAGCATCACAACATAACAGAAATAATTCCATTGTTCAGTAGTTTCCCGTTCCTTGCAAAGGAACAAGAAAAAGGTCCTAACGCGTATGGTCCAATTTTGACGCCTAAAAAATGTTTTTAAGGCCTACTACCGGTGTCAAGAAAGGCTAGGTAAGGCGGTACGTATATGGATAGAGGAAGTACTGACTGATCACAAACTTTGTCATTTTCCTTCTGGAGAGTCCGTGCAGCTGTTCTAAGGAAAAGTGAAGAGTCATGAATCCAAATGTATCAGCGCAAAGAGTTTTCTTACGAACATGTCCAAAAAAAAAACCTCTGCCTCTCCCGTAACCGAGAGTAGAGTAAGCATGAAATGTTTACGGGCATAACACATTGGTTGTAGAAGGCACTAGTAAAAATCTTGAAATGGGCCTAGTGTTCAACACACCACACCACACAGCACTCTTTTTGTTGCGTCGAAGCGATCGCCTGCAATAGTGCGGGCTTAGGTAGGCAGCCACGAACCGTGGCAGCCTTGTCGCTTTCGGGAGCGGCCGCATAATCATGGCGTTGTCGGCAGGAGCGAGCAGTCTTCTGCTGTGGCGTATCACTCGCAAAGCCATCGCTTTCCGCAAGACGCTTCCTATCTCTCCTTTCATCAGGCTCCGTTGCTCGGCTTAAGCCTAAGGTTATTGAAGCTCCACATCTATCTATCTCCCCCCCCTACTCCCTAACTCTACCTTTTGAAACAATCAATGTTTTTACTGCTACTACCGCTCGGCTTAAGCAGCTGTGACGGTGGCGGCATTCAAATGCAGGACGACGCAGAAGCGTACGCGGACACGACAAGACGCAGGCCTGACAAGAATGTATATGCAGCGCGTTCGAATACTCCGCGAGCGTGTATACATCTGCCTGCCAAAGGGCCGGTCCTTTACATGCGTGAGTGTGGGACCGCAGCGCCATCCTTGGGGACGGCGCGGAAGCGCGGCCCTCTCTCTCTTAGAGAGTCTCGTTAAATCTCGTACGGTGCCCGGATGCTCTCGTTTGAGTGCCCGGATGTTGGCTCTAGGTCTCGGCGTACCGTCACCACACTGCCGACAACGGGAGCTAAAAGCATTTCATGCTTAAAAAAACAGCTGAACACCTAGCTGTCTAATAAGCACAGCTGCCAGGAAGGAATGTTTTGTAGTTTAAAAAATAAAGAACTTCGAACAAGTCCGTCGACAAAAAGTGCGCGACCTATTCACCAGACTCTATCGAGGAAGCAAAAAATTATGTCGACGCATAGGTGCTCTTTGATAGCGCCCAGAAAAGTAAAAAAAAAAATTCAGGGGGCACTTTGGCTCTCTAAAGTGCTGCAAGGCGAAAGCGTTTCCTGGCGCACTGTTTGTTTTTATTTGCTTTTTATTTTTCATATTCTTTTTATTTTTGCTCCTATCTTGTTTTTATTGTTTTTTATTTTTATTTTCATATCCTATTTTATTTCGTTTTTATTTTTGCTTATTTTCTTATTTTCATTTTCTTGTTCCTGACTTTATTCCTTTTATTTTATTTATGAAACCTATGCATTCACTACACTCCGTTTCATGCATCATGTGCAACGCTGTGAAGGCTACGGAAGTAGTTCGCAGAAAAAAATAAAGAGAAATGTATCACTCCGCGCTGTTTTGTGGCCGTGCGGTCTAACGCGTCGCTCCGGGGAGTCGACAGGCAGTGCGGGTGCGTGGGTTCAAATCCCGGGTGGTAAAACTTTTTTTTTCCACACATTTTTTTTTTTCATCGCAAGTTGAATTTCGCGTCACTTGAATGAGAAAACTCGTTTTGTTCAGAATCGCTTGAATATTATGGCGTGTTCTGAAATGAACTGCATGCATCTGTTCATTTGATGCATACCGCGTTGATGTGAGCTGTCCGAAATTCGTTGTCATTGAGCTCGCACCGGATTTTGGTCACTAGTAGCGGTTTTCTTCCCGATTCTGCAGCATTATGACTATACTTTTTAGATGCAAGCTAGAGGTTTGCGCGAAAGATGACGTTCATTCGTCGGGTTTAATTAATTAGCACAGTGCTGAGTGCTCCGCCGTGGCCCGATTAACAAGTGGCCGTCTGTAACTTTCGGGTCAAATTATTTTTACACACACCACCTCGATATGACCTGTTTTCCCGTGCAGTCAGGTAAAAAGAGTTCCAAGCTGTGGGAGCGTCAAGTAAGAATGCAGAAAAAGTTGTACAACGCTAGGTAAAAATATTTAGAAAGAGCAAACAATAAATGAGACAGGACAATAAAAAATGCTGACTCCGTAGTGTGTGCGAGAAATGGTTTATTCCGGAAACAGCCAGCGGTGCTTTTTCAAGAGCCACGCTATGATATGGAGGACTGCCCGTGACGACAATGCTATTGGCCGGAATGTTTGGCAAAAACTTGTCGGTGAACCACTTCTCAAAGTAGTTGCCATCCATCTCAGAGTGATAGTCAGCGTGGTTTCCCTTTTTTGCTCTGAAGTAGTCAGCAGTGTCTTCCACGAATCCTGTTGCACTGCTCCCACCATGTCCAAGAATCAAACAGGCCCATTTTCCCGAAGGCGCAGCCAATCCTGTTGTTAAACCTCTCAGGAAGGCATCCTGAGATGACTTTACAGTCTTGTCCTGCCAGATGTATTCTTTTGTGTACCCTGCGTTGACCCAGGTTTCATCTAGGTAGACGATGCACCTGTAAATGCAAAACAACCGAGTACACGAGTCAATGCTTGTAAGTAAACGAACACGCTGCAGCATGTAAGTAGGCAATGCACTGCAACAAACGCACTGCTGACCCCTGTCTCACAAACAGCCGCTCAAAGACACTCGAGAAAAAGAATTATCTCAGCTTAATTGCTCCCTTGTTCGGGCTTATATTTCATGCCCAGGCGGCATTTGGTAGCCAGATTATATTCACTGTATGTTTGCATGGGGTACTTGACTAATTCGGCAACGTTTGAAATCTCTTCACTCGCGGCGACTGCGAACGAAAATTGCCAACGTTCGCAGCAGTAGCGCCAGTAACTCGCACCAGCGGAGCAACGGGCAGTGTACGGTGGGTGTTTACTCGTTCCTACGGCGACGACGAGATGGCACTACCCATTGCAGTGCTACATTTTTGGCAGTTTTGCTGTTTTTGCTTGCCGCACCAATTGGGATTTAGCGATTTAATCTGACCCATGCAGACACGTACCCCACTCTAACGTAGCGCAAAACTGGTCCTGAAACATCACCACTACGCAAAAGGTCGGCAACAGCAACGTGGTTAAGACAATTTCTTCTAAACGTGTTATCCTGAAGCAACACTCACTGTTCCGACTACGAGGCTGCAAAGCTAACATCAAGCTCTATGTGAAGCCAGTCTAAACGTGCTGCGTAAGAAAATAAGCAAGGAACGACCCGTACCTGCCCTGTCCTCGGAATTCCTTGATCGCCCGCAGGTATCTGCGACGTCAGGCAATGATGTCACTTCGCTCGGTCAGTGCAAGATTCCGTTTTCTTTTATGAAATGTGAATCCGATGTCCTTCATCAACCTCCACAATGTGGTTTTCTTGAAGTTCGGCAGGTCGTCGTCCTAATTGCCAGCCTTTAGCACACTGCCCAGTGTTGGGACTTCCCTCTTCGCGTACATACTGTGCACTTTCAGACGAATGGCATGGACTGTGAAGCTGTCATTCTTGACTATTCGCGAGCTTGAAATCTTCACGGCGCGAGGTCTTTTCTTCGGAGACGTCACAGGCCCGCACAGACGCTCCGCCTTGATTTTGGCAACGCTACGGGGAGTTACTCCGGTGTCCTCGCTCACTGCACTCAGTACTTCCCGAACAGACTTCGGAAAACGGATCCTGGACGCCATTTTCTCCAAAGTGAAAGGGAGGCGGACGGAAAGAGTAAACACGGCGGCCAGCGGGGACAGCGAAAACGTGAAATGAAAAAAGACAACAAACGCAAAATACAAAATCACAGATCTCGACCGATTCGCTCGCAATAGCATCGTTTTTTTTGTCACGCTGATGACAAATGTATTATCCACGAAGCCTATCGGCAATGCATTTGTTAATTTTCGCTCATGTATGAAACGAAGTATAGATGCGCCCTTATTCATGCTGGAACCTTGATCATTCGTTGGCGGAGTGGTAGCGTCTCCTCTTCAAATGCCAAAGACCCTGGTTTGATTCCCACCCTCGGCGCAGTTTCTTTTTCAGCAGTGACGCCGAAAGGCTGACAAATCTGCCGATGCGTCTGTCGACACGGGTGCCGACGCGTGTCGACATTCCTGCCGACGCGTCTGTCGACATTCCTGCCGACGCGTCTGTCGACACTCCTGCCGACGCGTCTGTCGAAACTCCTGCCGACGCGTCTGTCGACACGGCTGCCGACGCGTCTGTCGACACTCCTGCCGACGCGTCTGTCGACACGGCTGCCGACGCGTCTGTTGACTCCTGCCGACACTCCTGCCGACACGTCTGCTAACGACAGTATGGGGCACTAAAGGCTTTCGTCTTAAAAATTGTATGTTGAGCATTTGCGTCACAAGTGACGTAAATGCGTTGTGCGAAAGTGCCACCACGCAACTTCGCAACGATAAATTGGTTTGGGGAAAGGAAATGGCGCACTATCTGTCCACATATCTCGGCGGACACCTGAAACGCGCCGTAAGGGAAGGGAGGAAAGTTCGAATTCAACATAAAGTGTCTCATGCGTATAATATACCTTTCTATACAGGACAGCTTCCTCTATCAGTAGTGTGCGGTAACGTAGAGGGCGCATGTAGCAGCCCTGACGGCGCTAGCGTAAGTACTCTGGGTAAGAGAAATTCCCCGCCTAACACCAGCTTCAGGGGCGGCCTATTACTCGCGCGACGGAGTCTACGTGAAGCAGGAGGGTTTTGCACATGAAAAATTAGGCAGTGGCTTAGCTCTGGTTAAGCCTGGATATACAAGCGAAAAGCTGCAGTCGTGCTTGGTTTGACGTCATGGCTGTCGCAGTTGGCGCAAAATGCACTGGGAGCACCACGATAACGGTGGATGCGTTCGGCCGTCCACACACTGCCTGTACGGAGGCGGAGGAGGAGACGCGCGTGTAGTGAATATGGTTCTCTCTTAGAAGGTTGCTTTTGAGACATGTACTTTGGTGTGCATTCCTCTCAGGTGTACATCAAGATATGAGAGACAGGCATTTCCTTTCCTTAAAGCCAATTTTCATTTCATTTTCCTTAAGGCCCTTACGGCGCGGTTCCGGTATCTACCGAGATATGAGAGAGACAGGCGTCGTTTCCTTTCCTTAAAACCAATTTTCTTTTAATTTTCCTTTCCTGACGCACTGTTTGTCTTCTATTTGTTTTTTTTATTTGTGCCGCGTGTGACGTCACTCGGTTTCACGCATGCGCAGCTGTGGCAAATCTTTGCTTCGACGGCTCACGCGAAGCGCGGCTGTGGTGCGGGTAGTGAAGTTTTTCGCTTCAAAATCCACCAGCTTTCCTCCTTATGCCCAGGGTAAGTCAAAAGTTCAAAGGCCACAGGGTCTGCTTTATAGAGCTATATAGTCAGGCAGTTACGACACTCCTGAAGCCAAAATCCCTATAGAGGGTAGGATAAGTACCACTCTCACCTCTGAGACCTTGATATCTTTGTTGGAATCATAAGCGACTGGATATGTCGCTGAAAAGCAGACCCTGTGGTCTGCGAACTTTTGACCGACCCTGTACCTCATGAGATTGATTCTAACATATACACAGCTGATTTGCACTAATTTGGAGTTTATTTGATTTTTAGGCTCTTGCCGCAAATTGCTGTCTTTTTGCTGGGGACAGTAAATTAAAGTGCATTGATAAAGTCAAAAGATTTCGTATTGAGCAAAGTTCACAATTTTTATGTTATCTGCCTATGCCACATATAAAAGCAAACAGCCGCCGCGGTGGCTCAGTGGCTATGGTGCTCGGCTGCTGACCCAAAAGACGCGGGTTCGATCCCGGCCGCGGCGGCTAGAATTTCTTTGGAGGAGAAATTCTAGAGGCCCGTGTACTGTGCGATGTCAGTGCACGTTAAACAACCCCAGGTGGTCGAAATTTCCGGAGCCCTTCACTACGGCGTCTCTCATAGCCTTAGTCGCTTTGGGACGTTAAACCCCACAAAACCAAAACCAAACTATAAAAGCAAACAGCATAATAAGGTTGCTTGAAACCCATCTACGTTCAGAATTTTTTTTCGTCTGCATCCTTTTGAACCCGTTTCAACCCGTCTGAATCGGTTCGGTGCGGCCCGAACCTGTTGGAACCGGAACGGAATGCCGCTCCGGAGCCGAACCCGGAACTGAACCCGCAAGGCGTGAACCCGAACCGAACCCAAAAAAAAATCCAGTTCGACACCCTGCTTTCTTCTCGCAGGAAGACGGCTGGATGGTGCTGCGAGGCCACTTTCTGAGAAATTTCTAACAGAAATTAACAATTAACAATATAACACTGAGCACACAAGAATAGGGCGGACCGGAGGCTCATAGGATATACGTACTAAAACTTGAGCAGTGCTTTAAAACAAAGACTCTAGTATTATCGGTCTTTTTTTCATTAGATTGGAACAAGTAGCTAACTATGTAAAAATACGCCCCAATTGATATTAATCTATGTGAATACTGTCCGTTCGGACGTACAACAAACAGAAACAATGTAAAGACATCCACAACACGTAGCATAAAAATGTTTTTCACAATGCTGACAGGTAGATATGAATCGACCGAGGGAAGATGACAAGTTAAAAAACAAAACACAACATCAAATAAAGCAAAAACCGGCACGAAAATAATTAATCATTTTGGCTTTCAAATAAAGAAATTTTTTCAAGCACTTTTCTTTTGTTAAAGTTATCCAAGGTCCACTGACCCACGTGCCATCGTCAATCATGGTGAACGCCTCTAGGATTTCCTGCTACTCTGGCTTTTCGTGCGCGCTATTGCGTTTCCGTTAAATAACAAACAGCTTTAAATATTTCATTTGCGTCCGCAACCGCTACGCGACCACTGTAAATTCAAGGCTGTCACAACGTCTCGATAATCACACTTACACGAACAAGCTCTGATTTCGTAGCGTATTACCTCGATTAAGGTTACATCTGGTGGCCTACAAATGTGATGCTAAGCGATGCTGCCCGTTTAATGTACATGATGCTCCGGGAAAAAGACAGGACAAGTGAAACAAGCTTTCCGGGAATTTATCGTGGTGAACTCATTGAAACCGCAACCTGAACACTGGTGTCGGTTATTAACCCGTTAGTCGACAGTTTTCCGTTGCACGTGGGTTCGCCATGACAGGCGTCGCCCGTTCAGCCAATCAGATACCACCGATTATATTTTATTTTCAGTAATTCGAGCACGAAGGTACGGATTCTGGTTCTAGGATGTTCGGACGTCAGAAAAGAACATTTTGCGACTTGTTCCCATCGCGCGCACTCCAAAAATGACGAAAAATAATCATTCCAACATTTAAATCAACAGCACCTGCTGTCATGGATATTTTTCTCTAGTTTAATTCAATTCAGTCGGCGCAGCCAAGCAAAATACGAGAAATCCTTTCCTTGAAGCAAAGTAATCCTTTCATTGAAGCAATCTGAAATTGAGCCGTTTAGACGTCCAGTCGTGTTCTGGGCCTGAATCCCAATGAGGACGTGGATGCTTTCGTGTGAGAGGGAAAAGCGGGTCGCAGGTGGCAGAAGTGGAAAGGGTGCGGACAGTTGCCTGGCACGACAAGTGTTGGCGCGTACGATGCGATCGCTCGCACGCACCCCACATCCTCCACGTGAAGGCACGTTGCGGCAACAACTACGCGAAAGCCCAGCTGAAGTCGCTGTGCTTCTTTGCTCTGTTTATTTTTTTTTAACATGTCCCGCCGTTGACGAATGCGCCGACGCTCTGCGAGCAGCCCAACACGGTGGTTGGCGATCAGTGCTAGAGTTGCACGACGAGCAGCGTGCCGTGTCCAGACGCAGCTATGACGGCGGGTGGCGACAGCGTGTATTTTATCGACCACTCTGGCCGGATAGCCGAATGCGCAAACACTGCGATCAAGAAGCAGCGCGGCGATGGACTTAGCGGTGACGAGCCGTGCGTGGTGATGAAGAATGGTCCGAAGGAGACATCGCAACGCCAGTCTAGAGTCAAATACGCAGTGCATAAGATCAAGAGCCACCTTTGGCTGGTGCCCTTAATACACACGGAATTCTGGATTTCGGCAGGATTTGCGTTGATACAGCCATTTTTTCCTGAAGTGGTGAGTGCGTAACTAGACCTCACTTTATCTGACCTTTTTGTCTATGTCAGCGCTTGTCCGCAATTGCCAGTTAAATAGAATATGCGTCAGAAATATTCAGAATCATTGCCTAGCAGCCGCAGCCGGACCGAACCAAGAAAAACAATGCTGCATACGGTCCCGCCGCGCTGGCTCAGCGGTTACGGCGCTCGGCTGCTGACCCGAAAGACGCGAGTTCGATCCCGGCCGTGGCTGCCGAATTTCGATGGAGGCTAAATTCTAGATGCCCGTGTACAGTGCGATGTCAGTGCACGTGAATGAAATGAACCCCAGGTGGTCGAAATTTCCTGAGCCCTTCACTACGGCGCCCCTCATAGCCTGAGTCGCTTTGGGACGTTAAATAGCAATAAACAAACAAGTACTGCATGCACGCGGGCACACGAGGCTCTGGTAGAGCCCGAGGCCACAGCAGCCGTGTATCTTAGATGTGGTTAGAGCTCAAATTTCAGCATTCTGATGATGCGTTACGTTGCATTCAGCAGATTTTATCTCGTTTTTTGCGTTTTGTGCCATATCACAAAAAATTTGCTTACGCAAATAATGAAACTATGCCTGAGCTGTCAAGCGAGTGCGGATGTCTATTCGTTTATGCTTTTCTATTTGCTCTGTGCTCTTAGCTGCTCGTTGTTACAGTTGCGTTTTGTTTTTCGATTCTTTGAGCAACAAAAAGCCCACGGTGAAGTTTACCCACAATAATGCCGCTTTTACACCTGATTCGCAACAACAGGGCCTCAGACCAAGCCCTTCCGCATCAACTTTCCGCATTCGTTTATGCTGTTCTATTTGCTCTGTTCTCTTAGCTGCTCGTTGTTACAGTTGCGTTTTGTTTTTCGATTCTTAGAGCAACAAAAAGCCCACGGTGAAGTTTACCCACAATAATGCCGCTTTTGCACCTGAATCGCAACAACAGGGCCTCAGACCAAGCCCTTTCGCATCAACTTTCCGCATTCGTTTATGCTGTTCTATTTTCTCTGTGCTCTTAGCTGCTCGTTGTTACAGTTGCGTTTTGTTTGTCGATTCTTTGAGCAACAATAAGTCCACGGTGAAGTTTACCCACAATAATGCCGCTTTTACACCTGAATCGCAACAACAGGGCCTCAGACCAAGCCCTTTCGCATCAACTTTCCGCATTCGTTTATGCTGTTCTATTTGCTCTGTTCTCTTAGCTGCTCGTTGTTACAGTTGCGTTTTGTTTTTCGATTCTTTGAGCAACAAAAAGCCCACGGTGAAGTTTACCCACAATAATGCCGCTTTTGCACCTGAATCGCAACAACAGGGCCTCAGACCAAGCCCTTTCGCGTCAACTTTCCGCATTCGTTTATGCTGTTCTATTTGCTCTGTGCTCTTAGCTGCTCGTTGTTACAGTTGCGTTTTGTTTGTCGATTCTTTGAGCAACAAAAAGTCCACGGTGAAGTTTACCCACAATAATGCCGCTTTTACACCTGAATCGCAACAACAGGGCCTCAGACCAAGCCCTTTCGCATCAACTTTCCGCATTCGTTTATGCTGTTCTATTTGCTCTGTTCTCTTAGCTGCTCGTTGTTACAGTTGCGTTTTGTTTTTCGATTCTTTGAGCAACAAAAAGTCCACGGTGAAGTTTACCCACAATAATGCCGCTTTTCCACCTGAATCGCAACAACAGGGCCTCAGATCAAGCCCTTCCGCATCAACTTTCCGCATTCTTTTATGCTGTTGTATTTGCTCTGTGCTCTTAGCTGCTCTTTGTTACAGTTGCGTTTTGTTTTTCGATTCTTTGAGCAACAAAAAGCCCACGGTGAAGTTTACTCACAATAATGCCGCTTTTAAACCTGAATCGCAACAACAGGGCCTCAGACCAAGCCCTTCCGCATCAACTGCCATGTTAGCATTAACTAAAGAGTAACATGGCTCAACTCGACCCATTAAGGCACACAGAAACACAGAATGCACTTGCGCTTGCAATGCGCTTGTGCTAACGTCGTAGTTAGTATGCGCGCTCCATATTCCAGTCCACCCGACGAGGACACCGAAAATATGGCACGCGCAAAAAGATAACAATCAAACAATAAACGCGAACACTTCAGAGCAGAGAGAAGGCGCAGACGTACACGCGCTCTAACGCTTTAGTTGCGGACGAGCGCTCAAACGCAAAAGCCATAACATTCAAAGAAGCATGCCAGGCGTTCCAGCAAAATAAAAGGCCAATTACATTTTAAATTTACACAGACAGTGTTAAACTTTTTGTCTTGTCTCCTTCTTGGTCTGTGTGTGTTTGCGCTGTTGAACCATCACTATTAAACTGTTTGTCCGTTAAATATCACTATGTATGAAGGTAAAGCCAAAACAAGTTTCACTTCACTCCCGGCTTGTTGTTGGTCTGGTCGGCCGGCTGGCATTGTTCTTGACTCCCCGGCTCTAGATCGCCACCTCGTTGGCGTGTGACGGGTCCGGGAAGGACAACGGCAGAAAGCTATAATCCGATGCAACTAAAAAACTAATTGTTCGTCATGGATGGAAGGACCACTGAGCCGCTCTCACGGAACGCCGGCACCGGCAAACTCTGGGCCACATTTCTGTCCTTGTGCGGGAGGGAAACTTCGATGATACGGGGGGGACGTGTTATTCCTAACCGCCATCAACCATGATGAGTTCGAAAAAGAGGCAGCATCCGTTTTTTTTTTTTTCGTGAGAGCCCGTGCCAATGGCGTTCAATACGCCCCTGACTGCATGAATGAGTCGAAGGCTATCGAGACACTGCGCATGAAGGCCAAGCTTGTCAGCACTCGAACAGGTGTATGTCAACTGCTCCCCATGAAAGTATAAGGGGACCTGGACGACGCTCCAGGACCTCACCGATTCGCACTGAGAGGAGCTTCTCGTGTACGTGGATGAAATTTGGAGACGTGGTGAGATACAGCCACCCTGAAACAAGCCGTGGTAATGCTAATCCTCCAAGCAAGGAAAACATCCTTCAGAGGTGGCCAACCTCCGTCAAATTTCCCTCACCACCACTATACATGTAAGTTGTTCTAAAGAATGGCGGCAACTATACGGGGCGACATTTTTTTGGAAATGGGGAGAAAGGCACAGAAGCGGATAGCCTGCAATTGTCTAAGCCCGCCAATAGTGCAGCCGGCTGCACAGCCGCCTAGAACGTTGCTCATTGCTTCTCTCCGTCAATTATGTAGCTGCCGTCATCTTTAAAAGTTTCATGCAACCGGGCATATTCAAAAATCTTGTAGCCAAAAGGAATGTTTTGCTGCCACTCTCTTAAATTGAAACTGGGCAGTAATGCTAGAAATACGCCCTAATTAATGACTGCTACTAGTACAATACATCTAGGGTAAACTATTAACTGCAACCAGGGACTATATTCCCTTGCGTAGGACGAAATGGCATATTTCTTCTCTGCAGCTTTCCCTCCACTGCCAAGAAAAGTCGCGGAAAATGGGCCGGTGCGAATTTGTGCCGAACCCGGGACACCCGATAGCCTGTTCCTGTGGTGGCGGCTCCTGTGAAGGCTCAAATACAGGATAAGACGCCTTTATAGTCGCAGTGAACCCTCCGTAAAGCCTCGACATAGTCACTCATACGGCGTTGCTGAACGCCGTGCCAGAGGTCTAATCAGGAAAGTGACTTAAAAAATTTTTGTGGAGCTTGTTGGAGAAACGGACGTTTGAGATCTGCTCAGACCCCCCAAACACGAACAAATTTTGAGAATCGATGCGGTGTACCCGAAAGAGCTAGTCTATCCCCCAGTTTGTTTAACCTGGTGATGACGAAGCTAGCTTCACAGCGTCGCGACTGTTCCCGATGTTACATCATATATCGATTACGTAACCATCTGAACTAAAGACGTAGACCCTCCCACAACGAATGACGCCGTACGCAGTCTCCAACGAGCACTTAGCATCTTCGTACAGCTTCTTGACCACACCCGCGTGGAGGTTCTTCTGATCACAGACCGCCAGCTGAGAGGAGCTCCCGAATGGCTACAATAGTTGAGCAAGCAATGAACACCACTGCTCGCACTCATACAAAAGATCTCCACAGCTTCAATGAGGCGTCACCGCCCGGCGGCTAATACAGGCAATCCTCGTGGCCGCTTCGTTTCCAGCTGATGGAGCGTCATTCGCGGTAACTATAGGTGCTGCACAGAGCAGGCGCGTCCTCACGGTGCACCCAAAATACACAAAATTCGGGGATCACTACCGATACGTAGGGCTCCCCATACAGAAAGAAACAATGCGGCCTGCGTGATAGGCGCCCCGGAACGTCACTAATTCGTGGTGGAAGGTCGCAAAGTTACTGAAGAGGACGGTCAAGAGCATTTTTCTCCGTGGGATGACGTGCTGTTAACTGAGCAGCGTCTAGCAGCTGCCAAGACGCAGCAACAGCAGCACGCGGCGCAACGAACCACGCCTGGTCACAACCACCTCCAGACCTCAGGCTGGAGCGTCCTCGTCCGCGTGCGCTTCGAACTCTCTGCCCCGATTAGCCACGTCAGCGCTCACCTTTTTTTACTGTGGGCATCATCTTATCGTCACCTCTTCTTCTTTTTTTTCTTCTTCTTCTTCTTCTTCTTCTTCTTCTTCTTCTTCTTCTTCTTCTTCTTCTTCTTCTTCTTCTTCTTCTTCTTCTTCTTCTTCTTCTTCTTCTTCTTCTTCTTCTTCTTCTTCTTCTTCTTCTTCTTCTTCTTCTCCTCCTTCTCCTCCTCCGCGTTCTTCTTCTTCATCCTCTTTATAATGGCACATACCCACATGGGGGATTGGCCAAGGTGTAGTGACATAAATAAGGAAATTTCCATAGGATGAGGACAAAATATTGGAACGAAACGTGAACTTTGAAAATGTATCTATGAAAAACGACAGAAGAATATTTAATGTTAAATAACAAAGAACACTTTGGTGAGAAAAAAAAAACTCCAAGACTTTTAAAGGAGTTAGCAACTCAACCTACCAGTTGCAATTATGTAATCATGGAGATTCCCGCAAATTAAACCCAATGCAAATCCTTTAGCGCTCGCACCGAACGATAATAACACTGGCAGAGATAACGGGGGCCCTAACCTGGATAGACGGTAAATCGTTCTCTGAAGTGCGAACTTTGGACAGTAGAGAAGGAAATAGTCCACAGATTCAACGTCCCCGCATTAGTCGCATAGGTTTATCGGTGACCACCTACATCTGCAGAGGTATAAATTTAAACTGGGAATCCTGCACCGCAACCGCATCATTGCTGTCTCACACTGCCTGGTTTTACACGAACGGACGTTCCATTTATATGCTAAGTGCTGATAATCAGTGGTATTTAGTAAGGGATCGCGCAACCTGGCTGCACCTATTCACTTCTCTCGCTTCGTTTTTTTTAGTCGCTATCTGCTTTCCTTGTGTCCTCCATTGTGCCTCTTTTTCTCAGCAGCAGCTTTTTTTTTCGTCGTCTTCTTGAATTATGACATAAATACAGCCGTGTTCTCTTTGCAGGCAAGCTCAAGAGGACTGTCGGCGTGGAGGTATGGATTCGTCTTCTCCTCTTACAAAGGCGGAATGCTGCTGGGATCGATAATTGCTGAGAGAATGGTAAGAAGATATTCTTCCTTGCTCCCGTAGCGGTTGATGCAAAGAAAACTAACAACGCGGTCGTCTTGTTACTTTCCATTCTCTCAGCTCAAAACGCAATCACCTACACTCTGCTACCTGATTGGCCAAGGTGGATTCTTCTTGTTTTTGATCGTCTTTGGGTAAGAGAACTGACATGCTTTGTGTGATGTGCATGAAAAGTCAGTGAATCCAGTAATACTATTTTCCTGACGCCATTTTTGGGCTGTAGATCTTATGAATCAAATAAGCACTTTTTGCGAAATGAGCCAAATCGACCTAAAGAGGAACTAAGAAAAACATGAAAGTTTTTCTTCCATTTAAACAATAGTGCTATCCAAGGTGTTATACGCTACGTTTTGCATGTAAGTTAGAGCAGCGCTTGACCTCATGACCTGAAAAAATTACGGTAATAATTTAGTTATTATGAGTTTGTAAACTTTTATACAGCTATTTGGAAGTGAAACTAGACTTTAAAATTTTTGATACAAAAATTACATATTTGTAGCATAATTTCAAGCTCTGCATATGAAAATAATGCGTAAATTGATTATGCCGTGAATTGAGCAGAAAAAATAATTAGAACAACATTAGTGAAGAATGAGGGGTACTGCACTGCTTTTACCAATGTAACCAAGTAAATGTGAATGTAAGGCTTCCCTCACAAGCAATGACGCGACAACCTTCTTGTTCCCATTTCGGCAATGCAAACCTTAACGTAGCCGTAATGTATTCGATCTAGAATTTATTCTGCCTCAATGTAAAGTCCTAAATTCATCACAAGTACTAAAACGGCAGACGCCGACATGATGCGAAACCACAGGACAACCGCTAGTCCTGTCGTTTCCTGTCTGTGTCTGTTATTTTTCTAGAAATAATGAATTGAGGAGCGCAGTGCCGACTAGCCCAACTAAACTCTCTAGCGTTCAATGTAGCAGGGGCGTATCTTTGCTTCCTCGGTGACGGGATAATTATCCCTTAGTTATCATCGTCTTCTACGTTCAGTTCTGTCGCCAATCTCTTCGTATCCTACTCAGTTGATCGCGAACTAGCGCTGCAGAAAGAATAAATGAAACAATGCTCGAAACATCCCACGCTGTGGGGCTCAAGCTCAATATTAATTTCAAATGGGATTTTTAAGCGCTAATTGTTCAGGCGTTACCGGGCCACCTTCGTTTGCGTTGTTTCATCAAAGTGAAGATGCATGAACTTGCTCGCTATTAGAGTATAATTTCACATAGTTTAGGTTTCTAGATTGGTTTCTTTAGAAAAAAATTTTTTTTTTTTTTTGCAGCCTATGAATATTTTCCAGAATGCAAAAATGTAATCGTAGTCCTCTTTTTTTTCTAGCTAGCTTTCTGCCGTTCAAAGAATCCAGTGACGGGTCATTAAAGTGGCCGGAAGGAGGTTTCGGTTGCAGTACTTGTGTCTCACTGCTAGAGAAAAAATAAATTGGACTGGCACGCCGAAGTCCTCATTATGAGTTATCACACCGCCCTTCCGATTGAAAACGCTGTTCACATGACCGGCTACTTTCAGCGTTTTATCGAGCATTAGGGGTTGTTTTAATTTACCCAGGAACTATAAAATGCTCAACAGCTTGCACTCTCTTGTGATCACTGGAAACAAGTGATGAAGACCGCTACCGCCATTATAAAATTTGATGACCTTTAGTAACTTACGTTCTTTTCATTTTCATGACAATTTATTGCCAGTGTGCCCTTGAAATGCGTGAGTACTATTTATGAACATAGACATTCGAACATTTCCTCCTTTTTTATCAGTTGCCTGTACTGGATACAAAATGCTGAAGCTCTGCTCTTCACGTCCATTGCTTCCGTAATTTTCGGCGGTCTGGCCAACAACATGTACCTCGTCGGCATGTTTACAGTTGTTACTACAAAATTTCAGGACAACAGCGGCATTTTCATTGTGAGTTTTTCCCTGCTCATTTCCAACACCATAATCGAGGTGGATTACAATTACTCTATACCACACAGGGCGTGGTTCTTTTACAAATCTTTGAGCTATTTGTCACTTTGTTTCCCTCAAACTTTTTGGCTTTTGATACGTATTTTCATGAAATCACTTGGTGATTTTAGATCATTTTCAATGTGTCTATTCCCAGCAGTTTTTTTTTCTAGTCTACTATAATGTATTATTTGATTGAAGTTTCAGGCGCTTCTCATTGTCGGTCGCCTTACCGACTCGTCAATGCTCTAGTTGATCATTGCACTAAGAGGCAAAAGTTTAATGAACTTTCCCAAAAGCTACGAAAAAAAAATAGCAGCCGCTGATGCATTATAAAATTTCACTTGACTTCTCTGTAGGCATCTCGTCAGTAACCCTCTTCGAAGAACTGTAGCATCTTCTCTCATTTTCAGGGGTTCCTCGAATTTCTTTGGGGCGCAGGCAACATGGCAGGGAGTTACCTTGGAGGTCACCTAATCGACGTAAGTATCGATTGGTTGTGCAAAAAATCTGACGCAAGGCAGCAAATCGAGAGTTACATTTTTGGCGTCCAACAAAAGTAGAATTTTAAGCTCCTGTTGTAGTCTATGTGCGCCTGTGAAACTAAGAATCATGCCATAGAAACCTTGTTTGCTCCGCAGTACGGAGTGCATGGCAATTTAATTGTTTTCGGCAGATCCCAAGTCACGTAAAACTTTTCTTCGCGGTACATCGTAGCATTTAAGTCTTGCTGGCTCGGCACCGCTGACTTGCAGCGTGCGCTTAATAGGCCATGTAAAAAGATTTCGATAATGTGGCAAGTTAGTATGCTACAATTATTCCCTAAACAAGTTAATATGCCTCAATTATGCCCTAAACGAGTAAATATGCACTAAACAAGAGCTACCTTCATATATCAGATGAGGCAGTTTCTTGGCCTCAGCTAATAAAAGCAGTTATAGATAAACAGCTAAAAGTGGAAAAAGTTGCGTTCTTTGTTCCCTTGTAGCTTATGCGTGACGGACATATTTCTTTTCGAGCACTTGCAGAATTCTTGAGTTTGACCCGTGAGAATAGCACTATTTACGTAATTGACTGAAGACGGCCGCAGCGCGGTATGACATACTCATGCGTTGCCACATCACTAAGCCTTCTTGCAGTCGAGATCGGCTCACTGGGCCGGTCTCGACAGTAGGAGGTGGCATCTCGGTGAAGTTTCCGAACACACGGAAGAAGGGCTCTTACTTTTCTCTACGACTATATCTATATTCGTCGCGTTACAGCGGTTTTCAAGATGCTATTAAGCATGTTTTAACAATTAAGTAACCAGATAAGAGAATAAAATGTATGTTTACCTCAGGTATGGGCTTATCCACTTCCTTTCTTCGTTCTGGGTGTCATCGCTGTGGCAACATTTCCTGTGATTGCTTGTCTCCGACAACATCTCGACGGCGATTCAGGTGACTTTTTACGAAAAAAAAATCATTGTACAGGAGAATCCATTTTTATAAAGTGTTGGATAATACATCTTTTTTTTTAAAGAGCTGTTCGCCTGCTATTTCATAATTTATTGTTTTTGTAGCACACAAAAAAGGAAGGGATCGCAGTCATAACAGTTAAGTAAAACTCAGAACTAATTAAAAGCATTGTAATCAACAAAAATTCTGAATTACCTTCCCTAGTTACTGGCAACTTCATAAATATAAATCCGCTTATTTTCCTTTAGAAGCTCTAAAAAACATTGCAGAAGAGATCGTAGCATCCCTGATTTCACTGACATTGTTTCCATTGATTGTAGCAGAACGTATAAACCAAACTCGCTGCGCATACCAAGCCATGCTTCTGTTGATTGCATGCTTTCTTCTTCAGACAGCAACAAGCCAGCCCTAACTGCCGAAGAAACGAGCATCAATTACTGGTGGTTGATTGTTGATCCTGTGTTCTTTGCCGATATGGTCAGTCTGACAATGGTTTGGATAATCCTTGGATTCAACGAACCAACTCTGGAGCCGAGCCTAAGCCCAGTACGGATCCCTGTATTTTCTTCTAACCTTTCTGTACCAGCTAAATCACAATGGAGAACAAAAGAATGACTCATAAGTATGTTTGCTGTAGTCAGAAACAAACAGTTTTCACTATTTGGTCAAACTAGGCTAAGGTTTACTTCAAACACTCGACTAGAGCTGTGTCTTCACTACATTTTCTCCTCTTTCTTTTCTTCTTTCTTTCTTCATTCCCTCCTCTCTGTTCAGTTGACTCCGCTATTTTCCTCTCGTCTTCGTCTTCTTCTTATTCTTTCTGTTCTTTTTTTTTTCGTCTCTCTCGGCTTCACTTGCCTCTTGAATTTATTGGCCTTTCAATGCGTGTTCTCAAGTAACAGCTCTCGCCGTAAAAATTGTGTTTGTTTTCGAAAGCGGCCGATGGTGATGATATCTCTATTCCATTTTTTTAATATTTTTTATTTTATAAAAGCATCGCTTTCAGGCCTTCAAAAAAGCGTGGAAGTTAAGTCTTCCCGCTCATCCTGTGGCTGTCTGCAACGCATTACTGTGACCCGAGTTGTGGAGGTTAACACCCATCGCCGTGCCCGTCCATTATAAAAAAAAAACAGCAACAATCCTCCTTTCCTGTCGGCTCCTTTCTCTAACCTTTTCCCGCATTATTGCTTCTGAACGACTCCCACCTGCTCCAATATTCGTCCAGAACTTGTCGGCGGATATAAAAAGTGCGAGAATTGTTTCGTGCCACGTTGATGAGCAGATTTAATGAGAAAATGTAGATCGCTTAGTGGGTAATCATTCCTGCGGTTACTCGTCAAGTTCGCTACGAAGCAGCCATGTCTTATATATGCGTCAAATCTTGACCTATTTGCAAAGGAAAATAAGAAAAAAATGCAAGGCGTGCAATGCTTCGCATGGGCCATTGGACAGTGTACACTTCACGAATAGAGGGCAAGTAGACAGTAAATGTAAAAGCGGAAGGAACGGCAGCAGCTCCCCAAAACCTGGCAGAGAAGGAAGTCGGAGGAATATAGAAGGAATACAACAGTAGAGCTAGTTCTTGGGCTAGTTGGTATTCTTGATTTGAACTCATAGTTTTTCAGCGCAACAACACACGGCCAAAGAAAAGAAGCAGGAAGAGAAGAAGGACGAACACAGCGCTGCTTCCAGCTTCTTTTCTTTGGCCGTGTGCCGTTGCGCTGAAAAACTATGAGTTTAAATCAAGGAATATAAGCATACATGTGCCTGTGTAAGCGGGTGATGCTCCGGTAGAAGCGTGTCAGGTGAAAACCGGACAAAGAATTCGAGTTGAGGGCACCGACAAACGATGAATAATTTAAATTTTGTTTTACCTCTTTTGTGCGCGCACAAAGATTGATTTCGGCCCGATACTTTTCAAACAGCGCTCTACAGTCTTGAAGGCGTTTCCGTGGTTGACATAAATGGAGTCCCTTAAATTTGGTTAAACTGTCACATGCAAACTTGTTTCAAATAACGTCAGCCTGTTTACAAAAATCCGCTATAAGCTTGGTTTTCTTTGTTCTGACGAATAACGTGTGAAGTAAAAATTGCTACTATACATATCTTGTTTACATTGCTCTATTCGGTGACAAAACCAAGAAAAAAACATGCATTGGTCGGGAACTATACTGTACTGTAATTAGCATCGATCAGTTAAGGTCTTAGGATTAATGATGGAAAAAGTTTTCCGTGCAGGTGTGAGGCTGAACAAACAGAAAAGATAGAATTACTGCACTTTATTTTACACAGATATATATTTTACAGTAGAACGTGTGTTATACCGCAGAAATGTATCTCTAGTACTTAGCTAAGCGCTCTCAGTTATCATTTTTCGTCTATCTTTTATTTTCTTCTTTTCCGCAGTTCAACCTGCTACCTTCTCAGACCGGAATGGTTTATACAATTCAGTACGGCGCCTATGCTTGTGGTTGTATCGTCGCTGGAACCTTCAGTCATTTTAAGGTAGCGGTCGCATAAAGCTTTTCACTTGATCTGTGTGCAAATGTTCAACTTGTTTCACAGGGCGACGGCTGGTGTATGGTACTAGGCCAATCCATGTCCACCATAGGGTTTCTTGTGATAGCACCAGCGAAATTCATTGCCTCGCAAAGGTACACTTTTCTCGCCTGTTTTCTGGCTTATACATGCGCATCCATTCCGTGTAACGCTCTCTTAAACCACTTTACGTTGGAGTATCCTCTATTCCTTTTAATTACAAAACCGTAACTACAAACTTTAGTTCAAATATTATCCTTCCTTTAACTGTGCTTCATCCTATGTACACCAGCGATCTTTCATTTCATTCAGAAGTATAAATAGTCAATCTTTCCTGCAAGACATACGTTGAAAACAAGCTCGACCGCTAAAAACGAGTAGGCGACCTTGTAAGGTTCGACTTCGTTGCTTTGGCTTTCTTTAATGAGTACCAATGCCAGCGACCTGTTCCTTAAGCTCTTATTCCATTGCAAGATTGAAAGAAAGTGATTGAAAGATTGCTTGCTAAGAAAGACCAGCTGCTTCTGCTCGATAAGCCGGCCATTACAGCGAAAGTCATTCGCTAATCAAGTTTACTTAATCAAAGCACATGTGCTTCGAGCTCCAATGCATGCTTTGTACTGTGTCATAATAGATACTTTCCTGTGTAAATCTCTATCGAATTAATATCCGGCACCTTGCCTTCAAGGCAGCTTTCTGGTGTTTAACAGCTACTTTTCGTAAGAAAGACAAAAACTGAGTATTCATGTTCGATACAGCCCAGTTTTAGTTGTCATGCCTTATTTTACAGAAAGCTTTGGAATGTATATGCATGTCAAGTTCTGATCGGCTTTGGGTCATCAATACTATTTATATGTGCCTACAGTCACGTTCTAAACCACGTCATGTAAGTTCATTTGGAAATATCAGGCAGGAAACAACGAGAAATAAACTTTCAAAAGCACTAACATTAATTTTTTTTCCGTTCTCAGGCGCCTTGGTTACCCAAACAACATTCGCACCAACAGTTTCGTCTCTAGCTGTATATTCTCCTTCCTAGTCATCGGGTGAGTTCTGAAGCGCTTATAGTGGCTAAAAGGTGTTTGCTGTCAAACATTTTTAACTTACCATTTCCTTTTTGCCTTGCCAGAGCCATTCTTACGCCGCCTATAGCAGGGTGTGTATACGAAGTTTTTGGATATGAAAACGCCTGTCTCGCTCTGAGTTGCTTCCTCGGTGCGTGGGTAAGTATTACGAGCTGAAAACTGCTCGGGCTCGGGCCCACATGAAAGCCCGGGCCGAGCTGAAAAATACGGTGTTTTGCCGGGCCTCAACCAGTCACGGGCCTTCCGTTCTGAGGATAAGGCTCGGCTCGGGCTTGAGCCCACGGACCAGGCCCAAGCTCGGGGACATACACAGATATATGTCGAGCCTCTGATGCCTCCCTTGCTAGTTCAGTGCAGTAAGGTCAAAGACGCTGAATGATCTCCGCGAGTAAAAATGTAAACAGCATTTCTGTTTTATGTTTTGTTGCTGTTGGTTCCTTGTTCCCGCGTGGGGCTAAATACAAACAACTTTCCTGGTTCTCCTGACCACATGACTTCTGGGCCAAGATATTTCGAAAAAAAAAAACCCCGCTCAGCAAATAGGCCATGGTGGTTCTTAGTTGAAACAAAAGGAGACAGCTTCAAATCGATTTCTGTAAACTTGCTTTACGCAGTATAATCCATACTGAAAAGCCTAAGTAAGTTTTCAATTCGCACGTTCAGTTGCACTATACGATGAAAGAGAATGAGTCTAACGCCACTCTCCGCCGTTTGAGACGTGCCACGAAAAACTACTCTCGAATTCTATGAAACGCAGAATCAAGGAATCCTTTTACTGTGAAGGCTGTCAGCAAAAAGCATACCGGCGTAGGATAACAGATTTCGAAAAGAAACTGTGCACGACATGGTACACACCCTCGGCCGAAAACTACCTGGCCCGTTCATCGAACACTGTTTGAGACAAGATACGTAAACTATAGATGGCGATTTAAGAAAGGCTGTGGCTAGAGTTCCGTCCAGACGGAACTACAATTTGCGCTAGAGTTCCGTCCGGACGGAAGTGCATATAGCGATGGGGTTCCGTCCATACGGCACTATACCTGATACCATACAGTTCCGTCCAGCATTATCTGCCACAAGAGTTATGTCAAGACAGAATTAAAGCTGGCGTTAGGGATTGGGAAACTAGTTAGCTTGCAGACTTTTGCATGTCCATTTAAAAAAGTGGCAATCCTGTTCCGCGTAATGTGTGACAGGATATTCTGCAGCATCATTTTATTTTCCAAGCAGTCAGTGAGAAATGGCAATAGAGCGAGTTTTGGCTTGGGTTTGTTGGTGCGTTTGCATAATGCTTGTTGACCGTTTCTGTACGTCTTAGTCTTTTTCGCGCTACGTCATCTTGCAGCACAAACAGACAGGGCTTCACATGACTTCGCGAAGAGTTTCTGCATTCTGCTTCTAACAATATCATTTTCCCGATCCTGCATGCATGAACGGAAGTTATACCTTCGAGGATGCAACTAAACGCAGTACGCGGACAGATATTTTGGTGCCGTATACATGCGTAGCGAGAACATCTGTATATAGCTTTGTCAACTGGTTAGTCCAGAGGCAAAAAAATGCTTTATATGGGTAGAAATCACCCATTTTCTATAGTATGGACAGTACGGACATTAGACAGTTTTAGTTTTACATACGTAGAACCTCCGCGCACGTAAACGTGAGCAGTCTATACCTAGCGTACGCTCGTGTCCCTTCGTACAGTTTTAGCTACACGTACGGCAAGGAAACTGTGCAGATCTGCCATATAACCTAAAAAATCCACTAGCATGTTGTGCCGCGCCATGTCGTACAGATAAACAAAACTAATTTTCTTTAGTCAAGTTGCTTGGAGCGGAGCTAGGCCAAGCCACAGTGCGGGCGGTAAATACTTTCCCCTTTTCTTCTGACAAACGTTGAGCGATTTCATTCCACCGAACTGTATGTTGCATGTTGTCTTCAAAGGGATTGCATTCCCTCACGCCCCGCAGCATATTCAAATCATCGTATTTCGAGAAGCGAAGGCGCGCTAGTGTCCCACTCGTGTTGACGACGAGTGCGTAAGAAGCCAAAACGTGCACCGTTTTGCTTTTCCCGCTGGCTGTGCCGAGGGTCTCGCAATATCCCACGAGGTTTTGAGCTTCGCGTGGTCTCGCGAGACCGTCGGCACACTCGTTGCTATGACGACCACAAACGCTTCTCCGTCAGGCTTAGGAGCTGCTGGAACGGATTTCTGTCTGGAAAACAAAAGCTAGTTCTCACCTAAAACTTCATGCAAGAGCTAGAATGGACCAACTGAAGGTAAATACAGCAGTTTACAGCTTGATACTACGTCGAGGATTTAGCGACGAAGCTGTTATCGTTGTGAAGCGGGCGGGCAGGGCGCCGCCATCTTGCCAACGCTACGTACGCAAGCAACGTGAAGACCGGAATGCAAAGATTCGAATCTCACTTACGTCCGTGCGACCCATAAAGACACTTCACGTTCTGCGTATGCGCACTGGTGACCTGTAAGCGCTCTACTTACGTGAAGCTTCTACGTACGTGAAACTAAAACTGTCTACTGTATGCACAGAACTCTAGCTGCAGTAAATATTCCGTCTGGACGGAACTGCAGCAGCAGCAAATGTTCTGTCTGGACGGAACGCTAGACACTCCGTTTAAGAAAATGTGCCTTCGTATCATAAAAATTGAACATTTTCCCTCCCTCTTGCAACTGGTAATTTTTGTGACTTCTTTGTCTGTCAGGGTCGTCTGCAGTTGTAGTCATTTATTTTTTGCCTCAGCTAACCTACGTGACTCAAGCTGGCCTGGAGTGAATTTCAAGGTAGTATTCTTCCATGCCCCACCACATTAGTGACAAACATACGCTGGTGATGGCTGGTTAGACCTTGTCAGCGACAAGATTCAAGGCATTATGAGGCGTTCTTCACTATGTGCACTTTGTTTACAAAATTTACGAATCGGCCACAGCGGCGCCTACAAATTGTATGGGGTGTTAAATGTCAGGTTAGAGCTCACACTTGAAGAATCTCGGTCAGTCTAATTCTTAATTTTTACGAGCTAGAGCTAAGCTTTGTCCTGTTCTCGCTCTTAAAACCACAGTTCTCTTATGTCAGCTTCTCTCAACTTTCGCTTGGCTCATTTTTTGGGGGGGGGCGGCACACAAACTACTTCCTGCTCCAAATGGCAGAGTAAGACCCTGTTTCCAGAAAATGGGCTCTACGACCAACAAGGGAGGCATACCGAGCATACAGTGATCGCTTGCTCCTTGTAAGTAGTCGTTTCCGGCCTGGACGCTGGCCCTACGGAAGCAGCTACCATTCAAAAGTGCCGTGACACGCGGTACAAAACGGGTAGCCGGTCACTCAAACGCACTACTTTCATTCCCTAAAAAACAATTCATCATCCGATGCTCAGAATAGTGGGCTTCTCTGACAGTGCGAGATGACGTGTGGAAGTCTCAAGTCGCCCGTCCGTCCTGACAAGGGCCCATGCGACAAAGGGACTCCCAGCGAGTATTCTCACTTTCGTGCACAGCGAGCCTTCGCTCCGCACAGAGCCACTCGCAGCAAGAGGGGGTTATAAAAGCGCATCGCCAGCAAGCGGCTCGCGAACGCGACACTAGCGAGGCAACCTGCTCTGACATATATTCGCAACGTGCGCACACATCTCTCATCCTGTTATATGGGACGCGTTTAAAGTGATGCGTTTAAATTAGCTCGCACGCGTCACAGCTTCATGTACAGGGAGTGTACATTGAATGGAACAGGGCGAAATCAATATGAACGACGAGAGCTGACACACAGATAATTTTTTATTGGAAAAAACACATGTATAGGCAAGAGCCACGTTACCTTACAGAGCCTGGAGCACATGCGCAGAGCTTTTCAAAGGGTATTTCTTAAACAATCTTATCAGCCGCGGGGTGAACCTGTGTTTTGCTCGTTTGCACCAGGCTCTCTGAGGTCACATGACTTATGAATATAAATTCGCTTTTCTCAATAAAGCATTAGTTGTGTGTCAGGGCTCGTCTGTACGTATTCTTCTCTCCTTCGTCGTGTTTGCGCGCTAGTCCATCCAAAATGAGCTGCTACTGACAAGCCTAGCTTTCCATCTTGCTTTAGTGCGTGCGCCCAGCGGAACGCACACGAAGGAAACAAAAATTTTCGGTAGAAGTTTAGTATTTCGAAAACAAAAACAGCGTTCGGTGAAATTATTTTCATGAAACGGCCAGCGATGCGTGAGAAACCTTCTGGGCCCTCAGCGCATCGGTGAAGAGTGACAACAAATGCAGGAAGCTAGATTGTCCGTGTAGATTTTCTTAAGTTGTATAACGAGCCGCTAAGGAATGCGCAAGCACTCTTCTTCTTAGGGTTGTTTACCGGCCCTAAGCTGCACACAGGCTGTATTAGGGGCGTCCTTGTGAAGGGTTAGTGATTCATTCCTACCACCTGAGGTCCATTGAAGTTCGCTGTGACCACAGAGCACACAGCAGATTTTGTATTTCTCCTCCGTCAAAACGCGCCAGCAGCATCTAGGATATTCGATGAACCAACTACGCGCACACAAGCGCAGTGCATCATCCACTCTGCCGCCACGACGGGCCTGCTTCTTTCTTGGCGTAACAGAACAAAGAAGGGGCACAGCGCGCCTGTATCTTCCTTGCGATACTCTCCTCCCGCTCTGCAGCTTTCAGCCCCTAATGTAGCGTACGCGGCAGCATCTGTCCCCTGGCGACTTCGTGTAACAAACCTGATAAAACATCTGCGTTAATTTCTTTGCTCTTTTTTTTCCTTTTGCGGGAACAATTGAGTAATTTTGTACTTCTAATTCTTTCAAGTCTACGTCTCGCGCTGTAGCCTACAAAGAAAAGAAGCCTAACGTGAACAAAACTATACTCATCACTTTCTTGCGTAATATGCGTTTGTGTGCTTACACATTCATTAGTTTATGCGTTCAGTAAGGTATGCATACACAGTGAGAAATTTGCCAGCTCTACTGCCGTCGGCATCGGGCCTACACTGGGACAATACGACTGGAGAGGTAAACGGCCGAGCCTTGACCAGGTCTGTGCTTAGCTCTGAGGGCACAGGTTAGGCCCTGGCAGGTCCCGAGCCTCTTATTGAGGCCTGTTAAGGTCTCTAATACAAACTCAGCGGTTTACGCCGCTCCAACGCACTTCGAATGAACAATGTGCTAAAAGCGTCATTTCTCTAGCATCTGCTGAAACTCTTGTCTTCCTCTTGTCATCATGCTTGTGATTTGTTTCTGAGCAATTGATTCGCCAACAGCTGTCCTGGCTGTATATTTCCTGTACTCCTCTCCAAATCTTCTGCATCAATCCAGAATAACTGTGTTTAATAACTGGCCATTTACTGATAAATATCCTTCACCTACAAACAATGATCAAAATAATATATAACTGATTAGAAGTTTACTGTTGTCTTTCCGACTGCGAACATCAGCCAACAAAGAGAGTTTGAAGGGCTGGGAAGTTTTAATAACGTAAGCGTGTGAGCGTAAATCAGCATGTGCGCGCGTTGACGTGCGCATGCGTGCATGTATGTATGAGAGAGAGAGAAAGAAAGAGATGAGTGACAGCTTTTTGTAAATTATTTGTTCAAGGCCATAATTTTCTATTTCTATCTGCTAGTAATAATAATCCGATGCTCCGTAAACTTGACTTTACTTTATATTGCGCGGTTATTCCTCCTACTGATGCACTTTGTTGCTCTGTTACACTCCGCTCCAGGTTCCCGTAACGGTGGCGGTGTGGATTTGGACCAACTACAAAACAACAGGCTCTCAAGCAATAACCAAACCACTGCGAAGCTGACGAGAAGAGCGTAGGTCTCCAAACCCATCATAGCACCATTAAAATGCTCTAAGAGCTCATCAACCTTAGAAATGTTTTGCAGTACCTCATATACGATTGTCCAAAGCGACATAAGTGACGATTTTCGGAATGTACACCAATATTGACACTTTATAACGCCACACAGGCTTAAAACACAAAGTCAAAGAATAAAATGTACAGTGAATTTCCACTAAAGCTTTGCAACGTACAAGCTTCGTCAATAAAAACATCCCGGACGGTTGATTTATAAATTACAAAGTGAAAATAACTCAGTGTCTACGGCTGACTTCGGAGCAAGAACGGGGAGAATGGCGGCCTTTCTTGCCATATTCATAAAATATTAAATGCGAATTTTCATCAGCTGTACATGGTGAACTAAATTTGCAAAACTTTCGTGCGTCACTAAAATAAATTCAGTGCTCCATGCGTGTGCATACACGTCTCTATTTTTTTTTATAACGAGCAGACTGAATTTGCTCACGGGATAGCAAAAAATTATTAATATTAATTGTCAATTAATTATCGAAAAAACGATTAATTTTTTGCTCCCAAGTTTCGGTGCATTCAATTGTATTATTCCGATACCTTGAAGATTTCTTGGTGAAAAAGCCCCCAACCACACTGTGACAAATCCGCGGACGATTGATTGCTCTCTGGAAAGTGGCAGGGTGAAAATTACTCAGAACTGTTAAGCTTCAGTTAAGACGCAATCCTCAAGTGTGTTGATCAATCAGCAAATGATGTGGGAGCTGCCGAAGCTACTAAGACTTTCGGTACTATTTGACGCCAGTGATCTACTACTTGCTGTCAACTGCCAAATATTACGGAATACTGTAGCGGCAAACACTGTTGCAACAAAAAATAAAGGTCTTCACAATCAACGCACGTCTTCTCTAAAGTCTCTAAAAAGCTACAAGGCTGGATGACACGTATGTCGCTTCTATCTTGTCTATTTGCCCTAAACGCCACTTTTGTCCTGTTTGTCCTATAAGCGTTATTTTTATTTTCCAGCAAAGAATGATGCAATCTTTTTGAAGAATTGAAAGACAAAGCAACACTGCGACGCATGCGCAGTACGAATCCATATCGGAGGGCAGTCAATGCCAGACATTAACTCAAATCTTGTTTGGCCGAGAAGCCGTGCTAATCGTTCATTGTTACATCGTTTTAGCGGCGCTACCCGATGATTCGCAACTCCGGAAAGAGGCTATATATCTTTCAACACTGCCACAACATAAACAAAGATGGCCGTCCTATTCGGGTCCGCGGTGGCACTTTCGTTTGGTGCTGTGCTTCGATTTCTAGGTTGTGATGTGGAATCACGGCGTTTTGTCGAAGGCAAGCGGATTATAGCGGTAAACTCCTTCTGCTTCTTCAGAGTGGAGAAGAACCACGCTTGCGACCACGCCGAAATCATTGCTCTGTGAGACTCTCTGAGCGGAGACCTCAGAATCGCAGCGTGACATTCGTGATATCACTCTCAATTTGGATTGTAAAACGTTTATTGCCAACAGTCTGAGGGGCATATAGGCCCCCCGCCTAAACGACGGCCAGAAGGTCTTGGTTCCTGGCGGCGTCTTCGGCCAGTTGGACGACTTTTGTTTGAGTCTCCGGATCGGAGCTGAGTAGGAGAGCCTCCCATTGTTCAAGTGACTTTATTTTTTGTCCCTCCAGGGGGGCAAAAGGGCATTTCCAGAGAATATGGTTGAGATCCGCTTTGGCCTTACATTGCTTACACTCGTTTGAATATTGTCCCGGATAATAACGACTACACATAACCGGGTTCGGAAACGTATAAGTTTGGAGACGGCGCCAAGAGGTGGCCTGACTCTTTGTCAATGATTTATCAGCAGCGGGGTACTTTGTTCGATTGAGCCTATAATGTTGTGTGATTTCTCTGTAACCTACAAGACGATCCCTGTCTGCGAAGCCCTCGGTATGGCCACTGGCTCGGAAAGCAAGACCTCGAGCCAGTTCGTGAGCTGCTTCATTTCCAGCCAGGGATGCGTGTGCAGGTGTCCAGACTATGCGAATTTTGCGGTCGTCCCTTGCAGTCCGCAGGATTCCGTTCGTCAGAGGGGAGACCCTCCCCTTGGCAAAGTTCATCACTGCTACCTTTGAGTCACTGACTATCATTGACGCATCCGTGCCCACTATTGCAAGTGCGATGGCGGCTTCTTCTGCAATTTCGGGACTGTCCGTCGTGATCGAAGCGCCGGCTCGGAGATATGTCTCGGCGCTAGCTACCGCTATCACCATTCTCCCCCTCCCGCAATTAGCTGCGTCCACGTAGGCCACGTCTTCTATCGGATAGTTTTTGAAACATTTGCCGAGGGCTTCAGCCCGTTTCTCTCTGCGATCCTTGTGGTGGACGGGATGCATGTTTTTCGGTAGTGGTGGGATCATTAGCCTATCGCGCACGCTCTTAAGCATGTCCACTTTCGGACCTCGCTAACTCTCGTAATTTATTCCTAGTTTCGCGAGGATTTGCCTGCCTGTAACGCTTCCCGAAAGCCTTTCGTACTGCGAGACTGTCACGCCTTCCACAATTTCATCCAATGTGTTATGAAGACCTAGTTCTAAAAGTTTTGCGGTGGGGGTCCGAATTGGTAAACCCAGCGCCTGCTTCACACTTCTGCGAATGATCCCTTCCAGCTTGGACTTCTCCGCTACCTTGAGATTAAGGAAAGGAGCTACGTAAGCAATCTTACTTATTACAAAGGCTTGAACTAATCTGATTAGATTCGTTTCTTTCATGCCATAGCGCCTATTTGCGATTCTGCGGATGAGCCGCATAGTCTGTTGCGCGCATATCTCCAACTTCTTTATTGCTTCTCCATTGAAACCGTTGTTTTGAATGTACAGCCCTAAGACTCTAATCCTGTCCACCGTCGGGATATCGAGTCCCTGAGCCTTAAGAGATATCCGCGGGGGATCCGACCGTGATTTCCTCTTTGGTTGGTAAAAAAGCATTTCCGATTTTTGCGAGGAGCACCTAAGCCCCCTATCATTTACATACTTTTCAACTTCTCCTATGGCCATTTGGAGAGTCTCCTCTATTTGACCGTCAGTTCCTTTGCCAATCCACATAGTAATGTCAGCCGCATACATGCAATGACTGAGACCTTCAATCGCTGCTAGTTTGCTAGGAAGCCCGATCATGGCCACGTTGAAAAGAAGCGGGGACAGTACAGATCCCTGCGGGGTCCCCTTGCTACCTAGCTCTATGTAGTCTGATTTACTTTCCCCGAAGTTAATTTGGGCCACTCTGTCGGAAAGGAAATTTTTAACACAGTTGTAGGTTTTCGGGCCTACTCCCAGGAGGCTGAGATTATCCAGGATCGCCTTGTGCGTGACGTTATCGAAAGCCTTCGCCAGGTCAAGACTCAGAATGACCTTCGCGTCCCGCGTTTGTGAGTCCAGAATTTCATGTTTTAGTTGCAGCATCACGTCCTGCGTTGAGAGATGAGACCTGAATCCCACCATGGAGATAGGATAAAGATGGTGGTCTTCCATGTAGTTGTTGAGACGTGTCTGCACTACATGCTCCATCAATTTCCCTGCACAGGAGGTTAGGGATATAGGCCTTAGATTCTCGATCGACAAAGGTTTCCCCGGTTTAGGAATAAGTACCACCTTAGCCGACTTCCACTGCTTAGGAATCTCACCCGCCTCCCAACATTTCTGCATGTAGGCAGTGAGTGCTGTTATAGAGTTGTCGTCGAGATTTCACTCTCAAGAAAAAATTCTCTTGACAGAGCCCGACGTGTTGGGACGCCAGTGCGCATGCACTACCGGCTTTTTCTAAAGGTGCAAATCCCTGTTTGCGTCAGTATTCACTGGTACAAGCAAGTCGCTTTGCGGTTTCAACTGAACTGCCAGCACATAGATAAACTTTCACTTTTGACTTCGGCCGCTTTATTGACGAGACGCTGCGTTCCTGTGCAGCAGGCTACGGTTGCGCCATTAGAGCAGCATGAAATTATGGCAAGAGAAACGGCTAACTTGCTGCGGTCGCTGTAAATCTGCAGTTCTGCAAGCCACGCACTGACACCGGTAATTCCGAAACCAAGTATTGCTGCCTTCTGTGGGGGCCGAGCCGCTTCGGCTCTAATCCGCGGAACAAGCGGACAACTAATAGAAAAACTGCAGCATGCGTGATACAGCAAAATAAAGTAAGCAACTGCTTATAGAAGAGAAGGTAATGTTGCGCTCATATTGATTTAAACGGTCTGTCAGCGTCCAATGACCGACAGCCTCTGGTGTGAGCTCTGGAAGCGCAGATGGCATAGAAGCATGATGCGTGGACAGCTTGCCACTTCCTCTTGTAGGCGTCAAACAAGAGTGGATTTAAAGGAAGACAGGAGGCGCAGGGTGGGGGGGGGGGGGGGGGGGGGTCGGATGGTGATAAATCAAGACAAAGATAAATCCTGGAGCCATCATCTAGTGATTAAATTTACATCGGCTCCTCTATTAAGGCGAAAGTCTTTAAATGGCTCACACTGTCGTGACCAAGACGTGTTAGCAAATTTGTCCGCGTTTCAGATTGGTCGAATTAGTCGTGACGTCACTGCGCGCGAATTTTGATGGGTGTCCTGCGAAATATGTGTGACAGTTACTGCGCAATTTCCTTTCCTCAAATACAATTTTCGACTGGAGTCCACCGAGATATGTGACAGTTACTGCGTAATTTCCTTTCCTCAAATACAATTTTCATTTTCTTCATTACGGCCTTTATTTCTTTTTCTTCTTTCACTCCACTTCCTCCCTTCCTGTACGGTGCAATTCGGGTGTCCACCGAGATGACAGAGAATTGCCGCGCCATTCCCTTTCCTCAAAAAGCGTTGCGTTCAAAGGGCAACGCATCGCGCCGAACGGGTGGTGGCGTTCCGTGGACTCCCTGGCAGCGCTACAACACGCTGTCGCGTTCCACTCCTAAAGGCAAAGATTAAGCGTCATTAATTGGCAGCTAATTAATGCACCAACAGAATGGGAAGTGAACAATCGCGTAGCAGAATGCAGCACTCAGGCTTTCGCCTTTCACCACTTTAGCCGCTAAAGTTCCTCGTAATTTTTCATCTCATCGTCTACTTGCTACCCATTACGTCGGCCCAGTGTGCGTGCACCGTCGCATAAACATACTGCCCCGCTGAGTGAGATTACGGGCTGCCGTTAAGCGCAAGCATAAATTACATCAACGTAAAAACAACGGTACATACTACCGAAAGCTCCAGGACAAGTTCAGTTGCCCATTACAGCGCGCCTAGAAAATGAAACCGCTATTACAGTACAATAGTGAGACATTAAATGAGTGATTTCAAAGTTGACGATTACTGGGAAGGAAGAAGCTGCCCGAGCGAAATGGTCCGAACAAGCGACGACGGTCGCGGCTACCATTTTTTTCCAGTGCTCAGAGTTTTAATCAATAATTTTCTTTGGGGAGCACATCTTGCGGTTTCCTCGCTAAACGACAAAATGACAATGTGTGGACTTTCCAGCGAGAATACACACAAAACGGAACGCAGCAAAACTGTTTCGACGATCGCCTATTCGCTTCTTATCCTTCGCGCGACGGCACCACGGCGAGTCGAAAACAGAGATGCCATTTCGCAGCGCATGTGTAACGAAAAAATTGGCTGAGGCTTAGCTTGTTTAAGCCCGGTAATTGCGAAAGCAATTTCCCCTGGCTGCGCCTAGGTTGGCTGGTGGTGTGTCTTGGTGGTGCTCTTAGTAAGGGTTATGTTATCAAAGTTAGTTAATGACGCTTAAGGTTCGCCTTTAGGAGCGGAACGCGACAGCGTGTTGTAGCGCTGCCAGGCAGTCCACGAAACGCCACCACCCGTACGGCGCGATGCCTTGCCCTTTGAACGCTACAGTTTTTGAGGAAAGGAAATTACGCACTAATTCTCTGTCATCTGGGTGGACACCCGAACCGCACCGTACAGGAAGGGAGGAACGCCACCACCCGTTCAGCGCGATGCCTTCGCGGTAGGCGGCATTGCAACGTCTGGCCGCCGGCGCGCTGCGCGCCCGGTTTTGCTAAGGTCCTTGCGGCAGATGGCATGACGTCAGGCCGCTAAGCGCGCCGCGCGCGGCATGAGCGGGAGTTAGGCCGCGCTTGGTAGCTGCGGCTTCGCTACGCGACGGCGCGAGTTGGGCCCCTGGCTTTTAAGGCGGAAGACTTTAATGCCTCATCGTTGTAAGCAGGAGCTGTCGACAGAAATGTCACGCTTTTCGATCGGTCAAAAAACGGTCATGACATCACAGTGCGCGAATTTTAAACGGGGCCAAATGTACTTTGGATAGTAACCATGCAACCAATTAAAGGGATCGTATAGTGATGCTCCAAGTAAGTGGCAGTGAGTTTAGTTCATTGCTTAATTACCCAATTAGCCTAATCAACCTTCCTAGTCATTAGCCTAATTAACCTTCCAGATAAATAAATAAAACCGAGTAGGAAATTCGTCGAGTTCAGGAATCGAACCCCGGTCTCCGGAGTGCGATACGAGCACGCTAACCACTCCGCCATGCCTGCTCGATGCTTTGGAATGAACAAAGGCGCGTCTAGTGAATACGGTGTCTTCGTTCACTCGCATCTTCCTCCCTTCTCGGTACGGCGAGTTTCAGGTGTCCACCGAGATATGCGAGACAGGTACATTTCCTTTCCTCAAAAACCAATTTACCGACGAGCAAGGCGTAGAACCGAACGGGCGACGGCGTTCTATAGACTCCCTGGCAGCGTTGCAAGACGCTGTCGCATTCCGCTCTTAGAGGCGAAGTTTAACATCTTAACCACACATCAGTGACACAAGCAGCAACACCGCGCATAAGGCTTTCGCCTCACCGCACTTTAGGTCAACAAAGTGCCTCCTGAATTTTTTGCGGCAGATGGCATGACGTCACAGCAGGGGGTCATTCTAAAGGTCATTGGTAGCTACCGGCCTCGCTACGCGACGGGCTGAAAGTGCAACTAGTATTGCTATCGCAATAAAACTTACGTGCATTAGTAGTAGTGAGCACTGCACTGCACTGCAGTCGAGACAGAGAAAGTAACGGGGCAATTGCGTCATGGAGTGGCGTTTGCTTGAGGGCGTTACTTTGCGCCCGTCTTTTGGTATGAAATAGCAAATTTTCTCAGCCACAGCGCCGACAGTACTCGCGTTATTAAAATTCTAAAAACTGGTGTGGCTTTATTATTAACGGTCAGCTACAAATCTCTAATTGCAACCAGGCGCCAAGCTGTAATAATTAGAAACATATTCTACAAAAATTAGTTAACCACCTTACTAGTTCACGCTATTTACCTGTTTTTTTTGTCTGCCAATATTTGTTTTATTATGTTTTATTATGTTTGGTTTAGTTTGGTTTGGTTTATTGGGGTTTAACGTCCCAAAGCGACTAAGGCTATGAGAGACGCCGTAGTGGAGGGCTCCGGAAATTTCGACCACCTGGGGTTCTTTAACGTGCACTGACATCGCACAGTACACGGGCCTCTAGAATTTCTCCTCCAAAGAAATTCTAGCCGCCGCGGCCGGGATCGAACCCGCGTCTTTCGGGTCAGCAGCCGAGCACCATAACCGCTGAGCCACCGCGGCGGCATTTTTATTATGTATATATGCTGCTCAAAGAGCCTATTATTTAAAAATTAGTGGCAGGCATCCCTGATACACCTGCTATAGATATCCACAATGTCCAGCGTCAGACAACTCCATTACGGTGAGCTCATGGGCTTTCAGGATACATGAAAGGCGACAACGTTTCTTCATAGAAAACTACCTGCGCGTTTCAATCTGGATACGAACCCTTGCCGGTGCGGAGCCAGTAACCTGCCTGAGAGGAAGACGAGGAGGAGGTAGAAGAGGAAAGGCAGGGAGGTTAACCGGAAGAATAATCGGTTTGCTACCCTACACGGGGGGGAAGGGAGTGAGGGGATAAAAATGAAAGCGAAAAGAGAGTAGCACAAAATTGAAGTCACTATAAAAAGTCAGTGTTCGTTGAAGTCACAGCCTATCGTGCATGCCAGAAGTTCGCAAGAAGCGGAGCAGTACCTTGGAGGCCTTCACCGCCGACGATCACCGCGGCCAGTGGCTGAGAATCTTCATTTCCGTCAGTCAGTGGGCGTGGATCTAGGCGCTCCAGCGCACGGCTGAGAGGCTGCCTTTCGGCGCTGTAGGCAGGGCAGTCACAAAGTATGAGGGTTATAGTCTCGTCATACCCGCAGATGGCAGCTGCAGGGCTATTAGCCATACCGATTAAGAAAGAGTAAGGTTGGTGAAAGCTACACCAAGCCAGAGGCGACACAGTTAAATTTCTTCACGTCGTGGTAGGCCTCATGGAAGCCGGAGTTTCAGATCTGGGCCCATGGATTTTAAGCGTGAATTGCAAAATTAGCCGGAATTCCACGCGGCAAGCGTGATGGCCCGCGCAAGTGCGCGAAGCCTGCCCGCTGCGTCTTATCTCGAAATGGGCATCGACACAAAATCGCCGTCGTGGTGAGCAGTTCGCGCGACCTCATCCGCGCGGTGATTGCCTGCTATGTCGCTGTGCCCCGGTAGCCATTGGTAGATAATGGCATGCCCCTTGCTGATGGCAGAGTGATGTAGTTGTCGAATTTCTGAGACCAGTTGTTCATGGGCTCCACAGCGAAGAGCAGCTTGTAAGCCTTAGAGGACAGCTTTGGAATCGGTGAAAATAGACCAACGTTGAGGGCGCTGCTGACTGATGAATTCAATGGCGACACGAAGAGCAGTGAGTTGTGAACCAGTCGAAGAAGTGTGGTGAGCTATCCTAACTCTAATTTCTGTAGTCCTGTAAAAAAAAAGGTAGGGTAAAACTGTGAAAAAAAAAAATCTGATTTTCTATAAATACCGATTGCCCAAAACCTTCCTGAACATAAATCAGAGACTCAAATGCTCCTCTGCCCTTGAGTAGAGCACGAACAGCTAGTATTTCGAAATCAACTGTCAAACGAGTATGCCACAGTTCTGTAGAGCTCTTACTCACTCGCATGTCTGGCATAAAAAAAAAAAATGACGTCGAAAGCAAAACTTGGAATTTTTCTTAGGTAAGCTGATTGCCTAACAGCAGTCAGGCAAAGCTAGAAATCCACTTACGTTTTGCCTGTACGCTTTCCTGAACTCTGCGCGTTTCTCAACTCGTGTGCGGCAAGCTATTTCTTCATTCCTGTAGGGTTCTTTCGAAAGCGTATTTTTTTTCTTTTGGTTGGAGACTATGGTAAGGCTGTGTGGGCCGCATACTGCCACATGTCGGCCAACAATAGGGACACCTGTCACGTGCTGTGTTCAAAGGACCGAGGCACTTGGAGTGTGTCATCGGAGCCAGATGACGGACGACTCTTTTGTGCCCAAATGTTCGCCCAAACCACTCCTGCATGTCATGAGGCTTGTTTTCCAGCAACTAGCACATTATTAGCATTGGCTAGTATTAGCACTGTTGTCCCATTTGCTTGGTCTTAATCATTTCCAAAGTAGCGAGCAAAGGTATCCGAATCGGAACATCGCCATCTGTTGAGTGAACTGCGATAAGCAGGAGCTAGATGATGCGCCGACGATTGGACATCTTGAGCACGCGAGTGACGCCCATGCTCGGTTGCTGGATCTTGCATTTGGCATTTGGCGGCCAGAATAACATTGCCACTACAGCCAGAGAAGGCAGCACATGGTGCGTTGCATGTTTATCAAGCACGAGTTGGAGCTCGTATTTTTTTTCGATATGTGATGGTCAAACTAAACAAACCGCACAGCGAGCAAATCGAGCGAACAAAAAGCCACGCGTTATCCAGGCATTTGCATTCGGAATGTAACGTATGAAAACATAAAGAAAGTACCGCAGTGCGCGAGATTTACCGATGACAAAGGGTCGCTGCCAGTCGCGGCTATTCCTCCTCGTGCACAGTACGACGTTAACGCAAAAGCTTGAGGTGCCTTTGACCAGAGCAGGGGGAGGGTGTCATGGTCGCCTGGAAACGCTCTTACATCTCCTCGCCACTTTCTCGACTGCGGGGCCGAGTTTACGGCACCTCCTCGTGTGTTTTAGCCGAGTTAAGCCGCCACGTTTGTTCGTTGTATCTGAGACGCAGTTCTATTGCCCTCATGCATATTTTGATGGTAGCACTGCCCTGGTTTATAATGAGCAAGCGTTCGTTATAACTGCGGCCGTTATAAGTGGTCAGGACTGTATACGGAACTTTATTAGTACCCACCTGCGCAGTAGGAGTTTTCAGTGAGTGTTTTGTTGTAGGAGAATACCAATAAAATTAATAGTGACGCGGGACAAAACATGACAAAACTGCAAATATTTGTTGCGAAACAACCATTATTGTTCACTCAACAGAAGACAATATGCGGATAAAATAAAAGTAACCTGATTCAGCGAGATCATGCAAGTGCTGGAAAAACGGGTCTTAAATACGCCTCAAATTACATGGAACGTGTAGGGCCTACCCTAAACCATTAAAGCGCTCGCGCATCGCAGCGAGGCAGCGAACAATATACGTCTCCCCCTCCAGCAGCCATGCACACTTTAACCATGCCCATGTGCTCGGGGGCAGCAGTGCTGCAACTGATTGGTAGCGTTGTATGATTTGTGAGTCATCAATTGCCTTCATAATCTGAAACTCGACGCGGGATTGACGTCGGAGCAATGAAGTGAGCTCGACTGGTCGGCAGTAGTGTTCGGTCTGCCTTCTCGTGCATAATGTTGCCGTTGTCGAGTAGTAACATTACGCGCGAGAAAGTGGCAGAATGCCTCTCTAAGGCTGATGAAGAAGAGCGGAGGTACGCCGCCCTAAAGAAGCCACGGAAAGTGATCCAAAAAGTGCGGCTGGCAGTGTTTATGGCCTGTCCTAGCATATGCGACGAATCTCATCTCAGGTAGGGGTCTTCCAAAGATTAACCGCACTTATATCTCGGTACAGCGTTCTGCCTAGTACGCGGAAAGTCGCTTTTTTGTTTATATCTGTGTTTTTTTTGTTATTTGCACTGTACGTGGTTGACCATATGAGCCTGTGCGTTTGTGTACTGGCGAGGCACAAATGAGCTGCATGCGCAAGGTTCAAGGGCTGCTTGCTGATGGCAATCTGATTCAATACATCAACGCGCGGCTATTCTGAATGCTGTGTTTTAGGTTGAAAATTGCATAAATTAATGCTATGTTTGAGAGACTCATAAAAATATCAGAAAAGGAAAGAAAAACCTATTTAGGAAGCAATTTCGTGGGCAAGCAAGCTGATCAAAGTGAATAGTGACTGAAAAATGCTGAATAGACTCAATTGTGGTGTCATTTCTCTTTTTTTGTATGGATTAAAATATCCGCAGCTTTCCAATGCGCTGATCTTGAAAGTTATTAGTCATCATTTTTACATTAAGTAGGGGGCAACTTTTCGTAACATCACTATGCTATACTGAATTAAAGCTGTCTTGCATTATATTTTTTCAGTCATTTATACTGCCCATCTTCATTTCTGTGTTTAAAAAAAACAAGCCGCAGAAGCAAATGCGTTCACAATACCCACATGCACATCCGCAGACGGGCAATAAAGCGGGGAGCACCGAGAATTCTTGCTTTTGCTGCAAGTATGCTATTCTGAATCCGAGCTGAGTCAGCGAGGAGAAGAGACGTAACTCTCAGCTTTCAAGGGCGGCAGTGCCGGTGGTCTGCACGCGCCAACTATGGCATCCTGTAATGCGCAGCATGCTATGTTTACCTGCATTGTTCGCTAACACTCGCTCAAGCGACCGAACAAAGGCTCCTCGACTATGACAGGCAAACAGCATGTCCTGTCACCCCATTTCCACTGGCTTGAAGGCTCTATCACCCCTAGTGTGAGCCCCAAAATTTCAGGTGGCCTAGTTCGTATCTGGAAAACAGAACGAACACACCTCTATTCCAAAGCTCTCAAATCTTCTTTTCCTTAAAAGGGCGGAGTAGTGCCAATGCTACAAGAGAATTTGCGAAATGACGGCCGACAGTGGACCACCGGTGTTTTATGGGACGGTTGAAATGCATCGCAAACCTCACGTTCACGAAGCTAAGGAAAAGAGTAAGGTCGCTCAGCCAGCGTGGAAACTTTATGTCTGGATTGTTCCCCTTGTGCACACGGAGATATGGATTTCAGCTCTCCAAGGAATAACGCAGACGTTTTTCCCGTTACTGGTAAGTGCAACCGTGAACTAAGCTTAGAATTCTCTTGAAGTACCTTAAAGCACACTATCAAAAGTTAAAACTTTCACGGCAGTCATTCATGTACCTTCTTTCACCATTTGCAACAGTTACAACCCTTTTTCATTCACATACTGTATAGCAAACTATGGCACGCATTGCCACAGTAAAAAAGTTAATGATTACTGACCAGTTTGTGCTCTCGTAGAGGAGCGCCGTAGTGTTATTCAAACGGCAACATGTCTGTAAAAGAACCAAAGATAGGCAGTAGTGACGGTTGCGACACTGGCTACATTGGAATGCAGCCGTTGTCAAAGAGTCCAAAAAGATTCGCTTCGAAGTCATGCGATGAAATCTCACCGCAACCGTGGAACTCTTAACTGTAGGAGGAGTGGGCATGAGACTTCCGCTCACCTTAAAAAGATTCGCAATGATGACGATGCATAATAATGCGCCAAATAAGGTCCAGAAGCAAATCCCTTTTTGTTTTTATCTTTGACAAAGGCTGTGCAGAGTAGGAGCAACCATACGCCGCTAAAAAGTGATACGCAGCTTGAACCGTTTGAGGCCAAAGGGTAGGCTAAATTGATGAAATGTCAAACTTTTCGTTTTCTCTGATTATCAAATGCCTTCTTTCGAATTTCAATCTATTAATTACCATTTAGACGCGGAGTTCATATTCAGTGACGGCAGTGTGACCCGAGTTAACCTCATCTCATATCACGAGTGATATCTCGAGGAATCTGGGATATTACCGGAGTGCTACATCCCGATATGGTAGCGTGATGTGGAACGTCATCGAAGGTTCTTTGCTGAGAAAGGAGCACAACAGATCACAAAGGAGGCTACAAGAGTAAACTGACAAGCAAAGAAGCGTATAAGTGGCACTGGCGCATGCTGCTTCTCCCAAAATATTGATTTAAAATGTCGCGTTTTTGACCTGAGATGTCCCAAATTATAGTTTTTGCAACACTCGTCTAATTATTAGAAAGACATGAGATGTACGGCTGATTGTTTCTTTTTTTTTAAGCTTTGCCTACATAGAAATGCAAAGCTACTCAACTAGTGTGAATGAATCAGTTCTATTCCGTGAATGAAGGAAAAAGTCATAGTTTCAGAAAAGAAAAAAAAAATCACAGAACTGTGAATATCGAAAAACAGCAATTGTACGTGAGTCAAAGGAAAAGAAAATTGGGATTGAAATATAAAACCTGACTGACCTAGCCGATGAAGTTGTTGAGAAGACGAGCCTTAAATATGCCTGAAAATACATAGGAAATATGGGGCTTACCCTTGCTCTTAAGAGGCGCGCAGTGGCCTGGCACATTTAGAGTGTGACCTCAGATCAGAGGCTCTAGCAGTGTGTAATCGCAGCTTTAAAACTCGCTAAGCAAGCACTCTGAAATCCACTCTGGAATGAATTCGTTTCCTGTCTTTGCCCTTGTGAAGAAAATGCGAGTTTAAATGGGGCAAAATCTTTCATTTAAATAGTTTAGAATATCGCACACATGTTGGTCAAATTTCGCTCAATGCTCCATTGTTCTTTTCGGCGTATAAATAGTTCCATAAATAAGGTGTAGCAGAAATCTTAATAGCCACTATATAATAAATGAACAGAGCTGGTAATTATATGCGCAACAGAAAAAAAAAGACGAGTATTTTGACCGTCGGCCGGTTAGTGCACACAAACGGTCGATATTTTCTTTACAACGTGCATTGAACAAAATCAATATCCCACCTACACTCGCTGTTGTTTCTGTTACAATAGTTTGTTTAATAGTGATTTTTTTTTTACTTGCGGAAGCAGTCACGCGCGTCGTAGGCAGATATTCCAACCCAAATATCATCAAATTTCACGTTCCGAAAGCACATATTTCTGCATGGCAAAAAATACATTGTAAGCTTGACATTGCAAATATTCTTGTCTGCAACGGTGAAAAAGGGGTACAACAGAGTGGACCGTATACACCGGCTACACATACCTAATCGGAACCAGGTGCCTAACTCTTACAGTTACAAAGTTAATTATTGAGAATTAGTTAACCAGCTTACTAGTTAAGATGATTCACCGGTTTTAGGTATCCGTCATCCCTGGCAACATCGTGCCACAAAAGCCATATTTTTAATTCCAAAATATTATTTCTTAAAATTTATGTACTTGTAGACATGCGGGAAACACCTTGTAATGAAATAAGGGAGTAATTACTCATTGGCATCCACCCAAGCGCAGCCATACGGCTACAAAGGAAAGCTATACAGCTTTCTCAGAAACTGCGTAGTTAAAGAAAAATTCGTGCGGGTCCGGGGTTCGAACCCGGGACCACTGCTTCACCGGAGCAGTCGCTCTACCAACTGAGCTAACCGGGACGGCAAGCTTATGGTAGGGCGAGTGCGAATTGATCAATAAGTCGAAGTGGGAAACATTTGACCAACACTGTTCCCACTTCGAGTTATTGATCAATTCGCTCTCGCCCTACCATAAGCTTGCCGTCCCGGTTAGCTCAGTTGGTAGAGCGACTGCTCCGGTGAAGCGGTGGTCCCGGGTTCGAACCCCGGACAAGGACGAATTTTTCTTTAACTATGAAGTTTCTGAGAAAGCTGTATAGCTTTCATTTGTAGCCGTATGGCTGCGCTTGTGTGGATGCCAATGAGTAATTACTCCCTTATTACAAATTTACTCCACCTTGGGGGATTCCCCTAAACATTTGACCAACCTTGTATATGAACAGCATATGAAAAGAGAAAGCCTATTTCATGAATGAAGTCTCACCCATTTCATTGGAAGTTTTCCCATGGAACTCTTTAAATAACGACACTCGATGGCACAAGGCAATAGCTTCGATCGGCATTCCTCCAAGCGCCAGCCCGCCTGAATAGTAACGAAGCAAAAGACTTCGCGGAATGCCTGTGAACGCCAATTGACCAATATGTGTTTAAATTTTTCCCCTTTCTACAGCAAAACAGAGAGTTAGGATGGCAAATGCCAGATTATAATTTATAGTGCGGTTGCCAAAGCCATGAATCCTGCTCTTCAATGATTTATACGAAAAAAAATATAGAAAGAGAAATTTTAATTAATTTCAAGCATATTGCAAAAATGTCTGAGGCTAACTGCATGCGCTTTTTCTGTGAGCGCAATGTTTAGTGTTATGCTGTTTTCTTTTATGCCTAACAGCCTGAAATGTAGCATTTTATGGCTAAACACACTGCGTAAGCACGATGTCTACTGCTTGGCTGTTTTCTCGCATGTTTGATTGCTGTCGGAATCTGTAATTTATTAACTAAAAACTGTGTACTGTGTGATGTCAGTGCACGTTAAACAACCCCAGGTGGTCGAAATTGTCCGGAGCCCTCCACTACGGCGTCCCTCACAGCCTGAGTCGCTTTGGAGCGTTAAACCCCATGAACCAAACCAACTAAACCATTAACTGAAAACTAACTAGCCTGCAGACTGTGTTACAAAATATTTTGTTTACTTATTTCTTTTCACGAACACCTACGCAGGCATCGCAAAGAGGAGTTGCAGGATACAAATGTGGGCTGGTCTTTTCATCTTTCAAAGCGGCGATGTTCCTGGCCTCTGTACTCGGAGACAGAATGGTACGAAATTCCTTCGATTTTGCTATTCTTTCAAAAACAAAAATAGTCAAGAAACTGGCGCTTACGCAGAAGATGCTCGCTTCAAGGAAATTCAAAGTTCCTGGTATGCCGAAGAACACCATAAGAAAAAGCAGCAAATACGAGCGTGCCCGCACAGGCGTTTTTCTCTGCAGCGTTTTCCTTCTTCATGGCAGTGCTTTTAGTATTTGCCGGCACTCACAACCAACCAAATAGTTGCACCATTAGCGTTGCACCGAGGACGCTCTTCCTGAAACGAAACTTCTAGTATGAAACGTCACTCCTCTCTTTGGTCTCAGATAGCTGCGGCAACGTGTTATGAATTTATGTTAAATGCGTGTTCGTTACTTTATTCGCTCATTGGTTTATTAACACGTTCACTGTGGCAGCGGTTTTCGAAGCGCTAATCCCTGTGCTTCATGGCCTGCTGGTGGGCCAGCCATAAGTTTTCTTGGGCGCGGCATGACCCACCAGTGAGCCAGACACAAGCTAAAGAAACTTTTAGGAACTGCCAACAGATGGCAATAGCGACCTGGCACGCGGGCTTTGTGCTCGCTTTTTGAAAAACCTGAGCAGCCCTACGGCTTCACCCTCCGACTCAGTACTCGTAGCCGTACAGCATGATTACACGAAGGGACCTACTTGTGACCCACGACGCAGTGAACGATTTAAAACGTTCCAAATCGCAAAAAAGCGTTATAGAGGGGATGAGTGCCTTACAAAAGGCTTTACTTTGCACATCGTTATAAAAAAGTAACACTAAATAGCATTTCACGTTAAGAAAGGGAAACGTTCCGCACGCTGTAGCGGAACGGCAGGCCTGAAGCGTGAGCTGAATTTATATAATGGCGTCTGTGACACGTCTTAACTAAAAACTTGTTCTTGTTTTTGTCGTCTGCGAGCTCAGGCAATTGTCTCTTTCGCAACGGGATGTTTTTCGTGTACACTGCTCCTTCGATGAGCCGCGTACATCCTTTACCACGAGCCTAATCAGCGCTTGAACAAACAGCTATTGCCACCTGTGGTTGTGCGAGAAAACCATTAAATTCTGCCTGTCAGGCGATCTTCCTGCTCTTACCTATTTGGCGATCCTCCTTGACCTCGCCATCGTTGATATAATTTTCATCTCCATTCCAAACACATGCTGAAGTCACCAAGCATTTTAACTGCCGTATGTTGTCGAACATACTTCTTAGTCTGATTCTCAGTATTAGAATGTCCAAAATAGCAGAGCAGTGTCTCGTCCCTTCTCTTCCTTTGGCCCCGTGCCGTTCCGCGGTTGCATCACAAATTTTACGGTATTCAAGAACAGGGCAGTTTAAGAAGTTTGAGAGCGCCAGTTGTGTCGTTAGTCACTAGCCCACATGCTCTGTCATATCATTCTCACAGATTCCTCTATCCCGCATTTATGTTTCAGCTGCAGTGGACGTCTCCACAGACGTGTTATCTGATAGGACAAGGAGGAGTATTTTTGTTCTCCGTTTCGTTTGGGTAAGTCGCTATTTGCTAAAGACTGCAAATTTGATTTCGCATAATTAAGTTGACAGCACCGATGCACGCGTTCTCTTGGTGCGCACCCTGACTTTTTGAAAAAGTGCTTTTTTTATGTCTCAGATTCTCAAGCCCACCATGTACCAACAAGAAAAGCAGAACTGATTATCCACCTTTTTTTTTTTTCCGTCTAACCGGTAGCCGTGGCTCATTGGTGGCTCATGCGCCCAAGGCCGCGGAATGAAATCACGGCTGCGGCGGCTCCAGTTCAATGGCGACGAAACGCGAAGACTCCCGTGTGCTGTGCAATGCCCGAGCACGCTAAAGAACCCTCCGAGGTCAAAACTGAGCGCAGAGCACTTCATCATACCGTACCAGCGGCTTCGGGACGGTGAAAATCAATTACCTACGAACTGATCTTCGTAAGGCTGCTGGATGAGCGCAAGCGCTTTATTATACGGCGATCTCCCGTCTTACCGCTATCGAATAGAAGTAGAAAAGTAGTCATTATCATCACTGAGAGCTCATCTCAGACATAGGAGCATTCTAGCCGACTATGTCCACTACAAAGCTGCAAGGCACAAATTTCTTTTCTTTCTGGCTGCCTGTTTTTTTTTTTTTCAAACACTACACAACAAGCTTTGCTTTTAACTGCCGATGCATACTCAGCTGCATAATTTGTCTAGTCGGGACAGATATAATCTTTAGGTAAGTCTTGATATCAGTATTATTTAATCAATCTATAGACAGAGCTTCCTAACAGGCATGACCGGACTAGTATCCTTAGGTACTGCCTCTTACTCGCGCAGGTCTCTATACTGGACGTCTGGCAGTCAATCGCTGTTCTTCATTTCACTCGTCGTGGTACTGCTTGGAGGCTTCACCATTGGATTGTACTTCGTCAGCCTCTTCTCAGTCGTAACTCACCAGTTTCGGAAAAGCCCTGGCCTGATAATAGTAAGTGTGCGAGCTGCCGCAATCTTCATGCATACCCTTTTATCAGAAATCAGGAAATAGTCGAAAAAGACGTGATCTTGTGTGCACCTGTAGTATAACAGTATTACATTTTATTGCGTTATTTTCTTGCTGCGAAATACCTCCCTAAAGTTTACTCGGAGGAACCGATATTAGATACGTAAATTTTTTTGCCGAAGCCGGTAAGGAACCGCAATAGATACTTTTTGCTGCAAAAAAAGACTTGCTTCCTTTAAAGACGTTTGCGCATTTTAAAAACAAATTGGTTTGCCTGAACTGGTTCAATGGCTGTGATGAACTGTAACCACAATCGCGCGAAAATATCGCAGGCCGCTTTAGAGATTTCTTGGGGAACAGGGAATATGATTGGATCCGCCCTTGGAGGAAAACTTATTGACGTAAGTGAAATTATTTTATTACGGAAGTACCTTTTTTTGCGCGACTTGATAGCTGTTATAATTTTATTACAAGCTTCACTGATCGCGTCTAAGTGAGGCTACAATCCATTTCTTTTTCTTTCAACTAATGAAACGCGGAAGTGAAAACAGCGCCGATTATTAATACTCTACTTATTACCAAAAACCTCGCAGTTCCTCAAGACATGGAATGCGAAGTGCACAAAGGAATTAATTATGTTATTTAGCTTCTCAATTTCAGTGTTTGCATAAAATAAAACATTGCTGCTTTGAATTATTCCAACGCAGTGGCAGGTACTTACACAGTAAGTGGTTCTCTTTTCTGTATTAATGCGTAATGACATACAAGCACCTGCATTATTTAAAATTTGCCTTCCTGTCACTGTTGGTTAGCATAAACTTACTGTGGCTCAGTTATGAGTGGCCTGTAGAAACTAACACGAGCAGGCATGTAGTGTTTCACAGCGTGATGAAAATAGCTACTCAGATTTAAGCCATTTTATGTAGTACTTCCGCAATGCCACTTAAAAAAAAAAAGGAAACTTCTGTGATGTTAATAACCGTTCATCTTTCTTCCCAATTCCGCCTGCAGGTGTGGGCGTATCCACTTCCTTTTTTTGTCATGTCGGCTATTCTTATGATCTCATTTCCCTTCAACGCGAAGCTCGCGAGAGTAATAAATGCGGGTAAGTGTAATTACACATGTTTGATAAATTAGCAAGATCGTCATGACAAAATAACTGCTACTGTTGTCTTTTGCTTCTTCTACAGTCCCGGAGACGCTAGACTCAGGGGTGGACGTCACAAAGCTAAAGTATTCTCGGCTCTTGGGTGACCTCTTATTTCTAGCTCACATTATTGCTCTCATGACAGTGTGGGTTGTCTCAGGATTCAACGAGCCGACTCTCCAGCCTAGCTTGGAAGAGGTAAGTAAACCTGATGATAACGATCGATTTTTACTCCCAGTATTCAAAGTTCTTTCAGCCGTTCATATACTCACAAAACAGGTTGTCATAACCTGTAAGTGATCATTTTAGAGCATACCACAGCACTTGGACTTACTAAAATGCCCACTATCGACGTATATACCGTTGCAATGCATGCCTGCCCCGTCTTATATTCGCGTTTCGAGGGTCTTTAAGACATCCTATAGAAATTATCACCGATTATGCGTAGCCTAGAGGAATTAGAAGCTAATGAAATCTTAACAAGGAGTAGCACATACGGAGCATAAAGGTTACTACTTAGCTCATCCAGTCACACTACCATTCCACTCTGCGAAGCAGCCATTTTATTTATAGACAATTGTTAACACGGATTTGATCCACCGAATATTCTAGGAAACTCACTACCAGTACTCTCTGATAACTTCCGCTCATTGTCATTTCAAGCAAGCTTTTCCTATGATTGTTTTGTAGTCAGCGGCTTTCATTTCTTTTTCCTCGCTGCAAGATGCTGCAAGGCTCTATAACATTGTCAATCCCCGATAAGTCCTACGCGCATTTCTTCTCCGCACGTTTTGACATTTCCTGAAGAGGTCTTCTTACCGCGGTGATCTAACGCATGCCGAAGAAGTCCGTCTCTGTACTTTACATTTGTATAACTTTTTCAGTGAACGAGATGCGCAAGCCAAACATATTCAATGGGCTGTTACGAAGCACAAAATACCCAATTTTCCCAAGTTCGTGATTTATTAGCAACAGAGATGTTAGTGGTACTGCCCAACTTCATACAGCCAGTACCAGGTGCTACTCTTGCCGCTACGGTCGTGATGGCGTGCACGAACGCAACCTAGCCCATATCATATACATAGTGTATACACGATGAAAGCCAACAGTCACCGAAACCAAGTAGCAAAGGGCAATGTTTCTCTTTATTTTTATCTTCGCGGGTTTAATCAAAGCGATGTTAATAGTGTAAAGATTTTATTGCTGAAAGATAATTGATTAGAAACAGGAAGAAAAACAACACATATAGCCCGTTGAATCCAAACCCACGACCTCCGAATTTCGCATCTGGTGATCTACCAATTGAACTATTGCTACGGCTCAATTGGTTTCATGTTGCAAAATGGTCTCAGCGTTTTTTTTTCACATTATGCTGACGTCGAACTAAATCTCTTAGAGATACTACCTGTCAGAGCGGATATAGGACTGTGAGCAACGAGCTTTTAACAGTGAGGCCCGAACAGTGTGGACGAGTGTGTGGGCGATGACGCGATGTCCATCAATACATGTCAAGTTATCTTATCTTAGCAATGAAAAAAACGCTAAAATACATTAATTCGCAAGTAAATATGGGTGACAATTTGTCTATTGAGTTTGAAGAATCACTTGAGTTAGAGTAAATTTGTAATGAGTGGGCAATTCCTTATTCAAATATATCCGAGAGCAGCCATGCAGCTACAAAGGAAAGCTAAACAGCTTCTTAAGAAGCTTCGTAGTTGAAGAGAAATTCATTATGGTCCGGGGATAATATACTGCTGATATTACATGCCTGCATCATGAACTGTGACGTTATCAGTATATATACAGCCATGCAACACACATGAAACATTCTTCATATCCTCTCTCGTGGTTTTGTTGCCCTAAATACGCCCTCGAATAGTGCGCAGGAACAACAAGCAGAGACACACACAGAGAGGCTCTGAGTGTATGTCCGTTTCTCTACACATAACGTTTTTCACATTTTTAGTACGAATGGTGGTCATGAAATTGGACATATTAGAACACATTCTGCCTGTTCCTACTTGGTACATATCGTTATTGAAAGTCAGAAATTATCGACAAAACGAAAAAAAAAACGAGCCCTCGAACAAACCCCGCTTTCTAACTCCACCATTTCTTTACAGTTCGGGACCAGTGTGACTATCAGAGGAACGGTGTTTGCTGTTCAGCACGCGAGTTACGTCGTCGGCTGCATACTTGCCGCTACTTTTTGTCACTTTCAGGTAGCAGTCAAACGGTTTTTTTAAGCTCTTATTTTTGGCATGATAATCCCTTTGAGGTTAAATAGTATTTGTAAGAGATGACGTTCACTGAAAGCATGAAACCCATTTTCATAATTGGAAATACACTGACGCATGATTAAAAAAATTTTTAATGATATTTTTTTTTAGTTTTGCATTCTAAACTGAAGCCTATAACGTATATTAAGTACTGAAACATTGACAAGAAAACTTTTTATCAGATTCGGAGGTGAGACTGCTTTTATTTCCCCACCATAAGTGTCCGAGTATCCCATATATAATTCGAATATCTCAATCTTAGATTTAGAGTATTCGAATAGGGCGGTTGGGTTATTGGGGGTCGGCAACAGGTTTTTCTGAGTGACCACTGACAGAGGACCGAATGGACGCGGTATGGGCAATGGAAAATGAACAGCTTATAGAAAACGGCTCCTATTACATGTTCGAGGGAAACTCTTCTGAGGCGAAATCGTGACCTATGCGACTAGGAATGAACCATGAATTACTTCCGACGTAACCTGGCAAAGCTCAGATAGCGATTACTTCTACCTAAGGTTCATGTGAAAGAACGGTTGTACTGGCGAGCAAAACTGTCACTGCTCTTAAAGAAAGCATCCTATTTGGCCACGAAAAAGAACTGGCATCTGTGTATGACAGAGTGTGATAATTTTATAACGTTTAATCTCTGTATGATTTAAGATTTTACTTTTGTAAATAATATTTGTGGTGCTCAAACCTGCTATTTCTGTCGTGCACTGCTGCAGAGATTTTAGCGAGTACGGTTTAAAAAGATATACATAGTTTATTCCCACGAATCAGGTCATAGTGTTTCAACATTTGGTCTTAATATTCAGAGCCGCGAACTTTTTGCGTTCTTCTGTGACCGTTCTAATTGGTTCATCCAAAATATTTACTCAGAATGTAAACTCCATTAATTAAACCCACCCGTGCTTCATTATTCTATGTTATATTCGATGTTGGAAGCCAGCTATTCGCTTTGAAGACGTATGCGAAAATTTTGAAGCTTGCATATTCCAGGTATTAGGATAAAGAACATACACACTCACTGATATCAGTATCTCAGTCGCTGTCGTATCAGTGTATTGTGTGGAGCTTGAAAAGATTTTTTGGGAACACTCAAAAAAGTCCTTTTTCGAAAGCTCAGATGTTAGGCATTAGCTACCTCATGCCAGTATCCCGCAGAATCACATTTTCATTATGTAGCATTTATACCAGCTAGGCAGCCCTATTTTCCTATGTAAAGACAATGCTTCAATAATATGTGTTCTTTTGTTTTCACGCATTGCAGATCGTGGCATTTTACGCCTTTGTTGGGCATCTACTTACGCTGTCTGCATATCTCGTCATAGGACCAATACAGCTCATCCATTTAAAACGGTATTATCGCTATTCACTCCATCCAAGTTCCCTCGCCCATCATGGATTTGCAGGTGGTCTGTTCGCAATGCATTTGCCTGCTAAATACGGCCCAGTCTCTATGGCGTTGCCATTGCCAGATCATTAAAATGAGCATTGCTTTTTCTAACGCCAAGCGGGAATGGATTTGTTGAAAAACTATTACGAAAGGTAAACTAATTCGCCGCTAGGGGCGCACATTTTCATCTCACTGCTCATCAGTCACCTGGAATGAGTCAAAAGGAAAAGAGATCCAAAAAAGAAATTCGCCGAACTACTCGTCAACTTGAGTTGCAGGAGGAAAAAAAGAAGATCCTTTGCAGGTAGCTAATTCTCGATATGTAGGCTCTTACATACTTCAAGGCAGATATCATACGCCCAAATTGCTTGGCCGTTAGATGAAACCAGTAAGCGCTGCTTGCTAAGTCGAGTTCTTTCAAATTGTTCTTGAGGGTGCCTCTGCTTAAACAGGTCTTCTCAATAACGGGATTCCCAGGAGCATGAGCTAATTGTTTGACTCAGACAGGGGGCTAGTTGGGGCTCAACACAGACAGAACAGATAGAAAGGAGGTGCAGCACTTGCATCCACGGCTTTTTTTCTTCTGTCTACGCCATCTGCTTTGCACTTACATGCTAATGCCGTCAGGTGTAGGCGTTGTTTCTGCGTCCCATACCATTAGCGAGCAAGTGAACTCCGTAGCGAACAAATTAAGAAAAGACCAAACATTTATCTGTCCACGTAGAACCATGTGCTCTAAAGTGTACGCAAGACGAAATACGCGGTAACTGCTAGTATACAATCTCCAGTGCAGGTTTTTTGTGAAGCGCCGCATTTTGTGGCAGAGGTGCATTCTACGATGACAGCAATTACCGTGAGACGCCGATTATTGTTGGTGGCCGGGAAATCACAGTGTACTCCAAAGCATCATAGATGTCATTGGCAAAAAAGTAATGTACTGGTGGTGCCAGAATTAAACGCACGTTTAGTTTGAATTAGGCGTGTTCTTTGTATTTTTACTACTAAACGCGTTTTTTCTCTCTGGTTTCACGCAGCAACTTAGGACTCGTTTACACTTCTCAGGTACTGATTGGATTGGGCACGGCGTCTCTGTTCGTGTGTCCCTATCAGCAAGCTCTCCAGCGAGCCACGTGAGTCATCTTTATCAGTGAATACAACGGAGCTGTTAGTCTTTACCACTGGCGTGGCATTAAAATGCTGGTCAGTTGTTTACACTTCAGGCATCATAGCAAACAGTGACGCAATTTGATTTATAAATTAGGTGCTATTAAGAAAGCAAAGTGGAATTGATTGAGATGACGTGACACGCGCTTCGACAGTATATCGCGTCAAGTTCTCTATTTGAACACTCACGTTGCATTTCAAAGCTTGACATTCAGGCAACTGATGGGATGTTTCATATTTCAACCCAGGAATATTTATTGTATAAATAAATGTGCTACAGGAAGCTTAATCAAGCGGCTGTCCACTGTGGCGTGATGCAACGTCGTTTCGTACGTTGAACTGCAGTAGTTATTGAAACGAGAAAGTTTTGCGTGAAACGCTGATTATCCATTCTGTCAACGCTTTCAGGCAGTTGGGGTATCCAGATGACATTCACACTCATGGATTTGTGTCAAGCACAGTGTTCACATTCCTGGTTTCCGGGTAAGGAGCAAATTAAATGGTTTCTTGCTTTTCATCATAGGCGCACTTCTTTTGTGGTGTCTCATGGTGCGCATAAAGTGCGAAATTATTACTGTAGTTCTACATTCGGCACCAATTATGTTCATTCTCGAAGCACGTTTTGACAAGAGCTAACGCACCTGGAATCTTAGCACCTATCGTGAAGCACCGATGTAATGTTTCTTTCCCAAATCGCGTAGTTCTTCAAGTGATTTTCGGCGCAGTGATCTCGATGAATATCGTTTGACATCTCAACTTCGATTGCTCCTATTTGTAATTGTTATACCATAACGTTTCCTTGCACATTTAGTGTGCTCTAAACAAACACAGAATTAGCGCTACTGAAGTTCCTGCCATACGTAAAATATTGTCTGTCTTGCGAACAATAAATTATACTGGTGAAGGCTCCCAAACAAAAGCAATTACAATATTTGTTGATTCAGTTTTGAAGCGTAGTTATTGATTCCAAGCAGAGGAGTGAGAAGAAATTGTTTCCAAAGCGAATAGAATACGAGTCAATTTTTTTACTAGTGTTCGCTACCTGTACGATTATTAGTACATAATTGATAACAGTGCGCTAAATATTTAGAACAATCTCTACACCACTGCAATATTTTTAGATTTTCGAAAATCATTCGACTCCATCAAACACGACATTTCGCTAAGAAGATTCGAAATATGCAGTATTAGGTGCGTACACTTCAACTTGTGTGCAGTTACACTGAGTTTCCGCATTTGCGTCCCTGCATGGCTACAAATCTAACCTACACAAAGAAAAAAAAAAATAAGATGTTTCACAATGGTGGACATTAGGCCCTTTCCTCTTCCTAATTCAGACGATTGATAGTGTAACCAGTCCTCAATCTGGTGATGCAGTACTGTACCCAGACAATGGAAATGTATTTTTTTTTTTGTTATCAACCTTAAAGAACTTCAAATTGCTTTTAACGTGTGGCTATATGAGCGTACTACATGGCTAAGCTAAAAAAAGATTTGACTTAAACGAGAAAAAAAAACAAAGTTTATGCTTTTTATAAAACAAAACAATCCAATAGATTATGATAGTAGGCTTCCCTTCGGTTCCTGTAAGCGTGAACCTGAAAATTCCTAATCGTTGAAAGGAATATAATTTCGTAAAAACCTAGCCTGGACCAACCACACTGACAGCATCCGTGTTCAGAAAACAAGAGCTATCGGGATGCTGTATCGCCTTTGTTATCTTTTACCTTTCTTGCTGAAAAGGCAGTTGTAATCCTTCCATATCCATCCTCGTATCAGTTACTGTTTGCTTCTCTAGGGCACTTGAAACAAAGTGACATGGAAAAAATATCAGCCCTGCAGTCGGGAGCAGCTCAGTTACTTTTACCGTCTAAAAGCTTAACAAAGAGTTCTTTGGAAGCATTAGAGTGTTAATCCCTTTAAACTGCACCTGTGATCTTTAACAATGTATTAAAGCGAACTCTTTACTGGCCTAGCAGGAGCCAAGGTCACCAGGAGGCCACATTTGACCTTCAAGCGGAGGATCGGCGGGGGGGGGGGGGGGGGGGGGGGAATAGGTCTCGTACGACGTACGGCACCCAAACACTACGCTATCAAACTATATTACTGTGTAATGTTCATCCCTTTCTAATAGAAGGTACAAAAAAAGGCTTCCGCCGAATTGTTTGAAATACGTCTGTTCGCTTTTCTCTATCTCTCTCTACGTACTCTATGTAACGTCGTAACATGCGTGTAAAATTAATATTGTTTGTTCTGTTTGATGCGTCGTTTCGTTTTACAGTCGCGGGACAACACATATATTAAATTTTGCTTATAACTTTGGGATGATTTCACTACACATTAGCGCAAGTATTTGTATTCCTTCAGTACTGCTGGAACCCGACGTTGTTGCTGCTGAGAGCACTTGCGTTGTAGCTAGTGTTGCCGTTTGAAAACAAAACAGCTCTGCTGCCACACCCATGCTAGAAAACTACTCATTCAGGGCGTCAATCACCTCATTTTGCTTTGCCTCATGGGCAGTAACTGACCTTGCCTAGAGAGTGGGCTAAAAGGAGTCAAAATATTGACTCTATGACCATCGTGTCACACTTATAGGACAATTACCTTTTGCCACTAATGAAAGCATCGAATAAACTAGCCCCACATCTCTGTAGGTGAGAGAGGTGAGTGCTGCGTGTGAGCCATGGGTTCCGTTATTCAACGCCAGGCTTGCGGAACCTGCCTAAACTCAGCCATTTCGTCTAATTTTGAGAGGCCATGCATGACTTTTATGAACGCTACCAGACGAATGAAACCGTCGAGATGCTAATCCCTCCATCTACCGCAGACCGATAGCTGCAACATCTTGTGTCATATCGGAGTAGGCCATGTTTTTAAAACAGTCGTCGAAGAAAACTGCGGTGAGCCTTATTGAAACTTTTGGCAGTTATTCAAGAACTTGAGAAAAAACTTTACTATTTTCGAGTAACTTTGGACATAAACTATATACAAGAGAACTACAGCCGACAAATAGGCGCCGCACAGGAAAGAACCCACGTACACGACGCTGCAGGTGTGTTGACACACTTCAACCTCCTGTCAGCCAACATGCGTCAGCCTATTGTACTGTCACGATGGAAAGAGACGCGAACAACGCGGCGCCAACGCGCTCCGGTGTTCGATTTTCTTTTCATCGCGCTTTTACCTGGGTGGTAAGAAAAAAGATGTTAGAGTAGTCTAGAATTGACCACTGAAAACTATGGCATCTCTTTGCTACCACTGAAGTAAAGACATGTTTAAAAGAAATGCGAACAGCAGAGCGCCTAGGCTCCGCTCCGTTCGCGTTTCTTTCCATCGTGATAGTACATGTGTTCTTCCCTGTGTGGCGTCTATTTGTCTGTTGCAGTTCTCTTGTATCACGCACCAACTAACTCAAGCACAAATTTTTCCACATAAACTATTTATTTCGTTAAGTGAATCGAAGATAAGAATAACGTATTTGTTATTCGAAAATTCTGAACATTTGGACAAATTGTGCGAAACCACTGTACTCTCGTCTACAGCTCCATCGTCACAGATCCAATAGCTGGACAGCTGATGGACGCCTACGGGTACCGGAAAGCCACAACGTTCATGTTTTTTCTATTGCTGATGCTGGTAAGTCGCCATGAGAGGTATGATTAGTGGCGTTAATGTGCAGTTAGTGTCAACCTTGCAATAACAATGTCAGCAGTCCTTCGACTTCGTTACAGAACTATAGGCCCTGGGACCATGCATTTTGAAAAAGATAATTCATTTCGACCAAGAATCTTAGAAGAAACCATCAAAAAATCAGTACAGCCTAAGTTTATATCTTTGTTTTCTCTGCTTCTGTCACTGATCCCTCTTTTTGGTGTTGAATAATGGAATTGAGTGGGCGAGTTGGTTTTCCATCTTGACAGTGAAAGCGCTCAAAAGGACAAGGACGACAGAAAAGGAAAGACATACAAAGCGCTTACTTTCAATTGATTCTATTTCATGCGAAAAACAATTTTATACTCATGGTAATCACCTGCGGCGCATGCTTACAAGAACATTACCAACGAGTGATAGCTGGCACGTTCTTTCAGACATCCGGCGTGCCCGATGTAAGATAGGACATCTCTTTATCCGACAACAAAATTTGGTGTTGTTTTTATTGTCATTGTTGGAGATTACGCAGTCGCCATTGTGAAAGGCAAAACCTGAGTCGCTTAGGGACGTTAAATCCCCATAAACCAAACCAAGTGCAAAAAAAAAGTGCGACGACGCAAGTAACATTCCTTGATGTTCAACTCGTTTCTTTCTTTAATTTCTCTCATTGAACTTTCAGACTCCTATAACCTTCATTGTCTGGGTATCATCGCTCAAACTTTTTACGAAGCAAGGAAAATAGAATGGCCTTCAAGTGAAGAAGCCCTCTTTGGCTGCTGAAATGAAGCCATGCCATGCTCAGTGAAGAAAAAGAAAAGAAGAAACAGTCGAACGAATATCGCTTATCAGCGCGAGACACATCTTGGTAAATCAATTTTAGTGCCCTTACGTGTTCCCACTTGTCTATATTTTCCTGTAAAACAAAACTAAACTTCTTGCAGTAAGCATAACATGGAACACAGATGTTTAGCTGCCAGTGTTATAGATCGGTGCACTTTTCCAAAAATGTGGCGGGATTCAGGGAGGTGTACTTCACCGGCCTTGCGGACAGTAAGAAAATTTAACCAATAAGAAACATCATCCGCATTGTATTCGGCGGTAGGATACTGCTAGCTTCGACCGGTTTGATGAAAGTTTGTTATGAGGACGGCCGATGGCCTGATAGAAAGGGCAAGAGGAGAAGCTTCCAAGTGTGCAAATACGATCTTGAGTGTTATTTTCGGCCCTCTCAGTGTACATCGACGCTACTTTTCGCAATAAAATGTTTTCCAGGAAAGTGATGTCGACTCCTTCAAGATAAAAAAATACAATGGCTGGCCTTGCAATTCACGAACCGCGACAGCGCGTCCACAGTCTGTCAATCTTGGGTCATGCTTCAGATATAACAGTCAGTGAGCGCCAATTTTGCCTTGCTGGCCGGAACAACAGCGACACTACACTCATAACTTTTTCCTCCTCGCAACGCTGAACGCGACCAGGGTCGCGTTCCAGAGTGTTATCGCACCTTTTCTCTCCTCATAACCTTGCCAATGTTAGCGCACCCTTCCCCTGTAATAGACTCTTATGAGGTTTGGAGGCTTCAGACGATGAGGTAATTTTCTATTCAAGATGAACTAGCGAGCTCCAATAAAAGCATCTGTGGTCACAGGAATGAAACTCATACCGCTAATTCCTGCCTGTGGTAACCTTCATTATTTGGCACACCAGCATTTCACTCCGTAAATGGAGCGGAAGTGAAAAAGTACTCTTAAAAGCCGCAGTTCTCATAAAGCACAAGAGTAACGAATAACCAAAATCAAGCATATCAAAAGCAAGAACCGAATGCTATGCCGCCCACATCCCCCGGCACACAGATGGCAAACATATTCACTTTCAGATATTCTGCATAAAGCAGACTGTCATCGATGCACCGAGCACGACACGTGTCCGCAGTGGGGTCGCCAAGCCATCACAACAGGGCTGTGGTCTCGTGAACGTTTCGGCTTATCTGCGCTGCGGGTGCAAAGCCTTCCAGCATACATGGTACACTGGAAAAACACGGCGTTTAGTCAAACATTAGGAGCACCCAACCTTACCGCTTCCAATCTCCGAACAAAGCCATCGGTCAGCCTCTTTATCGGTAAGCAAAGCAAACTTTTCTGCCCCTCTCCTGTGGCAAGACAAAAGAATTCAGACGGTATTGCTCGTTAAACAAGACTAGGTTGAGCCTTTCTTTTTGATGTTTTAATTTTTCCAAACTGCATTCATGTTTCCTCCAGGTTTTAGTGCATCCTTTATCCTTTCCATAACACACGTGGAACGTGAATGTCGTCACACCCTAGTTCTCTACGCAGACCTGGCACTGCAATGAAGGGGGAAAAAAAGGGTTGCCCTCAAACTCACTAGAATCACTTGAAGCAGTTTCCGCACAGACACCACCTGTGCGACACGCTGCATCTGCCTGCGTTGCGGATATTTCTGGTGCAATAGTCTAAGTTCTGTTCCTGTGCTGCCTGTTGCCTTCACCTGCGGAACTCAGAAACTGCGCCTCCTTAGAACGGCACTGGGTTGTGCAACCACGGTGCAAGACATAGGACCACCACGTACGTACCTGCAGCACTTGCTTGGCAGCGATAACGGCACCACGGTATCTGCGAGATACGTTGCACCTGCTTGCGTCATAGGGTTGCATGTTATAATGGCTTATACATAGTGCACGGCTACCGCCGCTGTTGCCACGGGGTTTAATGAGACTTATTCTGCCGAAATAACAATCCTAATGAACGGTATTAGCAAGCACCTGCGCGAAATGAGAATCTCTATAGAACATCACAAAAAAAAATACAGCCCTTTAAGGCCGACTTCTATGCCTTCAAAGAAGAGTTTGAAGCAATGGCGGTCGAATTTTTCGAAGCCAGGGAAGGTAACCTTGAGCTTCAGAAACAAAGTGAAGCCCTGCTGTCAGCCATGACTCCATAACTTCAGTGTTGCTCGTTAGGTGAGTCTTTTTTTTTCTGTAATTAAAAGGATTGCACAAGAAAAAACCTACAAAACGTGGCACTCAGGGAACAGAAACAAAAGCGAAACTGACCAGTCTCTCGAATTCGGAAAACCATGCGTCCCCGGACTTAGCCACCAAAATATTGTGTTATTTTTGTCGGTTTCATTCCAAGCAGCAGTGATTTTTTTTGCGGTTTCACCCTCTGTCACGCGTGAAGGGCGCCGGAAGACGCGAGCATAGAACGGAAATCTAATAGGTGACGTCAGCCCTGGAGTACCTCGCATCCGCGTCGCAGCCCGGAATCGGCTGTTGTATGGCTTTGGCTTTAATCGACTGGCGGCAAGATTTTCGAATCCGTTTTCCCGTGATAAATTCGTCTTTAGCTTGGCTTGTGGGCAAATGTCAACGTAATTAGAAAGCTCCAAATACATTTTTACTGACAACAATAATTGCTTGGAGTCATCCTTGTTGTCCATTTAACATCTATGAAGTATTGTTGGACAAACTTAAATACGGCAGAAATCGAAGTAATAAATCCGAAAAAAAACAAAAAACTTAGCACATATGTTCTGGCATATAATTATCACACAATATTTATTGGGAACAATAATTTTATGAAGTTGCCCGCAGTGTGCCTCCGAGGGATACGAAATGGAGAAAATGAATCTGAAGTGCTTAGCTCATCAGAGTACACACTACATCAAGAACCACTTTAACAAGAGTACTTGAGCCATGACAACAGCAATAAAAGACATGACATGCGATACAGTAGAGAAACTTAGTGAGACATCTGCGCGCAACGAATTGGTTGAAAATTGAAAATTCTCGATATTTCTTTTCCTGAAATAAATTTTAGCTGCCTTATCAGCAATCAGCAAACTAGTAGTTTTTTTAATGATTTAAACACAAATCAATCTCCACTTTGTAGGATATCACTTTTAATTGTGAAGCAACCGAGGAGTATTGCAAGATACTGTTATGAACATACTGATTAAAATGAAGGAACCTTCCGATGCACAGCAAAATTATTCTTTCATAGTTTGTCCTGCAGTCGAACCAAGTAGTTAAGACTGCTTAGAAAATAGTTAGGCGCGTTTTTTATCATAAATAGCAGAAAAAAGAAGCCCCTCGAGAAGGTAACTGCGGATGTATTGCTTGGTATGGTGCTATCTTACGATATATGGGAAAAAATTGCACGCATATACAACTTCCCATTGAAAAAATTCGCGTATGTCCAGATTTTCATGGCGTGTCTTTTTGATCACTCCCTATTTTCTCAGCACTAAACTCTTGAACAGAACTATACAAAGGCGGAAAGGTCTCAAAGGGAAAACCTTTTTATATTCATGCTTTCTCTCAAATTATCAGTAGTTTTGCGAGCATCCGGAGGGAAATACAACACTATTTTATACTTTTCCCGAAACTTAAGCCGGGGTTGGCTGTCTTGCGTACCGGCAGCAAGTATTAGTAACAACTTTTCCATATACATCTGCGTTAATAATTACTTTTGTCGAATCGAAACGAAACAAAATCTTCATTTTTCAGTCACCACAACATAACCTAAGACATACTAGATTTTTTTTCATGAGGTGAAGAAATTTCTATGCGATGGCGTGTACAGACACTCCCACTTAATGCCAAAAGTAGTTTGCGAAGAGTGTTCACGGGCTGTACAAGCGCGAATGCTACCCAGCAGTGCAAAACTATGAGCCAACCATGATAAACGCATCTTTTCGCATGTCTACACGGTTTAGCTGCGTTAAAACCTTGCAACTTTTTTGATAATGCACTGCAATATTAGTGATGTTGAAAAGATGCTTATGTTTATTATGCTCATGCTTTCTTAAAATGTGCTCTATTGCTATTTTTCGTTAAATACACTTGTTCTGCCTATTTTCGGTGCCCTACGCTTTCCTGTTCTTAATTTTTATATTACTTGTTTTCTTTCTTGTCTAGTAGCGTTAGCTCATGCTTCAATTGCACACACTGTGGTTATTTCGACCAAATTCTAATTCATTCCTTCGGCCCCGCCGTGGTGGCTCAGTGGTTACGGCGCTCGGCTGCTGACCCAAAAGACGCGGGTTCGATCCCGGCCGCGCCGGCCGAATTTCAATGAAGGCGAAATTCTAGAGGCCCGTCTGCTGTGCAGTGTCAGTGCACGTTAAAGAACCCCAGGTGGTCGAGCCCTTCAAGACGACGTCCCTCATAGCCTGAGTTGCTTTTTGATGTTAAACCCCAATAAACCAATTCATTCCTTCGACATCACTCCCGCTTCTATTGCTTCAGGAAGACCCACTGTTATTGAGGGAAGACTTATATGTCTCGCCAGTTTTCTTCAATTCCCTTTTTTTTTAGATAGATAGATATAGATCTTTATTTCAGACAACAAGGTCTCGGATACAGGGGCAAAAGGCAGATGCACTCTGCCTGACGGGGCCCAAGCACCCGACACAATGCTCAGGACAAGCGGCAAAAGAAGCAAGAACTTACATTACAAGCAAGAACATTACAGGAAGCAAGAACATTACAAAAAACAACACATAATTATACAAGGTAAAAGTAGGAGGAAGGTGCATACTTTTGCAATGACATAATTGTAGTAAATAATTGCAAGGCACATCACAACAAGAAAAACACGAGAATTCACAGAGTTGACGAAAACACAGGGACATCAAGAATTTCTGCGTGAACAACCCTTTAATCATTCCGGCGAGAAAGGAGGTAAGCTTTAGCATTTCTATTGAAGGACTTTTGGGAAACAGATTTCTGAATAATTTCTATGGCCTGTGTATGTTTGTTTAGAAGACTGGGAATTAAATATGAAAGCATTTCGGTTCCATAGTTAGCCCTTACGAATGGTACTCTGTAACTGACGTGTCTTAATTTATAAGGCGCGTCACTACTAGAGTTTAATTGAACATATTTAGTGGGATGATGTTTAAAATCGTTAAACACATAAGAAAGCAGTTTCAACTCAAACAATTCATTGACTTTTAGAATAGAATGCTTAGAGAAGTACAAGCCTGTATGATCATTGTATGCAAGGTTTTCGACATATCGTATTGCTTTTTTCTGTAATGTTATCAGCCTCGTGAGGTTAGTTTTCGTTGTAGATCCCCAAACAAGTAAATAATAATGAAGATGTGATTGAATTAGGGTATAATATAATTGCCACTTCAGCCATTTCGGAACAAGGTCTCGAAGTTTATATAATACACATAATGACCTTGATATGCTGGCATGAATCTTATTAATATGCAGGGTCCAACTCAAGTGTTCTTCAAAGATTATGCCTAAAAATTTGTAGGAAGAAACACGCTCAATTACGCAATTTTTGAATGTAAGCTTGATTTCACTGTTATCAGGCTTGTTACGTGCCTTAAATACAATAAGCTTTGTTTTATTAACATTTAACTCTAGTTTATTTACATTCAACCATAAAGACAATTCTTGTAACCATGCATTTGCCTCAGCCTGAATATTACTAAGATGCATGCCAGAAAAAATACACTGGTATCATCTGCATATGAAATTATTGTGGGAGTTTGAGGGATGGCTATTATATCATTGATATAAAGAATGAAAAATATTGGACCCAAAATAGACCCTTGTGGAACACCGTATATTAATTGTCCAGGTTGTGATTGATGACCATTCAAACATGTATACTGCACGCGACCGGAAAGATAAGTACGGATCAGATTTAAGGCAACTCCTCGAATGCCATAAAACGGTAGCTTATAAAATAAAATACCATGTTTAACTGAATCAAATGCCTTCCTAAAATCTAAGAAAAGTCCAACTGTAAATTGTTTGTCATCCATATTAGAAAATATTTTTTCCTTTATACTAAGCAATGCCATTTCTGTTGACATCTTCTCACGAAACCCGAACTGTTCGTTAACAAAAATTTGTCTGTCGTCAAAGAACTTACACAGTCTGATTTTGATCAAATATTCCAGCAGTTTAGAAAACAAAGGGAGTACAGATATAGGTCTACAGTTGTTTATATTGTCATAAGGGCCACCTTTGTGTAAAACAACCACTCTGGCAATTTTCATACCATCAGGAAAAATACCTTAAACTAACGCGTTGTTACATATATGCTGCAAGGGCAAGCTAATGAGATCGGCAACAGCAATAATAGGCTCGGCCTTAATTTCATCTGCGCCTGCCGCACTGGATTTGTCTAGGCTTCTTAGGAATGTGAATACTTCATGTTCACTGCAAGGATTCAAGAATATGGAACTACCAATTGGAGAGGCAATATACTGAACAATTTCATGATTTCTGTCCTGCTTCTGAGATGATTCGCCAGAGGATAGGAAATGAGCATTAAACTTGTCTGCCAAAGCAGCTGCCAAATATAGGCTCATTAAAATCTCAGAATTTTGTTCAACTACACTTCATTTGGCCTACATCTTGCACGATGATTTCAGTGGCCTGCATGATAAAGTTTACTTCGTTTTTTTTAAACCATTCCAGCTTTTCTATGTCCACTTTCTCTTCATGCACTTATCGCGAGATTTCCTCACAATCCTTAGACTATTGCTTTTCGCACATTACCTCCTCGATTATTCTTGAAGCCGGCACTACATTTTCTAATTATATTTCAGCCTCTGAGCTTCTCCTTTGGCAACAAAATGGCGAACTGCAGTTTTACTTCCTTCAAAGACGTTTCTACACGTTAATAGAGCTTTTTCAGCTATTTCATTTTCATTTGGTGATGGTATGTAGACCTGTACTACTTTCAAATTGCATCGCTTATGGAGATATTCTACTAAGAATGCTACAATTTTATTAATGGAAAATCATTCTTTTATGCGTCGGTTATTGATGTGACAGAATTAGAGTTCACGTCAGGAGCAAACTCCGTAGTCCGTTGTGACGAAATGTACTGATTGGTCGAAAGAAGTCACTTGACCTTTCGACGTCATCACAGTCTCCCACCCTGGCAGGTGGCAACCCGGCCACCGGATTGGGAGCAACCTGTCCAACTTGGCAGGTAGCAATTTATTTATTGGTCTAGAAACGTCACGTGACCTTATGACGTCATCACAACCTGGCCAATGGATTGTGAGCCACTTAGTTTCTAGAAAGCAACCTAGATAGCCTTAGACTTGACGTCAAGAACTGCCCTGGCCCATCCGGTGTCACTAAATTAGTTTATTGGTCGAGAAAGGTATGGCGTCACAAGTTCTCGTGACTCCATAGAAACCAATCACAGGTTGCTACCCAGATGAGGCAAATTCAAAAATGCATCGCTACTTACAATCAATTATTGATACATAGTGTATTATTAGACGGACTGAGATGTATTAGCAGATGTATTAAATCGGATTATTAGAAGGATTAATGAGGAATGATTAATTAGTGCGAATAAGAACATTAATGATTAATGAGTGCGAATAAGAACATAATGGATTTGTGATCAATGTCGAATGGTCATTCCAAATCTAGATCAAAGTCAAAAATAGGAAAAAATGTGGTATATGCAAATGTCGGCGCCTTCACAGCCTAGCGGATACCTGCTACTGCAGCCAGCAGTCCTAATATGACGGTTGATGTACCGGCAGTTGCAAAGACACTGACGCACACGCATGCACCTACCATGATAATTAGTGGTACGGAAGAGATTTTCCTACCACACCATACCACGTAATAACATATCTTACCAAATCATGCCATACAATTCCATAACATGGTAGAGAGAGGGTGTGGTGGATGGTCCTTGGCGATCACAAAATGAACAAGGGAGGGGAAAACCTCAGGTTGCTTGAGCCAACGTTTCGACAAGGGGACTTGTCTTCGTCTGGGCAAAGCGTTCATCATTGGCAGGGATTAAATAGGGCCTTAGCTCCGAGGAGGAAGGCCCCGGGGGTGGGGAAGGAAAGTGGTGTGATAGGGGAGGGAGGTGAATCTTGATTCGTTGGTTGGTTGGTTGGTTTATGGGGTTTTACGTCCCAAAGCGACTAAGGCTAAGAGAGACGCCGTAGTGGAGGGCTCCGGAAATTTCGACCACCTGGGGTTCTTTAACGTGCACTGACATCGCACAGTACACGGGCCTCGAATTTCTCCTCCAAAGAAATTCAGCCGCCGCGGCCGGGATCGAACCCACGTCTTTCGGGCCAGCAGCCGAGCACCATAGCCACTGAGCCACCGCGGCGGGGCTCTTGATTCGTTAAGCTGCAATAGTGGAAAAACTTATATCTGGGGCGTGTGTAATGAACAAAGGCTTTGAAGGGGCTGCGACGGGGGGTTGGCGCTGGGTGGACCTGAAAAACTCAGATAAGAGGATTAGGCAGCGTGGTACAGGGAAATTAGAACAAAGCAAACAAAATAGGCTGGCACTGGAAGGAGAAAGAAAGGGGGGGGGGGGGGGGGGGGGCATTTCCAAGGAAGGAGAAGCCAGGGGGGTGGGGGGGGTCAGATGATCTAATCCTCTTATCTGAGTTTTTCAGGTCCACCCAGCGCCAACCCCCCGTCGCAGCCCCTTCAAAGCCTTTGTTCATTACACACCCCCGGATATAAGTTTTTCTACTATTGCGGCTTAACGAATCAAGATTCACCTCCCTCCCCTATCACACCACTTTCCTTCCCCACCACCGGGGCCTTCCTCCTCGGAGCGAAGGCCCTATTTAATCCCTGCCAAATAGGAACGCTTTGCCCAGACGAAGATAAGTCCCCTTGTCGAAACGTTGGCTCAAGCAACCTGAGGTTTTCCCCTCCCTTGTTCATTTTGTGAATTCCATAACATGTTCACTGTGACATGCATAATTTACCAGGTGTCCCAGCTAAAGATCACTACGCTTTTAAAGAGACGAAGCCTTGCCCATTGGAACCAAATGAGGGCTGTTAGGAGTCGTGTGGTTTAGCCGGCAGTATTTTTTTTGAGCAAAAGCTCTGCTTCACGACCAAGGCTGCAAAAGCCAGACCATTGCGGAAGCCTTGACCATTACCTTGACAATGAATAAATATTGCTGTGAATGAGATTGGAACCCGTGCGGCGCGAAACGATCAGCTACGCTGGCCACTGCATGAGAGCACTATGCTATCCCTGCATTTTCTTTTAATACCTATATAAATATGCTATCACTGCAGCCGATAACGACTCGTGTCGAACTGCAACACCCTCTCGCGCTGTGCAGTTCACATCATCGTCTTCTTCAACGTCTATATGCGGCACGAAAAGATATCAGCTTAACCTCGATCAGAGATTAACCTGAGTCTAATATCGTCGCCAGACGAGCCGAAAACCCAGAAAAGCGAAACTATGAGCCAATCAGGCTAAACGCATTCTTTCGCACGTCTTTGCGAAGAAGATTTTTGAGAAGAAAAATATACAACACACTAGGTCACAGGACTCTCATCAGCCCCCAGTTCACTGGGAGAGGACACAACGTCTGTTTTAAAAGCTTAGTTATCTTTAGCTGATACACACAGTTTATAAAAATACAATGACAAACAAAACAATAGGCCACATTTACCCTGCCTTCTCAGCATGATATGGAAGCTTATCAATGAAAAAAAATCACAATGATAGTCGACGATGCATGGCGATGAGGATGAAAAGAACCCTGTTGATAATCAGTACCTATTTCTTCGGCTCTAGCCACTGAGTGCCCAGTCCTATTGGAGAGGACTTTCCAAGAATTATTCTGCTGTTACGCGATTGCAGTCAACTGGACAAACTCTGCATAAAAATGCAGGGAGTGGGGACAAAAAGCTGCTCTGAGGCAAGCTTGACTGGGTCCCCACCCCCTTTACATGGCAGTTTGTGCAGCAGTTATGGATGAAATGTTGAATGTTTAAAAGAGAACAATTTACAGCACAATTTACACAATTTATTCGGCCCTACACACTGAGTGCCCAGTCCCGTTGGACAGGACTTTCCAAGAATTATTCTGCTGTTACACGCTGCTAGTGCAGGTGGAACAAGTCTGATAATTTTACTTCCCCTATTCATCTCAGCCGAGCAACGCGATTTATATATCGGATTGGCTTGTCGTTTGGCGCATTCGAAACGAACACTATACAGCGCTCCTCGCCAGACTGCGCTCTAGTCCCAGCCGTGCGGCAAGGCAAGAACGCGTGCCAACTTGGCCCTCCACCTCCACTTCGAAAGCGCTGCTATTTTGGAGGCCACCCCAGCCCGTACCGCCCCGCTGTCTGCTTCGCCCTGGCAGTGTGTTCCACTCTCCAGTCTCAGACAAGACAAGTCTGCGGGATTACAATGGCGTCCGCCCAGGTAAACGAAGGAACGATGAGAGGTTGCACTCTAAAGGCAGACTGTAGCTTAGAAATGTCGAGCACATCACGAGATTTTCTCTCTTTTGTACTTTCCCTAGCATGTCGTTCATCATTCTCCGTCTTGAACGCCGCATGCTGCGCAGTAGTTCCTATTCCAGCCACTCTTTTCTTCCATCCTCGATATAAACCCCGCTTTTTGTGTCAGCCGCCTGTTTATTTGCCGTATTTGTAAAGGCAGGCCGAGCATAGCCGCTGAAATGTGTAAGATAGTCGTTTTCGTGGATTGTTTACCATTACGCGTTTATTTATTTACTTATTTTGCGTACGGCATGCGTACAATCAGAAATGAACCAAACGTGAACAAGAAAACTGAGATGGCAATACAAAAACACCAACAGATTAGCTCCTGGAGAGAAAATACAAGCGAGGTTGATTAACAATTCTCAAGAAGAGTCCTCGCGCTTTCGAAGTGACATTGCTATCTGCTAGTATTGAGCTACCCTTGGCTAAGAGCTTCTGATTTTGGCGTTCACGGCTCAGTTGTCTTGTTAGCTTTTCATTTCTTGCCAGGAAATAATTTCATTGCAATATTATCGAACCTGATGAGAAATGATAATGTTTATGAAACACGTTGCCATGAAATATGGCACATTCCATCAGCGCGCACCAACTAAGGCCCTCAGCCATTACGCGTGAGATTACCGTCCCTACTAAATATTCGTAATCTATGAAAAAAAAATTCAGTAAGCTAAAAGAAAACGTAGAAGACATCTTTTCGTACAGATTTTGTAACTTTATCAAACGTGTCGCTTTCTCTTGTTTTTTCCTAACGTTACTATTGTTGGCTTTGTTATCCTGTATTCACCAGCACTTCCCTCCTGTCCTCTGTTTTACTCAGCTATTAACCATGTATCTACCTTGTATCATTACCGGGAATGTTTTTACTAGTATATTGTGATTTTTTTCTGCACAGTTATTAATAACAAAATTGTTCATTTAGTTTTCAGTCATGACTCTTTATGTTCTGAATTACAAATTTGCAACTGACGATGCAAACTATCATTTATACGTGTCCGTACGCACATGAATTGTTAAGGGCACAGACCCTGTCAAGCTGTCTTCAGCTTTCTGTCTTTGCTCCCGACCTCTGTAAAGATGTCGAATAAAAATGAATGAATGAATGAATGAATGAATGAATGAATGAATGAATGAATGAATGAATGAATGAATGAATGAATGAATGAATGAATGAATGAATGAATGAATAATTAATAGTACTTCTGCACTTTACGTTCTCTGCTGCACACGACGGAGATACGTTGGGTTAAACTAGACTTGATCTAATGCAAAAATCTCTGAAATGAAGCGCACTTGCGAGGCACATCTTTGCAGAATTAGGTACGGTTGAGGTATATTTAACGAGAGAGGTATGGTGAACGGCATCGTTCACTATGCCTTTAGGTATTCATGTTCGCAAAGGTACTAACAGCAACCATCGAAACGAGAACAAAGCGATCGAAGCAGGAACAGCAAATTGAGAGGACCTAAGTCGGAAGAAGCTCAGTACTAAATCAGATAAGAATTCGATGTCGTGAAGACTTAACCAACCTCGCCTGAATTTCCTCACAAGCACCTAATATCTTCGTGTTCTTGCGTTCGCATTTGCCTTCTTTTGTTCGCGTTTCGTTTTTTGTTGATAGTGTTCATGCGTATAGTCGTTGGCGCTTGTTAGTGACAGGCCCGGAATGTCTTTAGTAAGCGTTCGCATTAAGTTCGATGTCTCTTCGCCACAGGGTCAATTTTCACTGCTGATCTCCGTTGAACCGGCCGTATTAGGAATGTAGGAGTAAGATGAAGCATTTTAGAATACCGAAAGACTCTGCTGTAGCGCGTGTTGTTTCAGAAGAGCAAGGTTCTGGGCTAGTTAAAAGGAAGAAACAGCGCGAAGAAACACGGACACACGAAGGAATGACGCAAACACGAGCGCTGACTCACATCTGTTGTTGTTTCCGTACAACTGTGTTGTTTCCATACTGCAATTCATTACGAACATACGTTTGGTGTCGCTATTTAAAGTGATAGTCTAGAGATCCTTCCACAATTTAATTTTGAACTAAACAGACTCGCGTCCCTCTATCTCAGAAGAAACGACCGCAATCAGAAAGCTTAGTGTTTATTTCCTGCAAGAGAACATTAGTGTACTTTGGTTAAAGTGAAGCCGTGTAAGCTTCATGAGGTATAAGAGTGAAAAATCGTGAAATGATGATGATGAAAATATTTCGAAAACCAAAAAGCCTTGGCTTACGGGAAGTCTGCTCAAGTCCCTAGTCCGAGAGACCTTTGGTAAAAGCAGCTGCCCGTGTTCTTTCGACAAGGGTTCGTTGTTCCTCGAGGTCCGAGCTTGACGGGGCCGCCTCCCAGCCCTCCCACCTTGGCTGATTTATTTTGTCAAAAAACATTATTTAACTTCTTAATATCCGCTTAGCATCCACCTGCAGTGGCCATACCGCCAATATGCAACAAATTTCGGTATTTGACTTCAGAAAAGAAAAGTAATATCGGCCTGAAAGCCAGCCGTACTTTGGTTTGGCTTATTCTTAGCTCGGCTTTACTCTTTATCGGCTTTGGTTCATTCTTGAATATGCTTCATGAAATAAGAAGTCCGTTTTCACACCCGTTCTGTGCGGCAAATTTGGGCCGCCAATGTGGGGCCAACGGAGCGCATATTTACAGCCTGGAATAAAAAAAAAGGAGTTAACTGCAGAAAAATCCCAAGGGGAATGTCTTTGCTCTCAATGTCTTTGGTTCTCACGCAGCTTCCACCCTCTCCGTTCGATGACGTTCTACGTCACACCTGCGGTAACTCAGGACGTTCTACGTCCGCCGCTTATGAACGTGGGTGGAGCTGATGAACACTCTCAAGGTTAGGTTGTTACTTGTAAAAACATAAATACCCCCGAAAGCAGAAGATCTGACAGCCGTCGCCGTAGCTCAGAGGTAGAGCACCGGACGCGTAATTCGGAGGTCGTGGGTTCGGATCCCACCGGCGGCAGTGGTTGTTTTTTCTTCTGTTTTTCTAATCAATTAGCTTTAAGCGATAACAAGTTCAGTAATATCTAAATTGATCAACACCACAAAATAAAAAATAAAATTAAACATCCCCTGTGCCCCTTGGTTTCTGTGGCTGTTGGCTTCTTTCATATTTATAACGAGCCCCTCATTCATTCCCCTTTCCTTGTTTGCTTAATTGCTTAACGAGGGCCTCGGTTCTGGCAGCCTTGACGCCATAGGAAGCATAAGAGGGTTCTCACGCAGCTTCCACCCTCTCCGTTCGATGACGTTCTACGTCACACCTGCGGTAACTCAGGACGTTCTACGTCCGCCGCTTATGAACGTGGGTGGAGCTGATGAACACTCTCAAGGTTAGGTTGTTACTTGTAAAAACATAAATACCCCCGAAAGCAGAAGATTTGACAGCCGTCGCCGTAGCTCAGAGGTAGAGCACCGGACGCGTAATTCGGAGGTCGTGGGTTCGGATCCCACCGGCGGCAGTGGTTGTTTTTTCTTCTGTTTTTCTAATCAATTAGCTTTAAGCGATAACAAGTTCAGTAATATCTAAATTGATCAACACCACAAAATAAAAAATAAAATTAAACATCCCCTGTGCCCCTTGGTTTCTGTGGCTGTTGGCTTCTTTCATATTTATAACGAGCCCCTCATTCATTCCCCTTTCCTTGTTTGCTTAATTGCTTAACGAGGGCCTCGGTTCTGGCAGCCTTGACGCCATAGGAAGCATAAGAGGGTTCTCACGCAGCTTCCACCCTCTCCGTTCGATGACGTTCTACGTCACACCTGCGGTAACTCAGGACGTTCTACGTCCGCCGCTTATGAACGTGGGTGGAGCTGATGAACACTCTCAAGGTTAGGTTGTTACTTGTAAAAACATAAATACCCCCGAAAGCAGAAGATTTGACAGCCGTCGCCGTAGCTCAGAGGTAGAGCACCGGACGCGTAATTCGGAGGTCGTGGGTTCGGATCCCACCGGCGGCAGTGGTTGTTTTTTCTTCTGTTTTTCTAATCAATTAGCTTTAAGCGATAACAAGTTCAGTAATATCTAAATTGATCAACACCACAAAATAAAAAATAAAATTAAACATCCCCTGTGCCCCTTGGTTTCTGTGGCTGTTGGCTTCTTTCATATTTATAACGAGCCCCTCATTCATTCCCCTTTCCTTGTTTGCTTAATTGCTTAACGAGGGCCTCGGTTCTGGCAGCCTTGACGCCATAGGAAGCATAAGAGGGTTCTCACGCAGCTTCCACCCTCTCCGTTCGATGACGTTCTACGTCACACCTGCGGTAACTCAGGACGTTCTATGTCCGCCGCTTATGAACGTGGGTGGAGCTGATGAACACTCTCAAGGTTAGGTTGTTACTTGTAAAAACATAAATACCCCCGAAAGCAGAAGATTTGACAGCCGTCGCCGTAGCTCAGAGGTAGAGCACCGGACGCGTAATTCGGAGGTCGTGGGTTCGGATCCCACCGGCGGCAGTGGTTGTTTTTTCTTCTGTTTTTCTAATCAATTAGCTTTAAGCGATAACAAGTTCAGTAATATCTAAATTGATCAACACCACAAAATAAAAAATAAAATTAAACATCCCCTGTGCCCCTTGGTTTCTGTGGCTGTTGGCTTCTTTCATATTTATAACGAGCCCCTCATTCATTCCCCTTTCCTTGTTTGCTTAATTGCTTAACGAGGGCCTCGGTTCTGGCAGCCTTGACGCCATAGGAAGCATAAGAGGGTTCTCACGCAGCTTCCACCCTCTCCGTTCGATGACGTTCTACGTCACACCTGCGGTAACTCAGGACGTTCTACGTCCGCCGCTTATGAACGTGGGTGGAGCTGATGAACACTCTCAAGGTTAGGTTGTTACTTGTAAAAACATAAATACCCCCGAAAGCAGAAGATTTGACAGCCGTCGCCGTAGCTCAGAGGTAGAGCACCGGACGCGTAATTCGGAGGTCGTGGGTTCGGATCCCACCGGCGGCAGTGGTTGTTTTTTCTTCTGTTTTTCTAATCAATTAGCTTTAAGCGATAACAAGTTCAGTAATATCTAAATTGATCAACACCACAAAATAAAAAATAAAATTAAACATCCCCTGTGCCCCTTGGTTTCTGTGGCTGTTGGCTTCTTTCATATTTATAACGAGCCCCTCATTCATTCCCCTTTCCTTGTTTGCTTAATTGCTTAACGAGGGCCTCGGTTCTGGCAGCCTTGACGCCATAGGAAGCATAAGAGGGTTCTCACGCAGCTTCCACCCTCTCCGTTCGATGACGTTCTACGTCACACCTGCGGTAACTCAGGACGTTCTACGTCCGCCGCTTATGAACGTGGGTGGAGCTGATGAACACTCTCAAGGTTAGGTTGTTACTTGTAAAAACATAAATACCCCCGAAAGCAGAAGATTTGACAGCCGTCGCCGTAGCTCAGAGGTAGAGCACCGGACGCGTAATTCGGAGGTCGTGGGTTCGGATCCCACCGGCGGCAGTGGTTGTTTTTTCTTCTGTTTTTCTAATCAATTAGCTTTAAGCGATAACAAGTTCAGTAATATCTAAATTGATCAACACCACAAAATAAAAAATAAAATTAAACATCCCCTGTGCCCCTTGGTTTCTGTGGCTGTTGGCTTCTTTCATATTTATAACGAGCCCCTCATTCATTCCCCTTTCCTTGTTTGCTTAATTGCTTAACGAGGGCCTCGGTTCTGGCAGCCTTGACGCCATAGGAAGCATAAGAGGGTTCTCACGCAGCTTCCACCCTCTCCGTTCGATGACGTTCTACGTCACACCTGCGGTAACTCAGGACGTTCTATGTCCGCCGCTTATGAACGTGGGTGGAGCTGATGAACACTCTCAAGGTTAGGTTGTTACTTGTAAAAACATAAATACCCCCGAAAGCAGAAGATTTGACAGCCGTCGCCGTAGCTCAGAGGTAGAGCACCGGACGCGTAATTCGGAGGTCGTGGGTTCGGATCCCACCGGCGGCAGTGGTTGTTTTTTCTTCTGTTTTTCTAATCAATTAGCTTTAAGCGATAACAAGTTCAGTAATATCTAAATTGATCAACACCACAAAATAAAAAATAAAATTAAACATCCCCTGTGCCCCTTGGTTTCTGTGGCTGTTGGCTTCTTTCATATTTGCTCTATCTAGTTTGTCTACCGGCTTACGATGACCCCGTCCACTAAGCCGCCACTCTCCCTCATTATTTCTCGTTTTGAGGTCGGCGCAGAAGGAACTGCTAGAAAAGGAGGAGCGGAGTGCAAAAATCGATAACGTCGCCACGGAAAACACGTTTTCTAGTGCGCGAGGTCGAGGCCAGGTGGCGCTGAGCTCAGTGTTGTCTCTGACCCTCCGGTGGGTGCAGCCGGCGACCTGAGTTCTGTGGCTAACACTTGAGACTACCGAAGGCAACGCAAGGCAAGGCGGACTAAGAACAGCGCGGAGGTGTGGAGATGGCAGTGATGAAAAGGGCGCATTCAGGTGAGATTTGGTACAGTATATGGCAGCACTGAGCGGCGCGACGACGCGATGGCAGCGCCTGTACAGCGGATATTATATGGAGACCCGGTTTCGCATTGCAATGCGTCCGCTTCTCGGAGAGTGCTATCGCTTGTCTTAAAAACTCTCACGGTGCTGTGCCTGTGTGTCAGCGGTAGTGACGTAACCCAACTTCTCCGGTAGCATGTAACATGTGTATTTTCCCAAAAACCAAACGCGTTAAGCTGTCACTGACGTGAATACTTGCATTCGACAGGTTTCTGCTTATTTAGATGTCCAACAGTTTAGAAAAAAAGTTTTGAAAATTTGGAAAATTGTAATACACTTTAAGAGAAATATTGAAGGTAATGTTCCATTCTTGTGATATGCAGCAAATTCTTTCTTTTAAAGTGTTTCCATTGATCGCAACGAACAGTTAAAACTGCCATTTAAAAACAATGGGGAAAGCTTTTAACAATAGCAGAAATATTCATAGCGAAAAAAATTTCAAGGCTGCCGTCCGGTGATCTGAGGATATATTGATTGTTATAGTGAAATCTTACATTATATGAAAAGAGTTTCCTCAAAAAAAGGTTTCCCGCACAAAAATGCTTTTTCACAGAACAGTTGGGTATGTGTGAATGATTTGGCCTCACTGCCAAATGCCACAGCAGCGATCCGGCTGACCTTATTGGAAATATCTCAAGAAAGCCGCCATTATCTGTAAGAGCATTAAATAGACCTGTTCGTCGAGATGTTTCGTGCGGCAGCTGCAAAACCCACCTTTTAACTTTAACGGCCGGAACACAGTTGGTGAGCACTCTGCTAACGGTTATATAACAATTTATTTCGCACTCCTTCGCGAACGATCCTGCTCAGCTCGACCGTAAACGCCAGTTACACAGGAAGCAAACACGTTCCAGGCCATTACCAATATTTAGCACAGCTATCGCAACAACACTTCTCAACTGTCATGGGATTCCTGTTGACAAAGACATTTAACTATGGGATACACGACGAGTGAAATGATTTCAACATTTTTCATTAGTTTTGTGTGTATATAGAATGCGTTTTCTCCGCACTACAACGCTCGCGATTCCTTCATTCCTTCTTAACCTCTGGTTGTGTCTTCTCCAACAAAATCCATCGTACCTGGTCACAGAGCGTGCAATCGTGATCCTATGCATAGCACATTATAAGCCATTCTCAATGAATGCAACGCATACAGCACTGCGATAGAAAACAACTTAACCAAAAATTGGCTGCATTTGGCGAGTGCCTTTCCTTGCCAAGGTAATCACACTTTCCGAATTAAAAAACACCAGCAGAAGCTGCACTGCTTCAACAATGCAGAAAAGTCGCAAAGCGCAAAACATGCCTTGAAGGTGCGTACCAAAAAATTTACGCTTTCCTTGTATCTTTGGACACGAATGGCGCTTATGTAATTAGTTTAGTTTGAGACTTTTAACTCCTAACAAAACAAAAAGAAGCAATTCGGTAATCAAATTGTAATTGAAAATCGCTAATTTAAAACTAGCTCAATCATTCCCTCTTCCTGAAGCGTCACTGCAAATCCCTGTTGAATTCATCAAGCTGTCCGGCTGTCTTGTTCGCTAACATGCATTTATTACAGCAGTTGACATTAAAACATCGTTAAAAAAATGCAGTGCATATTCAGGACAACCTTCTTATGCACGAGTTGTGACAAGCTGCTCTCTGCAGTAGCAATGTTTGGAAGATGCGCGGATGACGTTCAAGACACACGACGCGTGGCAGCAAAGCGCGCGTAGACAGAATTGAGAGCCTCATTCCATTTCTGCTGAGCGCATCTCGAAAAAAGCGGCTTACTATCTCCTAATAGAACTTATAGACCGGCCTTACAGCAAGACTGTTTCTTTCTTCTACATTGTCTATGAAGCAACAACAAATGGCAACGAAATATAGCTTTCTTGCAGCATTCTTGAGCTAAAATTAGGCGAACGAAATTCTAAACGTATCGCTATTTTTGCGCGCCTACGCAGTTGTACCTTGAAGAGACTTTTAATCTACCACACCAGTCGCTAACACCAATGCGAAAGGTCCCACTGTCTCTCAGGACGTCTGCTATGCCTTATGCCAACGTCATGTTATTACCGCGTCGTTACCAGGTTCAACGCGTGACATTTCCTTATCGTGCGCTTTACTACAGCGCTCTGCCATTCAAGCTTATCGTTGAGTGACCTGTCCGTCGGAGTGAGCTTGTTGCGGCTCCTTAGGTAAATATAAAACAAATATGCATGTAACTCCAGTCTAGCGCACCACGTGTGAAAGCGTATAGCGACCATGAGCCCCTACTTGGAGATTCTCGCTCGCATCAAGGTCGCCTCCAATGAAACCACCTTGTCTTTTATTAATGCGAGAAGGATTACATGGCGTATCAACATGAAAACCCAACGTCGCCCAAAAAGTTGCGGCGTTACGAAACTTGCGATTGGTCAAAACTGTTTGACGTCATTAAAAGACGGGAAATACGAAATGCTAACCAGTAATAGAAACTACTGGTACCTATAACTGCACCAGCTGGAAAGGAATAGAAGAGGATTAGAACATCATTGGAATAGGCTTGTAACAGAATATGTATAAATTTGAATAGAATCAGAATGGCATTACAATACAATAAAATGCAATGTTTTCGTATTGCTCGCACGTAAATTCGTTAAGTGCCCAAGGTAACTTCTCAAAGAAATGGCCCAAAATTTTTATCCAGGGTGCTCCTAATTTCTACTGGTCACTTTTGCTCTCCCCAGGAGGTCATCCCTCCAGATAGCAATACGTTGAACCCACCTAAGTGGCGTAATGCAAGAACCTGGTAACATCTACTAGCACTTGAGAAAGTGCGTGGTACAAAAGGGATCATCGTTTTAATCCATTATTATCCCCCGTCTCAAAATTTCATCCCAGCTGTGCCACCATGCCATCTAGGCAAAGCGTGAGAAAAATAATTTACTGAGTATGATAGCATTTGTCGCCTTGGTTAAAGAAAGCCTCTCTCGCTACTGAGCATTGCGGACCGAGAAGGGGCATTGAAAGGTATACCGGATGTCGATGGTGATGATGACGATGATTATGGGGATACAAAAATAGTTCAACTGAGAGAAAGAGCACCGACACTGCCCAGAGCCGCAAGTCCAGGCATTTCTTTTGTCATTTAGTTTATAAAGCTCGTCGAGGATTTAAACTCATTAGGACTGGAGTTTGTTTTTGTTTGCTCTCTTGCTTTCTTGCCTGTATGTTTACTTATTTATTGATGTTGCACCTTCGCATGAGGCTATAGCATGACGAGATGAAAAATGCACAAACAAATGGTACCAATCAGCAGCATAGGAGATTCTATGAAAGCACAAGGAAACGTGCGCAATAAAAAACATCTCAGCTACAGATTGCAGAATCAAGCTTCTTTCAAAGGCAGATCACGAATGGGGCCAGAAAGGCAGTTCGGAATTTCTTTAGCGCCGGAAAAAAAACTGTAATTGAACAATTAATTACGAAGACTGAAAGGCGAAATTTTAGTCCGTGGTAGCTTTTTCGAGACGATGGGTCAGAAAATTTGAAACAGTTCCCAGTGACTCATATCGCGGATGTTTAACTGATATGTTATTTGTGAACAGGAAACTTGGGGCTCTTGTAGAGGTGCGACCCCATTTCCAGCACCTTGGGCTGGAAATGACGCTGTCATATAGCCCAGTTGGCTGCACTCTTCTTCCAGCTGTGTTCTTATTCTACGCGGCTGCGATAGACCCGAAACAATGGTAACAACGGGAAGCAGTTAGCCTTGAATGTCCCTTTCACTGCTCCCACAATCAACTTTGCACCCGCTATAAACGATCCTGGCGAGTCTCTTATATCTCTCTCGAGGGAATGCAAGACAGCGAGCAGTTTGGTGAGCCAGTTTGTTTTTATTTTTGCAACAACATCCACTGTTGGGCTGTGAAGCACGCTTACTTCAGCAACAAGTGTTACTTGAGTACCTTTCCAATATAGCGCGTTGTCCTGTCCACCTTTCTTGTGAGTGTCTTGTGTTTTGCGCTAACTTTTGTACGAAGAATAATTCACCGACTAGCCCAGCAACAAGTGTTACTTGAGCACCTTTCCAATACAGCACGCTTACTTCCTTACCATAGTTGGCGGACGCCACCTGCAGGGCGTCGTCTGTTAGGGTTTTGCGTGTTCCCTTCTAGCAAAATACTAGTGCCCTTGTTTACGCACCTGCCACGCCACTTGTGTCAACACGCGGTTTCAGCCACGGCTAACAGGAAGCTTCCGACCCGGCAAAGCGTTGTTGATTGCAGCACGATAGAAGTGCCAGACTCCTGCCGTTTGCAGCAAACTTTATTTATTTGTGTGCGTGTGTGTGTGTGTGTAGCAGAGCAGTGAAACGGTATGCACTCGCGAACTCATACATATGGTGCGATCTGTTTAGAGGCTGTGTTTGGTGGGCAGAAAGTTGGAAACAAACACACTGCCACTAACGACCCACTTTGGTCGTCACTTCTACTCGTTTTTCAGCCTAAAGGTCAAGGTATTCAATTAACTGCAGCAGGATTAGCCTTAAGCTGTGCTTGGGAAACATACAAAACTACAAGGCTTCTTTGCTGCTACCATCCTACATCCTGGCGATCGCCATTGTTAAAAAAAAAATATTTTCTATTCACTGAGACCAAACCTACCGGCTTACGAAGGCAGCAGCCTGATTTTCTCAACCAATGCGCCTGTTAAGTGTTTTCATTGTGCAGAACAGAGAAGGCGTAAAGCGTGACGTTAAACACATATTGCAGCTTGGCAATGAAAGGACATGAATAAGCAAATCAAAAACTACACCACTAAGCAATATAAGCGCGTCAGAATTTGCTCCTCAAAATAAATTGCGAGTTTTATTGGTACTGTGTTTTTGCCAGGTTAGCAACGCTTCACTTTTCGAGGTACTCGCGCAGCTAAAGAACAAAGTATATTCTGCCAATTTAAAGTTTTGCATGTCGGCAAAAATAATGAACATGAGGTAAGGCAGCAAGCAATTAACTAGCGACTCGTGTTCTGCAGCGCTTCGGTAGTCAATTTCTTTTGCGGGTTGTCGTCCCTTCGCACCGTTATTCCGCACATTCAGCGAGTTGACAGTATATTCAAAGCTCCACGCGTTCTACCAGAATACTGTAACCATGTAGATATCTAATTTAGCTGAAATGTTATGCCTTCAATCTTAATGCCTGATAACAGTGAAATTTTATTATGTATAGTTATGTGTCAAATACTGTGACTGAATCGACTGTGTTTTCATAAAATGTAAAGACTTGGATTGCATGCCACCAATGTCAGTTAAATAGTGTAGTTGCTAGCTAACAAATAAGTTTCGCACTACAGTTTTGGACTTCAACTTGCTCGGAAGACACAAAACTCGCAAGAAAAATTAAGCGGTGTTCTGGTACGATGTCCCCTTGAGTTCCCCTGAGCCAAATATAGTTAATGCTGAAAACCGCGAGTGCCAACATGTACCGTCTGTCGCAAAAGTTCCGCGTCTTTCATCGAACTGCGCGGTGGACTAAACTTTTGCAAACGGTGGTACATTAGTTAAGTTGCAATTGGCGCAGCAACACAGCAAACTAATTGCCTCGAAGGTCACGAACAAGAAAGAAAGGGCTTTATCTTCGACTGTTGCGCAACCACATGGTAAACCAAGCGCGAACTCTGCCTTTGGCACAAGCCGTACATTGAACCGGTTTACTCGGGGAAGAGGACGTCGGGTTCTGCAGGTGCGTCTACTTGAACGCATGCGCAAATGATATGCAATGTGCAAGATGCGCGAGCAAGCATGTATGGTGGCCAAAGTCAACGAACAGCCTAGGAAGTCGTGAGTGCTCCCTTAAATGACCACGCCGTAAAAGCCCCTATTGACCAATCGCGTCAGGCGTTTACAGGCGAGCTTATCTGCCTCGTGTCAACGCTGTAGTCGTTTTACGTCTGCGATATCCTGGCAAGGAAAAGAAGAATGTGCACTGTCAAGCTGGACTACGCTAAGAAGGACGCACTCTGCGGTAGAACCCGGACGCGTGTGAAGGGCGTCTCTTTAGGAGGTAAGGTCCACGAGCCGATCGGGCCACAGCTCCAGTGCTCAAAATATTCAATGGCCACGCCGTTCTTTACTGGAACCAAGCCAACTTGCAAATCATCACCGTGATTCACCATACCCAAGGTGCGTAAAAGTACGTTTGCTTTAGTGATCTTCAACTGTAGCTCCCAAGTTTTATTTACGCAACGGGTGAATACCAATTATTTAGCCGCCCATGGTGCTTAGATGCCACTCAGCAAAGAGATGCGGAATCGTGCGAAAACCGCAGAATTCCAGGACTTTGATATTCGAGGGTTGAATTTTCCTCCACATTAAAAATTTGCATTCTCACTTATGTGTGGGTGCTGGTCGTGAACTGATGATTTCACCAAAATTACTGCCATGTTCGAGCATTGCGTGTTTATCAACTACCAGAGGTAGAAGTGCGCTTCAGGGAATATTCTAGTGCCGTGCAACGTTTCAAGGTTGCTAGCAGGAAGTCAGCGTGCGTTCGTTAGTGAAAACTTTATTGGAACCGCTTCATTCGATCAGGTGACGGTGGATGAAAGGGGAGGGGCATGAGCGGGACCGCGACGGTTCTCGGGCCACTCTATATGACCGGACACTGTTGGGCCGCGGCGATCTTCAAAGCCCAGCCCATGATGCGAAGCTGTAGCTCCGCCTGTGAGCTGCGCAGAACAGCCTCCAATCGCTCCTGTGATTCTATCCCTTGAAAGGGAGGCTTCGGTTTGTTCCCCTCTGTGTATGAGGGAGAGCAGGAAAAGGGATGGCATGGAGGTGGTTTGTAGTCTACGCAATACTGCCTGCTCGGTTTTGGTCAGAGAAGGATGAGGAGGGGGTAGAATTGGGGGGAGTTCTTTTAATGCTGCGTACATTGATTTCTAAGACGGCTTATACGAATAATGCGTCGCTACTAATACTACACTGCGAACAGTAACATAAATAATGACCCCAGATTTCCAGCTCAGTACCTGCAAAGTCCTAAAATACACGCTGTGCATTCTTTTCAGCACTCTGATCAATGCCCACGCGACCACCGCAAGGAAACGGCCAGCCATACCTCTTTTTGCCACAGCGATACAATGCAACAGTGACGGGCAAAGAATAAGTTAAGATTAAATGCTGTATAATGTCAGAATACACCATAGCTGCTGCGTATCTTTTTCGTACAAACATTTTCGCCTCCTGATGTATAGCAAACTGTCCTTGGGACTGTATCCACTAGTCAGGGAACTGTGCGGTTGTGGTCTTACCCACTGATTGCATCTCTTGCTGAAACTTTCTTGTCTCAGCATAGCTCCTTATTCTGCCTGCCGCCAGCACGCCAATATCGAGTCGCCTGTCATATAACCCAAGTGCCGGCGCCGCGGTATGTCACGCGAGATGCCTCAGAGATGCGTAGCACATCCGCGCCGCTCGTCAGTCACTTGAGATGTCTCGTATCTTCGCGCCGCGAGATCATCAAGCGTCTAGCCGTTCTGCGCTTTCAGTCCTCTCGCATTGCCCCCGCGCTTCCCTTTTGAGTGCGTTTCGTTTCTCAGAGAAAAAAAAAAATAATCTTTCAATCTCCACGCCGGCTCTCTCTACCCCTCGGTAAAATATCAGTCATGCCTTATTCACGGTGCACAAGAAACCTTAAAACGTCGGAAGTTGGCTGATGCTTCCACTCCGTAATTCTTCACAGGAGCGTGTAGTAGCTTCCAGCAAGGAGCGCCTCTTCTCTCAAGGTATTTGTTGTATCTGGCGTGCCGCGTTTGGCACAAGGCGTTTATTACTTCCGCGAAGACTTCTCTTCTGAACCCTTGTCAAGTGACCTTTGAAAAGTCGAACATGAGCCTCTTCGCAGAGCGGTCGTCTCTGCAGAAGACTCCTCCAGCAGTTATGCTGGTTGCTACCCTTTGTGGTTCAGACTTCTTATCAGGCAGCAGTTATGGTTGACTAGTTTCTGTTTCGCTATTACCTAACAAAAAGAATCAGTGCTTCATGGACACAGGGCTGATTTGGCCAAAACATGCAGGCGACAGTTGTTAGTTAAGCATTCGGAAGCGCATAGGGTGCCAAACTAAAAAAAATGTTGCGGCATTACATCTTTATAAAATTTTGCGGATTAAGATAGGTCGGCAAAAACAAACTTCTCCACTTACTCGCAGAAGATATCTCGATGTCTGCGAGCTGCTGATCGTACTATAAACGTGTTGTGCATCTTATTTAACTGCATGTATACTCGTTCACTTGCTATCCACACACAGTCTTATGTACAGCCTCTGTCAAAAGTTTGGAGCCCAGGGGGTTCGCTTCTGAGCCTCACTGTGTGGTTCGTGATGCATCTCCAGCGCTCCAAATTTCCTCTGGGTAAGAAGATTTCTGGTTCTACCTCCTTCAATGTGTAGGACTTCCCAGAATGCTTCAAGAGCCCCACTGGAAGGCTAAGAAGTAAACCCCCTGGGCTCTAAACTTTTGACAAAGACTGTACCAGACGCTTCTAAAGTAAACTACTCATGCTTGCCGTGATCTAAAAGCGCTGGCAATCGATGCGCTGGGAACAATGGGGCGCTGTACATTGCCGCATAAATACGATGCTGCGCCACTCACACATAGACAGAGGGTGCGCGCTAAATTTCACAAGGCCTCGTTCCAGAGAGCTGCGATGTGAGGAGCGTGTTTCGATTGCTCCAAATGCTACTTGTTAGTTAACAGCGAAAACACAAATTTCTCATAAGTGAAGCCCCGCCTGAGGCATCGAGTTTGAAATTTTTATCCGTGGAATACTCAGTTCCATGACATTTGCGAGAGATTGTATTAGTCGCTCCTGAAGCCTCACTTGCACTTTCCGCTGGTTGACTTCGTTCCTGCATATACTCCAAAGTGTTTATTTGTCGTTTTGCGTACATTGTATTCGGTTAGCTACTTACCTTTCGTAACAATTATATCAAACCGTCACTTTTGCAATTTGTATTATTATGGACTATGTCTTTACCGAACGTAAAGCGCACTCTGTTTTTTTATATGCTGAATGCTGCGGTACTGCGTTCAAGGAAGCCGGGTTTTGTAGACCTTGTTCTGTAGTTTGTTAACAGAAGGAAAAATTTACAGTGATAACCTCTGTTACGGTAAACGTGGATGCGAGTGTCTTTCTCGTGCCCCACGTCGCTGAGACGCTTCTTTATCGTGTGCTGCATGTGTTCAGCGATCATCTGCTGCGCGTGTTTCCTTGATATCAATAAAGGGCTCTTGACTTTCGCCACATAGTATCGCGACAGGCTTGACAAGATCGAGCTCGTGAGTTTTCGGTAATCGTGGTCGCCACTGTACTAACCGTCTTATCCAAAAAACGAACTAGTTGTAAGTACAGCATATCATACCGTTGCCTGCATCCCTTTGCGTTGTCCTGTTCTCTCCCTTTCTGGCGGCTTAAAACCAAAGTGAACTGCGACCAACTAGCCAAGCAACAAGTTGACTTAGGCTGATGCGCCGTTACACCATCTCGATATTAAGTATCCTAAAAGCTAGTAAAGTGTTGTGAAAACACCAATTCAGCGCTATGCATAACGGCCTGCCATCCGCAAAATAGGCTTCTCATAAAATTTCTCAAATTCCAATTCCTGCTGCCGTTACTCATGCACTTAAGTGCCCAAAACTGTTCAAGAGTCGGCACGCAACTATGCTGGAAGCTAGCAAGCTGTAAAAACGGAGAAATTAGAGCGCCAGCGTACTTGTACCACCTGCACAGCTTTTCCGCAAGGCATTCAAGTAGGTGCAATCGGCGGAAACGGAGATACGTACCGAGGCAGATGTTGTAAGCCACATCGAACTCCAGCATTTGTTCCCAGAAGAGTGCACTCGCAACGAACATAGCTTGTACAGCGTTCGTTACTAAAGCCAGTACTGGCGTGGATGCTACCGCTCTGTGCACAGGAATCAAGTACTGAATGCACTGCTCGTTATTTCTGTACTGGTAAGCAGCGAATTCATTTTTCCGTAGTTTGTACGCCGATGGTTTGAATGCCAATAGAGCCCGTGCACAAAAGCTCAGCGTTATCCAGATATGTAGCGAAGACAGTTATCGCGGCTACAATTAAATGGAACATTCAGCACTCACAAACCGAAATAACTCATAACAAGAAGCACTGATATCGCGTCGGAAGAACTTCTTCCCGTCAGGAATTCACTGGCAGGTTTACGGATCCGATGATGGTGTAACTTTCGCGGAATCGATACGCATTTATTGGGACGAAAACGTACAGTCTCTGTCAAAAGTAACCAGTCTGCATGGTTTGCTTCTAGCTCGTACAGTGAAGCCCTTTCAGCTTCCCTGAAGCTGAAATGGTGGTTAAAGGTAAGGATTGGGGGTCTTCTTACTTTCCAACACCTTTTTATCTTTAGGAAAGCCACAAGGGCTCCTCTATACAAGCTAGAAGCAAACCATGCAGCCTAGTTACTTTTGACAAAGACGGTACGTAGTTCACTAAGCGACAGTCGTATTCTTCTGACGTACGCCTGTTCACGCCGTCATTCAGCATGCTATTTCCGGAACAGGGAATAAATGCTCCTTCCTTCCATATAACAGGGTGGAAAGGAGGACAGGGCTGTATTGCGAAAGATGCGGAAAATTTTGTTGCAAGACCAGCCACAACCGGCGGGAAACAAATAAATGCACATGACGTGCAATTTTGTTCCCTATACTGTTTTTTTTCTATTCTGCGCAGATTTTTCTTTCAAAAGGCGTGAAAGATACATCAATGCAGTCTCTGCAGGTGGCTTGTACGGCATGACGGACATTATACCCTTGGTAGTGGGCAGTTAAACGACGATTAGTTATTTCTTATTAGCAAATCAACTTTTCAGTTCTTGGTGTTCGGACACAATATTAGCCTATGTGGCTAGGTAGGTGGCATTCGGGCGACCCAGTTTTTTATTTATAAATCAGCATTGTGGTTCCAGGTATCGAACATGGAATTATGCGCGCAGAACGAGCCCGCATCTCAACGAACGTTCGAAATGTCCCGGAAGTAGAAAAGCTGCATTTCACGCCGGGGATACGCGTTTACAGGTCACAAAAAAGGAAGCAGTGTTTCATGGGCGTCGAGCCGACCGGCACATTTCCTCTCTGCTTCGGCAAAGACGTAATAAGAGGGGTGACGCTGCGATAGCAGAGGCGCAATTGCAAATAAACGCTGCTGTGTTTCGGCAATAGCGAGCCCAGAAATCCTGGACGAGGACGTTTTTCAATCGGACATTATTTATGAAAGCAGTTTTTTCATATATCGTAAGATTTCACTATAACAATCAATATATCCGCATATCTGCCCTCGCCAGGCTTCCTTTTTGTTTTTGCTACTCACGTTTTTCCTGTCGCCAGAAACGCTCCCCATTACTTTTCTAAAGCAGATTGAACTACTCTGTACGGAAGATAGCCGAACTTTAAAAGAACTATACTGCTACGCATCGCGAAGAATGAACCATTACCTTTAACATTTCCAGAACAGTATCTTACAATAGTCCACAGTTGCCTCGCGATTAAAACCGATGTCCGAGAATCCTGGACTTGAATTGGGACGCATTGTACAGCGGGACAGCGCAGCGGGGGAAGGTGCAACGGCACGGCTGACGAAAAAGAACAGGTAAAGCGACAAGTGAGACTGGCAGCTTGTCGGTATGCCTTCTCCGCTTCCATATCACCAGAGACGCAGCGTAAGCTCCATGCAGCATGCGTCTGCATGACTACGCGGTGTCAATGAAATCACCGAGTCGCGAGCACCTAACAAGAAAAGCTACGAATCACACGCACGTCTCTCATAATTTAGAATCTGGGCGTGCTTTTTTCGTGACCGATGATACCATCCTATATCATGCTATACCATGTCAGTTTTGGCATCGGGTCGTCTTCTGCAACTTTGCTTTGCGTGCATCACTCCACGTTCGATACCCCGAACCACAGTGCCGCTTCGAAAATTTTTAAAAGTCGGTTCGCCTACAATGTTGAATGCCTTTTGTTTCGCAAAACTTTTGCCCTAAAGCCAAAAATTAAAAAGACTGCTGGTTAGTAATCGTTAAATAATTTTTATCTACTAACTATCGTCATGCACGTATTGTCCGCCATGCCGTAGAATCCACCTGCACAGAGAGCACTGTTGTATCGCGGATTCTTTAGTAAAAATCCGTACAGGTAAGAAAAAAAAAACATGGTATATGATTACAGCATAATTATTTCAAAGTTAACAACAACATGCTGGGTAAATGTTACAATATTACTAGCGGATGTGCTCGAATGACCTACCGACTTGGTTGAGTAACCCAGCATTATAAAAGTGATACACTATAGCTGTTCTATCATCTTCCATTAAAAATACGTTCTGTATGCAATAAAACGACCCATATAAAAAGTATTCAGACGACTTATGGGTCGATCTTTTTCATGAGCAATACCAAGCCCCACTGTCACGCTCCTATGACGGCAGATAAAAAAAAATGTAAAGAATGTTTACAGCCACCGAACTGAATAGGGGAGGTCTGGACGAAAGTCTTGGGAAACACTACTTGAGCAGGAAGTTATGCTGACGCATTCACTCGTGATATTTGTGCAGATCATGGTTGTTTGGCGACCGCTGGCGTGCCATTGTGTCCGAATAACATAACGTTTCGAAAGAACAATAGCTGCGTCCCTTTAACAGGGTCAGCCTGCCTACAGATAACACCTCCATAATGCGACGAGTGCAGGCTTACCTATCAAATAAGCCATCCAGACGTATCGGAAAGAAAATTTTGCCCTTCTATGAGAAAATAAATTACTCAGGTAATTGAAATTTTGTGACACGTAATGCTTGCTCATTAACGAAGTTGCTTGTACGGCGTACCGGTCGTACAATTCGCGTTATGAAAAAAACAAATGCTTACCCTTGCACGAAACTGCAAAAAAAAACAAATTATAAAATCAGAAAAGAAACAACAGAGTTTAACAGGCATTCAACGGAATGGTTTAGTTCGAGTTGCCACGCTTTTAGAATCCTCTCGTATTATTCCTCGCCTACACAATATTCGCTGCAATTATCAGTTTCTTATCAGTGCAGTGCCGAGCGCGTTAGAAGGAAAGGTCGCTGTACCGTAAATTCTTTATGGCTTTCTTACTTTTGCGCCGCTTATTTCAAAACGCCGCGAGGTCCCCTTCTTTTCGTTTACAAGTCAGGAATAGAACCTAATCATAATGGCCGCAATGCTCAGACGGAATGAAGACGCAATAATCGCGACGCCCTCTAGGGAACGGCGCGGGAAGCAGACAGGAGCGCTCGTTTGCAAAAGTGATTGACCTGACTAAGGCGAGAATTTATCAGCGCGAGAGCGCGCTGTCTCGCTTGGCAGCCGGAGGGCGAAAGATCCGCGCCCCGCTCACGGCGCCTGGTAGCGGCGTGGAAAAGTTAGCGCGATAATTTCTCACTTATCGGCTAACTCTATCTCCCCGGAGGCGCAAGTTGATTAGCCCTCGTTATGTTTCCTTTTTCCTTCTTCCCTTCTTTTTCACGCCGCCGACACCCAACCACCATCACGGCGTCGCCTCGCAATTAGCCAGCATCCCCATCGCAGACCAGACATCAGCAGATCGCGGCGGCCTGGTGACGTTTCACTAACGAGGCTCGGGACATGTCGGGGTCGCCCGCGGCATCGGAGGCTAGGAACGGTCTTTCCGGCACCACTGGCGGAAGCGGCGTTGACGCCACCTCCAACGGCGGCGGCGGAGCGGCCTTCGTCAACAAGGCGTTCGAGTCGTACGAGCGCTCTGCTAACGACGGCGGCGATGTGGCGAAGACGGTCTACCCTAGCTACGGCTCGGCTGTGTGGAAAGAAGAGGCGCAGGACGCGGCCAAGCCGAGCAAACCGAAGGCACCGGTGGGATGCTGGGAGAAGCTCAAGCGGGACGCGTGGCTCCTGCCTCTGGTGCACAGCGAGTTCTGGATCTCGGCGGCCTTCTCTCTTATCCAGCCCTTCTACCCGATTCTGGTGAGTTCCCGACACTAACATAACTAATCTCTGTCCTCTTTCAAAAATATTGCTTTCATTTTTCGTGCCGGGCGTTTTCTTTAATGGAATGTACTAGAGTGGTCTACTATAGGCACCTCTAGTCTAGTTAGTTTATCGTTACAGATGTGGCCTACAAGAAGAAATTTAAAAATATTCAGAATACATTTGGTGAATAACAAATCAATTTCTACACATACGGTCGAACGTGGTACATGTTACTCATCTTTAAGCACCGTTCTTTTTGATAGCGTACATTTGTAATAATGTATTGCGTAAAATGACACGCACTGTATATGCTGAGCTTTGCTTTCCCTGGTTTCACCATGTTCCTGTCGCTCAAGCTGTCAATCTCAGTATTCTTTTAGGCTGGATGCTATTCCAGCTCCAGGTGTTGGAGCTTGCCTCAAAATATCAAACACCGCACATAAGGCCATAATAGCTAACACAGGTCTGCTCATTTCAGAAAACAGTACTCCCACTTTTAGCGCAACGAAACCGCTCAATCACCACACTGAAAAGAGAAGAATTTGTGCTGTTAGAAATTCTTCCAACTCTTACAGTCCAAGCATGGAAATATGGAGTAACCATCGTTTTAGGCGTTGAGCCTTATGTCAAGAGGGCAGATGTGAAACGGCAATAGTCTGAAGAGAGGCGCAGTAAAAGCGTATCCTTAGTGCCTGAGTGAAGCCACGCACACATTATTATTGGCCAGCTAAACGGATCCAAAAACACTCTTCGTGGAAGCAGCGTACCCTACCCATGTCTTGGTTAACAATGCCGGCGACTTGCAGTCCACAGAGGCAGACCAGTGAGCTGCTGCCTGCATGTGTCCTCACGGAACCACAAAACTGCCCTCTGTTATTCCAAGGATTTAGTTCCTGTCGCAAACTTAACCAAAAAAAAAAAGAACAGCGAACATTAGTATTCCGTGTGTACAGACGGTCATATTTTAGCTGGCGTGCGTGACTGCCGCGTTTTCCGTGCTCCCGCAGCTTATGACGGCGCTAACTTGCTAAGATACCAAATCTAAGCAGAGGATCACTAAACGCCTGCTTAATATTGAGCTTTGCCCAAGTTTGCTTCTTCGCAATGCGCAGGAGCGCAGTAAAAGTGGCCATCGCGCACGCCAGCTAGCGATTTGACCTGCTGTACGTTGCAGAGAAATGCCGGATTAAAATAACTAGTGCTCCTCAAAATAATGTCTTCAAAAATAAGCATGAAATCAAATCTTGTACAGAATTGCTTGTGTAACGAGTCTCATTTTCGTGTGACAGGTACGATGTAGGACAGACTGGGAGATATCTAAATGGCAACCTTCGTGAACGTCAAAACGATGAACAAAAACTGTAGCTATAGTAATGAAACGGCCTAAAATTATAAACCAACTGGCCCAAAGATCTTCTCTTTTACAGTTAAAAAGGGTAGGTTCTTCGACATTCACTGCACAGTGTACGGCTGTGTTTTTCGATAAGCGCTGTGTTATTTGAAGAAATGCTGCTGAGTTAACTCGAAAAATTATCGAAGTGGAAGTAACTTGTAGCTTAGAAAGGAAGCAAATGCGTGTCTACCCCTTCTATCATTTTATCAGACGACCGATTTGAATACTTGCGGACACAGTGAATCGTGTATGCGCGTTGTCGCCAATCGGGATTGCAGAAATTTGCGTGCGGGTTAACAGAGCACAAAACAGCAGGAAGAATACTTTGCCTGTATTTATTCCCTTTTTTCCTTCTCGTCCCTGCTCTTAACGGAAAACAAAAGTCTGCGCTGTTAATTCACTATACGCTCGTACGTGTGGCAGGCGCGAGAAATTTCTCCTGGAGTTGTTTTTCGGATATTTCGTTTTTTTTTTAATTATTTTAGCGCTGAAGCATTATTCTGTTGAAAACAAGCGCTCACCTAATTGGGTTAGCTGTACGTTGCTAGATTTTCGAACATCCGGGTTGAGCCCCACTGATATTAATGATAAAATTTGCATTCAACCCTTGTTTTTTTTTCGGCGCACGCATATGCACAAACATACAAAACAGGTGCGTCCCGTTCGCGCATTTACTGCCCACCTTTTCATCACAAGCCATGTGCATACTAGGGCACTGTGTTATCGCAAAGCCACCTTTACAGCTGCGTTTTTAGGGTTTAGTGACACAAAATTTAGGTCATGCTTCCGGAACATTGTGAAGTGCCACAGTGATTCATTGACGATGGCTTCAGAAGGAAAACACCGGATATCACGTTGTCTGCATGTATTCGCATCTCTACCCCATTTCCTTCTCTCTATCCCCGCCTCGTGTACTGCTGCAAACGGTGTAGCATCCCGGCTGAGTGGAAATTTTCCTTCTACAAAAACAGTGTTGGAACGCGAGCATCCGCAGGACAACCCAGAACGCATAGTGAAAACCATCGGCAGAGCATGTATTACATTGCCGATTTTCGCGTAAAAAACTTTAACACGTCCAAACAGCGTGATTACACTCTACAGTTGTTACACTAGGGCAAGCGACGCTTGAAAGGGATAGATAGTCCGTGAGTTTTTCGAACATTTTGAGTTGACAGTCACATCGCACTTGTCCCCTCTATTCGCTTTTCAAAATACATAGTAATACCTTAAAACAGCAAACTGAAACTCAGTATGTGGCCAGGCTTCACGTGCCGTAGCAGTGACGTCATAAACATTACCAGAAAAGCACGCTTACTTGCGTTGAATGGCTGAAGTAGCGACTAACAATGAGCAATTCCAGAAAATGCTTGAGAGGATCTAATGCAAGCCTCGAAATTTTGTTAGTGAAATAGGAAGAACGTATTAACCTGTCGGGAATGTTTCTGACTTCGAAAATTCAGTGTTACCCGTAGATATAACCTGAAATGAGCCCACGGGAACAAGAAACTTTGAAACCTATTTACGCCAGAATTAAATGTCCCATAGCTGACACATTTGGTGCAATTAATTAGGAACGAGAGAGTAACCAGCACTAGAAGTTTCATTAGAACATGGTGACCTCTAAAATCTCCTGAAGCTGCCTTTTAAGCGTTTTTTTTATGTGTGATAGTACCAGCTTACATACATAATGCTCTAACTTTCGTAGTAGCGATGCACTTGCGGAGCCCGACAACCACAGACCTCTATCTTTAAAGTAAAATGTATTTTTTTTTTTTTTTTTGCAAAAGTCCTACCGTAAAGACAGAAGGTTCTGGCTCAAACACACCTATCAACGCAGGAAAGCGTCTCGTCTGACAACTTCGTGCTAGCCTGTATTCGAAAAAAAACAGTGATAGTTTACCTTATCGAGCCCCAGCTCTTCGTTTCCTAGATTTTATTCTCATTATAGCTGGGATGTTTGTTTTATATGTTTGATTGACTAAAATAAGGCTGTCTTCTAAACTTGTCGCTAAAATCAGATACAAAGGTACGAAGGCAGGGAAAGATTTCCTATTCGTGATTTCACCATTTAGCCGCCGTGGTGGCTCAGTGGTTATGGTGGTGGTGGAAACATTTATTGGCAAGCATTTCAGAGGAGGCAAACCCTACCCCCCCCCCCTTCCTCCCTCATTACGTGGCACTAGGCAACCCCTAGGCGACTGCCCTTACAGGACAAAGGACAGACAGCCCTTGGAAGGCTATTCTTTTCAAGGCCGCCGCGGTGGCTCAGCGGTTATGGTGCTCGGCTGCTGACCCGAAAGACGTGGGTTCGATCCCGGCCGCGGCGGTCGAATTTCTTTGGAGGAGAAATTCTAGAGGCCCGTGTACTGTGCGATGTCAGTGCACGTTAAAGAACCCCAGGTGGTCGAAATTTCCGGAACCCTCCACTACGGCGTCTCTCATAGCCTTAGTCGTTTTGGGACGTTGAACCTCATAAACCAGCTATTCTTTTCAAGGCGCCGGTAATAATCCAGCGCTGGTCAGCAGCAGCAGAGCTGGCCAGGAGAGTCTCCCGCCGTGATTAGCGATGGAGGGTGCGGAAAGGTAATAAAGTCTCCCGGTTTCCCGCAGAGCTTACAGGAGGAAAGGAACTGATCGGGGTAGCGGGCATGAATAAGAATAGGGTAGGGAGCTTTACGGGTCTGGAGTCGGCGCCAGTGGGAGGCCTGGGTTAGGGTTTGGGAGGGAGCCGACGGTGCGTAAACGCGCCGGGTATCTCGGTGGTGGGTAAGGATATCTCTGAAGGTAAGCAGACGCTCCTGGGAAGGCGGAGGGGGTGCAACTCCAGCCCGGAAAGTGAGACCTCGGGCGAGGGAGTGGACCTCCTCGTTACCTGGGAGGCCTGCGTGTGCGGGGGTCCAGATAAGGGTTACGGGGCGGGTGGGGTGCCAGAAGCTTAGAAGCCGAGTCGTGGTGTTGGATATCAGGCCTTTGGCGAAATTAGATGAGGCGAATTTCGTGTCGGTGAGAATTTTGGTGGCAGATGTGGAGATGGTGCTCGGCTGTTGACCCGAAAGATGTGGGTTCGATCCCTGCCGCGGTGGTCGAATTTCGGTGGATGGGAATTTCCCACATCTATTTCTATTTCAATATCCTGTATTTATACACAGTGTATATTGCCGCCCTACCCCCTGCTTTCCTCGATCACTCCCCCCCCCTCCTTTCTTTCCCTCTCCCTGTCCTTTTATTCCTGCTAGTCGCATTTCACGTGCTTCAGGTTTCGATGGCAGGTGCTGCGGCCAGCAATATCTTTTTCTTCCATTTTTATTTCTATTAATAATAAATAGCCGCTAACAACAGCAAATTCTAGAGGCCCGTGTGCTGTGCGATGTCAGTATACGTTAAAGAACCCCAGGTGGTCGAAATCTCGGGAGCTCTTCACTACGGCGTCCCTCATAGCCTCAGTGGCTTTGGGACGTTAAGCCCTCGAGAACAAAAAAAAAAAATTCACCACTTACCATTCTTTTTTTTTTTCATTTTTGGCTATCCCAAAAAAATTGTGAGAAGAAGAAATAAGATTTGCGAAATTCGGTTCAGTCATGCGAAGAAAAAATATTCAAGCTGCTGACGAAAGCATACTCCGCCACAAACTGAAAAAAAAAAAAAAAGAGTGCGCTCCCGATTTTATCTTTTCTTACAACGGTAGGTGATCAACAAGATACAAACGTTACGATTCTCATCGCCGCATGCTATAAACAGTTTAAACCACCAGCCCCAGCACTTAGCCTAACTCAGTCCGTCACAGCAGAATGTATTTACTTTGTTGTTTGTTTTCTTGTGGTGTTGATTGGGGTGGAAAATAAGTTGTGTAATCGTCAAGGTAGAAGATAATTTCACAGAAATTAGAAAAGACGACGTCGTAACGAACGGTTATGAGTGAAGTAACCCGTCTGCTACTTTTGTAAAACTTCTGGAAAATTATCTTTCATTAAAACTTCTTTTTGGGCGAATTGGTGCATATTGATTTAGTAAACATTTATAGGGCAAACGGTTTCAGCGCTTCTATTGTGTGTCGTCTCCCTGTTGTCTGTGTTTGCCCTATAACATTTTACTAAAACTATCCTTACCAGGAGGAAACTACAAAAGTAGCTCGCTTTTTCCATCGCCTCTGGCTAAAACGTTAACTGTGTAAGAAAGCTGGCGCAGGAAAATCCAATCAAGACAGCCAGCGCTGCAAAGATACAAGCTCTTGCAGCGCACCTTTGTTAGCCAAATGTTTTTTGACACCGTTTAGGACGTATCTGAAGCCGCTTGAATAGGCAGAAGGGTCCGCAAACCTTATTTCTCTGATAATAAAAAACGAACCGGTACAGCGCACCAAGGCTAATCCAACGAGAGTGCCCTCAAAGGACGATTTTTTTTCTCGAGCCGAATTATAACGAGAACACAAATGAAAAAGCGCTGCAGAAAAGTATGTCACCATCATCACCAGTAGTAGGCAGCAGAAGTAGCCTGACTACTTACATCATCATCATCATCATCAGCCTGACTGTTCCAAGTGCAGGGCAAAGGCCTCTCCCATATCTCTCCAATTAACCCTGTCCTTTGCCAGTTGCGGCGCCGTTACCCCGCATTCTTTATCTCGTCCGGCCACCTGACTTTCTGCCGCCCCTTGCAATGTTTGCCTTCTCTTGAAATGCACTCCGTTACCCTCAAAGACCAGCGGTTATCCCGCCTTCGCGTTACATGCCCTGCCCAAGCCCATTTCTTCCTCTTTATTTTGACTAGGATGTCATTGCAGGACACTGCAATGACATGACAAAAAAGTCCTTTCCCACTCACCTCAATAAACCCTGTCGTGTGAGAGCTGCGGCCAAATTATCCCCGCAAATTTGCGAATCTCATACGCTCACCTGACTCTCAGCCGCCTCCTATTGCGTTTTCCTTTACTTGGAATTCGCCGCCGCGGTGGCTCAGTGGTTATGGTGCTCGGCTGCTGACCCAAAAGACGCGGGTTCGATCCCGGCCGCGGTGGCTGGAATTTCTTTGGAGGCGAAATTCTAGAGGCCCGTGTACTGTGCGATGTCAGTGCACGTTAAAGAACCCCAGGTGGTCGAAATTTCCGGAGCCCTTCACTACGGCGTCTCTCATAGCCTTAGTCGCTCTGGGACGTTGAACCCCATAAACCAACCTTTACTTGGAATTCACTCTCTTACCCTAAGGGGCTGATTGTCTCCCCTCGGCGTCATATGCTCTGCCAATGCCCACTTCTTCTTATTGGGCCCTGACAGAATATCATCAATTCGCGTTTGCTCCCTGATTCACTCTGCTCCATCCCGGTCGTGTACCATTTTCCCTTCCACAGCTCGCTGCGCTGTCCTCAACTCAATTTCAGGTCTCTCGTTATCGTCCAATCTGGTTTGGTTTGGCTTATAGGGTTTAACATCCCAAAGCGGCTCAGGCTATGAGAGACGCCGTAGTGGAGGGCTCCGGAAATTTCGACCACCTGGGGTTCTTTAACGTGCGCTGACATCGCACAGCACACGGGCCTCTAGAGTTTCGCCTCCATCGAAATTCCACCACAGCGACTGGGATCGAACCCACGTTTTTTGAGTCAGCAGCCGAGCGCCATAACCCCTGAGCCACCGCGGCGGCCCTTATCGTCCAATTTGTAGCCATTGTTAGATCGTACTGACTTCAGCACTCTTGCAGTCGAAGAACCGAGCGCAAATGATCTCCTATATGGCTGACGGATTCCAATTAACGTATTTTTATTTTACCATACTCGACTTTTTTTTTTCTCATTGTATACGAGCACAACATGAAAACTATACCGTGTAAAGCAGCTATCCACTCATAGGTAAGCGTAGGTGCACTACGAATTGGAACACTGTTAAGCCACAGCCAACACACGCTAAAAGTTTCGAGGCGCTCGGCATAAGCTATGAAGATATGTAAAAGAGACCTCGCAGCTGTCGTACCGACTTGCTGTGGATATCTCTCTACGCACACGCTTCTTTTGCGCGACGGCGCGAATTCAGCCTAATCTGCATTCAGCCGGTGCAAGCAGCTTGGCGCCGCTAGTGCTGACGCATGTCGCAACAGCGAGGAAATCTTGATAGTGAGTAACGCCCCATGCTTTCGTCTTTTCCGTTCAATGAGATAATGACCTCATAGTCGTCTGAGCTTTTGCCACACCAGTGCTTGACGAGCGTGTTGCAGACGTCATAGAAGGCCCGCTCAGTGTAGGCGGAAGTAGGAAACCTTGGCGCTTCGCAGAAGCTTACCTACCATTCAAGACACGCACAGTTCTCGCAGCGGCATTCAAATAAAAAAAAATGACGTGTTACATGAGATGTCCGAATCTACAAGCAAGAGGCTTGTGCCAAGCAAAAGGCACAGGTCTTGTTTATGCCCTATTCGTAAGCGGTCTACAAATGTGACCACTAGATATTGAAGTGTCAAAATTGTAGAACTCTGCAAACCAGCTCTTGATTTCAGCAAGCCATATGCATTTGTTTGCACGCTTTAACTGGTTCTCTATTTATTCACCGCACAACAATAAATGCACAACACAAGGGCGCTTATGTCGGTGGCCTCAGCTGAGACGTGCTGAACAACGTGTTGTGGCTAAATAGAGTTCCTTTTTAAGTTTCTATTTCTAGTTCACGCATATTTCTGGGCCTTACCGCCTTGTTGTTTGATACTAGTGCAATTAGTAATGACTGAAAGTTCATGTCGACGGGGCTCTATTTAAGATGAGATTTTCTCTCTGGCCTCGGCAAGCTCTTTTTAACAAACACCGCACTTTCTGAAGCGACATTGGTAACACTATAGTTCTGAATAAAATAAAGTCAATTTGACAAGTTCAATCAAACTTAATCATTACAAATTACCTCTCACTTTCATGTGCATCGCATTTCATTGGCGCGCAGCCATGGCTTTCATATTTATTCGGTTGTTTTACCTCTGGGAATAAGGAAATCCTTAGACTGCAAAATGTTTGTAGTAGTATTGCTAACGACAACCCTTGATTACAATGCGACCGAGCAGGTTATGAACGCATATGCACGTAAGAGTATTGTAATCGGTAACAGCGTGGCAAACATCCCCCTGAAGCCCAGAGCAAGTTCTTGGCCTATTATATAAAATGAAGTTTTGTCCACGTCTTCCTTGAGGTTATCATGAGGCCTATTGAATGCCTGTAGAACAAGCTGTGGTACACGAGAGGAATCTGGAAGTAGGTCGACGCGTCCGGGGCCATCCCTAAGCCTGGTCATTCCGTGGTTCCGCTGAAAGGTGGCTGTTCTCGGAAGCAGGGCAATCCAGCCTACGTCACCGAGCTTTCGCGGTCGCCGCTGGTATCTTTTGTTTTTATTTCGTTATCTGTCATTCCAACAGTCTGGGTGCATGTGTCACAACCTCGGCGAGATGTAAGGCCGCGATTCTGCCACTATCGTTGTTTGATGCAAGTGTTCCGGCTTGTCTTATCGGCGCTATTATATGCGGGCTGTAAACGCGTGCGCTCAGCCCGCGAGGCTGCCAATGCCACCCGTCCGACTTCTTGTTGATGGTCGAGGAGGGGGTCATCATGTTATAAATCGTTTGTAGGGTCATACGGTCACGAAGCCGGTAGTGCGCGCACTCTGATATTATGCCTCTACCAACAAGCCAGCAGGTTGAGGGCTTACGCTCTGAACGCACATGGATAGGTAGTTTAGAGCACATGTAGCAGTAATAAACATGTGGGCATAAACAGCAGTCCATAAAAAAAATGGGTCGCTTCTAGATACGGCTGCTTATTCCTTGTCACAGTGACAGTTCATTACGAATGTGAAAACAACGTCTGAACCTTAAAACGACTTGCTGGTGCAAACAACGGCTACGATGGCTTTAAAGTACCGTTAATGCGGTCTGGTTTATGAACACTAAAATAGTTGCCACGTTAAATTTGTTTTCACTTACTATTTTTTCGCCTTTTATTCGGTATTGTGATCTTTATAAAATTTATAGGTCGTTGTGCAAATAACTTGTGCAACGACTTGCACAAATAACGTGCATAAAGTGTTTGTGCGTATAATGCTTCCAACGCTTACCTTTTGCCTCATCTCGTTTGTTTCTTCACCTAATGATGAACAGTTGTAAAAAAGTTCTTTCAAGCTCGATCATCGCCCCAGGTTTCATGGAGGTTAGCCAATAATTCACAAGAAGTCATTAATAGAACGCGTCACACTGATGGAGAGGGACGATGCTGTACTTCCTCTTTCTGTGAAACCTATTCGTTATTGCAATCCTTTAGCAGAAAATTAGTTACATGGCCACTTGGCCTTTTCGCTCGATTTTTACTAACGCTCAGTTGGCAGAGCGCAAGCCCCAAAACACAAAACGCAATCCCCATTGCAAATGCAAAGAATTCGAAGACAACAGCACATCCGCAAGTAAGCCTCCAAGCATTTATTCTAAACAGTACGAGGACACTACACACAGCTATTGAGGAGGGGATTTGAGCTTGGCTGGGGAAAGGTCTCTGAACCTACGAGTGGAATGACAATTAAAAGTTGTAATTGCAGTAAATGGTCATGAAAATTGCAGGTAGCAAGGGATCCCATATCTATCATAACGAACACACCTCTTGGCCTCTCGCGCATTCAGGAAAGAGAGTGTTACGGTGTGGCGAGGACTGTTGGCATTGCGGGAGGCTCAGCAAGTATTGAAGTATGCTGTCTGCTTGTTGAATTTGCTTTTATTCTTCTGTCTGCGCTGTCTACAAATGGCTGTCACCGCAGCACAATTCTTACACAGCCTAGATTTTTCGGCAGACTTTCCAGAGGTTTGTGGCGCCGACTTCGTATTACGTCGTACTCTGCAAAAACGACAAGCTATGTTCACCTTCTGGTATCCAATATGCGACCCAAGGGAACTCAGACCGTACGGGCTACGGGCAATGGAATTGGCACCCTTCAAAATCTGCCATTTGCGGTAACGTGGTCTCCGTGGGACAACCCCCTGTGAATCTACAAGAGGAGAAGCCTGGACAAGCGATGTATCAATGTTATCACTGTCTACTCGTTCCGAGGAAAGGCAATATGTCTAGTGTTGTCTTCTTTGTGAATGCTTATTTCTTCGAATAAAATTAACCTGAGTTCGACTAAGCTCTCGTCACACGAAGTAGTAGTACTGTGCACGGTTTGTCGCCCAGGATGAAAAAAGCCAGTAATTTAACAATAACTTCTACTCAAAATGCGGTAAAAATGCGCTGAGAAACACTCCCGAATTATAAGAAATATTGTTCGGGTTTAATTTTTTTTTTAGTGCCGTGATCACGCCTTCAGGAAATTCACATCAACAAGGCCGACATGAAACAACTACTAGAATATTTGCGCTTTGCAATTCCTTAAATTTAATTAACTACTTACCTGCCTGAATTCTATTGCTTTTCTCTTCTAAAACATCATTTGGTGTGGTCAGCAGGAATCTTTGTTAATAATGTTCCAATAAAGCATTAGTAAAATAGGAAATCTTAGTGTTATGGTAATTGTATACGTATAATTATGCGATTTATATCTTTCACCTGTGAATTGTTTTTCGTGCCTGGTTGTCAGTTGCTTGTTTCATGCTGACAGCTTATGTTACGCAAGTCCTGGTCATTACAGCAGCAATCTAATGTTTAGCCTATGCCGTTGCGTATGCTGTAGCTGTACGAGCATGAGTATAATGCGCCGTTCGTTAAATCACAGTTCCAAACACCATTTAATTTTTTGCCTCAGTAATATAGATATGCTCGAATCTTCGAATGCATTCTAGTCTGACTTTTATGTTTATTTTATGTTTCAGGCTTCTTCAAGAGGCATAGAAGCGTGGAAGTATGGATTTGTTTTTTCACTCTTCAAGATATTTATGCTCATTGGATCTGTCACCGCCGAAAAAATGGTAAGTTTCAGCCGAAAACTATCTCATCCCACCTGAAAATGTAATTCCAGGTACAAACCTCCTTATCGTTATTTTTCAGATTAACAGAATCACGCCCACAGCCTGCTACTTGTTTGGCCAAGGCGGTTTCTTCATTTTCACTATTCTGTTTGGGTGAGTAGTCCAGCAATGCTCAGATGTCTTTGGAAGCTCGGTATTGCTTTTCCCAAAACCACCGTGTCCGAAACTAACCAGTTCCCTTGCCCTGCTATTTATGTTTTAAGAGGTAAATCCTACAATACATGCAATTATAATGACACGGCAAACACATTGATTAAAACTATAAACAAACACCTCATCACGCCTTGTATAAATTTTTATAAATAAGCACCTCATCACGCCTTATATAAATTCCTTGTTTTCCGAGAATGTCACAAATAATTGGCACAAAAGCGTATCTAAACATTGCATTGTCAACTTAATTGCGCCTCTCTGGGAGGGATAAACTGCACAGTGTCGAAATGCCTAAATTTTACATTTTACCCGCCCGGGGAGCATGTTATCTGAGTAAAATAAATTTGTACTCGCCACACTTCATGGCCTTATGTTGAGTGCATATTCGCCAGAGTGCACGAATTAGAAAGCTACGTTTTTTGAAAACCGAGGCTGCACAGACTGAATGAAAGCCAGTGTTCATCGTCGCACCTGTCGTACACAAAGATGTAAAACGCTTCTTTGTTTTCTTTCGTACTTTTACGAGCAACACGTACGGAGCTTACGACGCGAAGAAAGCACGTCTGTCGTACGTATCTTCGCCGCGGAGTGCTCTTGAGCGTTAACGCTCCCCGTGGCGTTTTAACGATGTGCGCAGTTGCCTCTACTGGGCTCCCGGAGGCAACGTCCTGCTAGGCCTCTCCATTGCGTGCGTCGTTCTCGGCGGCATCACCAACACCTTCTACCTTGTCAGCATGTTTGCCGTCTTCACGACACGCTTCCCAAAATACAGAGGCGGCATCATTGTGAGTGCCTGTTGACCTTAGAGGCATCCTCGCTAAAAGGCACCTCAAAACAATGACCAGAACATCTACAGGTCACGATAAGAGGTTCCGGGAACGGGACGTAGAGTATGTAACCTACATTTAACAACGTAAAGCATCCACATGGTAACAAATGAAACACTGAGCCGACTTCTGAGCGACTTTCCGCGTGCATATAACAATGATTCTTTGTGGCATATGTAAGAATAGATCAAAGTACGGAAGGATACAACAGCAGTTGTGAGGTTAGGCACGGTATAGGAGCTCTTTAACCCTGGAACGCATGATCTTAGTGCAAGCAGCGCCGATTCCATCACAGAAACTCGTCGACTTAATGACAGATATCACCGGAATGTTTTATTCATTTTCGCAGCCATGGCAAAGATGTCCTCAGAGTGAACAAATTAAGGAGTTCACTGGTAGGGAGAATGGTAAATAAGGCTCTGGTAGATGCAAAGAAAAAAGTACGAAGAGTAGTAAAAGCTTGTAAAATGCAAAACCGCTCGAAGGGCGCAAGGCTGCAGACAACTAGCTCTACGCTGCGTCCACAAGACGAGCACAATACACAGCCACTACCGTCCGTGTAATAGTGTTCTATGAAATAATTCCACGATTGATGATTCAAATGCTTCTTATTTACTTCCAGGCCTTTCTAGAATTTCTTTGGGGATCTGGCAACATGGTGGGATCGGCTATTGGTGGTGTTTTGATCGACGTGAGTACTTTCTTTCTATACCACTTATATTCGGGTACGAAAGCGCTTTGTTCCTTATAAGCTGTTAAATTTTTTTTAACTATTTGACAGATGCCGCATTTATATATAACTTCCTGGGCGACCCTCTCACATGCTCTGAAATATGCTATTCATACATTTCTTTATTCGCCCATGCACAACATTTCGTGTACCCGCTAATCATGTTGAGCTCAGTGTACTTAGCAAGGACAAAGTCCTGGGAAACAAATCAAATCTAAATGTGTTACTCCTGTTATTCGCAGCCGCTCCCACTCAAAAGCGTATCATGAATTTGTTTAAATGAACGCACAAAACATACGAGAAGAGAGACTGTGATAAGAATGAACGTTCCCGCTCGTGTCGCAGGCATGGGCCTATCCGTTGCCGTTTTTCGTCTTGGGGGCCATCACGATGCTGTCATTTCCTGTAATCATCAAACTTCGAGCAAAACTTAATCAGTACAGCGGTAAGTGCCATCATGCTTCTCAATAAAACTTCCTCTCGGAATTGAACAGTTTCTGTCCCCAACACTTCACACAGTGCACGCCTTCGCACTTCTTCCATATCCAGTACAAAGTTGCAAACTCACACTATCAAATGGTTACAACGCAGATCATTGTGAAACGCGCACTTAGCGAAAGGCTGCGAACTGCTATCTGCGTGTAGTTGAAACAACATTCAACCCGAACTTTATTTCGGGACCACATTAAGACCCAGAAGTTAGGACTCCTGTTCTGATTCAGCCCATTCCTCTTAGATTACCTAAGCGTTCCAAATTGAACTTTGAATCAGCGTCACGTCGGAAACACGCACAGCGTACCGTTAACTTACAGCATGCTAGTGCATAACTGCTAGTGGCGTGCAGAAATATATTTATGAGCAAAACTCGAAATAGGCGACTGCGAGGGATGCGGGAATGGCGGCACTATTTGAACAAAACCACGCTGCTTCTTAACGAATAAAGGTTAACCTAGTGTATGCATCTCCTTACGACCGCATGCAAATGAGTGGGCGTGTCTTTAGAAGGGAAGTAATTTTTAATGAACCTCGCAACAGCGCTCACAATGAGACAGTGTTTTACCATTAAAAGCACGTAACTAGTCTTAAGTAATTTTGTTCTCGTTGCATGTGTTTCAAAGAAGTGAACTGAATTCATTTTCGAAAATATACCGGTCGCGGTCCTGTACAGGTGGTGGAACACTGCGATCAGAGCGGGAAATAGTCATAGCTACCTATTTAGCCTGCTTTAAGAACTTCAATGATCTGCCTGAAAGGCGTAGACGACGAGTACGGTTCCACGAGATCAGCGGGTGCTCTGTTCAAACTAAGCGTAGGTTCCCCCAAATGCTTTCGCAGAAGCGGAAGAGTGCGAAGAAGATGCGCCCGAAAAACAAGGCAAGCTTTCCAGTTACTACTGGCTACTCATTGATCCTGTTTTCCTCGCCGACATGATCACACTCATGATGAGCTGGGTCATCCTTGGATTCAACGAGCCGACGCTAGAGCCAAGCCTCGAAAAAGTAAGCATTCGAGCAGTGAATTGTGTCAAACATAAAAAAAATAGGTCTTCGATAAATGCCTGGAGATTTTCTTGGGCCGCTGAACGTTTAAATGTTGAAGAATGAACTCGCAGCACTAATACTCCGTTTTTGTGAGTACTTACAGTAACATGGAAGAAATAGTTCGAGCCGTTACTTGTGGATGTTAGTCGAGGATATAGTTTAGCTTGCAGACAGTGTAGACTTACTTGCAGCCTGTTCGTCGCTTTTGCAGCTCGCTGTTCTTCTGGTTAAAATGAATCTCAGATGTGTTTAACATCTTAAACGGTGCCTATAGCTAGTATCAAAAAAAAAAAACTTTACCTGCACTTGAGCTCTGCTCTTCATACACGGAAACAAATTCGTATAAACGCTACCTTCGAATTCAAACTCCTAGCACACCTTGTTTCCTGAAGCCTACAGATCTGTGTTCGTTACAATGAATTTGTGGCATAAATTTCAGCTTATTTCCCAGTATATACGTCCTCAAACTTGAAGCCTGAGAAAGATATTTAACCGGTTTACCTTTCCTTGCTCTTCTTTCAGTTTAACCTTACAGGCACCGTCTTAGGCAGCGTCTACACAGTCCAGTTCGCTAGTTATTCCGTAGGTGGATTCATCGCTGGAACCTTCTCCCATTACAGTGTAAGTATACAAAAGCAGGCATAGGATCTGCAGCATGGAAACGTCATCTGATAATGTGATGCACTGTCGGCGGCTCATATTACAATTAGAGCAGTACTGTGAAGGTTTGTTTTTGGGCTAGTTGCATGGTGGAGTTATTAACGCATGTACCCCGTCATGGCACTGTACTGTCTGCAGTTATCTACCTTTGAGCCCTGCGCTCCTGAGAGTGCGCATATTTAGAGACTAGGGGTCAGCACTGGTACCAGCGATGCCGGGGGTCGGGTGGGGGGGGGGGGGGGGGGGTAGTAATGAGTGCTTTGGATTGGGCTAGTTTAAAATGCATTGTACGACAGCTGCGCTGCTTGCATGACAGGCAAGAAGGCACGACGGCAAGCGAGGATGGTTAAGAGCAAGCGCATACCGTTCTTGTCTGTCTTCGTTATCTGTGTTTTTGTGCGACTCCGAGTAGCGCAGCACTCGTACAAGGTCCGGTAGTTTCCTTTGAATTAGATAACGTTCATTTTCCTGCCGTTCCTGTTGCCTGGAGTATATATTCGTGCCTCGTCAATATGGACACTTCGGTTCCCCAGTAAAACTGTCCATAAAGCGAGCCATCGGTAATAACGGATCGAGAATATCAATAAAAGAAAAACAATTATTCGGAAAACAAAACTGCAATTAAGGTCGGCTGATGGGCACAGCCGTGTGCTCTGGTGTGGGAATGGATGTTTTGCAGCTCTCCAAGTGCATTTTACTGGCTGCCATTGTATCTAAAAATTCAGTGCGGTGCTAATGTTAAGGGATGCAGTATATATGGCGAGATGAGCAGTTGTCGGCAGAATCCGCAAGACTAATCCCACCTGTATCTTGCAACAATCTCAACCTCAATGGCGTCATGACTTCCCTTCTACTAAAGCTGTTCACATCCCACAAACCGCTAGCACATACCTATACCTAGTCTGCTAAGAGCAGCTGACAGCCGGTTAACGCGGCTTTCAGCGGAGCAGAGGCTGCAAAGAACGATTCATTTACAATCTGTCAGACAATACGCCAAATGGAAAAAAACATGCACATTTTCACTACAAAGCATCAAACCATAAAAGAAAAAAGCCATCAGTTGATTTTCAAATGACGATATTTGTTGTTGATGGTCACAACCTCGACGTCCTGAATCAGCACAGTGTTATATCTGTCGAATACATTCTAGCAGAAACGCTGGTCGGCGCCAGCACAAAAAAATACCTTCGTTAATGGAACCCTTGCGATAATGAGAGGGCAAATTTCTGATTGGCATCCACCCAAGCGCTGTCTTGCGGCTACAAAAGAAAGCTATACAGCTTCCACAGAAACTTCGTAGTCAAAGAAAAATTTGTCCTGGTCCAGGGTTCGAACCCGGAACCACAGCTCCACCGCAGCAGCCACCCTACCAACTCTACCATATACTAGTCATTCCGGCTTGCTCAGTTTGTAGAGCAACTGTTCCGGTGAAGCAGTTGTCCCGGTTTCAATCCTCGGACCAGGACGAATTTTTGCTTAACTACAAACTTTTGGTTGGAAGCTGCATAAATTTTCTTTGTAGCCGTATGGCTGCTTGAATAGATGCCAGTGAGTAATTCGCTCTCTTATTGCAAATTTACTCCACCTTGGAGGATTCTCCAAAACATCTGACTGAACCTTGCGATACCTAGCGTTGATTAAGCCCCGCAAAATGTACCTCGCACTTCGGGACGAGTACAAGCATGTGGAGCTCTTATTGGCGAGCAAGTTCAGACCACTGCACACATGCTCTCGCAAGTGGCTGATGTGACCGTAATCTGTTTTGTTTACTCGCAGCTGGAGCCATTCTACGCCATGGTGGGACAGCTGTTCACCATACTGGCATACCTTGTCATAGGACCCGCGCCATTCCTTCCTATATCCCGGTAATGCGTCGTTATTTTTCTCATTACTTTCCTGCGCATCACATAGAGCAAAATCAAGAGCGGGCTGTTTTCGCTCAATTCCCAACATGACACTTTTCGTACTCAGTACTAGTTGAACGAACGTCCACTGCGACTAGAAAATAAGAAATGCGTGCATTTCCGAAAAGATCTGAGTTAGACGGCCGCTACCTTCAGCCATAGGACGATAACTATGAGAAGTCTGTGTGCAGGCGCCGAAGAAAACTTTAAAAATACTTGTAATGAGTACAACCCTTTCAGGAGAAGTTAAGAGATTATTTCGTTTGAAGAGCGTGGAAGACAGAAAAGGTCCCAGGTTTTCCTTTAAGGCCGTTTTGCATGGTAATAAACTTGTGAATAAGATTCACGTTGCTCACGTTCTGGCGTTCTCTTTAATTGTTATTTGAAGTGCGTCAGAAGAGTTTATCTATTTATACGCTTGAATAAGGGAATACAGAGAATTTCGTTTTTATCTGGGGATTTTAAAAAAATTCCTGTAAGCAAACTATTGGCCTAATCGAGAGCAAACTTCGCTCACGGGGTAGCATATTATGGTCTACGTTCTTTGAGTCGTAATTAAACGCCGGTACTTGCCTGCATTTCCTGAAATTAAGAAAAACTGCTGTCAACTGCGAGTAAAGATGTCGCAGACGCGAGCCAAGCAGCTGGTTTGACAGGGCACGCCATCTACCGAAAGGCGAGGCAATCGACGTCCCGGCTCAGGGGGTGGGAGGGTAGCGCGCTGGCTTCGAAGATGTGGCTCGTCTGCTCGTCGAAATGAATGCGACAAGAAAGAGTCGTCGCTCATACTCGCCTTCCGGCAGATGGCGCGCCCTGTCAAACCAGCTGCTTGGCTCGCGTCTGCGACAGCTTTACTCGCAGTTGACAGCAGTTTTTTCTTAATTTCAGGAAATGCAGTCAAGTACCAACGTTTAATTACGTCTCAAAGAACGTAGACCATAATATGCTACCCCGTGAGCGAAGTTTGCTCTCGATTAGGCCAGTAGTTTGCTCACTGGAACTTTTTTAAAATCTGCCAGACGAAAAAGGAACTCTCTGTATTTCTAAGAGACTCGGTGTGGGAGTGGAAATTGCTGAACCAACTGTGGAATGGTGTCTGCCTTTCCTATTTATTGCTGCTTACCTAAACAGCTTTCAAAAAGATAGTTTGATGAGTCGCAAAGTAGCTATCGATTGGATGTGACAACCTTGATCTCGTACTCGTTGCGGAACAGGTGGTCTTCACATGTTTCCAAACTTTGCGACAACCTTTAACTCAAGGGCGACATCCACATCTAGGGGTGTTGTGAGCCTTATTGTCGGCTTCATGTACCAGGTGCTTCAGGGAACCCGACCGCTAATTTTAAAAGTAGTTTTTTTTTTTTCAATTAAAGCGATGCTTTTGCGGCATAATAATACCAGTGTTGGTGAGCGTCAGAAAACAGGCGAATCGTGTTAAATAATGATTATCTAAATTATAATAGTTAACTTTTGAACTATTACGAATGGGCACCTAATTACAATTAAAGATTTCTAGCTTCGCGCCGCGGTGGCTCAGTGGTTATGGTGCTCGGCTGCTGACCCGAAAGACGCAGGTTCGGTCCCGGCCGCGGCTGTCGAATTTCGATGGAGGCGAAATTCTAGAGGCCCGTGTACTGTGCGATGTCATTGAACGCTAAAGAACCCCAGGTGGTCGAAATTTCCGGAGCCCTTCACTACGGCGTCCGTCATAGCCTAAGTCGCATTGGGAAGTTCAACCTCCATAAAGTAAACTAAACAGAAAACGCTGCTACCCTTGCCCCCGAGCACAAAGCCACGGCCATGAAATCGCACACATTCTCTGCACCGCCCACCCGCAAGTGCGTGTGTGCACGTGTATGTCACATAGTTAATAAGAATTAAATATAGTCACGCAGCCACTACCTAGAACAGCGCGCCCAGCCGCCAAATAAAACTTCAGAGCTTCGCGTGCTACCTACACTTGAAAGAAAGCCATTCAAAAGAAAACTCACATTCGGAGAATGGCAGCGGCCCCTTCTCTTCCTATCTTGAAGCTCTACAACTACTACCGATGGGATTGCTTCGCGGTGGTCCCGTCGCTTAAATGTTGATAAAATTCTTACAGCTAATTCTGAAACTATGAAGAAAGAAATGAAGCTTAGCGCTCTCAAAGACCGCAGCTATGATTTTTCAGCCTTTTTTTCGCAGTCGGTATAAGTTTTCTTTATATATATCCTCTTTCACACAGATTCGACACTGTTTGCATCTGCATATGTGCGCATATGTATTCAAATCCTCGAAATCCTTGCCATCTCCTAACTTTCTAAACTAACACTGGCATTACTTTTCCCTTCATACGCAGGTCACTGGCGCTTGTTTATATTTCTCAAGTTTTCACAGGCTTGGGAATGTCTGCGCAGTTTGTCTGCGGATACTGCCATGGACTGAAACGTGCTGTGTGAGTGCTCACATGTGATGCTCATTTCTAGTACTCGTTGATATAAACATCTCGCTCTATGATACACACAGCGACATAAATTCTCTTACATTTTGACTTTTTGTACCCATCACAGGTGTTAGAAAAGTGCTGCTCAGATGAGGTGCATAGGAATTTATGGCAACTACTAAGCATACTCATATACTGATATGACAGAAGCCAACAGCCACAGAAACCAAGGGGCACAGGGGATTTTTTTTAGTTATTTATTTTGTGGTGTTGATCAATTTAGAATATTACTGAATATGTTATCGTTTAAAGATAACTGATTAGAAAAGCAGAAGAAAAGCAGAAGAATTGACAGCCGTCGCCGTAGCTCAGAGGTAGAGCACCGGACGCGTAATTCGGAGGTCGTGGGTTCGGATCCCACTGGCGGCAGGTGGTTGTTTTTTCTTCTGCTTTTTCTAATCAGTTATCTTTAAACGATAACATATTCAGTAATATTCTAAATTGATCAACACCACAAAACAAATAACTAAAAAAAATCCCCTGTGCCCCTTGGTTTCTGTGGCTGTTGGCTTCTGTCATATTTATAACGAGCCCCTCATCCCCTCTCCTTGTTTGCTCATATACTGATATGTACATTCATATCTCCAAGGGGATTCGAATTTGATGTAGGGCGCTAAATGTGGGGGGAATAGGCTTAGTTAACAACGGTCGGTGAAAAGTCGATGCGTGTCACGAATGGCAAACCAATTTAATCACCCTGTCCCGGTCAAATTTTTCTTTCGCAACCGAAGTCTAAATTTTCTGCTTCTCTTTATCCTTGCAGACAGCGTGGCTATCCCGACAACATTCGCACAAACGGCTTCCTCTCAAGCACCGTGTTCACGTTTGCAGTATTTGGGTGAGTAGAAAAAAAAACGCCTTTGAGTTTATGATCTAGAAAAAGTGCAAGAATGTTACAAAACATGTGCTTCCTTTAAAACTACCAGGTTTTCCCTTCATTCAAATTTACTGAGAAATTACTGAGATTATTTTTCAAGTTATGCCATTATAGTCTAGTCATGGTTTTTTTTTTATTCCGCTTCTCAAATACATTCGAGAAGAATGTTTCAATCAAATGGAATTGAATGTTTTAGTTGTAACCGCATGGCGGAAGAGCGGTGGCTATTAATGGATAACAGCCCTACGTTGAAACAAGTCATTTCGTGCCCTACCTGCCTGAAACTCATGGCGTCAGTACAAACATGTTTCTGAAAACCCAGTCTCCCCGACACCAAAAAGCTTGAATTAATTAGAGCGTGTTTAGCAGTACTTCACTGCTTGCGGAAAATAGAACAGCATGACAGACAATTCGAAACATCTAAATGTTATTTTCCCTTAGGTCACTGTCCACACCAACGGGCTTCAAAAGTAAACGAAACTATGTAAAGGCCTAATACTTATTTAGCACGCGACCCTGTGGACTATAGCAAGCACGTTATACCGATATGCTGAAGTCAAGTATGTGTCGGTGTGACAGCATAATAAGCTTCTCAATTTTAAATAAGCCAAGCTTTAGGCTCTTTAGACGACAGAGCGGCTAGGCCGTTCTGTTGCAGATCACGAGGTTTAGATTAAACAAGAAAAAAATGCCCGTAAACTAAGATTTACGTGGCCGTTAAATGAGGCAAAGTGGTCGACATTATTCCGGCAAGTACTACTACATCTTATAGCCCTCAGTGTAGCTATGGCGCGTAAACATGCAGTAGTAAATCAACCATTAGGATCAAGGACTCATGTTCAGTTTGTTTTGGACACAAATCGCAAATGAAGGCAGCCCTGAACCTCGACTTAATTCATAGTTATCTATTTTTGTCAACATGGACATTTATCTGAATGATGAATTTATTTCTTTATTTCTTTTTAATTTTGATGGCCTAATTATGGATATTCGGAGAGAGCTTAAATCTCTTTATACCAAACAAAAACTGCAGAAAAAAAAGGACAGCAGTTTATAGAATGCTACGTGTAGACATATGCGCTTGAATAAAACACGACATACTTCTAACAGTTCCTTTGTTTTTCCTGAAAGTGTTCTTTTTCGCCACCCCATATCGGTAATTTTTATAGCTACAGATTGAAAATAGTCTTTTGTTATCTTTTCGCGTGTATATGTGCATGTGAGTGCGCGGGGAGTAGGTATTCGTATTTGCGTAGACCATGACAAAATATGAGGCAAATACGGCCAAAGTCTCATATTACTAGTTGCAGTCAATAATACGAACTTCAGTCGGAGAACAAAAGTCGGTTGTCGCTGTCCGAAACCGGAACGCCCAAACGCTAGCAGAAGGGCGACGGGTCGAGTTCGACTCCCTGCGAAAGCAGTAAAACAAGTGCACACAAGAGCTGTAGCAAAAACAATAAGACCCTCTGCTGGGTTTCAAAGAAATCGGTACACAGGATGCCTACAGCGCAGCGCATTCACTCACTGCAAGCGCATGCGTGTGTCGTGCGGCAGCGCCCCGCGATGCAAACAGATGAAGAACAAGCTGCACCACGTTCAACAAAATCCGGCTTTCGTCGCATGCGCGAAGACTCCGTCACAAAATCTCAGTTTCTGAGGATTATCGAGTTCTGACTAAATGATATATTTGACCGATAAGCACAGAATAAATGCACGTTTTTAAACACGGATGTCAAAACAAGCACACGTGACTGTCGCCAGGGTATTTATTTCCATACAGGACATGGAGTCCTATAGTTTATGAGCGTGGTATTCTGAAGACTTCTGCCGCAGAATCTTTGAATGATCTCCCTTACTTGAAACTTCAGTTAAAATAGACTTGTTCAAATAACTTTTCACCTTGGACAGCGTTTGTTACAATTTAAAAACGTTATTTCCTCATTTCTTTGCTTTCTTCTCAATTACTTCGCAAATTTCAGGGCCATGGTGACACCACCCATCGCAGGGTACGTCGTCGAGTTGTACGGCTATAGAAAAGGATCCATGCTGATGTTTGGACTGTTGGTTGTATGGGTGAGTCGAGTGGCACTACGCTGTCATAGCCTGGCTACCAGGCCACCCCTGTGACCTTTTTCTCAGACACATCGACACGCTGCGTCCAGTTTCATTCACACCGTACTACAGAGTCAAAGGTTTTCAAGAAAGCGTCTGATTCTGTGCAAATACCGGCCATCATGCAGGGACAGCACAATCGGACCGCAGAGGGAACGTACTTTAAAAGGCTAAAAACATCTGCAAGAAGTTTAGGACAACTACAGTACTTCATAAAGAAAAAAGAAAATGAAAGCCCGGTGGCACGGCCAGGCAGACCGCATCATTGCTATTCAACATTGAGAGTCCTTCACGAACCGGTCTCATCAGCGAGGAGCGATTCTGTTTTTATAAACGTCACTTGCTTGCGGGCGCGTTCACATTCAACACACTTGCTAGTGAATGGAGCGTGCATTCATTTGTTCGAGTGCTTCGTAATATAAAATATTAATTACAATACATTTCATTTGGATTGTTGTTATTGTAACTGCCGCATTACTGATGGATAACTCGAGCTGTGTGCTACGCATACTGTGAGAATATTACGAATAAATTGAACCTAAACTTCTAAACTCGGCTTAAGGTCATAAGTACCTAAATGTAAGCATTGTAAGAGGAGCGCATATACACTTCCGCTATTCCTTGTGAAAACGTTATTTATAAGACACCGGTGGGTCACGGACCATGCAATGCGGCATTCACTGTGAATGAAAGTTCAGATAGCGGAGAAAGTTAGCATAATGCTTGGGTGTGAATACATGATTACATTACCGTAGACCTCTGTTTTCATTTTACTTCATCATAGAAAAAAGATGCAGTAGTGTCCGCTGCCAGTAGCTCATTTGATCATTCAACATGACAAAATTACAGACGAAAAGAACTGATTATCCCAGTGAGGTTTAGTCATTTTGCAGTCGTTGCTTGGTAAGTGTTTGATATTCTGTTCTCACATTCCAGGCACCTGCAACCATTGCACTCTGGGTGCATTCAATCTGCAGTGGAAGAAAAGCAGTAAAGTTGACAAATTCTTCGTCAAGGCCGCAGAACCAATCTACAACGACGACGACGCGCATATGAGTTCCTTCATCACTTCACCGACTGAACGCCTTCGTTATGCTGTTCCTACTGTTTCATCCACCGTTATAGATTACTTTTATATTTAATAAGCATGCTATCAAAATGCGCTGCTGCCATCGTATATTGAATAAAAAGCTTCCTCATGAATTTTATATTTCTCCAGATCGAGTACAAAACATATCCTCACTGCAAGCACGGGAGAAGGCCTACTAAAACCTCCGATTGTGGAAATAAGAAAACAAGACCTCTTTATACTACTGTAATACTATGATAAAAAGACACGTTCATTTACAGATACGAAATATTCTCAAAGTATACCACTAAACCTACTGTGTACTAACACGGTTTTGATACGAGCCCAACAGCTGAAGAAAAATATACCGAATATTTTTGCGTTATCTGTGGTGCGAGAGCAAAGAATTTTGTAGTGTCGTACACAAGTGCATGTGCAGCAGCTTCCGTCACGTTGCCCCTTCCGCACAGTCTCTCCGGCTTTCTTAATAGTTCGCATGCGCTGCCGCACCTGACCGCAGCAGTGTCCTGGCGCTCCGCAAGGGGAGTCGAGCAAGCGACCGCTCCCGGCGCTCCGGTCAGACGCCGTGTGGGCCCTGGCGCGTACAATCTTGACGCGATACCGAGGTCTTTGCTGTGTACGGCGCCTACGTCGACGGCTCTACAACCGAGGAACGAGCTAAGAAGAGTTAATTAAGGCATTCATTGTTCTATAGGATGACGAGATTTAATTTTGATGAAGAGACCACAGGCACACCGAGCAGTTAAGGCAGCTCGGGCAGGAAACACCAGTGGGCTCAGACAGCTCACGCAGGAGATTCATGCGCGGACGATCAGCAGTGACGACGAAGCGTGGTAAGCACTTAGTCGTCTTCCTTACAACGTGCTGTGCAGCACCCCTAGTGGGATGGACGTACGCGGTCATTCTACGCTCGCTCCTCGGACATTACGAGTATGCTAAGTTCTGTCATTCATTGCCTGGTGACGTTTCAGATGTCCCCTCCCTGAGTATTGCTGACGGTAACGGCTCATCGATGGCGACCGTTACATAGTTTAAAGCCCTGTTTCACTTTATGAGCAACGCCTTGAAACAACGTACGAGGGTCGTATCAAACCTACCGAGCAGCAATGTTTTTTTTTTTTTTTTACAAATTACTGCGCTCCATTGCTGAAAACGGTACTTTGCCACTTTATTTTTCATACTTCTGTTCATTTTTCCCTACAGTCCCCATTCCGCCGCACATGGGCGTCCGGAGGGGGGGGCAAGGGGGGGCGGCTGCACCCCCCTGGAAAATCACTCACTCGAACCGTGAGTGATGGCCGCACGCCAGGGGCGGTGGTGCGCTCAGCCAAAAGGGTAAAAGCAGCCCCGCTTCGACGCTTGGTCACATCTGCGAAATGCCGCGTCCGGGCGCGCGTCGTTCCGCCGTTTTCAAACCACGCCACCGCCAGCTCTGCTGAAGGACGACCTGTTGCAGACATGCAGCGGCACCGGCGAGCATGTGTTTCGAGATGGGTGTCTGTTTCTTTGATCTCTAGAGAGATAGCGACACGGAGGCAGACAGTGCACAGGGCACAGGTCGCCGGCCACCGATGAATTCTTGAGGGGGGAAGGACAAATCAGCCGTGTCCACCCCCGCTTTGTCGGGGTGCTCAGGGGCAAGCGGGCGACGAGTTGGCGCCGCCGCCGCTCGCTGTCTCCTCCGATCCACGGGAGAGCTCAGTGCGGTAGAAGCGCCGCTTTCAGAACCTTCGGCAAAGGGGATTAGCTGCTTTTGTTCACGGCGACGCAGTCTCCAGAGGCGCCCCCCCACCAGCGTTCCTTGCGTCTTCCCGAAAACCAGCGCCTTTGGTCAACGCAGCCCGATGGCGCCTGCCTGGCTCGCCTGTCACCTCTGGCTGGGCCTCAAATGACAACAGCGCCCGTGTACTGTGCGTGTCAGTGCATGGTAAAGAGACCCAGGTGGTCGACATTATCCGAAACTCTGTACTACTCCGTCCCTTATAGCCTGAGTCGTTTTGGGGCTCTGAACCCCATAAAAGCACAAAAACAAATTTTCCGACCGAATTAGTTGCGGGTGTCCCTTCCCCTCGGAAGTCGCGCGGCGTTCCTTACACCCCAAAAGTGCGCATTCGGGGATATTGTGGCAAGTAAGCCCTTGCACATGTGCGCGCCTCTGTGTTTGTGCTTCGGTGTTTTTAGTGGCGGGTTGTCAACGAAGGTGAGAACAAACAACCAAGACAGCGGACGAGAAAACGACGAGCGGCGAGCAGTGTGTGTGCGGTTGCTCGACTGTGCGGATGCGCGAGCAAGATGGAGCGAGGTGTATGAAGCTGCGAGCGTGCATTTATCTTGTAAATAAGTTTTCGTTGTATATAGTCATCTTTTGTTTTCAACGTACTCGTTCAACCATTTTTCCAATCAATATATATGATGACTGTGCACTGAGAGCGTGTAATGAAGCACAGAAATGAATTTATCACCCGTGTAACTACGCAATTCGCCCAGAAAAATCCGAGGCGCCTACAGTTGCTGTTCAAGGAAGACTGACTGAGTTACTGTAGTTGCGTGTTTGTGAACATATTGCGCTGTGTGCTGGTCATCAATTCGGGTGAGTCGAGAACCCGTATGCAGTAAGACTGAGCACTTCGAGTATTGATAGCATCTTTTTGCATTTTTATTAATTTTAATTGTTTCTTTGTTGATAAACTCCAATGTATCTCTACAATCCGCGCTTTAATTTGCTGCTTGTAATTTTCTTTCATGTGTGTATTTTACTTATTTTTTATTTATATATAAATAAATAAATTTACTCCGCAAATAGTGCCTTTTCGCTACGAATATACCCCCCCCCCCCCCCTCCGGCGCCAACAACCAATGGGCCCCCCCCTGAAAAAAATTCTGCGGACGCCCTTGCCGCCGCACACATTTCCCTCGCCGACAGGAAAGCTTGACAATACCCCTCGGGTACAACTCCGCTCAAGCCTTGTCGAGACAGTGACGCACTGCTGCAAGGATCGCCTTGGACGATAGGATCGTTCACCTCGTATTTTATCCGTCGAATATCTGCACTATCCGTACCGGTGGAAAACCGAAGAAGCCCGACCAGGGCTGTCAGGCGCATACAGAGCTTCCGACCTCCTTATGTCAGTCTTCTCCAGTCTAAAGCGAGCAGCGTGCGGGCATGCATTGTTGTGTTGCATCGTCCATTTTCCTGCAGGTCGCTTGTCGCGCAATGTGCAGAGCAGTTCCTTCGGTGTTTTAACGTCAAGATCAGCATTTATTACTTACTCAGGCTCGAGAAAATGGACACAAATGAGACCTTGCGGTACTGAGAACACCACGACCATGACTTCGGCAGCTGGCGGCCCATTTCGTGGTTTGTTTGTTGATGTACAATTCCAGTAGGGCCATTAAATGCTCTGTCGTTTCGAGTGAGGCTTCAAGTGGTGAAACCAGACTTCATCACCAGTCACAATCCCAGCAGGAAATCTTATTTACGTTACCGTCGGAGAAGCTCTGAACTGACAGCTTCCCGCTGAACTTTGTGTACCACGGTCAATAGGAGTAGAACGAAATGGGCAGAGATTCTACAGTAATCTAAGCTTTTAATCATCTCCTGAGCTACACTGGGCCTCAGTTCAACTATTACCGCTTTTTCATTTCTTTTACTCGCCTGTCTTGTTTGATCACTTCATCAACGGTTTCCTTGCTGGCTTCTCTCGTGGCTGTCTGAGGGCGACCATTCCGCGGCTGACCTCCAATGCTCACCTAACCATGTTTAACATGTCTGATCCGCCTTAAAACACTGCTCAAGTTCATGCATACGGCGCCATCAGCAAGCTTAAAGCTTCCGTGAATGTCCTCAGTGGAAATGTTTATTTATTTTTTATGATAAATTTCATTACCGCATGTTGACGACACGAAACGTCGTGGAGAGTCACTTTGGTTACTGTACTCGTAGATAAATCCCATATAACGTGTTTATGTCAAATGACAGCCTATGATTGCACGAGGGATGACGCCACGGAACACCAAACTCTCTCATCCTTGTGCTCTATGAGACGCGTGTACAAAAAGATGGTGATCATTACTTCCTGTAAGACTTTTGTAGATCAGCTGCTGCTCGAAAATGAAGCCGTCGGTGCGCAGGATCCGGCGGCACGAGAAGGAGCGAAAACCGTGTTTTCACCGCTGCTGCTCTGGCCCTCGTCCCCTTTGTATTTTTGCTCAGTTAATCAGAACATTCTGACCTAAATAAGACAATGGGGTTAGATTTTCGGAACGGCAAGAAGAAAGGAACAAACTTCTTTCCAGAAACTTGTGCCTGCAGATGTGATTCTTTCTTCGACAAGTAGGCCACAACATCCCAGTCGACTGCTTTCGCCATCTGCCCGGAAAACGCAGAACAAATATCCTTGCTACTGCTCCCCACATCACATATTCCATTTCTAACGCCAGATGGTGACACCAGTGCCGCGCGCTGGCTTCCGTCGTTGCTTCCAGCCAGCAGTTCGGCAGCGATACCGCGCAAAACCAAACGACCAGCGACGTTAACTGTGTTACCAATCAAAACAGGACCAAAAGATCAAAGCAAGGACTTATACCTTGCGCCACTTTTCAAAGAGAAAAAGTAATTCCAGTAATGTGAGTTGTGGGGTTAGTTGGTCCATTCTCAGAGTCTTTTTTTGCGCACACGAAGACGACACAATAAGGATGCGGAAGACAGGACGGGGAGCCATGATGCCGGGGAAGACAGGATGCGCCCCGTCCTGTCTTACTCGTACTTATTTTGTCGTGTTTGTGTGCGCAAAAGAGAACTGAGAAAAAGTAACATCCGTGCATGAATTCCTGCAATAGGGTTGTCCGGATGTAGCATAGATTACATCGAAATTTTTTTTATGATATGGTGACAACATTCACAAAAGCTAGCCGGCTCACATTTCTTCTTGCGGCCAAAGCAGCGAGCCTTGGTATGCTGTACTCAGCTGCATTACGAAAGCCCCAAGACACAAACAGATTTCTTCCTGGTGATGAGAACAAAGATAGGGTTGGAACTGCATGTTCTATAGAAAGTATTTATTTACAAAAAAAAATAAACCGGCCTACAAGACGAAAAGAAAGCCTGCAAAAGTCGAAAACAATAGCTTATATAGGGGATTAGAAAGATGCAGCTTTACAATGAATTCCATGGTTCACATAAAGAGTTAGATGCTGAATAGAGAAAGAAAGCGAGTCTCTAGTAGCCAGACCGGTTTGAACAACACATTCGAACCGATTCGGCAGCCGCAAAGCGAACAGTAAATCACGTGATTAGATCAAACGTTTTCAAGCTCTAGCACATATTCTGTGCATTCCCCCAGTACTTATGTGCCGCCCGCTACAGCCAAGGTACAATGCCTTGCAGCGCGAAAGCGTCAGCAGCCATCGAAACCAGAAGATTCAGAGGGGCGCAGAGGTTCCGGCATCACGCGACCAAAAAGCGTATATAGCATCAATCAAGTATCCACACGAATTTACTATTCCCAACGACATAACTACTTTACAGGAAAAAAAGAGAAGGAACACATGCAACTGGAAGAAAGCGACATTAAATTTAAAAAAAAGGTCGCACAGATATTTGGATTGGAAAACTTTTTATTATCGGCTTGAGTAACAAGTGAATTAGTTGATCTTCCTAGGTGGCCGTCAGAGCAGACTGGCGGTGACCTCTTCTGTTTTTGTCATGACCTGTACTTGTGTTTCCAGGTCGGAGCTGAGCGGCAAGGTCTCCCATGGGCCCCGTGCGCGAGCCTCTGAAGCGAAATTGGTGGGGGACCTATCGGGCAGTCCCATAAGATGTGGTTTCCGGTGGCTTTGCCACCACATTTGCTGCACTCTGGTTTAAATCTCTCCGGGTACACATGGCTTAGGACAGCGGGTTTAGGGTGAGTTTTAGTTTGGAGTTGTCTCCACAGGACCTCCTGTTCTTTGGTTAGGTTTTTATGCGGAGGTGGGAAGGTTAGCCTTTCTAGCCTGTAATGCTGCGTGATCTCTCGGCAGGTTATTACGGCTGTCTCTTGTCGTTCCGGCGTCCGAGTTCGCATCCACAGCTCGGCCGATAGATCCTCGACCTTTATGGTGGGCTGCCTCATTCCCCGGGTTTGACGAGTGAGCCCGTACCAAGACCAATTCCACGTCTTCTATATGTCTTCCGGGTAACTCTTGAGAATTCCCAAGGAGTCGGGAGATATTCTGCCCATGGCAAAATTTCCAATGGCTGCTTTTGAATCGCTGACAATCCCTTCCGCTCGCGGGTTTGTCAGTGCCAAGGCAATTGCCGCTTCTTCGGCTACTTTTGAACAGTTCGTACAGTGGCGTTTACTACGAGTTTAGCCTTCATCGGTCACCGAGGCTATCGCGTACGCTTTCTCGGGTGTTGGGTAAGCGGCAGCGTCTACGTAGATTACGTCCGATCGGCCCTCCAGATTCTTGGCTAGGGCTTATGCTCTGGCCTTGAGTCTGCCTTCGTGGTGGACGGGGTGGATGTTTTTCGGTAATGGTTTTACCATAGTTACCTTTCTGACGATAGACGGGATTTAGCGGGTGTCCGCGTTGAGGGGTTCCGCGTTTATTATTCTCCTATGGGCCTCAGTCAACTCGTCTAGCTCGTTGTGCAGGCCGAGTTGCAGTAGCTTGCCGGTGGAGGTGTTGATGGGTAGATCTAGGGCTGCCTTGTAGGCCTGCCTGATGAGTACTTTAATTTTTAGTTTCTCGGCGTTGTATAATTGGAGATAGGGGAGGGCGTAGATCATCCTCCTGATGGCAAACGTTTGCACCAATCGGCATAGATCATTATCCTTAACGCCTCTTCTCCTGTTCCCTATGCGTCGGATCAATCTAATGGTCTGGTGTACCGAGACGTTTAGCTTTTCGATGGTTTCGGCATTTATGCGGTTCCTTTGGATGATCAGACCAAGGATCCGAATGAAATTGACTTCTCTACTGACTTCGCTTTGCGCTGGTACGTTTATGTTGGGTGGCGGGAGGTTGTATTTCTGTCCCCCCGGAATGTCTCTTTTAATTAGAAGCTTCGGGCTGGAATGAGAACATTGCAGTCTACCGTTTTGACGTAGGTGTCTCGACTGCCCATTGTAGGGTTTCTTCTATGTCCCCATTATTTCCTTGAGTGATCCAGAGGGCTACATCGTCGGCATAGAAAGTATGACTGAGATTTGGGATGGCCTCGAGTTTCGGTGATTCTACGAGTGCCAGGGCAAATAGGAATGGCGAGAGTACCGAGCTTTGCGGGTTCCCCCGACACCACATGTGAATGGGATCCGAGATTGTCCCGCCGAGCGATATTTCTGCTGTTTTCCTCTTGTCCAGAAATGATCTTATGTAGTAGAAGGTTCCGGATTCCGGATTTGGCCTCGATAGGTTAGTGAGGATGACCTCATGTGACACTTTGTCAAAGGCCTAGTATTAGTCTAATCTGAGGATGGCCCTCGTGTTCTTACTCTTGGGAATCACTTCTTCGCTAAGCTGGAACATCACGTCCTGCGTGTACAGGTAAGCTCTAAAGCCAAGCATGGAGAGGGATAGGAGGTTTTTATCCTTCGTGCATCCCTGGAGTCTGCTTAGTACTATGTGTTCCATGAGTTTCCCTAAAAAGATGTGAGGGAGCTGTGTCTTAGGTTTTCAACTTTTAACTCCTTGCCTCGCTTAGGCATAAAATGATTCTCGCGTGTTTCCATTCCTGGGGGATTTCACCCTTTTGCCAATGCTTGTTGATTAGGTCAGCAAGAGCCGTCACTGATGTAGTGTCTGGATTGCTCAGCATCTTGTTGGTGACTCCGTCCGGTCCCGCGGCTTATGTTGTATTAAGTTGGCGCATAGCCTGCCGTAACTTTGGCGCGCTGAATTACTGGTCTAATTCTGGGTTCGGCTCGCCCGTGTACCAGGGAAGTGGATCGGTGGATTGCGTGGATTGCGTGGATTGCGTGTTGTTTAGATATCTACTCTTGAGTTCTATGATTAAGTATTCTGTACTGCCTTCATGTTGGTATACAATTTTAGCGAGTCTATTGCGTTGAGTCGTTTTGGTCTGCGTGGGGTTGAGTAAGTGTCGCAGGAGGAGCCAAGTGCCTTTCTTACCCAGATGCCCGTTCATGCTGTCGCATGCCTGGCCCCTCTGCTGTCTTTCGAGCTCGAACGCGTACGCTTCTAAACCCACCTGCGCTTACAACTGCGGTGGAAAAAAAACAAAAGCACAATCGCGCAGAAAATTATGTTATCGCTGAGGAGCATACCATCAACCAGAAGTAATGAGACACGAAATAGTGGAAAGGCACACATATTTACATATATTTGTCACCAACTGTATATTTACACAACTGAGGAGGCATTGCAAAAAATGTTTGCAGGAAAACAAAATATATTGTTCCATGCTCAAAAACACGCGTGTACTCACCAAACATACGCCTAAAAAGTGAAAGCGATTGCTTAAATACATCCCGTGCCCTCGATCAGGCCGTCTGTTATAGCGCCATCCTCGTTTTGACATCTAAAAGCTGCATAACCATAGGGTCGTCAGGCTGTGCTTCAGTCTTCTTTTTTTGTTTCTTTCAAATGCCAACTGTCTTGTTTTTGATACTGAAAGCGCTACCGGCAGTGCGCTTTTATCCTCCGCCCTGACTACCAAAACAGCTTGAGCACAGCTCCAACTGCACTAGTCGTTATTTTATGCCCGGCGGGTTTTGCAAGGTCGACGCACAGCTTGTCACATGAACCGAGCCGCGTTCCATAAAATAGCAAGGGAAAAAGCAGCGTTTCCGCCGCGGCATTGTGCGATTCGCCGCCGCGTCCGCTCAGCGCAAGCGTCCAGTGTCCCCGCTTCAGCGTGCGTACCTGTAGCGCCGCGTCTGCAAAACGAACAAGAAAAGCTCCCTCTCCAGCGAGCAGCTACACATTGTGAGCAGTCCGTTTCTCTCAACTCCGCCACTAACCTTCACCGTGGAAAGCTTTGAGGCCTCCGCACCTTACGCCCGTGCAGGCTTCGGTTAACTCAACTGCGATAGAAAAGCATAAGCCTTACCGGGCGTTTCTTTTTGTTCGCCGGGGATGCCGGACGCCCAGTGTTCGGGCTCCGATCAACGACTGTCATACGCACCGATCGTGTTTCGAACTGAAGATTCGGATATCACAAACGTAAACAAAGAAGAGACAGCGAAAACGGTGAGACTCTCTGGAAGCTTCGACGAAGTCCAGGTCAGTGAGGCGCGCTAGCCGGTTGACAAGGAGGACAGGGGTTTCCTCACCAAGTGTTGGAGTAAAGTGTGGCTCCTTGCCGTCATCCACACGCAGTTTTGGAAAGAAGACGCGCAGGATGAGGAGAAGGCTGTTTCCCCGTCGAAAGCAGCGGTGGGGTGCTGGGAGAAGCTCAAGCGGGACCCGTGGCTCCTGCCTCTGGTGCACAGCGAGTTCTGGATCTCAGCGGCCTTCTCGCTTATTCAGCCTTTCTACCCGATTCTGGTGAGTGAAACGCAGTAATAGAGAAGAGCGCAAATTGTGGCACTCGAGACCGAACAGCATCAAATTTTATTGGTTGGTTTGTTTTATGCCGGGCGTTTCAATTAATTCGTTACACATCTGGCCTAAAAAAGGGAAAAAGTTTATCAGAACATGTTAGGTGAATAACAAATTAATAACCAGAAATACTCTTGACTAAGCTCCAGATAACTAATCTTTAAACGCCGTGCTTTGTGGCTGTTGTATGCTTTTAACAAAAAAAAATGGCAACAGAGTAAGGTGACAAACGCTGTATTGGTCTCCGCATTTTCGCCAAGCCCCTGTAGGGGCGGCTGTTATAAGGGACACGCTCTCATTCGAGCTTGCGCCGTACATCGTTATGTTTCTGGCTCCCTGATTGGCAAAACACCTGAGTACGGCAATACCAACTATTCCTTGAAGTAGAATAAATTTAAGGTTCAAAAGGCTCAAGTAAGCTGTACTTTAATCAAACCACGTATTCTCGATACTAGATACCCGTCATTCAGCTTACCTAACACAGGAGATCCGTTCAGAGTACTGAATACCATATACACTCGACCAAAGGCTGCACTCGCTTATAGGACGCTCTCCCCAACATAGGAGGCGATTACTGAGAGAAAAGAAAAAAAAAGCTTACTGGACGGTTAAGAGGGTGTAAATCGAAAGTATGAGAGTTAGCTGCGGTGTGAGGGCAACGACTTTCAACAGTGTTATGATTTTAACGACTTGACTACAATGCTCGAGTGCGCGTACTCCAACACGTGTCACCTTGTGGGCGTTACCCCTTACGCACAGCCTCGCCGGATTTCTTTTTATACGCACACACTGGCGCACATGACCGCAGCAGCGTTTTGGCTTGCTTCCAAGGCCACCGAGCGACTCACCGCAGCCGGCTTCCCGCCAAAACAAACACGCCGTGCGGTTGCTGCCGCGCAGCGCTTTGGCTCGCTGCCAAGGTCTGCGCTGCGGACGGGCCGACGCAGACGGCGCGAAACTGAGGAACGAGCTTAAAAGAGATAACGCTGTGCAAAGATTCTTCTGTTTGAAAAGCTGGTTAATTTATGGGGAAGCGGCGGCTAGCACACCCAGCATATAAGGCAGATCAGGCAGGAATCACCAATGCAAAGAGCTCAAGCAGGAGACTCGTGCGTGGTCGATCAGAGATGACGAAGCGCGTTTGGTCTTCGCAGACTTCCTTGCAGCGTGTGCTGCGGAGGCTGCTAACGCGCCCCCGACGGCGTGAAATTGCGGAACGAGCTAAGAAGATCTAAAGCTCAAAGATCCCCAAAGCACAACAGTGTTTCAGATGCGTACTGGTGATTTTCCCGAACTCTAGTCGGTGCCGCAGTCAAGCCAATATGGCGACCGAAAAGAGAACTCCGCCATGGCGATCAGCCTGGCGCAAAACAAGTTTCCTTGATTGCACAATTGAGTTTCATCAAATGTGAGCGCCTTGCTTTAACTATTTGGCGGTGCAAATCAAAGCACTGATAACGAACTGGAGATCGTCGGGCTGTGTCTGCAAGCGTTCGCCATACGAGCGGAACCGCACACGATCGTACCCTGCCTCCAGGGTGTTTTTAGCGATGTCTAAATCGCCACCGCAGAGTGATCTTGCACGGTGGGAAAGACAGAAAAGTGCAAGCATGTCTCTTGTACTGCTGCATTATTACAAGGGAGTAACACCGGATTTTTCCAAATCATAGCATGACGTTGAAAGATCAAATGGTTCGCGATTATTTCGTTTTCGACAGCCCTCTACTTGCATTTCAATTCAGCATGCTGAACTCCAGTACCATTTACGTGCGGCCATCACTTCAGTCGAGCAACGAGCATCCTTGTCTGTACATTCGTGGCCAGAATTGTTTAGCTCTTTGTCACGCCGTTTTTCATTTCCTTCTAAATAAACTATTTTTGCTCCTAAATAATATATTCAGGCCATTAGAAAGACAGTTTGTTAATCTTCCGGCGCAAACTACTAGCGGTTGATTTTTTGCGGGCATGTGCAAAATTTCGTACAATGTGACATAACTGATGAAAATAACGAATTCTCAATCGCTGGTGAAACAGCGATTTGAAGTAAACACCCAAACGGTCGTGGAAATAATTTCTATTTCGAAAGTGCCCATTACTACTGAAATTGCGAAAGAAAAAAATTTAATACTGGCGGCAAGATATGCCTGTCCAAAAATGCCGGACGACGTGCTACCCTGCGCATTGTTTCGCGAAATATTATTTACTGCGTTCGCTCTATGGTTTTATAACGACAGCTTATTTGAGAGTTGAATAATGCGAAATTCAACTGAAACAAAGAAATTACTGCTTAGTTCAAGCCCTTTGATAATGCGGCGAACACAGGACAATCGACATTGTGACTGGCCTGCCTATCCGCAGTTTCTCCACCCAAAGGTGCCTTCTCTTTCTGGTGCTGGAGTGGGGAAGAAATGGAATATTACCTGCCTGCTTTTCCAGCTTGTTGACGTACAGGAAGGCCCGAAGCAGCTCTGTCGAGTTCGCTTTCTTTTCGCCACGACGCTTCGGGGACGACATCCGAAAGTGCTTTCTGCGCACCACCAGTAAGAGGCAGCGCTAAAGTGCCGGGCGAGTGCGCAGCAGACGGTATCACGGAGCAGCCGCAGTGTGGCGTCGATGTCGTGAAAACTGTCACTATTTTTATAAGAAAACTATGTCAATAACGCCACAATGCGCTGACGAAGCACTCGCGAAGGAGCAAAGAAATGGCCCAGCGCGCTGTCGATCCTTCTTTAGATAAGCTCACGGCGCATGCAGCAGCGTAGCGTCGATTTCCTGAAAATGGCCAGCAGATTCCCTTGCTCGGCACGCTTTCCGAGGAGTAACTAGATGACGATAGTTGCCGGCTGTTATCATTATTATCTCCCAGCTTGCACCGCTGGTCAGCTGTGTGTGATTGAGAGCAGAATTCAGGCACCTGTACTCAGGGTGGGCGGCTATGGCCGAAACGAAGCTACGCCGGCAGGACAGCAAATAAGAGCGTCAATTCAGCTTCTCTGCTCGTGTCTTTTGTCTTCGTGGCATGCGGAGTCTACGACTTTATTGGTAATTCTTTTTAAGCAACTGAAATATTGGATGACAATGGATGGAACCGAAGATGACTGTAAAAGCTTAGCCCAACAAGTGGCGAGAGCGATAGATATGAAAAACCTTACAGGTATATGCAACTAGGCGCCATATATATGGTGAGACTTTACGCCATAGGAAAATAGGTTGCCCAGAATATAGTCTGAAAATTGAACTTAAAAACGACGCTTTCGTGTAAGCGCCGCAACCCGCCGACATCGAGAAAAAAAAACTTGGCCCTTTGTGGAGTCTATACCATACAATTGTCTATGTTCCAGCAAACAGTCGCCTCATGCTATGCAATAGCGCATGTTACAATTCTGCGAGCATGATAACATTGCCTTGTTCGTTAATGCAAAGTTGGAACCTCCATTGCTTCAGGAATAAATATCGACCTATGAATCTTTAAATACATTCTGATTAAGCCTTCGTATTCAATTTTATGTTTCAGGCTTCTTCAAGAGGCATAGAAGCGTGGAAGTATGGATTTGTCTTCTCAGTTTTCAAGGTATTTATGCTGATCGGGTCTATCACCGCCGAAAAAATGGTAAGTTTCAACCGACTATCAAATCTCATCATATCTGAAAATGTCACTCCAAAGAAAACGTATCTAGCGTCCTTTTTCAGATCAACAGGATCACGCCTACAGCCTGCTACTTGTTTGGCCAAGGCGGTTTCTTCATTTTCACTATTCTCTTTGGGTGAGTAGTACAGTACTGCTCAGATGCCTTCGGAAGCTCAGTAATGCTTTGCCCAGAACAAACCCATTACCCTGCTCTCTAATATTTTATTTAAAATCTTTATGCTACAATACATGTAAGCGCATCGACCGACCAAACCAGGGATTAAAGCTATAAACATCTCACCGCTTGCTTAGGTTCCTTGTTTACAATTAACGTCACAAAACATAGCACGAACCAATTTACAAAAATGAATTGTTAACTCTGGGAGGAACAAAATGCAGATTGTTGAAGTGCCTAATTTTGCAAATTCTCCTGCCAAAGAGCAGTGTTAGCGTTAGAAAGCTATGCACCAACTTGCCCAGCAATAAGTTCTACAAAGAGCAGTGATTTTAATAAAACCATAAATGTTTGCTTCCCAGATTCGATGGTCTTGTTACTGCATGCACATTCGGCTCAGTGAAAAATAAGAAAGCTCACTGTTTTGCAAACTATACTACTCAGCCTAATGAAAGCCAGCGTTCATCGTGGTACATGACGTACAAAGTCATGTAAAACGCTTCTTTGATTTCTCGTGTATTCTTTACGAGCAATGTACGGTACTTACGACGTAAGGAAAACCCGTGTGCCGTATCTTCGCCGCGGAGTGTTCTTGAACGTTAACAACCCCGTGGCGTTTTTACGACGTGCGCAGTTGTCTGTACTGGGCCCCCAATGGCAACGTCCTGTTGGGCCTCTCCATTGCGTGCGTCGTTCTCGGCGGCATCACCAACACCTTCTACCTTGTCAGCATGTTTGCCGTCTTCACGACACGCTTTCCAAAATACAGAGGCGGAATCATTGTGAGTGTCTTTGGAGCTTAGAAGCACGCTGTCTCAATGGCGCTTCGTAGAGGCCACGATAAGGTGTTCAGGGAACAGGACATACAGTACGTCACCTCCATCCGAAGTAAAGCATCCATATAGTAGTAAACAAAACACTGAGTGCACTTCGCAACCACTGCACAATAAAATATAGCAGTAATTTTGGTGCTATATTCGGCAAGTGATCGCAGGGGATTGAAATGCAATAACTGCAGCTCTGACGCTATAGGCGCGCTGTAGGCGTATGTGGCCTCGTAACCCATGAGGATAAGCGCGAACAGCGCTTTCAGAACGGAAATCTGCGTATTCAATGAACCGTATTGTTTGAACATCACTTTCGTTTTAGTGGACATGCTACAGCTGCATGCAGAGTGGACAAATTAAGAAGCTCTCCAATGTGCCAACAACGCGAAATAAGCCTGCCAAGGGGCGGGTGGCGCAGTAGAAAGCCTGGGAACAGCTTTAAGAGCGCAAAACTGCTCACAGGCACTAGGAAGCAGCAACTTTACATTCATTTGAGTGCACAGGAAGAGCAATATGCAGCCTTTATCGTCAGTGCAATTACATTTTATGAAATAATTCTACTATTGAGGATATATGAGTATTTTCTACGTCTCCAGGCCTTTCTAGAATTCCTTTGGGGATCTGGCAACATGGTAGGATCTGCAATCGGTGGTGCTTTGATCGACGTGAGTTCTTTCTTGCTTTTATCACTCATATTTATAGTTATTCGCGAATTAAAATGCTTAAAGCCCATCATAAGGTACAAATCGTTGGGAGCTACACCCTGCATGCGGCAACCATGTAAAACTGCCCTGGCGATCATCTTTACGTGAACGAAAATATGCTACTTGTATGTTTTTCTATTCGCTCTTCATCGGATAAGATAAAGCGTGGAAATTTTTAAGGCTTCGTGTGTGCACAAATAATGCTGTACTCAGTATACTTCGCTAGCTGGAAATTCCTGAAATCAAATATAATTTTATTACTGCTCTTGTGCCCAGCTAGTTGCAGCCCAGAACCTATCATGAGTGATTTCTCTTGTTTGATCTTTTATTTCTGCAAACGGGATGGCGCAAGGTTGCAGGGGAAAATCGGAAAAAAGATACTCGAAGCTTACTGGACTGGCCCCAAGTTTTGTTACAATGGCTGCAGCAGCGCGGAAAGGGTGGTTCCGACAATAAATGTACGAATGTGTTGAAATGTATGCACAAAACGTGCAAAAGAAGAGACATTTACCACAATATTCTCACATGTGTCGCAGGCATGGGCCTATCCGTTGCCGTTTTTCGTCTTGGGAGCCATAACTATGCTGTCATTTCCAGTAATCATGAAGCTCCGATCGAAGCTTAACCAATACAGTGGTAAGTATCGTCACGCTTCTCAATAAAACTTGCTCTCAAAAGCGGAATCACTCTTTCTTCCCCTAGCACTGAGCATAATACCTTCCTTTTGTCGTTTTTGGTAAACCATATAAAGTTGCAAATCCATGCTAGCAGATGGGTATAGTGTAGATTAACGTGAAACGCGCACAACGCATAGTACGCTATCTGGGCATGCCATTAAATTCACAGCGTGGTGTTGCATACAGAGACGGATTTGTGGTCAACTCTTGGAAGTTAGCGGCCTGGGGAGGGAGGGGGGTTACAATAAGCATGGCCTATTCCTCGTATTTGTACCTGACAGTCTTGTTTTCCTATCCCAAATTTCATACTTCGTTAAGAAAATACTTATATTTCAAACAAGCTCAGTACCTGTAGTGACCGCCCCGCCTTTGGAGATCTAATTCTTGTTTTTAGCATGCCACCGTTTCCTAGTACTTGAGAACATCACAACAACAATCACTGTTAACCGGTTATGACAAAACGCTCGATCGAAGAGTACTGTTCGCTATCACAATTAACTTTATTAATGGCTGTCAGATCACACATATTGAGATTGTGGCATAAAACTGCACCATAGCTCAACTAATTTTCCAGCCTTTTATTGAGTATAACTGCAAAATCTAGGGCCTTTATGTACGTTAGTTAGCTGACTCACTCCTCATGTGCTGAACAAACATTTGCCAGCAGTCATTTTACGCCCGTGAAAAACATTGTGACTGGCCCGGACGGTAGCCACAAGCCAGCAGTCTAGTTTAGGTAATTTTAGAAATTAAAGAATTTGATTTAAAGGCCAGGGCGATTAATGTATGGTTGCATGCGAATTGCGGGTGTTCCATTCGAACTAAACCTTCTCCCTCAAATGTTCTCGCAGAACCGGAAGAATGTGATGAAGATGTGCAAGAGAATGGAATCAAGCTTCCCAGTTACTACTGGCTCCTCACTGATCCGGTGTTCCTCGCCGATATGGTCACACTCATGATGAGCTGGGTCATCGTGGGATTCAACGAACCGACACTGGAACCAAGCCTCGAAAACGTCAGTATTTAAGGGTTTAACTGAATCAAACACATGAAAAAGTACAGTACTTTCAATTTCATAGAAGAAAGGTATTTCTCGAATCACTGGAACTTAATAACGTCAAATACTGAACTCGCATGAATGATATTCAGCTTTTGTAGCTTTTTATAATTACGCTACGCAGACATTTCGAGCCATTGACTGAGAGTGTCAGTGAATGACAGTCTATTTTCTGTGCCGTTTACCTAAGAGAAAGAGTGTAAACTTGGAGCCTGCTCATCTGCAACTTGTGGCTATTATAACTTGAACATACCTCACTCTTTTTTTAACAAACGCTACTATACGGTATCACATGAAAAGTTGACCCGCCGCGGTGGCTCAGTGGTTACAGCGCTCGGCTGCTGACCCGGAAGACGCGGGTTCGATCCCGACCACCGCGGCCGAATTTCGATGGGGGCGAAATTCTAGAGGTCCGTGTACTGTGCGATGTCAGTGCACGTTAAAGAACTCCGGTGGTTGAAGTTTCCCGGAGCCCTTCACTACGGCGTCCCTCATAGCCTGAGTCGCTTTGGGACGTTCAACCCCAATAAACCAAACCATAAAAAGTTGGGCTGAGCACCACTCTTTGTGAATGGAACCAAGTACCTAAAAACACTGGCTTTCATAGGGATTTCCAGGTGAGTCTTAGGACCTGAAGTTTTAGTTATCACTGTTGATCACAAGTGCTCTGTGATGTAGTGCTAGGGACAAGACTCTCTAGGACGCGTAACCGGCGATCGAAGCAGATAGCTCTGATATTAGCTAGTGGTTCGAGGCCACAGTTGTGGCGGGAAAAGTATAGCTCAATACTATATTATATGGTAGTCATTACAGGTGCTAGTTGGTAGACAGGTCACCAATGCACATATATATCGCTCTTTCGCATGTTCTCGAGGCTTCTTTCCATGATAGCACGTTTTGTCTTCTAACCGAATAGCTTTGCCTCTGAAATTTGAAGGGCCGCCGTGGTGTCGAAGTGGTTATGGCACTCGGCTACTAACATGAAAGACACGGTTTCGATCCCGGTTGCGGCGGTTGGATTTCAATGGAGACGAAATTCTAGAGGCCCGTGTAATGTGCGATGTTAGTGCACGTTAAAGATGCCCTGATGGTCGAAATTCCCGCAGCCCTTCAATACGACGTCCCTCATAGCCTGAGTCGCTTCGGGACTTTAAACCCCCATAGACCATCTTACATTTAAGGTGTAGTGGGTACCCGGCAACTTTCTAAAAAATAATTTTTCTCATGAATTGAGGGCATTGTTTCTTAATTTACTCATAGCAAATTTTGTGTGGTCCATTAGCCTTTCTTACATTTCTTTCAGTTCAACCTGACAAGTACCGTCATAGGCAGCGTCTACACCGTCCAGTTCGCCAGTTACTCAGTAGGAGGTTTCATCGCTGGAGCCTTCTCTCATTACGCAGTACGTAAAGTTTAAAAAATCTACACTACGTCTCGCGCATGGAAATCTCATCATATAGTGTAATGCGCTGTCGGTAACTCGGTAACTTCTATTTCAATTATTATCAAAAGGAGTGGGAGGTGGGGAGGGGGACGGGGAGGGGGAGGGGGGAGGGGCGGGTTTTGCGGAACTGTGGCGCTGTGACAATAGCAAGTGGCAGAGGAAGGAGGAGTGTGGTTGTCTGCTGCAAGCTGGATGACATTCCTGCCTATGCATCACGTCATCATCTACTGACAAATGGAAATTTGCTGTCTGCAGCTATGTGATCTAGCTTTCTGTCGTGTGGCCGTGGAAGCGCTCAACTTTAAAAGCAGGCGGCCAGTACTGCTATCGACGAACCTTGATCGCGAGAGGGATACGCGCTATGTGGCATAGGTTTCGACGCGGTAGTGTTAAGGCTCCCATTCTCCCGGCAATCCGGCGTCGTCGGTGGTGATGTAAGCGGAAAAGCACGTTTCACACCTCCTACATGGGTCACGTGACCACGTGATGTCATCACAACCAGGTTGCAGTTCAATTTGTGATGAGTCGCGAGAGGTTACTCAAGAAGAGCAACCTATGTCTCGCAAGCCCCACAGATGGCTGCTGTGTTTGAAACAGAAACCTGTTGGAGCAGTGGCGCATCGCTTAACCGCTGCACCACTGCGCTAGTAATGATATGGGGACGACCCGCGAACTATGAATGTATAGGCTGACAAATTCTGCATATGGGTATGTAGGCAGAGCCTAGGTGACAGAGAAGGACTAGTTGCGCGGGAGGGATCACTCATGCAATCGCATTGTACTCTGAAGAGTAGGTTAAGCGTCATGTAATGGTAAAAGAAAAAACAGTGTCCGTGTTTGCGAAGTGATACGCAAAGAAGACCCCAAGCCGCTGAACGGGCCCATTAATGCTATCGCGTCCTTAAGGTGGGGCTTAAGCCTTTTGCCTTTTGATGCTATGAACCTCAGATACTCTTTATAATATTTTTTCTTAGTATATCATTATTCTCCACGAGTAAGAACCGCGCACCGATATTTGTTTTCAGCTTCGCTAGCAAATGAAGGCCACTGCACACGTGCTTTGCAAAGTGGCTATGGTGTCTGTAATGTTTTTTTTTTTTCTGCAGCTGGAGCCATTCTACGCCATGGTGGGACAACTGTTCACCATACTGGCATACCTTGTTATAGGACCCGCGCCATTCCTTCCTATACCTCGGTAAGGCGTACGGATTACCCCGTCTACATTCCTGGGCTTCGCATGGAAAATGGAGAGCGGGCTTTTTTCGTGCCAGCCCAACATGAACCGTTTGATGTTTTGTACCAGTTAAACGAAGATATCCGCTGTCGCGTGAAAATGAAATATGTTCCTTTTGCAAAATTCTGTTTTATATTGCCACCCGCTGCACCCAAAGGACAGGAACTGTGTGAATTCTCACATGCCGTATGCACTGGCCGCGCACATTTGTGTCCTTCAGGTGTGTTTCTTTTCTTTTGCTTCAAGATTGCACAACAGCAAGATTATTTTGTACAGTTCAAGCAGCAGCAGGCATTAAAACAAGTTCAACTGCTTAAAATGGGGTGCCAACTTTTCTAAGTTATTGGATACATACCACGTGCGACCAGCGTGCTGTGTTTGAATCAGTACGAACGGGCGGGCGGGGGGCCGGATGGACAAGCAGGCTGTTAGCATCCCTTTCATTGCCTTTGATTCAGAGCGGCGCTTTTTCCTAGTAATTAAAGCGGCTGTTTTATCTAATTTGTACTTTTCTTCTTCTTTTTTTATCCTGTCGAGTTTATTTTTTCCCATTCAAGGCTATTTATAACGTTAGAAGCTGTATTACTTTGATTTCGGTGGCCGTTCGTGCAGTTTATCCATTCTCCTTTTACGTCACCTATCTTGTTGCTCGTCTCTGCAGATGATTTGTTTTTTTTTGCTTTCGCTGTACCTAAAGCCCACCTGCGGTACTCATGTGGAGCTAGGTTTCCTCCTCTATTGAACTCATCTACTATCTGTACCTAGAACCCAAAGCTACTGGAAGGCTTACCGCATCCTCTTTGATATCTGACTGTACAGCTTTACAGACTACCAGAACACGTTTTTAGTATATTAGACACCTCTCCGGTATGCTACAAAAAAAACTGTCTGCCTGTTCACTCATATTTCTATATTCCCGGTTTCAAGGCAAACTGATCTAGCCTTAAACAGAAGAGCACAGATTTTCAATTTTCCCACATCGTTTCTTTTCTTTTGTTGCATTTTTCTGTCTCCATTTGGTGTTTCGGTTTCGTGGAATTTCTTCTTTATGTTCGCGATAGCCTCATCTTCTCTGTTGTTGCCTACGTAGCCTGCCATAACCTTTCCAGTCGTTTTGCTCCATCGCATGTCTGCGCTTTTACTGCACAAATAGCAGAAAACTTTGGCTGCCAAGCTCTCCTCGTACATTGTTCATAGCCTCCCTTCAAACAGTATTTTGCTCTGTGCTTCCTGTACCTTGAAGGACGACCAGCCTATGTCCCCCTGTACTGCCTCGGTTGTAGTCTTTCTATGGGCCCCTATAGCTCATCGGTCCACTGTCCTTGGTGAATCTCGAGTCTTTGGTTCACAAATGTTGCCCTGGAACCATTACACCTTTGCATATTCTTCGTATCAGTTCATACTTACTGTATCCCAATAGGGCTCTCTGCTTCCTTATGACCGCCTTCGTCTTTCCTTTCGCCTTGAGGCGTTTGCGTAGCTTCCACGGTTTAAAACTTGAGAAATTCTTACAGCTAATAAATTCAGAAATTATGAAAAAATATACATACCTTACTGTTATCGGCAACCACCAGTACGGCTGTTTCAATTTCGTTCTCGCCGTTTGTGCTAGTATTGATTTACGTCATTGCTTCCTTTACATTCGCTTGGGCGCCATTTGTGTACGTTTATGTATCCATGTATACCCGCAAAATGTCTGCAATCTCATTTTTTCCAACGAAATATAATGCTATTATTTTCCCTTCATACGCAGGTCACTAGCGCTTGTTTATGCTTCTCAAGTTTTCGCTGGCTTGGGAATGTCTGCTCAGTTTGTCTGCGGGTACTGCCATGGACTGAAACGTGCAGTGTGAGTGCTCGCCTATCAGGCTTCTTTCTACTAAATTAACGCATGGACTTCGCTTTGTAGTAAAGTCTACTATACTGGCGCTCTTAATTTCGGATGTTTGTGTTCGTTACAAATAACCTATCAGTGTAGTTCAGACAAGGTTTCAAAAGGTTATGGTAACGCAGATATGCTTGTGGTTCCTGGGGGATTCGCATTCAATCGAGAAACACTTAGTTAAAAATGGTTGCTGAAAGCTTACCTGAATATAGCGAAGACTAATAACGGTTAACCGCCCTGTCTTTGTCACATTTCTGTTGCACAGAGTCTATATTTTGTGCTTCGCTTCTTCCTTGTAGGCAGCGTGGCTATCCTGACAACATTCGTACAAACGGCTTCCTTTCAAGCACCGTGTTTACGTTCGCTGTATTCGGGTGAGTCAGAACCATAACTAAGCGAGATGCTCTTGAGTCTGCGATCTAGAAAAATTTAAGGATGCTACAGAGCAAACATTGCCATTAAAACTATGAAATATTCAAATTATTAAAATTTACAGAAAAAATTCTTAACATTATAACGTTATATTTATATTAATTGTTTTTTATTCCAGTTCTCCACATTCCAGTCGAATGTTCCATGAAATGAAATGTTTCAGTCTTAACCTCAAAGCTGCGCAGAGGTGGATGTTAATGAGCAACTGCCTTCGAATTGAAGCAAATCATTTTGTGCCCGACCCATCAGAAACTCTCGGCGGCAGCGCAACCTAGACTTCAACGCTGACACTTTTCTGGTGAATTAATCATGCTGAGGTCTAAAACCTTTAATCGGCAAGAGCATTTCTAGCAGGAGATGTCGAAATGCTCGTTCTTCTTTGGTCACAGTGTACACTAACTAGCATCAAAAGTGAACGGAACAATCTGAAGAATCTCTGTCCTCTTCTGTGGCCGCATTTGCGCAGTGCGTGCCAAAATATCAGGCAAATAACGATCGATGTAGCATATCACTAGCGGCAGTCAGCATATAGACTTTAGTTGCAGAAAAAAAAAGTCCGTTGCCGTTGTCCGAAGCTGGATCGCCCAAAAGCTAGCACATGACACTCAGGTGGGCTCTCAGCTATACTGCACAAGAGCTTGACCAAATACATTAAAACCCGCTGCTCGTGTTCACAAAAATAAGTACACTAGGTGCTTACGGCGAATTATGTTTGCTCAAGAAGATTAACAAGCTGCAGCAAGACGAATCGATTCCGCTGTCTGTGGTCGCATGCGCGAATAATCAGTAACATTATCTATGTCGGAAGATGAGCTCTCACTAAATTTTATATCTGATAGATACGCACAGTTATCTGATAGATAAACACGGGCGTGAAAGCAAGTTCACCCAGCTGTCGCCGGGATAGTTAATTGCAAGGCCTCGAGTCCTGGTAATTTTCATGCTTTCTATTCTGAAGGACGCTGCCGTGGAATCTTTGAATTCCTCTGCTACTCGACACGAGTACGAATAATCTTATTAAAATAAATATTAACCCGATCAACGTTTGTTCCAACATTTAAAAAGTGTTCTTTCCTCGTTTCGAACGCGCTCTTCTCAACGACTTCACAAACTGCAGGGCCATGGTTGCACCACCAATCGCTGGGTACGTCGTCGAGTTGTACGGTTACAGAAAAGGATCCATGCTCATGTTCGGGCTCTTGGTCGCATGGGTAAGTCGAGCAGCACTGCACTATCAGGTCCTGGCTAGCCGTAACCTTTTTTGCACACACATAAATATGCTCGGACCACACACATCTGACGCTCTTGCTGGTCAAATTTTGAAGAAAGAAGCCGATTCTGTGCAAACTTCAACTACAGTGCAAGCATTGAACGATCAGAAAGTCGAGGATACTTAGGCTAAAGTGTAAAAAATACGTACAGGGAATGTAGAGCAACTCCAAATCGTAGAAAGTGTGAGAAAATAGCAGTCAGAATGGGTGCTATGCAGGCACACACATTATTTCAATTGCTACTACCGCACGCCAACAGGCATTTAGAGCTTTACTTTTGGATGAGCTTTACTTTAGATGGATTAAGCGTAATGCCTGCGTTGCCTCGTGTTTTAAAATACCCTTGTCCTGCAAGTAAGTCAAAAGACAAGTTAAAGAAATTGATCGAGAAATACAGAGGGGAGAACATTGACATGCTTCATACTTCACGTTTAACTACGTTTAGCAGAGTTGTGCAAAAGCCCCAGTTCCCGACAGCCACTAATTGGAAGCACTGAAATAAGGACATAATCAAGTCTGAGTAGCCGCAGCAAAAGAATGCCGTGAAGTGTATTTTGACTAAAAAAGAAGACAGAGCTGTTCTGCAGGGCAGGCATACCTATGACTTCCTCCCACGAGGAGCCGAGGCTTCGAAGCCATTGACATGTGGGAACGGCTGGCTGGCGCCTGTGACTAATGAATCTGACTGTGAATCTGATTTCTTTTTTGTTGCTTTACGGCCAGGCGACTGAAGCTGTGTGCTCATATGTGTCGTGAGAAATATTGAGGCCCAAAAAATTGAAGCTAAGCTTATAAAACTTGGCGTAAGCTGCAATGTTTTTAACTCTGACCTTCGCAAGTGGAGCATAACTTCTATTGCTCTCGCATCGAAACGTTACTTATTGGCTGCACCCGTGACACCCGACCATGCAGTCCAGAAGTACAAAGAGCGGGGCAAGTTAGCATAATGTGTCGGTCTTGACGCTTTTTTTTTCTTTTTAATTTCACCGGTGTGGTGACGTGGTCTAAACTGTACAAATAAAAGACATCGGCTTTCATTTGATGCTAGCATAGAATGTGGATGCATTAGCTTTCGCTGCGAGTATATTTCAGTCGCTGAAGAAAGAACAGTCAGAAAAAGAATACAAATGGTACTAGCATTTAAAGAACTGCTACTGTACTGTATTTGCCTGAAAGTGGTTGAGAGTAATACTCTGCTTACACATTTCAGGCACCCGCAACCATTGTCATCTGGGTGCATTCAATCTGCAGCCGAAGAAAAGCCGCCAAAGTGAAAACTTCTCCGTCAAGGCCGCCTGACCAATCAGCACAGTCGACGTCCCTCATATGAGTTCCTTCATTTCTTCATCAAATGGACACCTTCTCTCGGTCTTTGCTACTCTTTCACGCACCAAAATAAATTACTCTAATATTTAATTAGCATGCTCCCAAAAAGCGCTGTTGACATCGTATATTTAAAAAAAACCTCGTCACGAATTACGTATACTCTTCATATCCAGAAAACCACATAACATTCCACTCCAAGCAGGGGAGGAAGCATACTAAAAGCTGACTATGAAATAATAAAAAAGTAAGGCGTCTTTGTAATTGAGTTATACTCCACTGAGTAGTCGCTGAATGAACTCAAGCCTGAGGACACATGAAGGCCTCCTTCCACCAGCGACTACTCCGCTGTAGAGCTGTTTGTCGTGAAATCTCTCTGTGTTCTATTTATGGAACGATTTCTCACGTGAAGCATTCGAGTTTATGATATGCAAAGCGTTTGGTCACACGTTGATTGCTTAGCGGGTGTTTACATAATTTAACTAACACATGAGAATAGCGCACTCTTCTCCGAGGACGATGTTTGTATACGTCTAGCTACTTCATGTTGCTGACTACCAATTATCGCATTTCACAGGGTGGTTACTACATTTCTTAAAAGGAAATCAGATAGCAAGTTGAGCAGTGCACTTTATTTTCCAGTTTTGAGATAACGCTTTATGGAACAGTAGTGTTAAACACGGTATTTTTGTGACACAATCTGCGAAAGTAGTATGAGAAGCTCGTCCAACATTACTATATTATAACTAGAGGCCGGATTTTTAGGCACTAAAAAGCACGTTTTAGGCGCCATAAAAAGGCGGCTAAAATTTGCATATTAGGCACGTAACGGAGAAAAATAGGCACTATAAACTTTCTCAAAAGTGCACACAGTTCCGAACTTCAGCGCGCAATATCTGCCGTAAAATACAACAAAAACACAGCAGGAATGATTTGAGACCTTAAGCAAGGTGCGAACATTAGAAGCCGTTTTTTTTAAGGCTGTCGCACAAGTTTTCGTACAATACACATGCTTCAGCAGAGCAAAGGGGGTGGTTACCAACCATTTTAAAACACTTTGGTATACCTCGAAACAAACAATTCGCTTGTCGTGTACAAAAGTAGAAACAATGAACACCTTAACAGGAGGCAATGTATTTAGAAATTGATAGAAACATTGTCAATTCAAAGCATCTGAAAAATGAGTTCAGTCTTCGCTCACACAGGAATTGAACAGTGTTTTATAGTTTGTGGCTTCACGTGTCTGGAGCCACGCGACTATCAAATGGTGCTTGCCATTAGAAGGGTCTGGAAGCCATAAATACGAGATGCTAGAAAATGTTACACACTGTGCTGCTTGATGTGGAATATGCCGAAAAGAATCATAGTTCTGCACGGGCCTACGTACATCCACGAGGATCTATGGTAAAGTAAACATCATCCATCTCGAAATTACTGTTAAAGCTATGGAAGCAGTAGCAGACAAGCACCATCTCCAGGTTGATGGATTCAAATTTATGCCTCTTATCAGTAAGAACAAGCTTGTGTGCTGAAAAGGAACGCTCAACATCAACGGATGTTACAGGAGCGTGCTTGTACTTAGGAACATTTGATGGCTTTACACTGTTCGGTATCATAGAATGTTCACCGGTAAGTACTCCTGAAACTTGCTTGAGGACTGAGAACCCCTCGTTTTTGTCCAAGACGGACTGCAAATTTGCGCGGATTTTCTCGGCAACTTCTCCGTGAGGAAGAGCAGCGATTCGTTGCTGCGCATTTTCAATTAGTCCACTGTTGCTAGGGAGCATTACACCCCCTTATTCCATTTTTTTATAGTGCTCGCAAGAAAGGTGAAGTTAGCGCACAAGTACGCGAGGTCTCCTTGGAGGTTGTCCTGAGAGAGGGCAGATTGAGCCCTCCTGAATAGATCACCTGAGAAGCTGTGTATGACGGATATCAGGTCAGAAAGGTGGCAGTTGATAGGCTCCGGCGGGAGAGGCACTTCCGGCAACTGCTCTTTAAACGCGCACACACGAGAAGGCGCTTTCAAAAACACAGCCTTGACTGAAGCAATAAGTTCACTAACGTCCTTGAAGTGCTTTCTGAATTCAGAAAGAAAAAAATCTTCAGAAAAAAAATCAGTTAAACTGTTTCCAGCAGGTTTATGGAACATTTTAGAGTTGGTTTCAATTCGAACCAACTGGGAATTACTTGGACGAACCTATAACTTACTCCGTATACTTTCCGAAATGTGGTTCCATCTAGTCAACTAGCACTTTAAAAGCCAAAGTCATCAACAAGCTGCCACGATAAAATGGCAGAAAATAGGAAAAAGGTTGCTTAGATACTTTCGGCTGACGTGGTTGGTATTGTGTACACAGCCGGCGTAGGTGCAGTGTTCACCACATCCAAATCACGAGGTCATCTAATGTTGCCACGTGTGTGTTCTACTCAAAACCGAAATGGATTCGAAAGCAAACAGAATCTGAAAGCAAAACCATAGCGTATTCAGGCCCCTTTTCTGTAAAATAGGGCATTTTTAGGCACTGACGTCGGAAATAGGCATTTGTAGGCACTGACACCCAAAATAGGCATTTATAGGCACTATAAAAAGAGTATTAAACATATTGTCAACACATAATTCGTGCTCATATGTAAAAATGGTGCGCCTACGAAGCGTTGAAAAAAATAGGCATTTGCCTAAAATCCGGTCTCTAATTATAACACTCAGCGCAGGTGATCTTCAGCGCTTCTGTAAAAGCATCGGAGATAGTACACAGGCAGGCGCACAATGTAGCAACTTTTAGCACATTAATCAGCGATCATGTGCAGACATTCATCAACCGCACAAGGTCGCGACTTCTATACCCCTGTGGTGACAGTCAGTCTTGATGGCGATGAGACGGAAAAAATACTCGTATGAAGTTCTTTCTCAGCACTTAAAGACCCCCCAAACGAGTGATGATGGTGATGCATTTCAATGGCGCAAGGGTACGTTCTCCTAAGCCGCCATACACAGTTTTTCGTCTACACAAGGTGAGATCAAAATACCCATTTCCCAAGCATTTAAATCCAGAGGAGGAGAGCGCCAGGCCAGAGTAAGGGTTTGTACCCTACGGAAAACGGCGGGTATTCGGCGGCACTGGTGATCGAACCCATACCTCCCTGTCACTGTCTGTCTAGGACGTGAGTCAGAAAACCAGTGAGGTGTACGTCTCCTAACACAATGTTTACTACAACAGTCAACAACAACTACAAAACTAAAAAAAACAGAGAGTTACATGCCATAAATGAACATGCACAAATCAGGCAGAGTTCCCACACGCAGGTGGTTTCTAAGAACAACGTCAAATAGTTCTAATTAGAGTCTTTTGAGTCCATGTATCAATCGAATGGATGATAATGAAAACAGTCCAATGGGTACTTAAGGTGGATGAGGAATGTCGCTAGAGGAGACCTCGCCGGGGCCTGCGGTGCGTAGCCGAAGGAGCGTCACGACGGTCCGGATCGTTGCCGGGGTGCGTCGGCCTGGGAGGGCAGCCTCAAAGCGTGTTTCCTTCACCGGCGTCAAAACTCGAGTCCCTTTGTCTACCCTCGGGGCGGCCGCACGGAGGGGACGCCGTGGCATACCGACCTCCTCGCCCCGCGGGTGCGTTGCGCCCATGTATCTTCGCGGCCGTGGTTTCACACGCACTTGCGGTCCCCAAAGCCGCGCCCACGCCGTCTGGTTTTCTTCGGTCTCCGTGTAAACGATTATTGCTTCCGCGCAAACGCGCGCACTTTGCACCGTCTGCTTCGCTCTTTCCCCGTGGCTACATCGGTTTCGTCCGCTGCGTGCCACAGTTTCTATCTTCGTTTCCTTTCTTGGCGGGGCGTCTCGTACTCAGCCGTGACAAGTACCCCCCCACTTAAGAGTTTTCCTACGAAGGAAAACTGCTCACTCGCGTAATATGCACAAACACGCACACACAAAAGTCACAAGAAACCGCACAGTTCATACAGTATGCACACAAAGAACAGCAAAGCACGAACATATATAGATACTTCTTTCCTGCGGATATACTATACGCATGCTAAACACGCTGAAAGCCACCCTTAGTTCAGCCTACTAAGGAAGTCTGCTCCCAAGTTTTCTTTTCCTTTTATGTATTCGATATGGAACTCGTACTCCTGGAGTGTTAAGCTCCATCTCATCAATCTTCCGTTCGACCATTTGGTTTTTGTCAAACACTGTAGGGGCTGGTGGTCTGTTTGCACCCTAAAATGCGTTCCATACAGGTACAAATGAAACTTCTTTATTGCCCACACAAGTGCTAAACACTCCTTTTCTATAGTCGAGTAGTTTTGTTCGCATGCACTGAGCTTCTTGCTAGCATAGGCCACAGGGTGAAGTATTCCGTCTTCCTCCTGCATCAGCACTGCGCCTAGGGCTGTCCCTGATGCGTCTGTGCGTAAAACGAATTCTTTGTTTACATTAGGGGCTAGCAAGACGGGCGGTTGCGCCATTCTTTCTTTAAGCTTGTTGAATGCTTCCTGCTGTCGGTAGCTCCAGTTTACTGTATTTGGTGCCCCTTTCTTTGTCGTCTCCACCAGTGGGAGAGCTATGTCTGCATAATGTGGAATGAATTCTCTGTAGAATCCAGTTAATCCCAAAAAGGACTGCACCTGCTTTTTGGTTGTCGGCCTTGGTGCCGCCTGGATTTTCTCTACGATATCTGGCTTCGTCGCTATCCGCCCCATCCCTATCTCGTGTCCTAGAAAGGATACCGATTCAAATCCGACCTCGCACTTTGTGGGGTTCACCGTCAGGTTTGCCTCACGAAGCCTCTCAAACAGGGTTTCAAGCGCCATCAAATGTTCCTCCCACGTGTCTGTGGCAACCAGAATGTCGTCTATGTAGTGGTGTACATCATGAAGACCACCCAGTACCAGTCTCATTAGCTTTGTGAACGTGGCCGCTGCAGTCTTCAGGCCAAATGGCATGAATCGAAACTGAAATTGGCCGTTAGCGCATGAGAAGGCTGTTTTTTCCTTGGAACCCTCCTCCATAGGTATCTGCCAATACCCTTTCGTGAGGTCGAACTTCGAGAAAAATTTCTTTTGTGCGACGCTCGCAAACACCACGTCAATTCTTGGAATGGGCTCACTATCGGGGATTAAGACGTTGTTGAGCCGCCTGAAGTCGACACACAGTCGATTGGAGCCATCTGTCTTCTTGACGACTACGAGGGGTGAGTTATAGGCGGACTCTGTGCGCTCAATTATGCCCAGTCTAAGCATTTCCTCTACTTCTTTCTCGACTCAAGAACCTTCGTCTTTCCAGGCAGGTCTGAGAAAACGGTGTCGTATCGTTCGAGAAGACGCTTGAGTTGCGCCGTCTTTTCTACTTCTAGAGCTGGGTTAATCACCGCGTCCTCTGGTCCCGATGTCTTCCTTGCATTGAAAGTGGGCACTTCCTCTCCATCCGGCTCTTCACTGATGACCATGCAGGCGATCATCTGGTCGGCATTAGGGCTCCTTTCTTCATATCTCTTCAGCATATTTATGTGGAAGATCTTCTTGTTTCCGTTCATTAGCAGCTCGTAGTCTACTTCATTCTTCTTCCTTGTTACTGGAAATGGACCTTTCCACTGCATAGTGAGCTTGTTCTTGTCACTCGGCAGCAGGATCAAGGCCTTTTCACCTGGCTTTAGCTGTCGATTCACCGACTTGCGGTTATAAAATTTCCTGTACTTCTCCTTGGCAGCATCAAGGTTGCGGTGCGCAATCTCGCATGTTTTATCCAACCTCTCTCTCAGCTCCAGCACGTAAGTATACGTGGTTTTCTGTTCGGCTTCCAATTCCTTATTTGACCAAAGCTCTCGAAGGATAGTCAGTGGTCCTCTGACGGCTCTGCCGTACAGCATTTCGAATGGCGAGAAGCCCAAACTTGACTGCGGAACCTCTCGGTATGCAAATAGCAGTGCTGGAAGGTAACGATCCCAATCAGCAGGTCTTTCCTGGCACATTTTCTTCAACATGTGCTTGATGGTCCCGTTGAAGCGTTCAACCAAGCCATTACACATCGGGTGGTATGGGGTTGTCAGCAGCTGCTTCACTGACAGGAGACGACTTATTTCCTTCATTAAGTCTGAAGTGAAATTTGATCCCCGGTCCGTGAGCATCTCTTTCGGTACTCCGTACCGCGAGAACATTTCAAGCAGCGCTTCTGCGACTTCGACTGTGTCAATAGATTTTAGCGCGATGGCGTCTGGATATCTTGTCGCCACGTCCACCAGGGTGATGATGTAGCGATTTCCTTTCCTCGATGCAGGAGCTATGGGTCCAATAATATCGACTGCCACTCTCTGGAATGGCATTTCAATGGTAGGCATAGTTCCAAGTGGCGCCTTCCCGACTTTTCCTTTGGGTATCGTCCTTTGGCATACGTCACAAGATTTGACATATCGCTTCACGTCACTTTGAATGCCTGGCCAGTAGAATTCTTCTGTTATTCTGTTTACCGTGTTTTTGGCTCCTTGGTGGCCAGCCATAATCGAATCATGGCCTAGACACATGACAGCCGGTCGCAATTCTTTGGGTATCACTAGCTGCAGCACTTCTCTTCCTGAGCTGAACTGACAGTTTCTGTATAAAATGCCGTCTCGTATGAGAAACTGAAATGTCGTTCGGCATTTCTTTCTTTTTAGAATTTCTCCAACCCTTTTGAAACAGACCGCCAGTGACGAGTCGTCTCTTTGCCCCTGCGCTACACTCTCGGGAGTCACCTTCAGCAGCTCCGCCGCAGGTACCTTCAGTTTAAATGTCTTTCCCTGCGCTGCTTTTCCTGCTCTGGTCTGTACAGCTGACGAAATCATCGGTGTTTCGTCCCTTTTTTCTTCCGCGGGCTCCAAACTGCCATTTCCCTCGAGCGAAACTTCGTTCGCGCGGGTCTTTACAAGTGTTTCCTCTTCACTTCTCTCCCTCAGGCCTGGGTCTTGTTTCGCACTGGGGGTCCAGTTGGCATCTGGGTCGTCAACCTTTCTTACGCCCTTGATATTCCCTAGCACTAAGTCGTACAGCGGTTCGTCTAAGCATTTTGCTACCACAGGTCCCGAATAGTACGGAGTAGAAATGCAAATAATTGCCTCCGGAAGGTAGCGAACCGTGCTGTCCACCAGTAGGACTGACGCCAACTGACCAGTAAGCTCCTCCTCTTCAACGAGGCTCCTTCTCACCAGGACAGTATTTGTGCCACTGTCTCTCAAAACGGTGATGCGCTGTCCATGAATTTCGCCCTCGACTACTGGCATCGGCAACTCTCTGACAGCTTCGTGCTTAGCTGATTTAGTTTCCGGCATCTCCCGCTCGGCCTTTGCGTCCGTCTTACGGGCTTCCTCGGCGCCTGTGTCATCTTGTCTCGGATGCACGATACATGCGGCCTTCTCCTGAGTTCGCAATCTGCATTCTTCTGCTCGATGGCCTCTCTTGTTGCAATTTTGGCAGATTAACTGTGTCTGCCCTCTGTTTCCTCCAGACCTACAATCCGCGGCGCGGTGTCCAATACGATTGCACAGGAAACACCTCGGGGCCTGCTTGAATGCGCCACATTGTACTCCTCGCTTTACCGCGTCTGCATCGGAACTTCTGCCGACGTCTTCATTAACCTTGCTGAGGTTTCTATGGCCTTGGGCTTCCATGAACTGATCTGCGTACTCAGTCAATTCTTCCACTTTCTTCAACTTCCTCTCTTTTAGAAATACGGCCAGCCTTGGGTGACAGCAGGACAAAAGCTGCTCTGCCACCATGAGGTCTTTCACCCCTTCGTACGATTTTTCTACCTCGGCCATTTCCAGCCACCGTTCAAAGTAGTTCGACAATCTCGATGCGAACTGCTTGGCTGTTTCCACATCGTTAGGTTTGCTACCTCGAAACCTTTCACGAAAACCTTCTGCGGTTAAGCGGAACCTCTGCAGAAGTGTCTTCTTCACCTTATCATAGTCTGTCGACTCTGATGCGGGCATTCTCCCAAAAACTGTTAAGGCCTCTCCTACCAAACAAAGGCTCAAGGCTGTTGCCCACTCGCTCTTATCCCATCCTTGTCCTACTGCTATTCTCTCAAAGCGATGCAAATAGGCATCCAAATCGTCACGCTTATCGTCAAAAGGAGCCATCAGCTTTCTTGGACAAACAGCTGTTGGGCGTGGAGCCACAGTACCTGACGAAAATCCTGTCGCCTCTGGCATCGCTTCCACGCTAGTGTTAGCAAGGCGTAACTTGAGCTCAAGCACTTCTTTCTCCTGTGCCATTCTCTTTTCTTCTAGTTCTGCCATCCGCTTAGCTCTCTCTTCTGCTTCAAGTGCCTGCTTTTGCGCCGACTCCCTTTCCTCTTTGTATCTCGTTTTCTCCTCCTCATAAAGAGCTATCGTTTCCTCTTTCGTGAACCCGAGCTTTTCGGCTCTCAACATAAGCTTGTGGAGGTCCATCTCTCTGGCTTTAGCACGAACACAAGCGTGTTGACATTAACGTTAAGACAGAATGACAAAAGTGGATCCTGGCAGGCTCGCCATTAATTTTATGTCACTGTCTGTCTAGGACGTGAGTCAAAAAACCAGTGAGGTGTACGTCTCCTAACACAATGTTTACTACAACAGTCAACAACAACTACAAAACTAAAAAAACAGAGAGTTACATGCCATAAATGAACATGCACAAATCAGGCAGAGTTCCCACACGCAGGTGGTTTCTAAGAACAACGTCAAATAGTTCTAATTAGAGTCTTTTGAGTCCATGTATCAATCGAATGGATGATAATGAAAACAGTCCAATGGGTACTTAAGGTGGATGAGGAATGTCGCTAGAGGAGACCTCGCCGGGGCCTGCGGTGCGTAGCCGAAGGAGCGTCACGACGGTCCGGATCGTTGCCGGGGTGCGTCGGCCTGGGAGGGCAGCCTCAAAGCGTGTTTCCTTCACCGGCGTCAAAACTCGAGTCCCTTTGTCTACCCTCGGGGCGGCCGCACGGAGGGGACGCCGTGGCATACCGACCTCCTCGCCCCGCGGGTGCGTTGCGCCCATGTATGTTCGCGGCCGTGGTTTCACACGCACTTGCGGTCCCCAAAGCCGCGCCCACGCCGTCTGGTTTTCTTCGGTCTCCGTGTAAACGATTATTGCTTCCGCGCAAACGCGCGCACTTTGCACCGTCTGCTTCGCTCTTTCCCCGTGGCTACATCGGTTTCGTCCGCTGCGTGCCACAGTTTCTATCTTCGTTTCCTTTCTTGGCGGGGCGTCTCGTACTCAGCCGTGACACTCCCGCATACAAAACAGATGCTCAATCCCTAGGCTATCACTGCGCTCCAACCCCAAACGAGTATAAAAAAGCCCGGAGCTCTCCACTACGGCGAGCATCACCGCCACTTACTCGGATTTCGTACGATGACCTATATTAATTAAGCAACGCGCTGCCATAGTGAGCAAGCGTGCCGTGTCTTTCGTTATCCGCTGCAAGTAACTTCGACGGAGCAAATTATCGCAAGAATTCAAGGATAGAAGCAATGTTTTTATTTCACACCAAATAATCAGCTCTACGTAGGCGTTGCTTACTGGTTCCGCTCCATGTTCTTTTCATTACTGTATCTTCAACGACGTTTCATCACTGTTCCGGCGGACAAAATGCAGCAGCAAACCACATATCCTTGCCTATACAAAAAGCATGCTCCACCGCAGCTCCACCTTTGCGCCGCATGCAGTTGCTAAGCCGTACTGAGGGCTGTTACCTTACTTCTCCTTTTGCACCCGGCCCGCACGCACGTGCAGATGTGAGTACGACGCGAATGCACTTTTATTTCTTTTTTTCTGTTACCTCTGCAAGTGTACAAACAAGCGATTCAATGCCAGCGTGGTGCCATGCGTTTTAGCCTCCGAAATCATCGAAAAATAAAAGCTCGGGAGAGAGCGTCACATGACAATTGTGAAGCCTATTTGTAAAAAATAAATTAAAGGAGAAAAAAATGGCCTCTCGTGGCAGCCCTTGACTCCAGGGCCGAGTCTCGGCCCTCACATGGGGCCGACTCCGGCGCGCCCTGAGAAAGAATGAAGGAATGGAACGGTTTCAAGATCGCTTTTGCTTGCGGATGCCGGCCGCTTGACGTCACACACCATTATAAGTTTTCTTTTCAACATATGAACAACTTTTCTTTGTGAACACCTTTACAGAAAAAATTAACAACAAAGGGCAATCATGAACAACAAATTACCGAACATCGAAGCTTATACAGCAACTCATCTAAACGTTTCACCTGTGTTAGTATAGAGTTTACCAGAGGGTATATTCACCTGAACGGCGCAATAAAATATAGCAAACG